>NW_023416401.1:11834480-12564480 GCF_014108235.1 Myotis myotis
ACATTATTCAGGAAAGTATGTAGATAGTTGGTTGTATCGCATTATTATCCTGTATTAGAAGGGAAACGGGTGGGATATGGAAGAGTTGAAAACATTCTTGAACAAATGTTGAGGTGAAGATTATATTTTGTTAAATTTGATTTGGAATCTTGGGTCACAAAAACTTCATCCTGCAGTTTCTTTGCTGAGTATGTGCAGATGATGTTGTGAACAGCACAGTGTTAAGGAGTTGGTGTTGCGGTGTGACTTGTGTGCCTTCAGCTGTCCTTGCTGTAGCAGAGATTAGCTGATGGTCTTCACATTGGAATGCACGCTCTAGAAAATCCCAGGGTGGGCACCCAATTGGCCTATGCTTTGGTATTAACATATTTATTTGTGGTCAGACTCCAAACATCCATTCATTTAGCAAAGTGTCAAAAATCTAGATGAGCCAAAGATCTTATGAAGACTGTAGTTAACTGATTTGGGATGGTAGCAACAGAAGGCTTTATGCAGAATAACCTGCTTATGAATGGAGTGATTTCTCCCCATGTAACAACTGTTAACTTCCATATATACATGACAGCATTCATTTGTTTACTTACTCAATTACTCCCAAATATTACAGAATGCCTACTGTGTGCTATGTACTTTGCTGGGCTTGGGGATTCAGAGATAGCATCAGATCTCAGGTTTCTTCCAAACCAAAGGAGGGGTCAGATCTGCTGTAATGCAGCAGGAATACTGTACTCCTGGTCTACACAAAATACCATCCAATGAGGTTTATATAACCAAGTGCGCTTTAGCCAATGTTAATTCAATCAGTGTTATTGGAAAATAACAGTATTTTATTTTGGTACATATGCAGTATAACATAAAAGAATGAAATGTCTTTTCAAACTACCTAAGAAGTCAGCTTGCAATTTTTTATTTTTTATATGAAATTTTTCCTCCGATGGCAATCATAGATGTTGTTTATGAAGAAATTCCTAGCACCTTTCTCTAAACAAGTAAGGTTATAGACTTACCTTGAAATGATAGATACTTGCTTTAATTGATCCCTGCTATAAAATCAGTTTCGCAACGATACTTAGTTCCAGTTGATTTTTTTAGTTCATCATCTTAATTAAGTTTAGCCTCCCTTCAACCTTTCAGCTTTATTGGTAACTGTTACTTTTCAGCAATTTCAAAGAGATTACATTTTTAAATGATTTTTTAAAAACCTCCCTGGTAATGGTCATTAACCTTACACACAGCAGATATTGTACTTGTGTATAATTAAAGGGACCAAACATGAAGTTTTTTTCAGCAGCCCATAGTCCCCAGAAGCCAGTAGAACTTTTATCTCTAGGTTTTTTTAAATTAGACCCATGGCTTAAAGCTAAGCAATATAGATTAGGGAAATGGTGACTTGGGCAAAATGTTACCTACTCAAAAATATAAGTGGCAGCACTTTCTTGCAAACCCAGACTAAGTTTTGCATATCTGTTTTGAATAACTTTGTTGAAATTAAGTGATTTGAAATTGGATGCAGTCAGGTAAGCTGGCGAGGCAGCTCAAAGCTGTGGCAGGTCAAGGAAATCACGTAAAGCGGAGTCATCCTCATTTCAATCCCCCTCATTGTAGACACACCAGCACCATTGGACTCGGAGCATGGCTGCATCTTGTTATATATGTAGAAGTTTTAAAATCAATTTGATTTTCACTGGTATGATTCTCTAGTGTACTTAATATGCTATGGATGGGTTTCTGAGAATAGTAAGAAGCAGTTACACTTCTCATGAATATATAGCAGATGAGGCACACTGATTTATTATTCCATTCTATTTTAGAACATGCTTATGATTTTTTTAAAAAAAAGAACAAGAAAATTTCTATAAAGCACAGACTAGTATATCTGTGTTTTAACTCTCTCACTAGGTGACTTTGGTTATGCCCTTTAACTACTTTGTGCCTCAGTTTATCCACCTGTAAAATTTGATAAAACCTCCCACCTCTAAATTACTGCTGACATTTTTATGAGCAATGAATTTTGAGGCCTTTTAATATATGTATATATGTATTCAAAATTAAATAATCTCCACATTTCCAATATCAGTTTCTTTTATTTATTAAAAATGGTCCTTCTTATGATTTAAAATATTTTATATGGAATTCACGGAGATGAAGGACGATGAAGAACTCCCCAGGAAAAAAAAATTAAATGGTGTGAATTGACAACACAAGTTCTAAAACTCAGGAGAATTCTAAATGAACTCACAATTCACTAATCAAAGATATTTGATATACTGATTCAAGAAGCAATGCATTTGCAACTCACAATAAATTTTGGTCATGAACTGTAAAACTTACTTCTTAATTTACTATAACCCCGCCAGTACTAACCTTGCTCCTGCTCCCCCTTTTCACTAATGGAGTTAATATTTCGTTAGTGCATTCTCTAACGTACCTTCCCCAGTGATACTGTGTGTGTGTTTTTCCCCCTCTTCTGTTCTCTGACCTCACCAAAGTGCCAGATGTCAAGGGGAAGAGTTGAATGTACAATTTAACACCAAGAAGTTAGCAGAAGTCCATATCTCACTGATAGAGAAGGAAATTATTTAACCTTGCTTTCTGGGTGATTGACTTTTTTAAAATGCTGTAATCCAAAGGGTTCTTAAAAACCTCTCTAAAGTGTATGTGGTGCTGAATTTTGGTTACTGTGAAATGTCCTAGCTATACTAACTGTAGATTAACTTTGACCCCACCCAAATTATAAGATAGATTTTTAGGGGAAGAGAAAATAAAAATTCCAGAAAATCTAATAAATTAAGGCCAGGTTTTAAAACTAAAATTCATAGTTTATTTAGGAATTAAGCATTCTAAATAGAGGCCAGGCCCTGTGTCCAGGCTGTTGGAAGGGGAGATGGCAGAACCTCAGCCCAGCCCTGAGGTCATGCCAATGCATTGGGGACTGTGGGCAGAGTCTTACTGTGGGAGCCTGACTAGCAGATCATGTAGGGCCTGCTCGCCTCACAGAGCACATGAGTCCCCACGTCTATGGAAGCATCTGGATGTTCGACTGAAAGTTTTTATTCTGCATCCCAATGTTAGAGTACATGTGTATCTCATCTATAGACACAGTCCCAAAACAAAATAGCTTCATTGACTAAATTTACCCTTGAGTGTACAATTAAAAACACTCTCTTTCTAGAAAAGGAAATGTTCTCTCCAAAAGTTTCATCAAGTGTGGACGACACTTGTCCTGGGGGAACATAGAGGACCTATCGGTGATAAGCAATCTGCTAGCCTCCGGGGCAGCGCCTCTGGATGCTGGTTGTAAGTCAAGAGAGAAGTTAACAGGGAAACAGCCAAGACAAGGAGTAGGAGACCAAGTGGGGGTGAAAGGAGAAGGAAGGAGAGAGAATGTATTTTCACAGACAGGATGGATGGATGAATGCCAAAGTTTATACTTTTCATCCTGTACACATCCAGGGGACAATATTTAAATGATCTTATGTATTGAATTCGAGTTTAATTTAATCAGTTCTTCCTCCTGTCCCATGACCACCAAGAGAACATCTGACCTATTCGTTTGGCTCTTAAAATTAAATGAGCTCTAAAAATGCCAGGTATTGGCCTGGCCGGTTTGGCTCGGTGGATAGAGCGTCGGCCTGCGGACTCAAGGGTCCTGGGTTCGATTCTGGTCACGGGCATGTACCTGGGTTGCGGGCACATCCCTGGTGGGGAGTGTGCGGGAGGCAGCTGATCGATGTTTCTCTCTTATCGATGTTTCTGGCTCTCTATCCCTCTCCCTTCCTCTCTGTAGAAAATCAATGAAATACATTTTTTTAAATAAATAAATCAATAAAAATCCCAGGTATTTTCTTCTGGTGGAAGCAACAGCAGACATATACATTAATATTTCCATGTCTCGGTTAAAATGCAGTGCTGCGGTTTTATCTCTGAAAGAAATTTCAAAATGTCAAATAGGTATAAAACATGAAACATCACAGACTTCCCCAGTAAACTGAAAATAGACGATAAGCCTTAGAATATACAAATGGATCAAAGTGTGCTTTTTCATTTCTAGGAATGAGTTAGTCCTTAAAGACCCCTTATGACTATTGAGGATTTGTGATAGCATTCATGTGTATTCCTTTCACAAACCCGATTGAATTAAGTGCAAACGGTATTTGTTAAAAGTATCTGTACTCCTGCCTGGGGTAGAGGTGATGGAGGTTACCTGTAGGGCAGGATCTTCCTGGCCTGAGAAAACAGGTTTTCTAGCTGAGAAAGACTAGACTTGCATCTGTTGTAACATACCAGGCTCTTGGGTACAAAGTGGCCCAGTAAAGACAATCAGCACCTAGAACTTCAACCAGGGAAGGAATGGATCAGCAGCATTTGCAGAAGCTGGGAAAGGCTTTATGATTTTGGATGGATTGGGAGGAGAGGGGTCTGGGAACCTTAGGCAAGAGAAACAATGTAAGGTAGAACCAGCAAGTACAAGAAATAAAGGCCCAACTAGAATATAGGGTTTGTGTTTGATGATAGAAGAAGCTCAGCTCAGCCCATGGGGCAAGGTTAAGAGAAAACCTGGCGGCTCCGAAGGAAGAATTTAGAGTGGATTCTGTGGTGTCAACCATGGGAGCCATTGCAGGTTCTTGAGCAGAGCTGTGCCACAATTTTTAAGAGAAAGTAATTACTCTTCTGCTTTGAAAAGTGGTGCTGATGAATCTATTGGCTGTCTTGTTTATTGTTTTTGTGTCTCCCTTTATTTTTTTAAAAATGTGTTTTTATTGATTTTTAGAGAGAGAGGAAGGGAGAGGGGTAGAGAGATAAAAAACATCGATGAGAGAGGAATATCATTGACCGGCTGCCTCCTGCATGCCCCCTTCTGGTGACTGAACTCACAACCTGAGCATGTGCCATGACCAGGAATCGAACCGGAGACCTCTTGGTGCCTGGGTAGATGCTCAACCACTGAGCCACACTGTCCAGGCTTTTTTTCTCCCTTTATTTTTTTTATATAGTTTATTGATTTTTTTACAGAGAGGAAGGGAGAGGGATAAAGAGTTAGAAACATTGATGAGAGAGAAACATCGATCAGCTGCCTCCTGCACACACCCTACTGGGGATGTGCCCGCAACCAAGGTACATGCCCTTGACCGGAATCGAACCTGGGACCCTTCAGTCCTCAGGCCGACGCTCTATCCACTGAGCCAAACCAGTCAGGGCTTTTTCTCCCTTTAGATACTTCAGTCTCTTCATCTGATATTTACTGCTCATGTCTACTTCAGTGTGGCATTTTCTCACATCCATCTCTCTTGTACTTCCATTTTCTGATGGCCGTGTGAGGGCAGAATGAAGGGTGGGGTGGAACATTCACCTGGAATGTGGGACCACTTGGTGCTGGGGAGACCAGGAAAGCAGGAACCACGTGACTCCTGGTCCTCTGGCCTCTACGGCACTTGGCAGAGATGCAATTTCTCTGATGTGACATGTCGCTGCCTCTCCCCTCGGGGCGAGCGGGACTGACAGGCAGTGATGCCGTCCCATTGAAGAACGTGCCCTTGTGGAGTGCTGGTGCAGACGGAGCCCTGAGGAGCAGCACTAGTCACCTCCATGCGCAGGTGCATCTTATGCCATAAGTACCCATTGCTCTCCGACTGTATGCCACCCAACTGTGTTCTTTCACGGTCTGACGTGAAATATATCTTAAGACCTGCTTCTAAGAAGGATGTTCCTTCACGGGATAATTTTCTCTCCCATAACTCTACACAATTAAGATCACTATGGTCCTCCAACCCTGCCTTTGGTAACTTTTAAAAGGGGGAATATAGTGGGAAGAAAAGAAAGCATTTTATTTCGGGATGTCTCCAAAGCCATTCGTTAATTTTGGAAAAGTAAAATGCACTTAACCTGATGGAATATTTATAAAAATTGGAAGCTCACTGTCAACTAAATCTCATTTATTTAATCTAGTATTAGACTGCCTTTTTTTGTTAACCAGATGGAAAACATTAGCAGTAATAGTGAACAAACATATCCCGGCTCCCAGCGGTCATTTTTAACCACCATTAACAATCTGGTTTTTACAGATTAGTAATATGCAAAAGGCAGTGGTCCAGATACACAAAAGGCAGCTGAAGCGTCTGTGCGCCTTACTTACTAGCATTGAACTATTTTTAAAAACCCTTTGTATGTGAAACATTCGATCTAAGCTCAAAATTGGCAGATTTTACCCAGAAGTTGGAATAGGATATCTCTTTGAAATAGACACTGATGTAAAATATTAATAAACCCTCCACAAAGCTGATGAAAAGAAAAGCTTATTATTAATGTCATCAGTAGATTTGCCTGTGGTTCATATAGTTTCCATTTACTAGCCATTTGTTTAATGGTTTCATACCTATGTAAGCCTCCTAATTGTGAAGTAGAAAAGAAGTGCATTTTAACACGTCATATTTTAACTTTTAAATTCAATTACCTAATTGAAATGTAATACAAAATAAACAGCTCACAAAATACACTATTGGAGCAAAAAGAATCTGGTGTAAAATGTGAGAAGGACTTGACTTCTAGAGTTGCCTGTTCAGAAACAAACTATCTCATTTAAACCGAGTGTTGAGTGTTGCAGGGGTTTATTATGCCCTGTAAATGGATGCAGAGGTCTGTGCATTCTTGTTTCTCCTCTTGTTCAGACTCAAGATTGAGTATGAACGGTCTGTTTGCCTAGAGCAAACATAGTCAAAACTGCACGTATTATGCACTTATCTTCCTTTCAAAATACCATTATACCTGGTTTACGTATTTATGACTTGCTATCCACCTTCATGTTACTCTTGTTTTAGACACTAGTATTTTATAGGAATTGCATTGAGGTCTATTTTTAGAATGCTTCACAGAAATTTCCTCATATTTTGTTATATGGAGAAGAAAGCCAAAGTTTGAACATTCAGAAGCCTATAGAGAGAGGCCATGTCGAAGATGAGAGTGGGAATGAGATTGTGCAAGTATGCTCTAGCTACTAGAGAAAATGTCCGCGTTACGGAACTCGTGGTTGCCAACAATATTCTTGTCCTACTGATGGGGAGCGGGAAACACCTTCTTATAACTATGTAGGGGTGTAAGAATATTTGCATAGATTATATTTACATATATGTATTTACATACACACACCTATATGCATACACACATACCAGCACACACATACTCCCAACAGTCTTCAGGTGGACTGCAGAATCGCCATTTATAAGATCCTGCTAAGGGTTTTCCCGTCTGTCCTGGTACTGACCTGTCTCCCTGCCACTTTGGGGAGAAATTCTGTGTCCCTCCTTGTAGGAATTTTTACCTTGACAGTGAAATCTCCCAGTGTTCCTACAAGTGCCCAGGGCCATTACATTCCATTTCTTGCTGAGGAAGGGAAATGAGTAAACAGTGAGGAGAGAATTGAAATGATGCATTCTAGCCCGGGTCATAATTTAAAATTTACAGCCTCCCGAGGTTCCTTTCAGTGACAACTGAAAACACTTTATTGAATACCTGCTATATGTGCAGCACTGTGCTAGGCACTGGCCATGCAGGAAAGACGGAGCCCTACCTCCAAGTCGCACGCCATCTAGTGGGTGAATTAGGCAAGTAAGTGAACAGCTTCCAGGGACACCGAGGAGGCGAACTAGGGGGACCGAAATCCATGGAACTTCAGAGTACTTTTGTCTGTACTCACCTCTTTGGAAGGCACATCACATCTTATTCTCTTTTTTAAAATTATATTTTATTGACTTTTCACAGAGAGGAAGGGACAGGGATAGAGAGTTAGAAACATCGATGAGAGAGAAACATCGATCAGCTGCCTCCTGCACACCCCCACCGGGGATGTGCCCGCAACCAGGGTACATCATGCCCCTGACCGGAATCGGACCTGGGACCTTTCAGTCCGCAGGCCAGTGCTCTAGCCACTGAGCCAAGCCGGTCAGGGCTCATGTCGCATTTTATATATAGTTGCAGGTAGCTGATTGAAATTTGAAAAAAAAAAAAAAATTCTGGTTAGCTGAATGATTTAGTGTATTTATAATTTCTGGATTGTGTAGACTGAATTTATGAATGTAGATAAATACATTTTCTTTATCTTGCCTTCATTCTGGTTGGCATTTAAGCAAAATAGATAAGAAAAACAAGCTAACCATTACCCACAATATAGTCTTTATTGGTTAAAGGCAAGTAGTTAAGAAATTATCAGCAAGCATGTGACTAATACAAAGTAATATAAGATAACTAGTCTCTGTTTTAGGTTGATTAAAAAAAAACCAACCCTATCACTTATTAGGAGATTGTTCCAGGCTTGTAAATTCTCTCTCTAGGACAACTGAAGCCTCCTCCCACTGCTTTTTCACTGTCCCAAACGTTGGTGGCTCCAGATGGCAGGAGGCTTCCGCTTCCACAATCTGGGGGCCTTCTAATAGCAGACTTCTTCACGCTTCTGAAGGGAGAGGGACTCTGATCAGCCTTCTTCCAGAAATGTTGACTGCTCAACTGCCTCTCGTGCTGGTTCTAACAATTACCTTCATTGTAAAGGAGGGGTAGTACTGGGGCGGGGAGAGGGGCTAACTCAGGAATCTACTTTCACGGAGCTGCCAGCACAGGCCCCATAGGCTGTGCCCTCATTCTCTCTAGCTCCGCCCGCCCCCCCCCCCCCCCTTCTGGGGAATTGAACGTGAGCAAATGAGGACATTTGGTTCTGAGGACTTCCAGTTTCAAGTTATAGTAAATAATAAGCTCTTTTGTAGACACTGAAACAAAATGAAGAGAAGAACCTTCAGAAAATAGCCCACACAAAACTAATATTTTTCTCCTTTTTTTTTTTTTAAAGGTGAACACACTCAAGAAACAAATTCACCTCATTCTCTCAAAAAGGATGTAGAAAATATGGGGAAAGGTAAAGAAAAGTTTTAATTCTGTGGAACTTCTCTTCGCTTTAAAAGACTTATAGAGATAATAGGAGGATATTTTTGTTCTACGCCGTATTTTAAGCTTGACAAGCAACATATGAATAATATATGGACCATTGGGTGGATATAATTGAGATTAATGCATACATATCAATCAATACATGACACTGTAATATAATACTTTAAAATAATATATTACATTGATTTATATTCATGGATTTCTGCACAAAATCTATCCTATGTCTATGCAACACTTTTTAAACTGGTAAAATATTTCGTCTTCTAATAATAAATTGCCATATATAACAGTTCTCTGGAGAGTTATTTATAAAGATTAGTAAAATGACTCTTCCTTTTTTCTTTATTAGAAGAACTTCAGAAGGTTTTATTTGAACAAATAGATTTACGGAGACGACTGGAACAAGAATTCCAAGTGTTAAAAGGAAATACATCTTTCCCAGTATTCAGTAAGAAATCACTTTTATTTCATTGCATTATGAAATTTGATGACATTCCTATTATTAGGCTAAAGAATATGCTTCTGAGGGTTAGGTGACTGTGTAAGTGCTGCTCAGTCTTCCTGTGATCTCCGTGTAAATATTTGGAAATTTTAGTCTCTTATTTATGCTTTGAATCAGCTCACAGATGAAATTTCAGAGAAGAACGTTTGGTATTTATTGCAGCAGTTTATGTGTACCTGTATGTATGTATTGTGTATATTTAAAATATGTATGCAAACCTACCATTAAATGTGTAGATATATTTAAATATTCAGAAATATTTAGGATGTATTTATTTTTAAAATATATTTTATTGATTTCAGAGAGGAAGGGTAAGGGAGAGAGAGATAGAAACATCAGTGATGAGAGAGAATCATTGATCGGCTGCCTCCTGCATGCCCCACACTGGGCATATGCCCTGACTGGGATTCGAACTGTGACCTCCTGGTTCATAGGTCAACACTCAGCCAATGAGCCACACCAGCTGGGCTAGGCTGTATTTTTTTAAAAAAAGAATTACTCAGGTATTTTTATTCCCTAAGATAGAAAAAACAAAAGAACAATTCATATTCTCAGATTGTGCTGGCTGAAGAGCTGCTTGGTGCTTGAAATACCCATATATATGAAGATTTAAAATTTATTAATTCAATGTACACATATTTGTTTTGTTGATTGAAATTAGTATAATTTTAGTAGTTTTGGATTCTCCATATTTAATGTAAAAATTCCATTTCAACTTTGATGGCAGGAGATATTTTAGTATAAACGCTATTGGTTGTGCTGCCAGAATCCTGGAATTTCAGACTTTATGTAGGTGTCCAGATTTCTAAAATCCACCAGCCCCAGTCTGAGTCGCATTTTGACAAATACATTAACAGTAGTATTTTTTTGAAAAGCTTTTGGAGTTTTATTTACTCATAGTCCTCTCTTCAGAGAAAGTGGGAAATAAAATAGTATGTGAACATATATTTTAAATTCTATAAATTTATATTAATTTTTCTGAGATACTTTTTTAGAATGTTAGCATGTCCCTTGTTTATTAATCTGGGCATTACAAAACATACATTGGCAACTCCTGTGCTAGAGCCCAAGACCAGCATGTGGAAGATTTTCCAGGAATTGTGACTATTTTAATAATATCAGCAGGAAGGCCTGCGTTCACCAGGGCCTCTCCAGTGTACTCGTCAGCACAATTGAAAGTCGTGTCTTCTCAGGTAGCAGTTTTGAATGGGGCTAGGTCCCTGGTAACATGTCAAACTGAGTTCCACCAGAACACTTAGCGCAGTAAAAGCAAGGGGACGCATGAAGGAAGAGAGCTCTGACCGCAGGAGTAACAGGGTGTGCCAAGTGAGTGATCTCTTAGTGCCTGGAGGGAGGCGTGGAGCGCGCAGTACTCCCGTATTTTGAACTTGCTGAGGCTTAAAATAAGATCAAGATCGACGGGAGAGGGATGGTCAACAGCCTTGATAGTGTATTAGGAACATCATGACATTTGGAGCTCCGAGAAAAAGAGAAATGTATTAAAAAATCTTTGAAACCTTAAAAAGCAGGTGCTTTCAAAGGATCTAGAGTTCTCTCATTTCTAAAACTATATCTTAAGAAAGACTGCAAGGTTCCTTACAGAATTGAGCAAACATTGAATGATTAGTTTCCCCTATAAGCTGATGTTTATCTAATTGTCAGGTTTGCAAATCCCAGCTTTTAGATCCAGCAGAGCTGATTGGAATCCCTAAAGCAGGGGTCCTCAAGCTTTTTAAACAGGGGGCCAGTTCACTGTCCCTCAGACCGTTGGAGGGCTGGACTATAGTTTAAAAAAAAACTATGAACAAATTCCTGTGCACACTGCACATATCTTATTTTGAAGTAAAAATACAAAACGGGAACAAATACAATATTTGTATTTGCATGTGGCCCGCGGGCCGTAGTTTGAGGACCCCTGCCCTAAAGTGTCCCCCTGCCTTCCTTGAAGCCAGTGTAGCCATGATTGATTCCATTAATAAAAGCTAATGAATCATTGGCACAAATTAATTTATAATCATTTATAAGTTTTCTTTATTAACTGCTCTACTATATACAACATGTACATGTTTCTTTTTTTTTCTTTTTTTTAAGTTAGAATGTTATAGTACAACTGGCCAGTTTTGACTCAGACCTGTCATTCAGCCTTTTGATCTGAATTAAAATGAATCCTCTGTGATTACCACACATATAAAACACTTCAATTAAACAACAACAAAAAATTTCTCCACCTTTTTTCTACAGTGTATTCCACTGACCAAGGAAGTGGTGTGTGAGTGCCCACGTTTGAATAATGCGTGGTCTAGACACACCGCAAAGAGGCAGTTAATTTCACACCAGTGAAACAGCAAATGCACGTTGTGTGCTTGTTAGCTACACGCGAGAGGCCTTGAGGCTGGTGGGCGGATTTAGATTCACTCAGATGGAAAGGGGAAGAGGGAACTTCGTAAAGCCGTCTGTATCAGAAGGAAGCCTAGAGTTTTGCAGAGCTTTTTACTAGGAGGTGGACAGACACTCATGGTCACAACCCCTAAAACTCAGTTCACTTGGAACACGGGACTCGGCTAAGCTACCGCACGTGACAGGTAGGAACCCAGGCTCAAAAATCGACCCGACCTGAGTTCAGCTATGCTGGCTTCACAAAGGGGCTCTGCCACTTCCTGGTTGTAGGACCCTGGACCCTGTAAAATGGGGCTAATAATTCCTGTCTCGTAGGAAGATGAGAGGGTAAATGAGGGGGTCCGTGAAGGGCTGTCACGTCCCTGGTGCTCAGTAGTGTCAGCTGGGATGACTAAGCAGGAGGAGGAAGAGATTATTAGCACTGAGCTCTAGAAAAGCAATCCTATAAAATAAAAGGCTAGTATGCAAATAGACCAAATGGCAGAACAACCAGGACAACCGAACAACCGGTCGTTATGAAGTGTGCTAACCACCAGGGGGGGTGCACAGAACATGGCAGGCGTCAGCCACAGGAGGATGGTGGAGCAGGTGAGCGGGGGCACCAGACCAAGGCAGGGTGCCAGTCGCTGTCATCGGGGCAAGCCTCTGGTGGTTACTGAAAATTCGTTGCTCCTGTGAGCCACGGTCCCACCCGGTGCTCACACCTGCTGCCGGCGCCAGCCCCGCTCACACCTGCTGCTCACACCCACTGCAGGCACCTGGTGATGGGTGCCAGCAGTGGGTGTGAGCAGTGACTCCAGCACCAGCTGCAGGTGCAAGCGGGGCTGGCACCGTCAGCACATGGGAGTGGTGGCTGTGGGAGTGGGGCTGCCAGCAGAGAGGGGATCGGGGCCATGGCAGGAGGGGCCGGGTGGGAGTGCGGAGGATGGGTCGAGACCCACCCCTGTGCCCACCGCAGCCTCGCGGCCCACAGTTCCTTTCAAGGTGCACGAATTCGTGCACTGGGCCCCTAGTTCTAGAATAAGTTTCTGAGTTTCTCTTGGGATTCTTGTTGTGGTTCTGGGGGTTAATGAGGACCAGGGGAATAAATAAAGGTGAGGATAAAGATTAGAGGAAGGAGGAAGAGGAGGAGGTGGTGGAAGACCAGGTAGAGGAAGAAGAGACAGGGGAAGAGGAGGAGAAAGCATCTCTATATTGGGAGGGGGGTCAGAAATTGAGAGGAGGAGGAAGAAGCAAGTCTCTCACTTGCTGGGATGGAGCTTCCAGAGCTTGTCTCCATAAATACTCTGCAAAACGCTGATGGGGAAACCCAGGGAGGAAGCCCGGGCTCAAGCAGCAGGGCCAGGCAGGCATTTCAGAGCAGAGGAGCGCAGTGAGTGACCTTGGCGGCTGAGAAAGCTTAGGCTATCCCTAAGCCCTTTCAACTGTAACACGGTGCTAACACCTACCTCCGGGAGCTGCTGAAAGGATTACTTGAGTGGAATATACGAAGTGTTGAGCACAGTGACTGCTCCATGGTGATGTGAGTTGTTGCCACCAGAGTCCACTGTAAAGTTTGGTATTTAGATGCTGCAGGGACTTGACAGCAAACCAGCTGATACGAGAAGCCAGAACTTCTCGAGATTTATTGGGCTGTAGTTATCGAGAGTGGAACAGGCAGTGAAACTTGGTTTGATAGACCATGCGTTTCGCTGACAAACTGAGTAAGACATGAGCAGAGAGGGAGGGCAGGCATTGTCAGGAGAGGTGGGAGAAATGTAATCTAGAATTGGGTGGAAATCCGTGTTTGGAGGAAATGGATGAGGAAGAGTTCGCCCTTTCAAGGTCACTTTGTGATGACAATAGGACAGTTGGTCAAACATCCTGCAAAGACAGTTGCATTTAGTTGGACGGGAGTAAATGATTAGAGACCCTGTCCCCAACATGCCACCATTCCCTCTCCCTCCCCCGCCCCCCGCACCCCGCCTCCCCCCCCCCTACTGGTCAGATCATGTTTGCAGCTCTAAATCCCGAAGTCATTTTTGCCACCACACTGTGTCCACCTTCCCTAGCAAACTTGTCTATTCTTTCTTCCTTCTCCTTTACCAGTATAGACCAAAAGTCTCAATCGTTTGAAAGCAATGATAACAAAATGAAGACAATGTAAACAAGTGTGTTAAAAACAATTTTTAAAAATTAAATAATTTTTAAAATGTACTAAAACTACTCTGATACTATAATGATAGCTACATGTCGTCATACATTTGTGCACAATTTTGTTGTGAGCCCGTAGCTTGACGAGTAGGATCTACCTGGTAAACCATATGTACTGTGTGGGTCTTTCTATTTCTGGTCCCAGAAATGTAGGCTGGATACTTTGTATTATTGTTTGGAAAACCCTTTGGCCTTTCAAGTGGACGTGTTAACAGAGCACAGCCCTCGCCCCTGTGCTGGCTGGCAGGCTGTGCTTCCGTGCTTTCTCTGCTCCCTCCTTTTATACTATGTTTCCAAAAATAGTTGTGTTCTAAGTGATTCTCATTAGAGACATTGGCCTAATGATTTTTTTATCCTCAGTTAAACTGTGCCCCTTCACTCCCCAAGGGAGTGAAGCTTCTCCCGTAACCATTGCATGGCACCACATACTTACCTATAGAACAGCACCTTTCACATTAAATTCAGGGGTGAAATTAGGGATTGGGTCTTTTAAAAAAAATAAATTATAAAAGGCAAGACTATGGAAGCAATTAAAAGATCAGTGGTTGCCAGGAGTCGGGTGGAGAAAAGGGATGAGTAGGCAGAGCACAGAGGATTTCAGGACAGTAAAACTACAGTGGGGCCTTGACTTACGAGTGTCCCAACTAACGAGTTTTTCGAGATACGAAAATCAGTCTCTCGGCCGATTTTTTGCTTTGAGTTGCGAGCTAAAATTCGGGTTACGAGCCAGCTTCAGATACCCCACCACTAGTTGGCGCAGCGAACGTCACAGTGAACGCCACAACATCAGCCCAGCATCACGTGTCTCACTCGTTCACTTTTTGATTTGACATACGAGTAATTTGAGTTACGAGCTCCATCATGGAACGAATTAAACCCGTAAGTCAAGGCCCTACTGTACTCTGATACTATAATGATGGATACATGTCATTATACATTTGTCCACATCCACAGAATGTACAACACCAAGAGTGAACCCTGATGTAGACTGTGGACTTAGGAGAATTATGACATGTCAATGTTCGTTCATCCCTGATCACAAATGTACCACTCTGGAGAGTGACGTTGATAACTGGGGAGACTACGGATGTGTGGGAGGAAGGGTACATGGGAAATGTCTGTACCTTGCTCTTTGTTGTGAACCTAAAACTGTTTTTTTAAAAAGTCTTCAAAAATAAATGATAGGTGCCCTAGCCGGTTTGGCTCACTGAATAGAGCGTTGGCCTGGGGACTGAAGGGTCCCAGGTTCGATTCCGGTCAAGGGCATGTAGCTTGGTTGCGGGCACACCCCCAGCAGGGGGTGTGCAGGAGGCAGCTGGTCGATGCTTCTCTCTCATCGATGTTTCTAACTCTCTCTCCCTCTCCCTTCCTCTCTAAAAAATCAATAAAATATATATTAAAAAATAAAAAATAAATGATAGATAGCTAGATTGATATGTGTTTGAGGTTGGGGAAGGAAAGATAGACAGATATGTGTTTGAGGTTGGAGAAGGAATTCACATAGTCTAGAAAGGTAGAAGTCAGTAAAATAAAAGAACACTGCTATTAATGTCTAGTACCCAGCACCTGGTGAGTAGTAAAGGATCTATTATCTTGAAAGCCGTGGAAAGCCATCACAGGTTTTTAAGCAGCAGAATGAGAGGGATTTGGAGAAGAAGGGACTGTAGGCCAGATGGTCACTGGGAAACTATTGCTCTGGGGGGTAACAGTGGCAAAGAGAGGGGAGGATGGAGGTGGAATGTACAGGACTCACACACCCATTGCTGAAGAGAAGGGGGAAAGGTGATGACTGTGTTTCTGGTTCCTTTAAACTGCTGACCTGACTGTCCGCCACAGATGCAATATGATACTGTGTTACCATTTAAAGCAGAAAAAGGCAGATGGCTAAGTCTACATTTTTTTTTAAAGACCACATCTAGAAAATGCAACAACATGATATATACATTGGAAGTCATTTTTTTTTCCATAAATGCAATTTAAAAATGATCAATATGTAGAATGGCAAAGATAGTTTGCATAACGATACTTCTCACATAGAAGCGGGGCCTGTAGAACTGAACCAGGCCTAGGAAGGACCGTAAAATAAGGCTGATACAGGGAGAGGACGTGTGCAGGTTGGCAGGCAGGCACTCTTCAGGAGTGGGACAGGCTGCAGTGAAGCCGGGCAGCCATATCTAATGGACCCACATTTTATCACCCAGGCGGCATTTTGTGTACAAGGGTCCGCATTCCCTGTGATCTGAGGTGCACCCTCTCCCTCCCTCTGAACTTCTGAAGGCAGTGGAAGCTTGAGGTACTTGCGACTTTCTCACGTGTGCAAAGACTAGAAAACAGGATTGCCCAGACATTCCTGAGAGTGATGATGCGCAAGGGATTGTACTACATGGGTTGTGAGATACTATGAAATGTAAGATATAGATCTTACCCCCTCAGAGTTTACTGTCTATTCTGATTAAATTATAGAATCTTGAAAAACATTCCTTCAAACAACCATGTTATTTACTTTTAAAATATATATATCAAGCTAGAGGCCCAGTGCACAAAAATTGTGCACATGTAGGGTCCCTAGCAGTTGCCGGCTGTGGCCAGGGCCTTCCTTTGTTCCAAGCTGCCCCCTGGTAGTCAACGCACGTCATAGCGAGCGATCAAACTCCCGGTTGGTCGAACGCCCGAGGGGACACTTTATATTAGGCTTTTATATATTTAGATAGGGGAGGGGTTTTCTATGGGGCTGTCAGTAATATTTTCACAAAACATGCTAAAAGTAGATTTTGCACTTTAATTCATTTCTGTCTCTATTTCTCTCTCCTGCTAGATAATTTCCAGGACCAGATGAAAAGGGAACTAGCCTACCGAGAAGAAATGGTGCAACAGCTACAAATTGTAAGTTGTATTTCTACTTTAAAATAAAGGCAGCTGGATGGGCTTGTTTAGAAACTGTTCATGTTTTTGCTGTGAAAGCCTTTGGTCCACCCACTTCTCAGCTGGTTTACATGCTAATTACCAAGAGATTTACCCAGACACAGGATAAGCAGATGTGTCAGTACGCTTCCTCCGGATGTAACTACCTACCACGTGTTAATAGACAGATGTGTACATTGTCTCTGTGGGGGAACCAGAGGTACCTGCATCGTCTTCTGCTGCACAAACTTCCCAACACAGTGCTGGGATGCACCAGACACTCCGTGGAGGCCACTGTCTCCCATCTTCCTCCCTCTCCCCTTCACTCCCCAGATCAGGGCCAGGCTCTCCACAGTCAATAGAATGATGTGTGAACACTATTAATCAATTAAATTCACTTGAAGGACAATGAAAAGAAAAGAATTCTTTCCAAACAAAGTGTGTTACTCTAGCCTAATCATCTCTAAAAGTGGACACTAAGATCTATTTCTAGGGAAACAGGAAGATGTCTGATAAATAAATGCAGTGGGTTTTCTTTTTGTTTTGTTTTTTTCCTTCTGAATTCCTCGCCTTTTGTCCCCCTGCAGATACATCTGGTATTATTCACTAGCACCTTTAAAGCAGTCTCCCCTGCCTGGCCAGTGTGGCTCAGTGGTTGAGCACCAGCCTATGCGCTAAGACAGTGGTTCTCAACCTTCTGGCCCTTTAAATACAGTTCCTCATATTGTAACTCAACCGTAACATTATCTTTGTTGCTACTTCATAACTGTAATGTTGCTACTGTTATGAATCGTAATGTAAATATCTGATATGCAGGATGGTCTTAGGCGACCCCTGTGAAAGGGTCGTTTGACCGCCAAAGGGGTCGCGACCCACAGGTTGAGAACTGCTGAGCTAAGAGGTCCCGGTTCAGTTCCTGATCAGGGCACATGCCCCAGTTGCAGGCTCGATCCCCAGTGTGAAGCGTGCAAAAGGCAGCCAATCAATGAGGCTCATCATTGATGTTTCTTTCTCTCTTCCTCTCTTCCTCTCTGAAATTAATGAAAAATATACACCTTTAAAAAGGCAGTCTCCCCAGCTTCCTCCTTCTCATGTATGGGATAGGGAAATGATTTCTGCTCAGTATTTGTAAGATATTTGTAATCACCTGGGTAAAACATACACTGCTTCTCAGTACTGTTCATAGCATGATTATTATAATTTGGGTGGCTAGGCATTTCTGAGCTGGCCCATGTTATCCTTATCCCATTAAGCATGTGTCTTTGCATACCCACCTGTCGTGTCTCAAGAGACAGGTATCTAGCTCTCTGTCAGGACTATCTAAGAAGGATGGTTATTAACCTTTGCTTTCTGCATGGAAGGAGCCACGCTCGTGCTGGGAGGCATTTTTAAAGCAGCCCGTGCTTCATGTTTCTCTCCATTCCGGGCTCTGTTAACGGTGCTGCTTGTCAGTCTTAACGCCCCGCTGAGGTTTCCCTCCATCTCAAAGTGCCGGTTCACAACTCTCAGTTCTGAAAACCACCTCAGCGGAAAGTGCCTCTCAAACAGGATCTTTCTTCTTGTTCTGCTTCTGTGTGTGTTCGGGTTTTTTGTTCGGTTTGTTTGTTTGTTTGTTTGTTGCACTTAAATTCACTGGGAGCAAAAGGATTTTCTTAATCTCCTACAAGGAGTAAAATATACATATAGCTTTTCACAATAAGAACTAGTAATTACTTACTATGAATATACTTACTGTTTTCTTTGTTCAAAGGAAGAATTTAAAAAAATAGAACTGGAGAGTGATATAAAATTTTAAGACCTTACTGGCTTTATTCAGGGTATTGTTTTCAGATTCTTAAAACAAAAATTGTCACACATCAAACCAAAAACTTGTGATTTCAGGCTGGTGGGTCTAGCAAAATGGGCATTAAGAAAGGAAACTATTGCCCTAACCGGTTTGGCTCAGTGGATAGAGCATCGGCCTGCAGACTGAAAGGTCCCAGGTTCGATTCCGGCCAAGGGCATGTACCTTGGTTGAGGGCACATCCCCAGTAGGAGGAGGAGGCAGCTGATCGATGTTTCTCTCTCATCGATGTTTCTAACTCTCTATCTCTCTCCCTTCCTCTCTGTAAAAAAATCAATAAAATATATTTTTTTTTAAAAAAAAAAGAAAGGAAACTATTTACTTCAGTGCCCCTGTTTAAGGCTAGTTATGTAACTTAAACATCTTAATTTTCTTTGACATTTCGTTTCTTTAGTAAAAGAGGAAATGATATTGCATTCATGTAATAAACAGGCAGTATTGATAGAAGAAAAAAATGTCTCATGTCTTTTGAGATAGTTGGTACATAGAAGATACAAATTGGTATTACTAAACATTTTTATTATTCTGTATTGAAAAATATTTTATCATGGGTATGTATTTATCTAGACAAGTGTTATTAGATAGTAAATTACTTCTTGTTGTAAATTAAATTCTTTGGGAGAAGCTAGAATTTTTACCCTTGGGCCTGTAGGTTTAAGCCCTGAAATCCTCAAAGGCATATCCAGGCTAACAACATAAAATTGATGAAACAGACATGACTTGTCCCTCCTGTTTCTTCCTCTTCTTCAGTGTCTCCTCCCATAAGATACCGAGAGCTTCTTGCTGCCTCCGGCACCCAAGAAACATTTCTTGAATGAATCACTACTCACGAATGCCCCCTGCCCCAATTCTGATATTCTCATATAGCAGTCCTCTTAATTCTTTTCCAGATTTCCCTGGTTTGGTCATGACGTTCTCAAATGTTCTTTTGTGCTAAGTAACTACTACCCAAACTACAAAAGGAAGGTGTAGTATTGAATTATAGGAAGCTTATGTATTACTGTTCTGTCCTTATAACTAACAGACACAAGCTTCAAGGCCTACAAACTTGAGTTCAAGACTCATCCCATATAGTCCATTAAGTGTTAGTTCTTCAACCAAAGGGACCTGTTGGAAGGTCTAGCCTAGTGCCCAGATAGGGAAGGAGGAAGTATGTAATGAGCATGAAATGCCCACACAAGTCATAAAACGCTATGCCAATATGAGTAACATCCCTTCTCAAAGGGGTACTTTCATAGTGGAACTGTTTCAGCCTTGGTGACTGGAGATATTTTTGTGAAGGAAGGACCTGTGTTCACGTTATGCCATCTTCTTTGGAACTGAGGCAGCAGACTCAAGTTTACTTGAACAGGAATTCATCTAATCCCTTATTCAGCTTGTTTTATTTGCTAAAGTACCTGTGGGAAATGCCTTTAGAAAATTATATCTGAAGATTATCAAGAAATTGCTAGGTATCATAACTATTGACTTTCCCAATATTTTAGTTGAATGACCTAACTCATCTGTAAATATGGTTACATACTTTGCTCCCCAAGAACCCGACAGTTTACTCAAAATTATTTTAATATTTAAAGTTTACGGAATATATATTACAGAATAGTCCTCTGCCTACAGAATAGGCATTTTTCCCTTTGGATGAGATAAAAACCCACTCTATCCTGCAATAATGGAGAATTCAAATATATTAAAATCATCATATCTTGTAACGATTCCCATAGACCCACGATGTATTTATACTATGTCGTTACAGTGTTCTTATTCAAAAGATGATATCGAAAGCATCTTGGGTGCCATTGCTGTAGAAAGAAAACTTATGAATTTCTTTGGCTCCTGCATGTTTAGATTCTCCACTGACTGTAATTTCTGCACCATTGCTTCCTTTTCCAGTTTGTTAAATGCAAGTTATGATGACTGCAGAGTCAAATGCTTGACTCTCCTTGTGCATTTTTCTCAGTGTCAGATTTAAAGCATGTGTATCTTTAACATTTATACATGACCACAAGCTAACTTTTACAATAGCTTAAAATTAGAGTTTTATAGCACTTAACGCCGTTTGTGTTAAAGCTTCCCTTCCCCCACTCCTGCCCTAGGTTTACAAGTGCTTAAAATGTTTCATTGCTAAACCAGATTTATTTAGACAACCTAAGAAATATAGTCCTCTCACTATAAACCAAATACAAAAGTTACAGAATTTAGCAAGTTCATGAAGATGTTACTGTTTAGTATAATGTAGAGCCACAGATTTCTCATTCACAAGTAAACTGTGATTTTAGGAAAAATGTGTTTCACTTAAAAAACAAAATGAATTACCCCTTAGGGTTAAGAAAAAAGTGAAGAAACTTCATAAACACATACATTGTTTTATGTCAAGTATATCTCAAATTTTTTTAAAGGTGAAGATATTTTGCTCTCTATAACCTTTTGATTAAGGTTTTTCTAAGAACTGGACTCCTATATAATAAAAACCTAATATGCAAATCGACCGAACAGCAGAACAACCGATCGGCCCTGATCGCCAGCCAGGCCTAGGGACTTTACCCATGCACAAATTTCATGCATTGAGCCTCTAGTATAATATAATTTACAATACAAGCTGAGACTATTATGATGCCTTCATAATCTTTTTATTTTTCATTGCTAATTTGGCAACAATTTTTTTAAGCAAGTGCATTTATATATAAGCCACTACTGTCTATTTGTTGAAGACGTGGTCTGTTTTAGTCATAGTTCTTGAAGGACGTGCTGCAGCAAAGAGCACATGATAAATGACGACCCAGATTCACATCCTTGGAACTTGCTGGATTGCTAAAGAGGAACACAGATGGAGCAAATGCACTAGGCTTAAAGTGCCCTCTGCTGTTTGTCCAGAATGCTGCAGTCACAGTTGCACGCAGCCAAGGGTGAAAGGTCTCAAAGTTCTCCATTAAAAGCCTCGAGTAAATGTACCAGCTTTTTTATTCACTCATCTACTGATGGGCACTTGGGCTGCTTCCAGGTCTTGGCTGCGGTAAATAATGCTGCTATGAACATAGGGGTGCATGTCTTCTTTCGAATTAGTGTTACAGATTTCTTAGGATATATTCCCAGAAGTAGAATTGCTGAGTGAGAAGGCAGTTCCGTTTTTCATTTTTTGAGGTAACTCTATGCTGCTTTGCACAGTGGCTGCACCAGTCTGCATTCCCACCAACAGTGCACGAGGGTTCCCTTTTCTCCACATTCTCGCCAACACTTGTTTGTTGATTTGTTGATGATGGCCATTCTGACAGGTGTGAGGTGGCCTGGAGTATTATGCTAAGTGAAAGACAAATAACTTATGATTTTACTTACATGTGGAATCTAATGTACAAAATAAACTAACAACAAAATAAAGACAGAATCATAGATACAGAGAACAGACTGACAGCTGTCAGAGGGGAGGGAGGTTCGGGGGCTAGGTAAAAAAGGTGAAGGGATTAAGCAAAAAACAAAACAAAAAAGCTCATAGGCGGTATGGCAGTTACCAGAGGGAAATGAGTGGGGATAAATGGTGATGGAAGGAGACTTGACGTGAGGTGGTGAACACACAGTACAGGATCCAATGATGTATTATAGCAGTGATTTTCAACCATGTGCGCAAGAGAATATTTAAAATATGCAATGCCATTTAGTCAGGGGCACTGACCTTTCTTCCCTTAGATCAGTGGTTCTCAACCTTCCTAATGCCGCGACCCTTTAATACAGTTCCTCATGTTGTGGTGACCCCCAACCATAAAATTATTTTTGTGGCTACTTCATAACTGTAATTCTGCTACTGTTATGAATCGTACTGTAAATATCTGATATGCAGGATGTATCTAGGCGACCCCTGTGAAAGGGTCGTTCGACCCCCATAGGGGTCGCAACCCACAGGTTGAGAACCGCTGCCTTAGATTGTCAAATAAAAAATGATAACAGCAATGGCAATAGCTGTCCAGAGTGAATGAGTCAAAATTATTTTTTGTCAGATTGGCAAAAAATATATAGTTTTGGTGTGCCACAGAATTTTAGTAATTAGTTTATATGTGCCATGAGATGAAAAAGGTTCAGAATCGCTGTTAATAGAATTGTACACCTAGAACAAATATTTTTATTAACCAATGTCACCCCAATAAGTTCAATAGAAATAAAAAAAATTTTTAAAGCCTCAAGTAAAATCGTGTTGATCAGTAGATTCGTACTAATGTTTCATTCATGTAAACTTGAAAAAAGCAGTTTACAACTTTGTGATGATGGGAATGGTGCTTCCTTGCAGGAAGGGAGCAGTAGGTCTTCCTCGTTGCTGGAAAAAACGCTCCTTCTGTAGGAAGGGCACAGCCCTTCAGTGATACCTCTTTCCTTGGAGATTCTCCCATGTTCATTGGGATGTGAATTTGCCCAGATTCCTATCTTCTCAACCCAGAGAATTTTGTATGTATTTTACATTTTTTTAAAAGTAGGTCAAACAGTTACTTTTTTTACACTATATTTTTCAAAAAATAACTCTGGGCCACTAGAGGATTTTGGTTTTGTGGCTAAATATGAAGCTAAAGGAAGTCCCTGCGCGTCAGAGGACTTGAGCAAGTCTGGGCTTCTGTACAGTCTGCCTTAAGGTTCTCCAGCAGTCGACAGACTTGGGCTATACCGGGACCTTTTCCAATTATTGATCTATTGCTATGCATCTTGGCAATAACATTACTTTGTTCCTTAGTTATATGGCTTCTTCTCATCTTTCTCCTTTCAAGATGTTGACCCACCTGAATGTCTGAGCTTAGGTGAACTCTCTCTTGGCACAAACTAAGAAGTTTATCTTTTTTGGAAAGCTCTCCATACTTTTGACAGACTAGAGTCAACTAGGTAATTTAGAAGTTACATAATAACTTTAAGGGGTGTTTTTGTCCATGCCAGTCTTGGTGCCGTGTAAGTTGGTCAAAATGAAAAGAAGGCTTTTGTAAGTTCTATTATAGGAACTTTATGTGGAATAATTAACTTAAGTGGAGCCCCTAGGATCCTGAGCTCCCATACTTGGAGTATTTGCTGAGGTCTCTGTAAACCCAATATTGCATTTCGTGGAATCTTAAGTATTGTCAGTTGTGAGAGGCAACATGACTTGATGGATCACAAGAAAAGAAGCTTTCGACTCTTGTTCTAGGACACCATCAATTATAAAAACCCAATTTTAGAGATGTTAAAATGTGAGGGGGGAAAGTGTATTAATAGAATCAATGAAATAGGGTAGCTCTCATTAACAACTGGACCATGTTCTAATATATTGTTTATTTACCATTCATGATTTAGGACTTAGAGTAAAAAAGACATGATTTTTAGCTTGCAACCTTGCCGGGGTCCAACCCCAGCAGGTCCAGGGGTCCCCAAAGGTGTGGACGGAGTCGGCGAAGAAGGAAGGACACGGAGACAGTGTTCAGTTGATCAGCAGCCTAGCCAGGATCTCTAGCCAGGATCTCCAGCCAAATTCTGGTCTGGATCTCCAGCGAAGTTCTGCTGTTTATTGTCTTGTTACATCTGTATTTATCCCAGTTGATTTTAATCCTGTCAATTTCTATTACAAAGGTTAGGGCGTTTCTTATCTCCATTCCAGGGAGTAAAGATTATGTAGCTTAAGCATGATTGTTTGTAGTGATTAACTACCCGCCTGGCACTTAGTTAAGGAGTTTCATCCCCTCCCTGACTTCAGGGAAAAATTCCTACCTGGGGAAACAAACCTTTCTCGGAGAGGTGACCTTGGTTAAAACACACAGCGCTAAGGGGAGCAAACATATTAAGAACAGTATGCTATATACGCCAGGTCCCTTGAAACATATGCTGTGCAGATGTTTCTTTCCTGCAGCGACTGTGTCAAGCAGCAAGGATGGACCGGCTTCCGGCACAACCTTTTGCTTTTTGTCTTGTTTTTGTTTAGCTTTTATTTCATCTTGTTTTAGTGGGGGGGGGGGGGGCGGGGGCGGGAATGCAACAGTAAATGTTTGAGTGGAGATAATTCCTGACCCAGGTTTAAATTCCAACCTGGAGATTTGGGATCAAATGTTCTCACTTGGGAATGTCCTCTCTTTGTCCTGAGTCCTTTGTTCCTTCTCAGGTTTCCATCTTAACGAAATGCTACATTGTTCTTTCTGAAAAAAAAGGAAGGGAGGGAGGGAAGGAGGGAGGGTGGGAGGGAGGGAGGGAAGGAAAGGAAAGAAAAAATAATTCTGATTTAGATCTAAAAGTAGTGCCCTTCAGACAGTTTTCTTTGGGGTAGGATGAGATAGCCCAGGGTGATGTTGACTTAACTATACAAGAAGTGCCTGGCACAGAGCAGATGCTCACTAAATCATTAACAGTATCTAATCTTGATGTTGAGGACTCTTGCTAATTGAGAGGGGCACAAATATATTCTTTCAGGTAATTCCTTGTAACCCAAGGTTTGCATAATTTCTGCTTGTTATCCTAAATAACAGAATTCCTTTACGTCTCTGTTCTTTCATGCATCTAGAGGTGATCCATGTGCTTTGGCATATAGCAGCATGCACCACAATGGAAAACTAAGATTCAGTGTGTCTGTGTTAATAGCAGGTGTAGCATGACCTAGAGTGAAAAGAAAAGGTAACTAGAGTAGGTCCCCATGTAACTGTTCTTGTCATAGGTATCTAGCTGATCTCAGTTCACGTCCTAAAATACGAGATTAGGACACTGAACTTTTTATGGTACTATATGAATCATTAATTTCAATGCTGCTATCCATGCCCTTCATCAGATATGCACCTATCAGATACATCCATGTTGTGGTTGTGTATAAAAATAGTGATATGGTTATTTTAATCTTGTTTTCCATTGAAAAGACTGTTTGATTCAACTAACCAGTTATTACAGCAAAATGGTCCAGCTAATCTTAGTCACTAATGTGATTGTACATTTATAGCTCCTTCCATTAATAAAGGTTCTTATTTATGGACTGGTATAAAAGGAGAGCAAAACATAAATATGCTGGGAATGATGGGAATATATATATAAGTATTAAAAAACATTGCCTAATTGAATGACAATAATTTTATTTCCCTTGTTGCTTTTACATAACAGCCATATTTTGTGTAACATCCTAGAAGGTTGAGTAGTTATTACTTTGTGTATAAAATAGATTCGAATCCTTAGAGTTCTGCATTAAGCTTTGTAATGATGATGGTAAGTAACATAATGATAGAATACCTTAACTGGGGTTAGTGCAGAGGCGAATCTAAATAATATATGTCGTCCAGTTTCAACCATTTGAATTTTCTAATGAAAAGTAGCATATCAAATGTGATAGGCTTTCATTCAATGCCGCAGAGGTGACAAGTACTTTCAAGTTTATCCAGGTAGATTTCTCACGGGTCATATTTTCCATTCAGTGCAATTATTTCTGATGCTCCTTTAGTAGTTACTGGGAAATGACCCAGAGTAGTAGTTTGTGTTTAGTTAGTTAATCTTACTTGCGATGTATAATGATAGTATTATTTCATCACTCCACTTAAATGAAAGGTTACATTGAACCAGTTTGTAAACACGTTCTTGTTTTGTGACCTTGGACATACATGATAACATAACTTTGTTTTTGTACCTCAATAAAAAATAAGAATGCCATATTATTAAATGCAAAATCTTGAAAACTTCTGTGAGTGAAATATCACAGAGTAGCCTCAGAGACAAGCTATAGCAACAGCCCAGTGTGCTCACCTGTCCTGTCCTGGTCGTGCTTTTTAACAGGTCTTAGGAGTGTGATGCCTTGAAAGCTCCATACTGCTGAGCTGATAGAGACCTTTCCTCCTCAGGGAAGACCCACTGGCATTCGAATTGTTAGGCATGACGAAAGGTCTCCCTTGCACATATGTCTCCAACATTGGCTTACCTGCAGAGTTTTGCTTGTTTTTATCTTACAGATCCCCTATGCAGCAAGCTTGATCAGGAAAGAAAAGCTTGGTGCCCATCTCAGCAAAAGTTAAACGGTGAGTTCGCCGGAGGGAAGAGATTTTCCCGAACTCCCTGACTGTATTGGTTGGCCAGGTTCTTTATTGATGTCTTTGAAATAGCCCAATAGGTTGGTAAAGCTGTATCCTGTGTTTAAGCCAGTACACTAATGAACTTCATTATATCTGGGCATGAGACTTCCTAAATGAACGGCTAAATGGGTCTTATAAATTCTATGGAAATTTTATAAAATGAAAGAAGTTCTCTATTCAGTCTGTAGGAATGACCTTCATTCTGTTTTGAGGTTTTCTGCTGTTTCTGGTTCTACCTGACACCCTGATTACTGCCCCTCGAGAGTAATTACTGCGCCTGGAGTGTCAGCAGTCATGCTTAATGTCTCATCTTCTCAGGCTCACTCTTGCTTCCAAAGAGTCTTCCTTGAATCTGATTTTGAGTGAATTACTGATAGGTGGTGAGATGACCACTATAGACCTGTGAGAGCTTCTGCTTCATTCTTTCTCTAAACCAATAATAGTTTCTCTATAGCTGAAGCCAGGTTCAAGGTTGCATCCCCAGCAACAATTTGAAAGACAAATACTCTGGACTCCTAAGGGAAAGAACACAGTGAAAATTCAATGACTATATTCGGAATATAACTAAACATTTCAAAAGCAACTTTTTTATTTTTATGGAAGAAGACATATAGTTATTAGAATGTTAGGGATGAAAAAACTAGGATTTTGTTTTTCCTGTAACAATATATTAGGATGACTTAACAATTGGAATGGCTAAATCAGAAAAGTAACAAGATGATTGAGTACCTCAGATGGCAGAGGTAGCTTTTGTAAATGTTCATGGCCAACTAGAATTGTGATCATTTGTCAGTTTGGCCATTCCCATCGGAATGGTTCTTCCCACTTCTTCCCTCTGGAACATATTTTCAACTCAATGGAATTTATTGGCAAAAATAATTCCGGTCGTACAATACAGGCTCGTAGTTTCTTCTCTTTCTTTCATGCATATCAAAAGCATCCTCTTCTCTGGGCAAATGACAGTCCCACTTCTTGCCATCATCTATATTAGTGGTAATCTTTGTCTTAATTATGTCACATTTCATCTGGAGATCAAAACTCTTTCCAAGACATACTCTCATTCATATGCTTTCTCTTCATTTTACGCACAGGGAACTGAGGTACAGTGAAGAGATGTGATCTTTTATGTCTGTGTTGCAAAGCCAGGACTCCTGACTTCAGATCCAGTGCCTGCTTTCTTCTAATGTATGCATTTCCTGTCTTCTGTGAGCAGATATTTCTGCAGCAGAGATGGTCAAATAATTAGTTATTTTGTTTTCATCTCCATGAAGTCATACACAAGTATTTTTCTTAAATCTGAAGTTGACTTTGGGCAATTTTGCATTACAGTACACAGGTTTGCACCAGCAGTGTGAAATGAATAATTTTAGAACATTCAAACTCCAGTAAATCTTAACCCAGAATATCAAGGAATACAAGGCATGAAGCATCCAAATTAATGCTGATAAACCCAAAGTGTCAAAGTAATTGTCTTTCAAATCAAAGAAAATATATTAGGATGTTTTTGTTAGTAACCTTTAATGGAAGTAGAACAAATTCAGCAAAGTCTACAAATGATAAAGTCATGCAAGTCATACAATACATGTGTCTGCCTTCTTTTACTCCATATTTGTGAGATTCATCCATTAGAATGTAGTTTGATTTATACTTAGGAACTTCAATAAACTCTCTTTTTACTCCTTCCACTTCCCCAACTCATCTTCCTTGCTTGTCAGACCTGAGCTGCTCTTACACCTACAAATGAAGATTCACTGCCCAGAAACCACGCCTCTGAGGGTGACAAAGCATCCAGCTAGGTGGCAAAAAAGATTGATTTGTGTTTAGTAACTAATGCTTCCTCCATGCTGATTTTGTTTCCATCCTTGCAGACAACAGGGATTTCTCTAAGTAGACCCTGGTGCTTTCAGAAGATTAGTGGTTACTTAAATGCTGAGCTAAATCAGCCAAGCAGAGAATCACGACCATATTGTTAGAGGCAGTATTTGATTCGCAACATGCCAAGCCTGCAAGGAATTACCCCAAGAGAGATTACAAAATAAAAATCATTACACTGAGGGAGAGAGACAAATTCTGTCTTGCTGAGTGACCGCAGGTTTCCAAATTAGGGGCTGATGCATTAATGTCTTATGCAAGAGTGACCCTTAAGGTAGTGTGCTGTGTTCTTGCCACCTAGTGGATTCCAATATGACTATTAAGCAGAGGAAGCTTTTCAAAACCACAGGCAATTCACTTCATAAGCTGCGCAAGTACTGCCACACATCACTGCTCTACAAATCTTTTTTCGCACTACATTAGGACATAAGAAATTCCATGTTGAGTCAAAATAAAGGTCCACCCTGATTATTTACTACATAATCCCATTTAAAAAGCCAAATTGTTGTTCTTAACAATACCAATCTCAAAATTTAGGCATATACACTGAATACTCTTACCTTTCCCTTGGTAAGTCCTTAAAGATCCATTACCCATGGATTTATATAAGCCTTTCTTCAACGGAGGTGTAGTCCCCTTCGGAGCAATGAATTCTATTTGTTTAGCTACCAGCTGTGTAATGTGTAGTTTATTTTATTTATCTTCAAACTACCTCCTAAAACAAGCCCTAGTAGATTAGACATTCTACTGCTCTGCGTATCTGTTTCATTGTGAGCTCGTGAGTACAATGGAAAGGATTTGAAAAATATTTCAAAATTTTGTGCGTATTATTCTTTCATCTGGGATTGCTTTTAACAACCAGAATTATTCCTGACAGTCTTCCTTATTTTGGTTGTTTCTGTGTCCTGCACAGACACCCCAGTGTAATCTGTGTAAAACCTGCACCCCAAATAAAAAATGCCATGTCAACACTAATTTAATTATTACTTTACATTCTTTTTCTTCCAAGCATCATTCAACATTATGCAAATGTCATCCATGTACCTGGTTGAAATAGCCATGTATTTCACAGAGAACTCAGTCATTTGATATAAGTGGAAAGTGCATCACAGGAAATGGCTCATTCATAGTCACACAGAAACTCATTGGCCAAGCTGGAAATAATAACTGCCATTTATTGAGCACTAACCATGCCAGATAGCAGACAAATTCTTTGCCACACTATCTTTTTTGGTCTTTGGAACTCCATAAACTAGATCCTATTATTATCCCTAATTCATGCATGAGAACACTGAGGCTCACTCAGTGAGGTCACTTAGCTATAAGTAATAAAGCTAGAATTCATTCCGGGTCAGAAGTGACTCTACAGCCACTTCTCTGTCTTTCTAAATCAGTGGGTCTCAACCTTCTGGCCCTTTAAATACAGTTCCTCATGTTGTGACCCAACCATAAAATTATTTTCGTTGCTACTTCATAACTGTAATGTTGCTACCGTTATGAATCGTCATGTAAATATCTGATATGCAGGATGGTCTTAGGCGACCCCTGTGAAAGGGTCATTCGACCGCCAAAGGGGTCGCGACCCACAGGTTGAGAACCGCTGTTCTAAAACATTGGGCCGATTTTGAGAAATTCTAGCTTCTAAATCTGATACTACCTCCCAATGTTATCTTGAGTAATATCATTTGATCTCTTTGTATCTCACGTTCATCTAAAATGTGGTAGCCAAACCCGATCAAAGTCTTCGCCAGCTCTAAATTGTGACTCTTGCATGCAAATCTCCTGTCACATTCTCTCTCCTTTCCTGCTCAAGATCATGTACAACACTCAAGGGCATGACCCACCTACATTTGCCATATGTCTGCATTGTCTTCATCACTAATTACTACTTTGCATCCTTCTGGAGAGTTTGAAAGTAGGATTCTTTTCCCTATGCTAACAATATCTACCTCTTTGGTCAACTCTCATTATTTTATTTTGCTTCTCAAATAATTATTACAAAAATCACAACAAAAGAAAGGTCTTAAAAGGATGTTGTGGGATTACAATTGAACTTTCTGTGTCTTCTTTTAGTAGAGATCGAAGATGAGGAGGGGGAGTGGAATGGCATATTCATTTCTCTCATCTGTAGTCAGACATAAGAGGACCAAGCTTTTTCAAGAGTCTTCACTGATAAGGACAATGTGCTCCTACTGTTCAAAGCACATTGTCAACTATCCTACTTAATCTTCAAAACAACCCACTGAGAGAAGTGCTACTACTTCCTCCCTTCTACAGCTGAGAAAACTGAGATGCAGAGAGAAGAGTGAGCTATCTGTGGTCCCACTGCTAGCAAGTGGCAGGATTTGAGCCAGGCTACCCTGCTCTGAAGCCCACACTTCACCTGCTCTCCTCTTATTTCTGGCCTAAAATTGTGGCCTAATTCACATTTTCTAGTATTAGTTACTAAAATCCAGTTCATAACCAATCCAGTGGTTTCGCTGATGCTGAATCACAAACTTTCAGGGGTACTTCTACAGTTGCCCTAACATCCCAGGACAGGAGAAATAGATGTAAATGTAACTTGAGCCCTCCAGCCAAGGCCCACAGAGCCCCCCCACCCCCACCCCCAGCATGAAATTGTCTGTCACTTTCACCACAGGCTGTCTCAATGTTTGCCTAACAACAAATGGGAGCTTCTAGAATCCCACACAATGGCTTTACGTAAAGAACGCATAGCGAACCATCACACCTGAGTTGGTAATTCTAGTTTGGCTCAATGTTCATGGAGATGCAAGTATACATAAAAAAGATGATTTTGTGGTCACTGTTTAAAAGTTTTTGTCCAAACTGTACTAAAAATGTCTTCTCTTAAGGATATACTAAATAATACTTTAAATGTTTTTAAATTATCCGATTGCATCACGCTGAGGTTGTCATTCCGTGCTTTTTGTCTTATCCCAGGTGCACAGAAACACTTACTCTTGTTCTTCTGTAAGATACAGCCTGCCACTGAGCACTTCCGACACACATAAAGACTGCGATTGAAAGGGCTTGGGAATCAAATAGAAAATCAGGTTCAGGAGAACCCAAGGACAAGTGACCTCAAAGCCGCATGGACAACCATGTAAAATAGACTGTGGCGGCCGTTCGTTAGTGGGGGGAGGGGAAGCCAACCAGAGCCGTCAATGCTTGTCGCATCTTTTGGTGGAACCAAAGTTTGAGTCTTTGTGTTTTTAAAGGCCAACTGAACCCAGAGCGTTGGGAGTGCTGTTAGCCAACCAGGGTGGGAAACTCATGGACCGTCCCAAGTGAGCTCAGTGTTGCACACGTGGAGAGGGCAGCTCTAAAGACTGTCTGTAACTTTTGAAGAAGTGATTCTTTGTGGAAAGAAAACACAAAACCTGTCCTTGGAGCGGGGGTCACGTTTCGACAGCTAGGATGGCATCAGCCGTGTAAACTGCTTTTCATAGCAAACTGGACGGACTTTCACGTGGCCCCTTCCTCTCTGGTACTTTGCCTGCTGTATGAATGAAGATTGTATTCCTCTGGAAATATTTTACAGTTTAATATTGAGTGTAATTAAGAATATAATCATGTTATCAAAAATGGTATTTAACTCTGTTGTAGTTTCTTTAACATTCATGTGGATAAAAAAAAAAGTCTATAATAAAAAAAAACACTATGAAATAATAGTTGTGTTCATGTAGTCAAATGCACGTTTGCTTGGGGTCAACTAATAGAAACTAATACTTTTTAGAATTATTTTGGCATAAAATATTTGAATAAATTATTTTTGAAAACAGTATTCCTTCCAAAATGATTATTAAAGTCTAGATTAGCCTTTGGCCATTGCTTGCAGCTGGAGTCCTCCCATCACATTAGGACCCTGATATGGGTAAAGGAATGTTCTAAACTCCTGCTAGGTCTCCCGACATGTTGGCGATGGAGTTCATATTGTGCCTTCCTCCTCACTGTGATGTTGAGTCAAAGTCCATGAGATCAATTTATGCCAACAATCCTGCCTTTCAGAGAAATAGAAGGGCCCAAATGATGACTCCTTTGAGGCCAGGATTGTCCAGGTGGTGCTGGGCTGCACAGAGTCTACTGTGGATGACCTTCTACGCTGAGGTTGCCAAGGACCGTCCTAACCAAAGAGGCATCTCACCAATGGCATCCCTGGACAGATTTCCAAAGAGGCTTAAAATGCATCACTGTGATATTTGATACTTCCCTCCACCGTCTTCATTATCATGAATTATCCTAAAAAGCTTCAGTATTTATCCTTGAGATAATTTTTTTTTTTATCCTTAGCTGCCACATTAGAAAATCAAAGGAGGGATACTCACGGTGATTTTCGGCCTAGCCTATGAAGAACGGGAAGCCGGTCAGAGAAGGGATGTACACCACGTCCTGGAGTCTGAGGGTGGGTTCCCGGCAACGACTAGCGGGAAATAATCTGAAGAAACTGTTACTGAGGCAGGATGTTCTCTTTGGAGGGGCAGCCTGGATCTAGGTAGGGGGCTCACACAGCCCTTCAGATATGTCACACATTTCTAAGACTGGCAACTGTGCTTGGTGGTGGGTGGGTGGGTGGGGCATGAAGGAGGGAGAGTAATTAGACAGCCATGTTGACGGAGCATTTTCTCCTGTGTATACTTTAAATTTCATATAGGGTTGGAAGCCCAATGTCTTTAGCTTTGTAATTGAAGCCAATAATACCAAAGGTGGCAGAAAATTATCTGGGAGGACACAAACCTGGCTTCATGACCAGCCACCAGGGAACAGCGGAGATCATTTTTTTTTGCAGAACCCAGTGCAAACTCAGGGACCAGATAGCCTCTCAGAGCAAGAGCAGCAGCTTGGCTAGAGATTTCTGGGGAGGACTAAGAGATCTGCAGATGCATTTAAGGTCTTTGCCCTGCAGCTTCCTCAACTGGCAGTGTAAACAAGCCTGAAATGTCTTTTTTTTTTTTTCCTTTCCAATTGCAACTTTAAATGGCTCAGAGTCTATAGTGCCAAGATCAGCGAACGATCTTGTAGCAAAAGGGAAATGACAACCAGATAACTTGGCAAGTATGTCTGAGAGCCTGGAGTTACTAACCATGGCATAGCTCTGAACTGAGTTAATGGTCAAGTGTGTAGGGCCATTGGCCTCTGCTACTGAGAATGCTGAAACCACACTGGTTCCTTCCAATTCTCCATCTACATTCCAGGCTCCATAGGAGAACCGCTGTGCATCTTTCCCTGAGTGCTAGGAGACTCCTATCGTCCTATTCTTACAGCCTTAGAGTTTCCCCATCATTTGAGATGTCTTATCAGACTGAGTCTATTCCTTAGAAGCACCAGAGCTTAACAGTCCTCCGTGCAACCATGAAATTATACACCAAAACCCAAAAGCGTCAGAGATCCAACATGTGGTATGGAAACATCGCTTACCCATGTATTTTCTCATTAACGAGAGTGACTATATCTTCTCTATTCTTGCAAAGCTTGATGCTTCTAAGTTGGAACAAAAAGAATTTGTCCCTAAAACTGGATGTGATTGGGTTATCTGAGCTGCGTTGTGGAAACAGACAGGACATCCATCTAAAGCACTGCATGGGGCTAAAAATAAAGCCACTCTTCAGAAGGACAAATAATTCTTGGTTGCACAAAATGACAGCAGAAAAACGCTGTGCTCTTTACTTTGACTATTTTGTCATGTCAAAATTTCAAGGTCAACCCAGCTATTAGCTAATGAAGAATACAGGCAATGCAAACAAAATTCTCTATTTTCATTCCAAATGAAATTATAAGATCAGAAAGGCCCTAGCAATCAAAGCAGAAATCCTACCCTAACCAATAAAGCATTTCCTATAGGGATAGACCAGACATTTCAGACTAATGCTTTTGATCCTTGGAATGCCTTGAGTAATTGCTTATCTCTTTGCCATAGGCAAGGAGAATGGGGCATCACATCCCAGTTTCCTTGACTTGAGCAAGGAACGTAGCCTCAGGTTTGTGGAAAACGGAGGGAGAACTCTCCTAGCTACAGCGGCTATGGTCAAGCAGATAGGACCTCTTTCATGTAAGGCCAAGAGTTAAGACAGCCTTGGTCAGCAGGGAGGAAGGCCGGAGAAGAGGAACACCATCTGTGCTAAGGAGACACAGCTGTCATTGAATGGGGCACTTTCAGCTGACTCCAGGTCCAGTGAAGAGCTCCTTGCCCTAGCCGTGGACCGAAGAGCCCTGGGTTTGATCCCGGTCAAAGGCACATACCTTGGTTGTAGGAGGTCACCAATCGATGTGTCTCTCTCACATTGATGTTCCTCTCTGTCTCTCCCTCTCTCTTCCACTCTCTAAAAAAAAAAATCAATGGAAAAATATCCTCGGGTGAGGATTAACAAACAGAGAGGGGGGAGGGGATCCTTTCTCTCTACAGAGGTGAGCACACAAAGTTCAAGTCTGACCATCTTACAAGGTGCCCATAGATAACCCTCACAATTTGTAATTATACACTCCTCCATTTGTGGAAAGGTGCACACAAAAAGCCTTATGGGGGTATGGGATGTTGTTTCATCTCACTGTACACCCCCCAAGTGCTGAGCACAGTCCCTGGCAAGTAATAGGTATACAAACATTTTGCTGAATGAGTAAATGGATTTCGTTTATTTTATTTGAGCCAATCTCAAGATCATTTCACTGTTATCACTTTAAACGTTCTCTCAAAGAATGTTGACATTTCAGTTTGCTTCAATGGGCCAAGGTGAGAGCAGCACGGCTTAGAAACCCATGTGGGCATTGGCTGTCATAGTCACAGGGGACAGCAAGGTAAGCTTGAGAGATCAGGTGATAGCTCTTGGACCCCCAGACTTGGGCCAGTAACCACCACACAGGACTGGGAGAAGAGACCTAAGGCTTTCCAAATGCAGCTTGACTCCCGTCTTGATCTTTGATGGAGGCTCTGAAACAGTGAAGCAGCTTTGGGAGTAGGAATGGAGAGAGGGCTGGTTTTGAAATCAGAAAGTTTGGGGAAAACACTAAGAGAAGAGAATACCTTTCTGCAAATGGCCACTTATTTCCATAGCATGTCTAGTACACACATAATTGAGAAGTAATAAACTCAAGTTCATAAAGTAAATAATTACCGTGAAAAGCCACAACTCTGAACTAAATTCAGAATTTCCCTGAAAGCATTGTTAACGTCTGGAGTTTTCAAATAAGAAAACTCATTCTCCTCATCCAACTTTTACATCATCTCCCTATTAAAGACAGTAGCTTCCTGGATAATTGTTAAGGATGGTTTTCTTTATTATATTTTAGACCATTTAGCAAAGTTTATTGATTTATACTTCCTTGTAATTAGTTGTAGTGATTAAAATAACTTTTATGACCCTCTAGAGATTGACTTTTTAAAGAATCAACATTTCCCCCAAATTGTGTGCTTTTAAAACATGGTTAAATACTGTTTGAGCTCAGTACTAAGCCATCATTGGTGAAACTGTGATTTTATATGCAGTTGCTTTCTCAACCTCTATTTATATGGCACCATCAGCCAATTACTTGGCAGCCAATAATAATAACAGCAGCCAACTTTCATTGAGTGATTACAATAAGCCAACGATTGTGCTAAGTGTCTTAATGCATTATTTCTTGTAACGACCCTATGAGGCAGGAACTGTTTAACTATTTAATTGAAACTTGAAGGAGTTAATTCACTCAGCTCCTAAGTGGAAAATTGGGAATTTGAACCTTCGGTTATTGTAACTTCAAACACCTCTGCTTTTACCGACTGAGCTCCACTGCTTACTGCACAGACAAGAGTCCTGTTTTCATTATTGCCACATACATTCTTCAGTCCAACCCCATTGCCTGAAGTAACTTGCATAGGCCTCTACAAACAAAATCTCCAAACAAATGCTTAACCTCCTATCTGTGTTGCTTTATTGGAGTTCTACACTTATTTATGTCTATATCTAAAGATATAAAAGACATCTTTTTGCTTCCTGCTCAAGGAAAAGTGTGGTGGAAGAAAAACATGCAATGTCCAGAAGAAAAGCTATTCCATAATATAACAGGTTTTCAGAGCCCTCATAGCCCCCAAATCCATTCTAACGTCTGTAGGCCCACTTCCTAACACACTCTGGTTTCCCTACCCACCCACCCCTCGTCTTTCCTGAGTGTATGAGGTTGATTCGACGAAGATTAATAAGGTAATGTTTGTAAAGAGAGATCTTTTCTTTAATAAGCTACATAAATAACAACAGACATAAGAAAGTCCCTTGGGAGCTACTAGTTAATTCTCAGAACTCCTAAGAGGTTTCCTTCCGTTAACCTTAAGCAATAAGGAAAGAAAAAAATCTTGGCAACAACAGATGGGTGTTCCATCTTCCAGAACAGAACTTTTTATCCTTAACTCTCAATAAGCCAAGGCTAATTGACCCTTGTAGCTACTCCAGAACCAAACTGAACTGAGAGAGTATTCTCACCTACGCGAAGGCTTAAAAACTAATACTAGAGAAATAAATGTGGTATAAGGTTTTGTACCACCATTTTCATCTTGAAAACGTTTGGTGCTACCTCTGGTCTACAAAATAAATCCCAAATCCTTACCTGTTGTCCAAGGCCCTGTATAATTTGGACCAATGTCCATTTGCCATCTGGCAGCAGGACCCTTTCCCTTTCTTGGCCTATCTCTTGCCTTTGATGACACCATCTGTCCAACCCTCACGATTCAGCAGTTCAAGTTCATTCCAGGCCCCGGTTTTCCAAACCCTCAGATCTTCTCCCAGCTCTGAACACTATGAGGGCCCTTGATTTTCTGCCCCAGCCACTTGGCCCCTCTTACGTGCCGCCTTGGGTTTCTTACTGCTCTCTCTATCTTATGTGTCCCCTGTGAGACTGTACACTCCTTCAGGGCAGGAACAAATAGTCCCAGTCCTACACCAGAACTGCTTTGGGCTGGGTAAATGCAGCTGCTCCGTACGTGTTTTCTAATGCAGATGACTTGGGTTTCTTAAATGCTCTGCCCTGTGTCCAGCTTTGCAGAGAACTATCAGAACTTGGGGAAGGCTCAGCATACAGAAATGTGGCCAACCCAGCTAACCTTCTTCCTGAGCCACACTTCACTCCCGATCACCATTCCTCCTTACCCCTGCTCTTCCGGTTCCGAGCATCTGTCTGTCCTCTGCTTATACACACAGATGCTTCTTGACTTTACAGCTTCCGTACGTTAGGTAGCTTTGCTTCAGATGCAAAGTAGGTTAACTCCGCTAACACCAGCAAATGACTCTGGTGGTGGTTTGTACAGTGTCACTGGATTTATGAATAAATGAACCTGCCACAGTCATTCTTGAACGTTGCCTTCTCCTCAAGCTGCGGCCCCCTTTCTCTTTCCTGTCTCTGCCAATTCGCTTTTCTTAATTCTGCATGGATTTATTTGTTCCTTGGAACCAAGCTTCTGTCTTCATAGATGGTCATACTTATCTTGACTTTTTATTGGATCATGAGTTTGTTGTTCTTCATTTTATTTTGTTGTGTCCTGATAATATTTCTTGTTTCTTATTGAAGGAAAAAGATACCTTTTCCTTCCCTTCCTTCCTTCCTCCCTCCCTCTCTCCTTTTTTTTTTCTTCCTTCTTTTGTCATGTTTATTGTTCTATTTCTATTGCCTAAAATAATGCCAAAACAGGTATTCAATAAATATTTGTTGGTTGACGAGGCAAAACAATGTTTGCACATTTAAAAAACATTTATTTTACCCTCACCATTAATAGCTTGATTTGCTGTAGACTTTTAGGTCCAAAAGTTATTTTCTTTTAAAACTTGAAAGCAGCCGAAACCGGTTTGGCTCAGTGGATGGAGCGTCAGCCTACGGACTGAGGGTTCCCAGGTTCGATTCCGGTCAAGGGCATGTACCTGGGTTGCGGGCACATCCCCAATAGGAGATGTGCAGGAAGCAGCTGATCAATGTTTCTCTCTCATCGATGTTTCTAACTCTGTATCTCTCTCCCTTCCTCTCTGTAAAACATCAATAAAATATATTTAAAAAAAAAAAACTTGAAAGCAGTACACCGTTGTCTTTTACATTTAGTGCCAATCAGTTTCATATTTTTTATAGATAGCATTTTTCCTCACTTGAAGCTTTTAGAATGTTCTCTTTAATATGATTTAAAATTTAATACGTTTTGGAATTTCATGATGATGGGTCCAGGTAATTGATTTTTTTTTTAAACCAATTAATCTACTCAGAACCTAGTCTTTCCAGTTTGCATATTCATATACTTTTCCATCTCTGAAAATTTTTTTATTTTTTTCTGTCCTTATGAAATTCCTGTTTTTCCTATGTCTCCTTTCTGTCTCATATTTTCTGTCTCTATGCTTTTTCTATATTCTTGAATATTCTCTTAATTTTATCTTCTAATGAATGTTTTTAGAGGGCTGTTATGTTTTAATGTTAAGAATTAATTCTTTTTCACTAATTGTTCCTCTTATATAGAAATGTTTTGCGGTGGGGGAAACCCCTCTGTGCTTAAATCACTTTTATTATCATTAAGTAGCCTTTTCCCCCTGAATTATTTGTCTTCTTCTGAGTTCAGTTTTACTGGTTTTTCATCTTAGTTCTTCCTTTTCGTGTTGCTGGTTTTCATTATGTGTCCTGTTCCCTGTTGATATTTAATAACGATATCTTGAGTGGATATTTATATAATGGGGGGGCGGGAGGAGAAATATCTAACTGGAAGCTCTACGTACTTGGGAAAGTATGAACTCAGCAGCTTAGCTGTAGATGCAACGAGCAGAGACTGTAGTCAAGCTAACAGCCCGCCAGATGCCAGATAAGAGCAGCCCTGCCGTAGGGCAGCACTACGCACCGGGGGAGCCTCAGCGCTCCTCAAATAGATAGCGCAGTTTCCTAAGAGCAAGGTCTTTTCAGTCTTGCCCAGGGGCAGATGCGGACTGTCTGCTGTATTGTCCAAACACTTCGGGTGCCAGGGCTGAGAAGGCTGACTGTTTCATATACAAATCACCAATCCATCCACCTCTTTTCAGCCTCCCTTTTTGCCGGAAGCCGGTCCATCCTTGCTGCTTGACACAGTCGCTGCAGGAAAGAAACATCTGCACAGCATATGTTTCAAGGGACCTGGCATATATGGCATACTGTTCTTAATATGTTTGCTCCCCTTAGCGCTCTGTGTTTTAACCAAGGTCACCTCTCTGAGAAAGGTTGTTTCCCCAGGTAGGGATTTTCCCCTAAAGTTAGGGAGGGAATAAAACCCCTTAACTAAGTGCCAGGCGGGTAGTTAATGACTTTAACTATGAACAATCACGCTTAAGCTACATAATCTTTACTCCCTGGAATGGAGATAAGAAACACCCTAACCTTTGGAATAGAGATTGATAGGATTGGAATCAACTGGTATAAATACAAATGTAACAAGACAACAGGACACAGAACCTAGAGACAGAACCTAGCAAGAGTACCTGGCTGAAGGACTAGAGACAGAACCTGGCTACAGAACCTGGATAGAACATGGCAAGAAAACCTGACTAGAACCTGGTGACTGAACCTGGCTGGAGAACCTAGCGAGGGAACATGGCTACAGAACCTGGCTGGAGAACCTGGAGAACCTGGCTGGAGAACCTAGCAAGAGAACATGGACACAGAACCTGGCTGGAGATCCTAACCAGAACTTCTCTGGAGATCCTGACCAGAACTTGGCTAGAGATCCTGGCTAGGCTGCTGATCAACTGAACGCTGTCTCCGTTTCATTCCTTCTTCGCCGAATCCGTCCACACCTTTGGGGACCCCTGGACCTGCTGGGGTTGGACCCCAGCAGCTTCTCCTTCTGGATCTCTGTTATACCTCTCACTCTGAATCAGGAGCTTTTGTGAAATTCTCGGGACAATGAAAAGTTTCACCTTCACTGTGACCTCTTCATGGTTATTCTTGGCTACAGCTTTACCCCTGAGTGCCATCCATCCATATGCTTCCTTCCATTTTTCATTTTTACTTTTTTGTCTTCCAGAGATTATTGAAATTTCTATGTTCCTCTATCTTTACTATTAGAAAAGTATTTCCTTTTTTTATTTCTTTACAATTTAATGGAGTTTCAGGAAGTGGTAAAGAGAAATACATGTGCTTGATACACCATCTTGAACTAGAAGAAAAGTATCCTATACAATAAAAGGCTAGTATGCAAATAGACCGAATGGCAGAACAACCGAACAACTGGTTGCTATGATGTGTGCTGACCATCATGGGATGCATAGAACATGGTGGGCAGCGGCCGCAGTGGGATGGTGGAGCAGGTGAGCAGGGGTGCCAGACCAAGGCGGGGCACTGGTCACTGTCATCGGGGCGAGCCTCTGGTGGTTAATGAAAATTCTTTGCTCCCGTGCTGCAATCCTGCCCAGCGCTCGCACCCAATCACTCTGTGCTGTCAGCAGGTGTGAGCTGTGGATGCTGGCCCAGATCCCCCCTGAGGGCTTCTCCACCTCCCCCTGCTACTGAGGGGTGATAGGCAGCTCCCTGATGGGGAGGATGGGCTGAATTTCCAGGTGAGCTCCCAGGTCCCATGTGCAACTCCCAGCCACGTTAGAATGTGCCTTCTTTAATCAGAACAAAACAATCATAGTTAACAGAGCATGATTAATATTTCTTGCAATTATAGCTGGTCTGCAACATTCTATTTCTGCCCCTATCACCAGGAGATTGTGATGATCAGCCAAGTTTGGGAAACTCTGTTCTAAACTATCTTCTGTTCATACTTTCCCTTTCTTTTAATCACTGGACATTTACTCCTTTGTAACTCCATGCATCCTTCTTACTACTTGATAAATTTCATCATGGCAGGAGCATGTCTAATTATTATTTGTGTTTAACCTATTGCACCCTACCTATCCCCTTGCACAATGTAAGGCACATCTTAGAAGTTCAATAGATTATCCTTGAGTAAAAGAATGAATAAATGAATGTATGAGCGAAGAAGAGATATGAATTTGAGTAAGTGGTTTTTCTAGTTTTTTATTCTGCTTTTATTCATTCAGGTGGTATTTAAGGGAAAAAAAATCCAGCCAGCTATCTGTAGCCATTCATGATTAATCCATTTAAAAATAGATACAGTGACTCATTTTTATTTTTTAAAGAAACTTTCCATTTCCAATAGCCCTATTTCAAGAATCACTTCATAATGTACAAGCTTTCAGCTTGCAAATGGTTTCATTTGAGTTTCATACCAAGAATAGCTTGTATGAATCCATAAACATGAATGAGGCTCTTTTTGTGGGATTTTCCTATTTTAGTCCAATGCTTACCTCAAATTGAACCCATTTGGGTGAATTCTGCTGCCATAAACCCACTTAAGCTCAAAGTTGCCATTGTAAATAGCAGGATTAAAAGGAAACATACCTCAGTCATCATTGATTCATATCTCAGACACAGACAATAAGATAAATATATCTATTAAAATATATTAGGATAAAAATTGTTAAAACCAATCATCCATTTTTATCATTCTTCAAGGTGAGTCTAAATTTTTAATAAGTAACATGCATAATCCTTACCTTAATAAACTACTTTTAATGAATGTGGGAATAAAAATGCTGAAATTAAAAAATATGAGTGGAAAGAGAAGACAGCACATTTATGGAAAAATTATTCTAAGATCTAACTTGTGAAAAAGTTTTTGTTTACCACAGACCTGATATTTTCCATTTAGTTAGTGAAAGATTTTAGCCAGTTTAAATAGTGACTATTTTCTTCAATCAGCCAGTGTTTTCACTCTTTACAGATGATTCTGAGATTGTGCATAAGCATTTAAGTCAGTTGAGAAAGACCATGAGGATGCAATTAGCAAAATCTGAGAATGTGGGACGTTCTATAAGATACATGACCCAGTTCTCTCAACAAACAAATAGTCATTACTTGGATTTAAAAGAAGTACTTGGGCTGCTCTGGGGAGAATAAACTGTGGAGGGACCAAGGTGGAACTATAGAGACCTGCTAGGAAGAACTGTATTCATCTATGGTCCAGGGCTTTAGTGGTGGAAAAGGTGAGAACTGGTCAGATTTGAATATGTGTGGAAGCTAAAGGAATTTGCTGATGGATTGTATACAGGATGTGAGAGAAAGAGATAGAGACAAGACAATCCAAGGATTTTGCCTTGAACCCCTGGAAGGATGGAGTTGCCATTAACTTCAACACAATGACTGCAAAATAAGTAGGTTTCAGAGGGAAATCGGAAATTCCGTTTGGGGTCAATTTGAGACATCTACTAGACACCCAAGTGGTCCAGTCACTTGGAAACATGAGCCAAGAGTTCTGGGTGCGTTCTGGGTAGGAGATATAAATTTGGGAGTCTTCAGAGTATATAAAGGTAAGGATTAGAATAAATTAGGTCAGCAAGGGAGTGATAGAGATCTGTTGCTTCAAAATACTATAACCTTGGCCTGTTTGCTCAGTGGTTAGAGCATTAGCCTGCTCTAATGGACCGAAGGGTCATGGGTTGGATTCCCCGTGAAGGGCACATTCCTCTGTTGCAGGCTTGATCCCCAGCCCCGGTCTGGGTGCAAACTGACGGCAACAATTGATGAGTCTCTCTCATATCAATGCTCTCTCTCTCTCTCCCCCAATTTCTCCCTCCCTTCAAAAAAAAAAATACTATAGAATGAACAACCCCCAAATTTAATGACTTAAAACAACAATCATTTATTCTCATGGATTTTTGGTTGGGTGAGGATTTGCTAATCTAGGCTGGGATCATTTGGTTCTGCTCCAAGTGTCTCTAATCCTTATCCTAGAACCTGAGGACTGGCCCAGGCGCGCGCACGCGTGTGTGTGTGTGTGTGTGTGTGTGTGTGTGTGTGTGTGTGTGTGTTTCCTGGCAATTTCAGAGGCACAACAAAGAAAGCAGAAGCACATACCACAGTTAGATCTAGGCCCAGAGCTGGCACATCCTCACTTCTTCCTTATTCTATTGGCTGAATCAAGTCACATAACTGAACCAAAAGTCAAGGATCAGTCAAATAATAAAGCAAAGACATTGATACAGAGAAGGGTAAAGATTTGAGTTCAATACACAATCTCTTGTAAGTCCATCCTGGGGCATTTTAACTTTAAATGGTTCCCATATCTAACTAGGGGCCAGGCATACAGATTACTCTAGACATAATCTTAACCATTGCTCCCCTTGCCTAGAGGAACGCTATTGAAGGCACCCATTATTTGATTCTTGTCAAAGCAATGAAAACATGGACTCCATATTACAAAGAAGGTCTTTGGCAAGATGCTCCAAGATACCCAAGCATACCATCTAAAGTCTGATGAGAAAAAAAAGCAAAACAAAACTTGGAGAAGCAAATGATATGGAGACATCTGTATTTGAAATTGAAGAAAGTTTCATCCTCCGTGGCAGTGTCTAACAGAACATCTAACATGAATGCATGAACACGTATCAGAAGCCGTACACCAAGCAGGGAGTTCTAACTTTATTTTTTTTAAAACATATTTTATTGATTTTTTACAGAGAGGAAGGGAGAGGGATAGAGAGTTAGGAACATCGATGAGAGAGAAACATCGATCAGCTGCCTCCTGCACACTCCCTACTGGGGATGTGCCCGCAACCCAGGTACATGCCCTTGACTGGAATCGAACCTGGGACCCTTGAGTCTGCAGGCCGATGCTCTATCCACTGATCCAAACCAGTTAGGGCATGGAGTTCTAACTTTAAACAGGCCATTGCCAGTCTTTCTTCTCCACCCCACCCCCCGCCCCCCGCCAAGCTGCTAAAAATGTAGAATATGCATTTTACCCCTTCTCTGCATTTGGGGAAGATTTTTTTAAAACTGAGAAAATTACTTATAAATATATTTTTAAAATTCTGGGCTTTTAAAATATCTCTGCAAGTAATTCTGGATTTTTGAAAAATAATGAATTAGACAGCACAGTACTAGTACTATCTTATATTTTAAGCTGCATTTGCTAGATCTAGAGATTTGGGCGGGGGGGGGGGGGGGGCTGAAGGAGCCTTAGAGATCATAATCACCTAATTTTTTAGATGAAGTAACAGAGGCCCAAGGAGGTTAACTTGATTTTTTTGAGAATAAAAGGACTGGATCATGTGAGTTATAACCCAGTGGCAGGTGACACAAGAGGTAACTGTGGGAGGCTTTAGTCCCACCTCTTCTCCATCCATCCCCATGATCCCTAGTCTTCCCCCTTTATCCCTTCTCCTCAGTAAATTTACAATCTAGTAAAAACCGATTCACTATTCAACCAAAGCTGCCAAACAAGGCCCCATAGTTGCCTCTTCCCCCCACTCATCACAGTGAAGAAATCTGTAGTGCTCACTGTCCACCTATTATATTTAAATCAGAAGACGCCTTAATCAATAAGCCAAATTAATTTGGAGTCTTTTTTATTTCGCTAGCGCTAGCGGGCCCAGAGGAAATATTGCTTCTCAAATTCTGGGACCCAACATGGTGGAAGTCTTTCCTATTAATACTTTTTTCAGTTCTTTGTCTTCCAAATTTGGAATGAGACTTCCGGACCTTCTGAGAAAGAAGCCCTGTGTGCTGGGAAGGGGCCGTGAGACCATATTTCAAGGCCTGGCCTGGCGCCAGCACTGACAACTCTGTCTGGGGCATAGTTTATGGCCGCTCTGGAATGGGAGTGGTCTTATTTTTTTATTATTTGAGCAAGCAAGTGTTTACAGAAGCCAAAAAAGTAGGGTTAAAATTTTTAAACAGCAGTTTTTTACCCAAGATGGAGGTTACTAGGCTTCACACCCACCTTCCTTCTCCATCACTGTCATCAGGATCTAGAGTTTCGTAAGCCTTTTAAAACTGGAGGATTTGTTGGTATCCTGTTATTTTCCTACCTGATTTGCACTCAGGACTGATTTGGGGAATAGTGTTTACATACATCTGTGGGAAACGATGTATTTCTTCTTCCCTACAGGCACTAACTATTTGGCCTATTTAAGCTTCATTTCTTCTTGGGAGTTTAATTATTCTCCTTCTTTTTGTGGCTAGTGTCTCTCGCAGCAGCAACAACATATGGGCTTCCAAAGTCCTTTCTAGGACTAATGTGCTGCTTTCTCCTTTTCCATTTCAGGGGACCCTGAGAAGTTCAGGAGATGATTACTTTGCATACTACCCTCGTTCTCAATATCTAAAATTTAACATGATCAGACTCAACTTCTTACTGCTGCTGTCAAAGTTAAACAAAGCTGACACCAAGTAGAATGGCAAAGGCAGTATATCAGTAGTATATTATTTCAATAGGGAAGAGGGTCAAGTGTGAACTAAACTCAACTTCAATCTGTACAGGGGTGACTGGGCATTTTAAATGGAGACTGAGGGAGTAGACAGGGAGGAGAGCAGGGGCTCCTTAGAATCAAGAATGTGAAAAATACAAAGTGTGGTCCGCGTAAAGGTTGGTTAGCCAGTTGTGTCTATTAGCTGGCAATTATCGGTTAGGATCTTGCCCTTCCACAGAGACTGGGAGACAGAGGCCCCATCCTTCCTGAAGTTCACATGGTAAAGTATGGCCTTCAGGTCCTTAAGAAAGACACTCTTGAATTGTGGGAGATTCATCTACATCTCAAAGGGACAAAGGAAGGACTCACAATTGTAAGCCCTTTAGGTAAGTGCTGTAATACTGGGTGGGCCAGGGGCCTATTTGCAGCTGTTGGCTAGAACTAAGGGAATTTTTTGGCAGACTTAAACTCCCCCAGGCAAGCACTTTAAGGGGTCATCCTAGGAATAAGGTCTTGAGCTGTTAGAAACTGTGTTAATGTTTTTGTTTTTTAAGTCTTTTAATGTGGGGGTAAGCGATTGGATGAAATCATGTGTTGAGAATCTTTAGTTTTTATATGCCAAGGTTGAGGCCTAGTAGAGGGCTCAGAGCAGCCTGACTAGAATTTGATCAAACAGAGAATGTTTCTCACTGAGTAACTTTAAGACGTGTTATTTTATTTTAATTAAAGAAGTTATTTGCCAAAGCCTCCATTTCTTCATCTGTAAAATAGGTATTTTAGCATCGCATATAGCTCTTGGCAGTATCTAGTGCAGCACTATCCAATAGAAATATAATTCAAGCTCACATGTCATTCTCAATGTCCACACAGCCACATTTTTTAAAAAGTAGAAATAAAGTTAATGTTAATTTATTTACCTAATATATTCAAAATATTTCACATGTAATCAACATTTTTAAATTATTCAAAGACTTTTACGTTCTTGTCTTCGTCCCTAATCTTTGAAATCCCATGTGTATTTTACACTTACAGCCCCACAATTCGGACCAACCCATTTCAAGCGTTCCACAGCCACACGTGGCTTTTGCATTGGACAGTAAAGGTCTGGACAGCTAAGCAGCAGGCCTTGCTGACGTAAGCGTGGGGGCGGGGCTTATCCAGTTGGGGGTGGGACTTAGCCAGTTAGGGGCGGAGCTTCTCAGAGAGGGCGTTTTGGGCCTCGTCAGCCGCCGTAGGAGAGCGCCGGCTGCGGCAGCGCCACGTTCCCTGCGGCGGCCGCGGACGAATCTGCTGGGCTTCGGGGTGGTTCCCATCGATCATGGCCTTCACCCTGTACTCGCTGCTGCAGGCGGCCCTGCTCTGCGTCAACGCCATCGCGGTGCTGCACGAGGAGCGATTCCTCAAGAACAGTGAGTGGGCCGTGGGGTCGGGCTGTGGTGGCGGCGGCACTGCCCGGGGGGCGCGGACCCGAGACCGCCGCGCGAGGGGACAGCCTGGGGCGGGACAGGAGGCGGCCAGGGGCCCGCTGTTGGGGCCCTTCCTGCGGGGGTGGGGGAAGCCGAGCCATTTGCATCTCTCCAGCGGGGTGAAGGTTGTTCCACGGACGCCCGCTGCGTGCGGGTCCTGGGGGTGGGAATGCGGGGGACCCTGCGATGAGCCAGGGACGCCCCGCCCGCGATTCCTCTCGGTTAGTCACTTAATGCACTGCTCTGTGACCGCCGACGGTGGAAAACCCGGTGTCTGAGTCCCCGTGAAAGACGGAAGGGCGTGGCCCCTTCGGAGCACAGGTGACTGGGTGAACGAACTGCTGGAGGCCGTGGGGGTTCGCGGGCTTTGGGGCTACGAGGAAAGGGGACGTGATGGTATTAGCACGGCATCCAGCCACCCACGTTCCAAGAAAGTTTATCCAGCGCATAGCTTTGGGTATCTGTACTGGAATCATACAGAAATGAAGACACAGGTTATGCCCACCGGGACCTCACAGTCCAGCACCCCCATCCCCCCCCCTCCATCCCCCTCATCCTAGGCAAGCAGGTTGCTGCCTGCCTTAGGAGGCACATGGAGGCAGGGTACTGCGCTCCGTGCACCATGTGCCACAGCGTGCCGGCTGCATCTGTGTGAATCATTGACACTCAAACCCATGAACAAGATCGTTAGGTTTATTCCGTCAGAATAAAGTTACTGAGCACAAATTATGTGCCAGGCCCACGTAGCAAGAGCTGATGAGGGTACAGCAGTTATCCTGACCTTCTAGTGGAAGTTAATCTAAATGAAACTGAACAAGTCACAATAACACAGATGCAGAATATTATGGAAGAGAAGGGCAGTGACATGTTACCCTGTGGATCTGTGAAAGCTTCTGGGAGGAAGTGTCTAACTCTAACCCCAAATCTGATAAGTGAGTAAACATTAACGAGGTGCAGGTGAGGGGCTGGGAGAACTTGAGGGGGTGTGAAAACTCGGGGGCAGGTGGAAGCAAGGTCTTAAGCAGGGCAGTGACTTGACCACATGTGTGTAATGTGCTATAGTTCGGAGAACAGGTTGGAAGGGTCGAGAGTGGACAAGTAGAAATGGTGGATATACTAACAAGAATAATAACAACTAACACTTAACACCGTGCACCCAGGTCTGTATCAGGCGCTTTACATATATTAATTTGTGCAACCCCGACAGCAACCTTATGCGATAGTTTTCATCCCCACTTTTCAGATGAGAGAGTAGGTAACCTTTCTAAGATCACGCAGCTAGAAAGTGGCAGACCTAGGATTCAAACATAGGCAATCTGACTCAAAAGGCTATCTTTTCACCACTATACATACAGAAAAGTAGAAGGGATCATGTTGTGGGTATAATTGTGCGCGCCCTCCCCCTCCTCAAAAGATAAAGTCCTAACCCTTGGTACCTGTGGATGTGACCTGATTTGAAAATAGAGTCTCTGGAGGTGTTATTAAGTTAAGATGAAGTCACACTGGATTAGGATGGGCTCTGGACCCAGTGAGGTGTCCATGTAAGGAGAAAGCGATACAGAGGCACTCAGACACACTGAGGGAGAAGGCCATGCGACAACAGAGGCAGAGGCGAGTGAGTCAGCTCCAGGCCAAGCAGTGCCGAGGTTTACCGTAACGGTGGGAAGCTGGGAGACAGTCGGGGAGGAGATTGTGTCTCAGAATCTCCAGAAGGAACCAATTCTACAAACACCTTGATCTCGGACGTCTAGACTCCAGAATGTGAGAAAATAAATTTCCTTTGTGTTGAGCCACCCAGTGTGTACTGCTCTGCTATGGTCGCCCTAGGAAACTGTTACAAATCAGGAGATACTTTGAAGGTAGAAAAGGCAAAATGTATTGTTTGGACGTTGGAAATAAGGAAGAAAGGAAAAGGTCAAAGATCTCTCTCGGTTTTCAGGCTTAAGCAACCCAGTGAATGGTTGTACCTTTACGGAGTTACAGAGTCCTGGAGGAAAGTTGGGGTGGTAGTGGTGGATAAGGGGAAGAGAATGAAGTAAGTCTAGGACATGCTGAGTTTGAGATTCTGTCTGTGAGATATACAGTAGGGATGTGAAGTAGTAGTGGGTTGGACTTAAATCCAAAAAACAAAGCAAGAGCCACAGTGAACATTGAGTTTCTCAGCCACAGATGATAAATGAAGCCATATGGAAAGATGAAATTGCTCAGGCAAAGAAGAGTACAAAGGGAATTGGTGACCAGTACAGTCCTTGAATCTCTTCCAGTAAACTAGGAATGGAAGGGAACTTCCTCAATTTGATAAAGAACATCTAGAAACACCCCCCTCACACCTCCCACACCCCAGGTAACATCATCCTCTATAATAAAGAGCCTACATGCTAATTAGACCAAACAGCAGAATGACCATCCAGACGACCTTCCGGAGGAAGCCGGGGCTGCGAGGGCTGAGCCCCTTGCAAGAATTTTGTACATCAGGCCTCTAGTTATATATAATGATGAAAAACTGAGTGCTTTCCCCAATTAGGAATAAGAAAAGATGCCCTTTCTTGTCACTTCTAACATTGTACTGGAGATTCTAGCCAGGGCAATTAGATGAGTAAAAAAGAAAGATATCCAGATTGTGAGATTGAAAAAAGTAAAACTATCTCTTGTTTGTAAATGACAATCTTATATAGAAAATTCTAAGGAGTAACTAAAACTATTAAAACTAATAAATGAGTTCAGTAAGGTTATAAGACACAGATCTGTAACAAAAATCAATTCTTTTCCTATACATGAACAATGAATAATAAAAAAATTACACAGTTTTGTTTATAATTTCAAAAAGAATAAAGTACTTAGGAATAAATTTAACAAAAGTGTGAGTCATATGCTATGAAAACTACAAGGTATTGAATAGAATTAAAAAATAAATATTTTTAAAGATAATTAAAATAAAAACATCCTCTGCTCATGGATCAGAAGAGTTAATGTTGCTAAGATGATACCAAACAATAATATTGATTTACAGATATAATGCAATGTTTATCAAAATCCTAGTTGGCTTTTTTTTTTTTGCAGAAACTGACAAGTGAATTCTAAAGAAAAGGAAAGGGACCAAGAATAGCCCCCAAAAAAATCTTGAAAAAGAAGAGCAAAGTTAGATGACTCACACTTTGAGATTTTAAAATTTACTACAGAGCCATAGCACTCAAAACATTGTGGTATTGGCATCGGATCGACATGTAGACCAATGGAGCAGTCTTGAGAGTCCAAAAATAAATCCTTATGTTATGGTCAATTGGTTTTTGATAGGGAAGCCAAAACAATTCAATGGGTAAAGAATAGTCTTCCAACAACTGGTGCTGGAACAACTGCATACCCATAGGAAAAAGAATGAAGTTGAACTGTGCTTCATACCAAACACAAAAATTAATTCAAAACCATAGACTTCTAAGCAGTGAAACCTAAAGCTATACAACTCTTGGAAGAAAATATAGGCTTAAGCTTTGTGACTTTGGATTAGACCAGGGGTGGGGAACGTGGGGAATCATTTGGTCTGGCCCTGCCAAGGCATTAGGGGTGAGTTAATTAAATGTTTGACCAAATACAGCAAAATTAAGTTGATAAATTTGAATGGCCATGAACAATGTTATAAATATCCAAATGGCCCTTGGCAGAAAAAAGGTCCCCACCCCTAAATTAGACCAAGCTTTCCTAGATATACAACACTAAAAGTAGAAGAACCAAAGGAAAAATACATAAATTGGGCTTCATCAAAATTAAGAACTTTTGTGCCTTTTAAGGACACCATCAAGAGTATAAAAAGACAACCACAGAATGAGAGAAAATATTTACAAATCATATATATGATATATGACTGCTATTCAGAGTGTGTAGAGAACTATTACAACTCAATAATAAAGGGTAAACAATTTAAAAAATTGGACAGGTTATCTGATGGCCAACGTTATTAATCACTAGAGAAATACAAATCAAAACCATAATGAAATATGCTTTACACCAATTAGGATGACTATAATAAAAAAGACAGTAATGTGTTGGTGAGGCGGTGAGAAATTGTAACCATTTATACATTGTTGGTGGGAATATAATGTGGAGCAGCAGCTTTATAAAACAGTCTGGCAGTTCCTCAAAATGTTAAACATTAGTAGTTACTGTGTGATCCAGTGATTCCACTTTTAGGTGTAGCCAGTATTGAAAACAAACATCTACATCAGTGGTTCTCAACCTTCCTAACGCCGCGACCCTTTAATACAGTTCCTCATGTTGTGGTGACCTCCAACCATAAAATTATTTTCGTTGCTACTTCATAACTGTAATGTTGCTACTGTTATGAATCGTAATGTAAATATCTGATATGCAGGATGTATTTTCATGGTTACAAATTGAACATAATTAAAGCATAATGATTAATCACAAAAACAATATGTAATTATATATGTTTTTTCTGATGGTCTTAGGCGACCCCTGTGAAAGGGTTGGTCGACCCCCAAAGGGGTCGCGACCCACAGGTTGAGAACCGCTGATCTACATAGAAGAACATGAATGTTCATAGCAGCATATATATATATATATATATTTATATATGCCTAAGTGATCCTTAACGACCGGAATGACTGTTGAATCAGTCGCTCTGATGCGCACTGACCACCAGCGGGCAGACACTCAATGCAGGAGCTGCCCCCTGGTGGTCAGTGTGCTTCCACAGCAGGAGCGCTGCTCAGCTGACTGACCCATCCCGGTGGCCCACCACCCTGGCAACAACCACTCACTCCCTAAGTAGTCCTGCAGGTCTAATCTCCAGAGAACAGGTCAGGTACTGATGGACCAGCGCCACCGGCCGGCTGGATCCGGATCCCAGACCGGCAAGGGCATCCCACCGTCAACACGTCCTGGCCCCCCTCACTCACCCTTCCTCAGGACCCCACCCGTGGACGAATTTGTGCACAGGGCCTCTAGTTATTTATAATAGCTAAAAAGTGGAAACAGTCCAAATGTCTACCAACTGATAAATAGATGACTATCATATGTGGTGTATCCACACTATGTAATATTATTTGTTAATAAAAAGGAATGAAATATTGACATATGCGACATGGCTGAACCTTGAGATCATTATGCTAAGTGAAAGAAGTTAGTCATAAAAGACTGCATATCATGATTTCATTTATATGAAATGTCGGGGATAGGCAACTATATAGAAACAGAAAGCAGATTAGTGGTTGCTTAATGCTAGAGGGGTCTGAGGGGATGGGAAGTGGTTGCTAATGGGTACAGGGCTTCTTTTGGGGGTGATAAAAATGTTCTAAAGTTGAGTGTTGAACAACTCTGAACATATTTAAACCACTGAATCGTGCATTTGAAATGTGTGAACTGGATGTTAGGTGATTGTATCTCAGTAAAACTTTTTTTTTAAACCACACATTTTAAAAAAATATCAGACAAGTATTTATTATATCCAGTACTAATTATGAGTAATACAAAAGAAACATGAAACTATATTAGTCAGCTGGGGCTGCGAAAACAAAGAATCATTAAGCAAAGTGAAATCTTGTTTCATGATATTGATATCATGTATAAAATAAAGACTTGTTCTCTGTCAAGTTTAAGGGTTAACATGTCAGGAATTAAGTCATTTGAGATTTTTAAAAACTGGAGTTATGAGATATGATGGGTGAACCTGAAATGAGGACAAGAGAACGACACATTGTAGAAATGAGGACACGTAAGTCTTCAGGAGAATGTGTCAGGCAATAAAAAAGGAACTAGCAGGTAAAGAAAAAATGATTTATAATATCAGGGAAATGATGTAGAAAAAGGTGAAAGATTCATTTACAGAAAGTAAGTGGGATAGTGAGCTAAATTCCTCACCTCAAATCTGAGAAATGAAGAATGATCAAGGGGAAAGAAAAAAAAAAGAGATGTGCCCCTGCTGGCATGATAGGGCATGCTCTGAAGGCCTGACCAGGCTGTAACGAGGTTTAGGTTAAAATTTCCCCTATGTAATGTAGATGGTGAATCTCCGTTACTGGTACAGTGTTGTTATACCAATAATAATGTTGGGCTTCATAAATTCTGAATTGATCTAATTAATTTTTCAATTTGACACTGCTTTTTCAGTTCTGACTTGAAAAATATCTTGTTAGTTTTAAAAAGGAGTAAAAAAAAAAATCAATCAGGGTGTTACAGTGTTCATCTTTACCAATGGAATAATTTATTAGACTATAGTATAATGTATAACACCACAGTGGAAATGAAATGAGTTTTTGTTGCTTATCAAAAGAAAAAAATACTGTAAAGCATTTCCCTTAGTAGTGTTTTTAAGTCATATGACTTTATATTTTATGCCTTTAAGAAAGGCTCAAATAATCTTTTAGAAAATGACTAATGAAGGAGCAAGGCAAGGGCATAATACATTTTTTAACACTGCTAATCGTTTTTATATTATACAGTTGGCTGGGGAACAGACCAGGGAATTGGTGGATTCGGAGAGGAGCCAGGAATTAAATCTCAGCTAATGAACCTTATTCGATCTGTAAGAACCGTAATGAGAGGTAAGAAGAAAAACTAGTAGAACACTCTTAAGTTTTAATTTTGTGGTTTGATTTAAGTAGCAAACTTCTGGGTGTGAATACTATCACATACCACCTTTGTAGCAGGAAATTTTTTTCTCATTAACCTGGCTTTATTGCTTAAAAGTTACTGGTTTCTTTGCCTCTTATTTCTAAGCCAGTTGGTGCAAATTGAATGCTCAGTGGTGTAACCTGTTTGTATGTTACCTGAGAGTTGAAAGGCAATGATATTTTTGGAAATTCTGTTGCTTCCAAGTGGTAAAGTCATCTAGAGTCCCATCAGGCTTTCAGGAGAAAAATAAGGATTCCACATTTGCTATTCTTTTAGTAAATATTTTGGAATACCTCAATAAAGAAGAGTTCAAAACCTTTTATTGAAAACCATTAAAACTAGGGTCTCTCTGTCTGTCTTCCTCCTTTTTTTAGCTGCTTTAATCACAACTTTGAATATAATGATAAGTTCTTACTTTGGTGATGAAACTACGGCATCATCTTTGTACATATTTCTAATGTCAAATATCACTGGTAGCCATATGGGTCTATTTCTGCCTAAGTTCAGTGTGCTTCTGTGTTCCCAGAGCTACACTAGCATCATCCACAGATGTTTTCATATTAATCTACTTGTATCAGTGTGACTCTTACCCCCATCACACAAGCCCTCTTTAAGTTAAGTTTTGGAGTTTATGATCCAGTGCATGTTTGAATGTTCCTGTTATAAGTATTTGTAATATGATTATGATGACATATTGTTAGGTATTACTGACCTTCTTGGATGCTAGTAACTATAACTTCGTTTTTTTCCTGATATTTTCTTTATAATAACAAACTTTTTTTTCTTTTGCAGTGCCATTGATAATAGTAAACTCAATTGCAATTGTATTGCTTTTACTATTTGGGTGAAGATCAATGGGGGAAATGGAGATTCAGAAGAAGAGATGTCAGCGGAAGTTATTACTTCGTCTTTATTGGAATCTACATACCTTAGCTGGCTGTCCCTGGCCTTGACAAAAAATGTAAACATGATAATAAAACCAGAGTCCCTATTTATCTGATTTTTTTAAATGCTGCACTTATAGTTTCATTATAAAAAGATCAGATCATCAGAGGTAGTAACTATCCAGGATTGGAATACATTTGATTGATGACTGTTAATAAAAGTTTGTGCTATGGTTAAGATTGTTCAAAGGGTGCAAGACTGTCACTTCTGTGTTTTTAGAGCTTCTTCTCTCACTTCTCAGGGATGATTTTTTTTTAACTTTTGAAGTTCATTGTGACTTAGTTATGCTCAGAGAGTGATTATCCTCCTAGATAAAACTTAAAGGATTTAAAAACTAATTACTACATATAAAGTGATAGATAATTGGGATGATTTTATTTTGAACTCTGGTTAAATATTTTGTCTATATTGTCTTGGCTATGAAAAATTCAAATTCATAGTAACTATCGAGGAGCAATACGGTCTGACTTTAGGGAGAATTATAATTTTGTAAGTCACATAGCGATTGTGTTTTTGTTTTAAATTATTTTCATGCATTTCTTATTTTAGTAATTGGTCTGAATGATGAGAACAGATTAGTATCTACATATTTTATTGGTGGAAAAGTATAGACCCTTTTTACAATGGTGACTTATTTTTTGAAATCAGCATAAATATTAGCCTCTAAGGGCAAGCCTAAACAATCACAATTATAAACTATACTATGTAAGACTTATCTACGTAAGAAGCATTTACCTGTTCCAAAAGTACCGTGTTTCCATTTCTTGGAGGAATACATTAAGGCAGGAGTCCTCAAACTATGGCCCGCGGGCCACATGCGGCCCGCCGAAAACACTTATCCGGCCCGCTGGGTGTTTTTGCCACCGCTGCCTGTCCTGCTTAGCAGCCGACTGTCCCCGGCCCGCAGTGCCCATGTGTGGAATGTCTGAGGGACAGTGAACTGGCCCCCTGTTTAAAAAGTTTGAGGACCTCTGCATTAAGGAGTGTGAGTCTTAATTCTTATTTCCATCTGTCACTAGGGCATTCATGCTGGATAAGTTTTGTTTTAGACCATTCTGTATTTTACTCATCCCATAATACAGTTTTATGCAGAAGGAATAAAACTATGTAAATGTTTTTTCTAGAAATTATGGGTTATAATATTTAAAAGGGGTAGAATTGCATCTTTGTTTATAGCACAACATTTGTAAATAAAGTAAAATTTCTAAGTCAAGCATGTGTTTTTTTACCTTAGTGTATACCTGTCAGGTGCTAATGAAATTAATCTCATTTTGTGTGTAACACTTCTTATGTATGTTTTCTGTAAAATCACTAAGCACAGTTTTAATGAAAGTAAACATTTACAATCCACTTTTTAAAAATATATATTTTTACTGATTTCAGAGAGGAAGGGAGAGGGAGAGGAGAGATAGAAACATCAATGAGAGAGAATCATTGATCGGCTGCCTCCTGCATGCCCCCTATTGGGGATTAAGCTTGCAACCGGGGCATGTGCCCTGACCAGGAATCAAAACTTTGTCCTCCCGGTTCATAGGTCAATGCTCAACCACTGAGCCACACTAGCCATGCCATTTTTTTCTTCAGTGAATTGAATTGACATCAAGAAGACTCGAGCGACTTTCCTATGACTTAATTTACTTCTAAAACTGGAGCAAGTATTGGATGCCTATTGGCCGTCCCTGAGTTACAGATGGATTATCTCTGGGCCCCAGGCTTGTAGAAGAACCAAAGAAAAGTACCAGGGATTCACAGTTGATTACTTAGTTCATGTGGTAACATATTCGGCACTAAAAGGCAATGTTCTCTTGACCTTACAAAGAGCTCATGCATGAGTCTGACTGAGTGTAAGCCACTGACCAGATTCAAAAGAAGCAGTTAATTGAGGGTACTCCCATTTCTCCAACAGCTATGAGCCATACAGAATTTTAAAAAGAAAAGAGAGTGTCCTGATGCCATTTTCATGTTAGACATTGCACCACACCATGCTCATTTAGTGTCAGATACTGCAAAAGTGCAAACTCCCATTAGGGAGCAGGCACAGCAGGGCAGGATCAGCGTATTCTATAGCAAAGCAGTTCTGGGAAAGTGAAGCCCTGAGTATCAAGGTATTTCATCTCTGGAAGCCACATATACATTTCTAACTGTAATGTGCCTGAGGGGAGATCTGCAAGCTTTCACAGGTTAACCCTGGTTTTCCCAGGACAGTTGTGATTTAGTAGCCATAGTATCTTTTTAGTAGGCAGTAATTTAAGTGCCCTGCTTGCCTGCCCACATCCTCCTCACTCATTCTCAGAATTAACAATCTGATCATTCTGGCCTCCAAATATCCCAATTCAATTCTTGATCATTCTGGCCTCCAAGTATCCAGTTCAGTTTCTTCAGTGAATTGATGACATACATCAAGAAGACTCATGAGCAACTTTTATGTTCAATTTATGGTGCTATGTATTCTGACCCTGCATCTGTTTGCCTCTGACCCGTCATGAAGGAGCTTGGCTCCAGTCTATAAATGTTTTAATTGTTTTAACCCTTGCTCTAGGAAACGTTCATTAGTTTTAGTGGAAGTGTGAGAGAGACATCAGTTCGTTGCCTCTCCACATGCCTTGGCTGAGGATCGAACCCACAACCTTTTGGTTTACAGGACGATGCTCCACCCCAGCCACCCAACTAGGTCTCTATAAATACTTACCAAATTTATAACCTAATACTTTAAAAATATGTATATTTTTATTGATTTCAGAGAGAAAGGGAGAGATAGAAACATCAATGATGAGAAAATCATTGATCGGCTGCCTCCTGCATGCCCCATACTGGGAATCAAGCTCGCAACCCTGGCATGTGCCCTTGACCAGAACCAAACCCAGGACCCTTCAGTCTGCAGACTTAAGCTCTATCCACTGAGCCAAACCAGCTAGGGTTATACCCTAATTCTTAAATGGTTTCAAACTTGGATTGCTAATAGCAGAACTAAGTTTTCAAAGGAGTAATAATATAAAACTGTAATGCTCCATTATCTAAAACAGATGAAAGCAGATCTTTTTATTTTTAATTGAAGCAGGGATGGGATCCAAAGGCCCGTTGTTCAGCCTCCTCCTTACTCTTGTCAAGCTTCCTAAGGCACGTCCATAAAACCCTAAGTTTTCAAAAAACATGGCTTAAAAGTATTTTTTTTAAATCCCTGCTTTATATAGAGTGGGCAAGGTGATCTGTGCTCTTTAGTTATATGTAATCACTTGTGCGTTGTACATACTCATAAAATGTCGAGAAAAAGCAATAGATTTGAGTAAAAGGAGGAGGAGGGATATTTTGAGTTTGCCAAGCAGAACCTTATCAGATGACTTAAACTTCCTAAGACCTCAGTTTTGGCTTGCTTCATCTGTAAAACTGGTCAATCACCGTTTCAGAAGTCTGCTCCAAGTGATGTATATACATCTTTTTCAGGTCACTAACACTTGATTCTAGATGTCCCTCAACCAAAGAGATGTTCTGAAGTAAAATATTTGTGGTGAAATAAATCACTTTTTAAAAATATTTTTTTTTATTGATTTTGGAGAGGAGGGGAGAGAGGGAGATAGACACATCAATGATAAAAATCATTGACTGGCTGCCTCCTGCACGCCCCCTACTGGGGACCAAGCCTGCAACCCAAGCATGTGCCCTTGGCTGGAATTGAACCTGGGACGTTTCAGTCCTCAGGCCAACACTCTACCCACTGAGCAAACCAGCTAGGGCTAAGTCACTTTTTCATTGATTTAAAGGTTATTACCAATAATAAAATTTTGATGTCATGCCAAATGGAATTCATTTTTGCTAAAATTTCCTTAGCTCCTGATTGGTCATGATATGTCAGATATTGTGAAACGATTCTGTAGACACAGAATGGGCAAACATCTAAGGGTATTTATGATCAAGATAAGTTTTGGAATCCTACCCTTTTTGTCTCAGTTCTAATACTGCTTTCTTTACATCTCTACTCCATCTTTTTCTTTTCCAAATCAGCCCCTTCCTTTTGAGGTCCCATCCCTTTTGTTGTTGTTGTTAGTCCTCACCCAAGGATATTTTCCCATTGATTTTTTAGAGAGAGAGTGGAAGGGAAGGGAGAGACAAAGAGAGAAACATGGATGTGAGACACATCGTTTGGTTGCCTTAAGCATGCACCTCGACCAGGGACCAGGGATCGAACCTGCAACCGTGCTAGGTGCCCTTGACCAGAATTGAACTCGGGACCCTCTATCCACTGAGCCAAACCAGCTAGGGCAGGTCCTATCCCTTTACTGATTCTGCTTAAAAATCCTTCAGTGGTGTTTTAATCTGGTCAAAAACAGGCTCCTAACTCTGAAAGGGAAACTAGGAGCAGGTTTCTTTTCCTTCAACCAAGGGGGCCTTACACAGAAACAGACTTAACAAATGTGAATAAGACAAAAACAACCTCCAGGCCAGTGGGGAGGAAAAGCATAGGGCCCCTAGTCGAGGGACCAGAAAGGGTTATAGCTGCAAATGGCTGACTGCAGCACCGCGCAGGGGTGTCGCAGGGTGTTCTAGCAGCATCTGAGCCTCCAGTCAAGGACAGTGCAGTTTTGTCGAAAGGTTCCGTATGTGTAAACCAGGGTGTCCTATTATGTCGGGATTTTTTTCATTTAGTCATTTCCATAGAGAATGCATAAGATGACCACCTCTGCAGTCAAGTATATAGTTCATTTGGATCTAAGGAAGACAGGTACTGTAGAGACCCCCAGTGAGGAAGGTGGTCCTAAGTGTCCCAAAATACTATATATATAGTATTGCTTCCCTGGAGGTGACAGGCAAGGCCTGTGGTAGCGCTCTCTGAGCAGAGGCAGGGTGGGCAACGACCATGTCAGCTTTTGGGGTAGCTAATTCAGGAAAAGAGGGACGCTACCTGAGGTGGTGGTTAATAGCAGTGTCAGTATTCAAGTAGCAAAGCAGAAAATGACCTCAGAGATTGGGTGTTTCAAGGAAACTATCTAGGAGATGACTTCTGAGTTACCCCTAGGGAATGTGGAGAGGGTTGCAGCAAAGAAGTTACCCAATAAAACTTGGTTCCACCATGGTGCTGCGGAATGGGAAACATTTACCGAGCAAAGGCAGGGGGCTCTGTACTTCCTCTTGCATCGTCGCAGCGCCCTTGAAAAAAAAAAATGGGTCTCCCGAACAGTCTATCGTTCCTTTCGATGGTGGTGAAAGAGCAGAACTAGGCCCGGTACTGGGTGTCCGAGACTGGAGAGCAAGCCAGGACGGATGGGGCGGAGAAGGACGGGGGGGAGGCGGGACTTCCGTTGCGGTCCTGGGCCCAGCTTCCGGCGTCAGTGCGGAGCTGCCCCGGGCGCTTTGGACCCGCGGCAAGGACGCTGTGTCCGCGGGACTGTGCGACTTTCCTGTTAGTGGGGCCTTTGCTGAGGACGGAACGGAACAGGGGTGAGGAGCCGCCCGCCCGCTGGTCTGGAGGCTGCGTTCCTTTGTGGAAGGGCTCGAGCCTCACCTGTTTGCGTCTCTAGGCCGCCAAGCCCGCCTGGGGCGGGGACCAACCCGCGCGCTTGCTCAGTGAGGACTGTCACGCCCCTCCGATGGGCACCGCCCCCTGGGTCGCGGCGCTGCGGCGCATGCGCGGAGAGGGCGCGCGCCGCTTCCGCCGGGCCCCGGGTGCGCCGGCTGTGGTTGCCCAGGGCTGGAGCGCGGCTCGCAGGCGTCCGTGGTTCTTCGGCACGTGCCCTTGGACTGTCTGTCGAAGCTGGAGTCCTTCCCGGTCAGTCCGGCGTTTGCTAGGCCCTGGAACGCGGGCTGGGACGGAGCGCAGAGACCAGTCCCGACGCCCCTCCCCACGGGGAGATGGCGGGAATCGCTGTTGAGTGCTGAAAGATTCTAGTTCTAGAAATCGTAGAGACCCGGATTCTTAAGTTTACTTAATTCAAAAGCCTGTATTGAGCGCCAAGTAGTACCGTGGAAAAGGCAACAGAGCCCCATAACTCCCAGAACTTAACAGCTGGGGCAGTGTCGGTGTGATAGAGCACGCGGGGGTCCTGGCCCAGCCCGGGAGAGGAGGACTGAACTCAGAAATGCCGGAGGAAACGGGGCCCAAGGACAGAGGAGTGGGCCAGGGGGAGGGCGGATGTAGGGCTGGGGGTGGTAGGATCCAGGGAGCGGAAATGGTCCCAGGCGGTGAGGGTGGGGTATAGGACTCCTGCCCCTGCAGTGGGACTTGATGCGGGAGTCTAGACAGATGAGGTGGAGAGGTAACCCCGCGCTCTGAGCAGCGGTGTTCATTGTTCAGACTTCATCCTGAAGGAATCAGGGAGCCACTGGGAGGTTTTTAACTGGATAATAACATTTATTGAGTGCATCCAGTGGTTCCAGACTTTTCTACTGGACGCATGTAGGGGAGAGAAGAGAATGTTTACTCCCCGGAGGTTCTAGGAGGCATATTCTGAACAGCCTTAACCTCCCCGGAGAAAAGTTTTATTGAAATCTCGTTTTATGTTAAATATTTATGCAAGGTTTGAATTACATGCCTCCACAATATATCCTTATTTGGTTATACAATGTTTTCTCAAACTCTCAAGTTACCCTAATGCTTTAGGACGTTGCATCGTATCTGATTTTTGCAGTCCTGGACACATCCATCATGTGCCCTACCCTCTGTCCCTTCTCCCCCACACATACAAAACCCTGACTTTCTGTGTGTGAAACACTGTTGACAGGACATGCCTTATTTTCTTTCATCTTTCTATCAACCATTAGAGGCAGGTGTCATCCTTCATATTTCAGCAGAGAAGAAACTGAGGTTGAGAGCTTAAGAAAATTGCTCAAGTTCGCATAGCTAGTGAATTGAGGCACATACAACCCCTTGGTTCTTGCCCTTCACCACTGCATTTCCGGGAGTGGATTTGCAGCTGGAAATAGAAGGTTCAAAGCAGAGGGGACATTTAGAAAGTTGTTGAACAGGACTAGATGAAAAGTGATGATTCTAAAACTAAGTTTGAGTAATGATGAAGAGAAGTGAGTGGATTCAAGACTGTAAAGGAGGTAGGACTGGCATTTGGCAGCCGAACCGATGGGAGGAAGGAGTGGGAGAGCCTGCTGGGTACATCTGGATTGATGGTGCTGCCATTCACTCCTATGGATCTTAGGAAAAAGAGCAACTTTGAGGGTTATTAGCAAGTTTGAGGGACTTGTTGGATTGAGATGCCCCTTGGATATTCAAGGGGAGATGTCCTCTGAAGTATCTTGAAGAGTTCTTAGGCTGAGAATTTGCCTCGACTTTGTACCAGTATCAATTGTTTGTGTCTCTTCTAAGGTATATCCTATATAACTTGTTCAAACTGGGATATGGTGGGCCATGGACTCAAGATAAACCAGGAATATGGACCATCTTTGAAGCCTTTACAGTTCTTCTGGGGGTGGCGCAAATATTTTACAATTACTTTTTTATTTTGAAAAACAATTTTTTGTGTGCTATCGAATAACTTCCTTTTATTGAGACATAATTGACATAGAACATTATACTAGTTTCAGGTGTACAGCAATGATTTGATATTAGTATATGTTGAGAAATGATCATCATGATAGGTCTAGTTAATGTCTGGCAATATACATGGCTAATTTTTTTTTCTTTAATGAGAACTTTGAAGAACTATTCTTAACAACTTTCAAATATGCGATACAGTATTATTAACTCTAGTTACTATGCTTTTGACCCCCTTCACCCATTTCTCCCTCCCATCCTCCTACTCTGGCAGTCACCAATCTGTTCTCTGTATCTATGAGTTTAGATGCAATATAGTAATCTCAGTTCTCCTAATAATGCTCTATTTGAGTCAATGCAATTCTAGTCAGAATCCCAAAAGGTGGGATTTTATTTTGATGGGAAATGACAGACATCAACAGGTTCACAGTTTGTTGTGGGTAATGGTAATCGTATGAGTTCCAAAACTGTTCTGTGATTATTGTAGTATTGAGTAAATGAGTAAATGTAATGTTGATGTTTAGAAAATCAGGGTTCTCAAATGCGAGAAAAAAACTATGAATATGGAATGGGATGAGAGGAAGAACACTGTGGCATTGATTTGGAATTGAAGATCATCATGAATTCATGATTTAAAAAATGTATATATTTTTGCCCTGGCTGGTGTGGCTCCATTGGTGACCGCTGCTCCAAAGGTTTCCTTAAACCAGGAGTCACCAACCTTTCGGACCTCACAGACCACCAGTGGTCCATGGACCAGCGGTTGGTGACCGCTGGGTTAGAGCATTGTCCTGTGGACCAGAAGGTCACAGGTCCAATTACCTGTACCTGTGTTGCAAGTTCGATTTCTGGTCAGGGCGCATAAGGGAGGCAACCAATCGATGTATTTCTCTCACGTCAGTGTTTCTCTCTCTCGCTCTCTCTCTCCTTCTCCTTTTTTCCCTCCCTCCCTTTTCCTCTCTCTAATATCAGTTTTTAAAAATTTAATTTTTAAAAATATATGCCCTGGCCAGTGTGCCTCAGTTGGAGCGTTGTCCCATGCACCTAGAGGTTGCTGGTTCGATTCCCAGTCAGGGCACATGCCCAGATTGTGGGCTCAGTCTCCAGTAGGAGGTGTGCAGGAGATAGCCAATCAATGTTTCTCTCTTTCCATCTCCCTCTCTTTCTAAAAATCAATTAAAAATTTTTTAAATAAAAATATGTACATTCTTTAGCACTGCAATTCTTTTTTTTTTAAATATATTTTTGTTGATTTCAGAGAGGAAGGGAGAGGGAGGGAGAGAGAGAGAAACATCAGTGATGGGAGAGAATCACTGATCGGCTGCCTCCTGCACGCCCCACACTGGGGATGGAGCCCATAACCCCGGCATGTGCCCTAACGGGGAATCGAACCCTGACCTCCTGGTTCATAGGTCGCCGCTCAACCACTGAGCCACACCAGCTGGGCACTGCAATTCTTTTTGTCCTTTGAATATATCCTGCTGAAGAACTAGAGTCAGAGTACTCTGTGTCTTAGCAAGATTAGTTTATTTCTGTTTGTATTTAAATTTAAATTTCAATATTTAAATTTCTGACTTAATTTCAATTTCAATATATAAGCCATTAACATGGTTCAAAGCCAAAACTAAAAGCACATGGGCAAGTTCATGACTTCTCAGTGCCTGAATTTGCTAGTCTGGGTAAGATTGCTTAGAAGTTTCAATAAAGTGATAAAGACTGCAGAGAACTTAGCATGGCAAAGAACATATACAGCATCCAATAAATGTGAGCTGTTCTGGCTTTTCTCCTTCCAGCCATTTCTCTTGCTTTTCCTGTGACCCCAGGCCATACATTATGGGGTAGAAGTAGTCAAGGCCTACAGCGAGGCCAACTGAAGAAGTATATTTTGAGTTCTGGGGCTTACCATGGGTTTATTTAGTTTTTATATTTATACCTTATATGCAGAGATGACTGACTTGGAGTGGGAAAAGAGTTTGGGAAATGGGAGGAGCAAAGGAGCTATAAGCTATAAGCTGGGAGGGAATTCAGGGAGCATCTTTGCCCCCTGAAAGGAATGCACCTAAGAAAGAACAACACTTAGAGGACAACACTGGGCAATCTAGCGTATTCCTGGCAGCTTTGGGAGATGGACCAGCAGCAGGGATTAGCAAGCCCATGTTGAAAAGGAGAAAATCAAGGCTTCGGGGGGTAATGTGATACATTTAGTCTTCCAGCCTAGATCTCGAGACTGTAGGCAGAGGAGAAAGATTGAGACTTTATCTTGCCTCCAAAAACCCATATATTGAAGAGAAACCTGGGACCAGAGCAGGGAAGACACTTGGCCAAAGTCACACAATGAATTTGAGGCAGAATGAGGACCACCACCTGAGCCTACTGACTGTCAGTCCCAAGCTCCACGATCACATTTCATAGGGACCTAGCTAGGACAGAGATGTCTTCCCTCCACCCACCATCTGTCCCAAGGTAAGATTCTATTAAGTTTTTCCCATAGATTCCATAGATTCTCCACAAATTTGTGGTAATTACCTATTTATATCTCCCAGGTTCTTTCCCCCCTTTCCGTCTGCTTCTCAGTTTAAAGGAGATGGCTCCTCCATGTCCATTGTCACATAGGGCTTGACACATAGGACGTGCTCAGTAAACATTTGCCCTGTAAAGATACAAGTGAATACAGCAACTTGGCAACATGGCAACATTCCTGTAAGGATACAGATGAGCACACACCCTCAGACTCAGCAAGACCCCAGAGAAATGTTCACATCTATGTTCACCAGGAGATGTGTACAAGGAGGTTCAAAGAGGTACTCTTCATTATAATAAAACTAGAGGCCCAGCGCATGAAATTCGTGTGCGGTACAGCCCCTAGGCCTGGCCTGTGATTAGGGCCATCTCCCCGCTGCCAGCAGCCAGCCACGCCCCGCTCCCACCCCTGGTTCCCTGTTTGCCATTGGGTGATCGGAGCCTGCTGGCTGGGGAACGGGGGGGGGCGGTTGGGGGGAGGCTGGCGAGTGTGGGAACAAGAGGTGGTCAGTGTGCCTCAGTGACTGGTCAAGGGGTCGTTCTGCCGTTTGGTCAATCTGTATATTACTCTTTTATATATATAGATGTGCAAGATATTCATGATCAGGAGGACAAATAAAGTATATATCCATACAATGGAATTCTATACACAGTAGTGAAAGTGAATGAACAGTTGCCACATGTGTTAACATGGAGACATTTTCCAAACATGATGTGGACTGGTAAGGCAAATCACTAAGAGTAGAAAGAATAACATTAATACAAAGCTTTCAACAGATCAAAATCAAGAGAGTAGATTTACTTGGTGAGAGGAATAAGGAAAATTAGGTCAAAGAAAGGTACACAGAGGTCTCCAACTCCATCTGTGATGTTTTATTTCTGAAGTTGGATGATGGGTAATAGAGGTGGTTGTATTATCCTTGATACATTTTTGTATGTCTGAAATATTTCATTATTTTTATTTTTAACCAATACCTTATACTCCACTGTGTTTAGGATATAGCTCACAATAAATTTTGAAGAGAAAATATGCAAAAGGAACTTTTATATTACTAAGTAAGGACAGTATTTCCTGACATACTGTTACGGGTCAACTCATACAGTAGCTTGTACATACTGTTAGCTCCTTGGCCATATATGTCATTTCAGGTTATAATAGTGGAGGTGAGTGATTAGAACATTGTCATCACATAGAACCAAAGATGAAAAAGATGTTGCCAATGAATTAGGGCTCCCATACACCCATTCTTCAGAGTGTATTATTCTCATATTTAGAACTAAAATAAATGAATAAATTGTTAAGCCAAAGAGTTATTTTAAGAAATCTGAAAGTAAATAGTGACTTCTTTTTATTAACTCCCCCTTTTCCCTTTCTAGTTTTAATTAAAGATTTTTTTAAATAAGCCTTATGAAAGTTTTATGAGTCAAATTTTGGATTTTGATTTTAAAAAACACATTTTTTCCCCCAAAAGAAACAGCTTAACACTAAGCTGTATCTTTCTGGATATGAATGATATTTTTGAAGACTTCCCCAGTTTTTAATTGTCCATTGTTTCCTAAACTGTATTTTTAATTTCATTTGCTCTCTCCTAGGGAGTGGAGGATGGCAGCACGCCGTGCGTTAAGAGCTGTTTTGGTAGATCTCAATGGCACGCTTCACATTGAAGACGCAGCTGTGCCAGGCGCACAGGAAGCTCTTAAAAGGCAAGCTCTCCTCCAGGTTCAGCTGACAAATATGTTTGTAAGTGCCGTTTACCAAGGCAGGTCATTAGCTGAATGGATGACCTTAAGATGGCATTTCACCAGCTTACCATGTATACAGAAACTGCCTTGGGTTTAGCTAGAAGATGTATGCATTGTAATATCTTCCAAACATTGTTCTCTAAGCCTTTATTAGGCTTGGCCTTTGATCTATTCTTTTGTTCTTTGTGTGCATGTTTTTTTCTAAGTAATGTACATTCGTGAATGAAAACTCAAGAATCTAAAATGTAAATTAAATAGCATTGGAAAAATCACCAATGAAGGAATCACAAAGTGAAACACACACATACACAAAGATATAGTGCTGCCCACTGCCCTTTCACCTAAGATCTCGCATTAAGTGTGCAGCAGCTCAAATAAAGTTTAATTGAGGGACTTGAAATTTTAGAATTATTTCTATTAATGAAATTTAATGCCTTTGAAGGTTAGCAACTGTTCTATATTTCTGATGTACCAACCACAGTACTTAACATGTCTAGATACAAACAGGGATATGTAGTAAAAGCTTGTTAAAAAGCAAACTGAACATGTCCCGGCCAGTGTGTTCAGTGGTTGAGTGTAGACCCAGGAACCAAGAGGTCACTGAACCCGGTTGGGGCACATGCCTGGATTGCGTACTCGATCCCCAGTAGAGGGCGTGCAGGAGGCAGCCAATGGATGAGGTTTCTCATTGATGTTTCTGTCTCTATTCTTTTCCCTTCCTCTCTCTCAAAATCAATAAAAACATATATTTTTTTTAAAGTAAACTGAATGTGAATGTTTGCTTCTGAGTGTCCTGAAAAAAAAAATCATCAGTACAATAGTACTACTAATTGGTATTAAATACCTTCATATTAAAATTATTTAGAGAAGTTTTCAAAGTCAGCAACACTTAGCATGTGGTGCTTATTATTTTCCCACCTTAAAATAGTCGCAGTGTGCTGTTATTCAGAAAATCTAGTGACTAGTATCACAACACCAGGTATAGGGGCCAAAAATTGACACACATCTTGCTTGCATTCTCTCAAGGAGCTTACCTTCCATTTGGGGAATCAACAAATATAAAGAGACTTCTGTATCTGGTAGACACCATTTGGAAGCTATCAGTTTAGTTAGGAGTCATGATGTTCATGTTATAGGTGGACAACATGTTGTTTAACCATTTGTACGCCATAAGCATCTATAGACGCAAGTGGAGGATCTTTTTTAATTAAATTCAAAATATCATGGCCGTTAACTGGTTAAAGCCAAAAGAAAATCAGATGCACAGTTGGACTTTCTCTTGACTCCTTGACACTGTCTCTTAATTAGGCTTTCTCTGGGAAAGGAGCTTTTACTGCTTTAAAGATAAGCTTTTTACTTTGTATTGAAGAAAAATCTTTTTATTTTTGGTGAACAATGAATGACACCACTAAGTAGCTCTGTAACTCTGAGCCTGCCATTCTGGAGGGCCAGGAGCCTATGACTCACACATCCAGAGACATCACTGTACTGTTACGGCTGGTTTTGGTTTCTATAGAAACAAACAGGCTAAGGGAAGTTGAGGGACCAGTAAAAAGAAAAGTTTTTTTTTAATCCTCATTAAAAATGATATGGTTATTTCAGTACTTCTACTTGTTCATTTTTAGGATAATAGTTACATTGAAATAATCAGTTTCTTTTGAGAGATAAACCACTAAGTTTAATGTGTTTTTAAGAAAAGCTACCACACAGATATTATAGAGGCAATCATGATTACAGTGAACTATTTAATCTTACAAATTTAGTTAATGTTCTTTGGGTGAATACTTAAAAATCTCTATTTCTGTTTTATTTGCTTGCTTGTTTCCAATTGCGTTTAGTGCTTTTCCACCTTGTATTCATCTGGGGCAGGCACAAAATAAAAAGCAATAGGGTATTAATATAAAATTTTAATTGTAGCTAAATTAAAATTATTTTTAGATTTTGGATTAAAACACTTTAGGACCAAGAAAATAATTTTCAATTTCAAAGAAAGCTAGACGGTCATGAATTCTTTCTCTGATACCTGATTACCAGTTTAGGTTCCGAAAACAGATCACAGAATCAAAACAATTCTATATGTAAGTAGTTCAAGGGAAAAACACATTCTATTTAAAAAGAAAAAAAGATTTTCTTTGATAGATTGTCCAGATAGATTCTGTTTATAGATTTGGTAGCACATCTTCTGATTGTCTAAGAAGGAAGAACAACATCTTGAGGTGTCCTCTGTTCTCTAGTATAGGAAGGACATCAAGTCCTGCACCAGGACAGAGGTTGGAGTCTTTGTCTCAGCTCTGCTGCTACCCAGCAGCATGAAGCCGAGCGAGTCACTTAGCTCCCCTAGGCCTCAGTTTTCTCCTCTATAAGAAGAGAGGGTTGCGCCCTAACCAGTTTGGCTCAGTGGCTAGAGCGTCAGCCTGTGGACTGAAGGCTCCCAGGTTCGTTTCTGGCCAAGGGCATGTACCTTGGTTGCGGGCACATCCCCAGTAGCGGGTGTGAAGGAGGCAACTGATTGATGTTTCTCATCGATGTTTCTAACTCTCTGTCCCTCTCCCTTCCTCTCTGTAAAAAAAATCAATAAAATATATTTTTAAAAAAGAAGAGAGGGTTGCATAAGTAGATAATCTCTAAGGTAACTTTTACCTCTCATATTCTGTGAGTATAGTGGTTACTAAGCTTTGTGTTTGTTTTTTTCACTTATTTGCTAAATCCCTGCAGTAGAATTCAGTTGAAGTACAGAAGTCCTCAAAAAGGTAGTCACAGCTTTTATAATTTACTTTGTAGCCTTTGGCAATAAAGTGGTCCAGATGGTGTGGATAATATGTAAGCAATTCTGGGTAGATAACAAAAAGATTATTGGTAATAAAAATATTTACTTGGTGACTTAGCCTTCATTTTATGACTGTTGGCAAGTGCTACCAATTTAGGAGATCTTACAGGGCTAGAATGTAAAAACTGCCTGTTGACTTCTGAATTTTACTTTTCCAGGTTACGTGGTACTTCTGTAATGGTTAGGTTTGTGACCAATACAACCAAAGAGAGCAAGAGAGACTTACTGGAAAGGTTGAAAAAGTTGGAGTTTGATATCTCTGAAGATGAGATATTTACTTCTCTGACTGCAGCCAGAAATTTAGTAGAGCAGAAACAAGTCCGGCCCCTGCTGCTAGTTGACGATCGGGCACTACCTGATTTCAAAGGTAGGGGAAATTGCAAAGATTTAAAAATTGGTTCTTCATATCTTCTTATAAGTCATTCTTAAACTGAATATTTAGATGTATTCAGATTCCTCCAATTATTATTGAAAGGGTCAACAGATCTCTTGAATCTAAATTGGTGTTTCTCAAACCTGTTCTGACTGCACTCCACAGTAAGTGAAACACATTACATAGTAACCTAGTACATATATGTGTGTGTTTATATATATATGCTAAACAGTACTTTTACTGTATGAGAAGTACTCTATTTTCTGTTTGGTTTACTTAATTGTTTATTTGATTTTGATGCTGCTTAGAGCTCTCCAAATTAGTTTTGTAATCTAATGAATCATGACCCACAGCTTGAAAAAGCACAGGTCAAAATTACTTTGAGTATTATAATCCTTAATCCAAGAGCTACTATGTTAATTTGATTAAATGAGATAATCCATAATTGCCTTATTTAAAAATAGGTGTCATTCTGTATAGTATGAAATTTTAGCAGTGATTATGAAATATTTCAATCAAACTTTTCTCTTTGGGAAAATTAATAAACTCTGGAAAAATATCCTACTTTTATGAGACTTTGCCACATTGCTTTGTTTTGTAAGTGATACTCAGCGTGAAATGATACAGTATAGAAAAATGGGTATAAAACCATGTGATGGCTGTACAAACAATGATCTAAATGCATCTACAGTGTATTTGTATCTCTGGGTTAGCTGAAGCACTATAACACAATATTTTAATCAGGTTTTTCTGTTTTGACTTTATTTGAAGAAGGTTAAGATTGTAGTTGTATTGGCAGTGAGCTGCAGTTGGGATACATAAGCAGAGTCCCTGATAAGGAAGAAATCTTTGTCAGTCAGTCCAGGATAATACTTAGAACGTGCTTATATACATGAAAATACCCAAAGTAGATGGGTTTTTGAAAGGCAAGAAATTTTTCTGCTGTTACTGAATATCTTTGCTAGTGGTAGATGGAGATAATAGAAGGAACACAAAAAACTTTAACTCTAACTATAGCCAACAATTTGGTTTTTTTCCTTCAGCAAACTTTAACCAATTACTCAGTACTCATGGATGCTGGTAAGGAGGAAATGGGAAAGCTGGATATCTATTCTTTCTATTTCTTTCCCTTACATTTTGGTGGAATTGATATGAAAAATGCTTTAAGGCAAGCAGTAAGAGAGGCAAATAGGAATTGGCATATGGATAATCTACAGAACCGGCTGACTTTTAGTAACTGTGTTGGTGAATAAACTTGTTTGGTCAGGTACCAAGGCCTTAAAATATGCTTAAATTATGGAGTAATATTTGTGACACTAAAAGTAGATGAGACATTATGTAGAAAATAGCAGAATCTACAGTGCATTCCATGTTTATCATGAATATGTTAACCTCAACTGTCAATTAGAGTGTCTAATTTCCCTTGCCTCTTAGATTTTCATTTCCTCATCAGTTGCTATTGATCTGATAGCTCATAGGGAATTCATGGCTGTTCTTGTTGATTGTAATCAGTAAAGCTTTTTGAAGTTAGAAATTACTTGTTTGAGAACATCAGGTTACAAGTTTCAACTCAGATTCTAGTTACTGAGTAGCTGTAAAACCATACAAAAGAAATATGCAAAAATACTAGGAGAACTTTTTCTTTCTTTAAATATCTCTTTCACTATTGCCAAAGTGCACAGGGCAGGATAATCTCGTAAACTTCAGATTATTGCTACAATATCAATTTATACTCTATTTACTAAAACTCTTTATTATAAAATGTAACATTACTTTTAATTGCATTTTTCAACAATCATGTATTTTTTTCATTCCCAGGAATACAAACAAGTGATCCTAATGCTGTGGTCATAGGATTGGCACCAGAACATTTTCATTATCAAACTCTGAATCAAGCATTCCGGTGAGTCTCTAACTATTTAGCTATTTATTTTTCATCTCATCAAGTACTTCCTTCTTTCCCTTCTTGAGTCTTTGTCATGTAAGGTTATACATGTTTTACTTTCTAGCCACCTAGATTATACATGAGGACGCACATCTTCAAAATCACTTCAAGATCAACATCAAATATCATTTATTACTATCCTGCTTAGTTTAAAAAAATTATCAATATGTTAAAATGTGGTGATCTTGGTTTGTTTTTTATAGACTCAGTATTCTGGAGCAGAAATCCATAATAAAATTGCATCTGTTAAAGCTAGCAGTTTTATCTTTTATCATCACTCCTATGATTCTCCACTGACTATGCTAATTTCTGACAGAAGACAGCATCAAGGCTAATGCCCCCAAAAACAGTAAACGGGACTCTTCCTCCAGTGCGAATCCATGCTATGGGAAAAAAATCTACACAGTTGACCATACTTTCAAAGAAATTATTCTATGAGTGATCATGGTAGTCTGACCTGGAATAGTAGGGATTCAGGTCGTATCAACATGACTTGATAAGTGATTGAGGTTAGGAAGTGAAGGACAGTGAGGCAGGGAGGACATCATATTCTCACCTGGGCACCTGTGATGGAGAACTCCCTGTGTGGGGTCCGGGAGGCAATCAGTTCAGGTTGGGGCTGTTTGGCATGTGGGACATCTACATGGAGATGTTCCAATGGCTGTTGGTTGAAACTGGGGGAAACACAACTAACACATATAATGTTACAAATCTTCAGTTATGTGTGCATTTCACTTTTATGAACTTTTGCTGCTGCTTACAAAGGGAAGACTGCATACTGGTTCTTATACTTCTTAAGATAAACTGGATCAGAATTTACCTACAAATCTGCTCTAGAGTGAGATTGTGACTTTTTCCCTTGGATTTTTCTCATCTTTCATCTTATGTTGTCTTTTATTGCTTGTCAGACCATTAAACAGTATAATTTGTCTTTGAATTTATGACAAGTAGCTCAAAATATTACATAGGGATACATTGTAATAGCTTAAAAAATTTTTTTGCCGAAACCGGTTTGGCTCAGTGGATAGAGCGTCGGCCTGCGGACTGAAGGGTCCTGGGTTTGATTCCGGTCGGGGGCATGTACCTGGGTTGCGGGCACATCACCCGTAGAAGGTGTGCAGGAGGCAGCTGATCGGTGTTCCTCTCTCATCGATGTTTCTAGCTCTCTCCCTCTCTCCCTTCCTCTCTGTAAAAATCAATAAAATATATTTTTTTAAAAAAATTTTTTTAGTGGTTTGATAAATTTTTGGTATTTAACTTCAAGACTGCTATAAAAACATCATTTTTTTACAGTAAAAAGATCTACAAGAATCATTCTAACTTATATTTGATGTAGAATTCATTTCTTGATGTATATGTCCTAGAATCACTACAAGGCTCACACATCTGGGCACCTTATTTACTGTTAATCTTGAAAATGGCTGTCCTCGTGTACAATCTGTGTGGCCAGAAATAGCACCTTTTTCCCTGTGTGCATTTTAGAGCCTCAGTTAATGGAAACTACAGCTACTTAATGCACTTAGTCATTGTGATAGTGTAGCCTTTGTTTAAAAGTAACATACTCGCTTTTTATAGTTGCTCAGTATCCGCTTACTGTAGTTATTATCTGGAGGTCCACTGCTGTGCCACATGCGTGAAGATATATGTGGGGGTATGTGGTGTTAAAATTTCTTTTGCTTCACCTACTTCAGTTATTCTGCTGTGGCTTCTTGGGGTTGGGGTGGGGGCAATATAATATCACCTGCTCATTAAGTAAGGTTTATAACTATACTAAAATTGTTTTTCATTTGAAATAGAGAACCTACTTCCTAATTTACTCCTACTATCTTTTATTCATTTCTTTAACCACAGAATTCAAGGAGAAGGTATTGATTGATTTTAGCTGGTAATTTGGGAAGGACATATTTAATAGGTCTCTGCCTTAGATGAATGCTGGACTCAGGGTAATAAAAATGTATGTTGACATAATACTGACTTTATAATTGCTCGGATGCTGTCTAATTAGTACACTTCCCTAACCATATTGATTTTTTTAAACACTACACTTTGAAGCATTACAGTGCACTTATGGGTCAACTCTAATTTCACAAATGCACTTAACAGCTGGGTGGAGAGTTAACAGAAGGATTTTAGGTCTTGCCCTTCTTTGCATATTGATGTCTCCACAGAGACTGTGCCTTCCAACCAGTGACTACAGCTGTTTGGATTGTAAGTGGCAAATATAGACATCTCAAATGAACCACCGATTAGTTAAATTACTGTTCAGGTTGATAATGAGAATAAACATTGGATTTTAAACCCCATGGCATAGCTGCCTTGAACACCAGCTTCAGGGGCATATTGCCCTCAGGTGGATGCATTAGCCTTCCACATTACACTGCCTCTTATTTACTATTTCAAATGGGTAGGCCCCAAAATGCATAGTACAGTCTGGCTACAAATATGTCCTAAATGTTGGAATGAATTGAGAACACTGCATACTAGAGACTGATTTTAGAGAAGAAATAGACATGATTTGGGGTGTGGGATTCTAGAAAACATTTAAATCCTAAGAGCCATTGGTGTCTTTTTCCTTTTACCTACTACTAAAATATACAAGGGAGAATATAACAAACATCCTTAGGCCTATCAAGCAGTTCCAGAAATATAAACTATTGACATATTTGATATCCCTCCTCAATTTTATCACCCAAGACCCAAACGTAATCAGGATCCTTAATTGTGTTTATCTTTTACATGCATTTTTTAAATACTGTAACACATATGTAGGTATTTCTAGACAGTATATGGTATTATTTTGCATGTTTTATACTTCAATTTGCTTTCTTCCCTAGTAATACTGTATGATTCATCAATATGAATATCTATAGCTCTGGTGTATTCATTTTCACAGTTTTGGTACTAGCTTGTAGCAAGGTCTTTTTCATCTTCTAACCTGAGTTAGAAGCCCAAAGCTTGAGCATTTTTGTAATGGACCATTTATAACTAAATTTAATGATCTCTATTAGGAGGAAGGCTACCTGGGCAAGCAGATCACTTAATAATTTAATTTGAACTTAGCATTAACAATATTAAAAAAATATATCGCAGCACAAAAGTAATATGTCTTCATTATGGAAAATGGTATATGCTCAAAAGAGAATAAACATAATTATCTGTAATCCTTCCACCTAGCTAGTTTGTTTCCATGCACATATCTATTTAGGCAAAAATGAGAATCTATATATACTGTGTATGTATACTATGTGGTAATTTGCTTTTTAAAAACCCAACAATATGTTGTGCATGTTTTTCCACATTCTTAAATATTCTTTTAAAACATGTTTGATTCCCACAGAATATTCCACTCTCAGAAGTGCAATTAGTTGAATAGCCATATGTTTCTTATTGTTGGTTATTTCCAGGTTTTTGAAGTTAACGTAAAAACAAAACAAAACAAAAAAAACCTTTTGAGAACGTTAAGCAATATTTATGTTTGTTCCTTAAATTTTTTTCAGAAGTACAGTGGGGCCTTGTGTAGTTATTGAATCAAAGGAATTTTGAGGAAAAACTGCATGGAGTAGCTTAACCTAGGAAAAGTTCAAGTTTTTAAAATAAAGAGCAACTGCTCTCCAGCTTCTAAGCTTATTTAAAATGTTATTCTAGCCCCAGCCAGTTTGTCTCAGTGGATAGGGCAATGGTCCGAGGACTGAAAGGTCCTGGGTTGCATTCTGGTCAAGGGCACGCAGGCCCACCCATGCAGGAGGCGACTAATCAATATGTCTGTTTCACATCCATGTTTCTCTCTGCCTTTCCCCCTCCCTTCCACTCTCTCTAAAAAGCAATGGAAAAATATCCTCGGGTGAGGATTAGCAAAAAAATAAAAAAAGTTATTCTATCTGAAAATAAGTAACATCACAACTTTCACATTTAAATGCAAGAGGTGAAAGGCTGCTTAAGAGCAATGTTTTGAAGATTCAAATGACTTAATTTTGAAGTTAATGATTTCTTCCTATAACTATTACAAGGTGTGAGAATCCTTGCAAAGTCTTAGAGATGTACAGAAATTAATTTTTTTGTTTTTCAGGAAGAGATTCTTATCACCATAAATGGTTCCTGTGGAATATTAAATTGCTTTTCTTTTCCCATCTCCTCAAGAAAAAAATTAAAAGTTAATTGCTCCAATATATTCAATTCCTTAGAAAGGAAAGAAGAGAAAGGGAGAAAAAAGGTCAACAACTACGACTTCAATTATTACTGCATTTGTATAGTAACTCCTGAATCTTTTCTAAGTATTTAGAGCCCTGAGCATGAGGAATTCCAGAACAGTGTGACAGCAGGACTCACATTAGAAATATTTCTGTGGGCTTTATCCATTTTGAAAGTGCTGACTGCTGCTTTGCAGTTTTTTAATTCAAGTCCAGACCATAAGAAATTGTTTAAGAATTAAGAACTTGAGTTGTTTAAAGTATTCATTAGTATATGCAAGAGACCCACTTTATGCCTATTTGAAATCCACAGAATACAGAATTGAGTTTAATATCTGTCACTAACTGCTCTTATTTTTTCATATGGGGATATTGTTGTACAATCAAGGCAACTTTTGCTACTCTAAATAAAACTTGCCGTTAAAAAAGCCACATAAATATATTGTTACTTTTTTATTAATGTGTAACATACACATAAAGTACACAAATTGTCAGTATACATTCAATAGCATTTTACACATAAGTATGCCTGTGTAACCCTCTGATCAAGATCTAGAACAGGGGTCCTCAAACTACGGCCTGCGGACCACATGCAAATACAAATATTGTATTTGTTCCAGTTTTGTTTTTTTACTTCAAAATAAGATATGTACAGTGTGCATAGGAATTTGTTCATAGGTTTTTTTTAAACTATAGTCCGGCCCTCCAATGGTCTGAGGGACAGTGAACTGGCCCCTGTTTAAAAAGTTTGAGGACCCCTGATCTAGAACATTTCCAGCACCCTAGAAGGCTTCCTGCCTTGTAGTACACTCTTTCCTTAAGGTAACACTACTGACTCCTGTCAGGACTTGGTCTTCATATGAATTAAATCATACAATTGTATAATTTTTTGTCTGTTGTTGAGATTTATCCAAGTTGTTGCGGATAGCAGTACTTTCTTGTTGTTTTGTTTCTTCTTTATTTTTGTTGTGTAGTAGCCTATTGTATTGTGTAGTAGACTGTCCCACAATTTATTTATTGTTCATTTGGATGGTTTCCAGTTTGGGCTGTTATGAATAAAGCTGATATGAATGTTCTTCAACATGTTTTTGGGGGGTTATATGTGCTCATTTCTCTTAGGTCTGTAGAGTAGTGAAATTACTGGGTAATAAGTACTTGTTTAGCTTTAGTAAATATTGCTAAACAATTTCCTAAAGTCATTATAGCAAGTGATATATTCCCACTGGCTATGAGTGTGAGTTTCAGTTGCTCCAAATTCCCACCAGTCTCTAACCAGTCTATGAAATTGCAGTTATTCTGTTTGGTGTGTATAGTGGTATCTTACTGGGTTTTAGTTTGTGTTTCCCTGATGAGTAATGTTCTTGAAACATTTTCATGTACTTATTGACCAGTGGATAACTTCTTTGCAGTGTGCCCATTCAAATCTTTTACCATTTCTGATTGGGTTGTATTTTTCTTACTGATTTGTGTATATGATGGAACTCATTATATATACATATTTTTGGTTGGAGATTTTATATATATATATACACACACACACACATATATATGTTGCAGATATCTCATTCCTGCCTTTTTGTGCTCTTAATAGTATGAGAACATGATGTTCTTAATTTTGATAGAGCCCAGTGTGTCAAAATGGCAGTAGTGCTAAGGTTGAAAAACCCTGATAGTTCAGTCCCTTCATTAATAAGAAGCCTAGGCCCACATGAAGTGATTTGCTGTGACCTATTTTAAAGAGTGTGGACACTACATTCTGGACCAGAAAGTACTGTGGGGCTGGGTGGAGGCAGTACTGTGCATTGTAGGCTGGTTAGCAGCCTCCTGGGCTTCCTCTCACCAGATTCGAGTAGCACCCCTCTTTCCCCAGCGTGACAACCAGAAAAGTCTGCAGGCACTGCCACATGTCCCTGGGAGCAAAACTGCCCCAGGTTGAGAACCACTGGACTAGATGTTTGCCTGAGGTGTTTATATTGTGGCCCTGCCCTCACTAGGATTTTTCAGTTTGTTCCGTTGCCCACACGGAAATCACAGCCAGAGTTTTTTGCATCAGTCCTTTGTGCCCCTTTTTCCTTGCTTCTTGTGCTTCGGTGGGTTTATAGTTAGGTATAGACAGAAAATTATCAGAATATTTCCTTCTGATACATTATTTCTGGTGTCAAAAACAGCCAACCCTTCGCTGCCCTATCTGGTAAGTATACAAACACTCCCAAGTATTGGGGTGTCTATTTTTGATATTTCAAAAAAGGTTTAACTATAAGAGATCTTCTAATCTGTGTCCTAGAAAATGTTTACCTTTCAGTCTGTCCTGAATATGGTTGGCTCTTGAAAGACTCGGTAAAGCTTATGCTGTGCAGAGGATGACAGAAGCAGGAACCACTTCCCTGAGAGATGCCTATCTTTTCCAGCCTCGTGTAGTCCAGTTTCCACTTAGAGACATGTAGAGGAGCCCACAGTCTCAGCCCTTTCAGGGAAGGCACTAAAGCACTGCCTGGGAATTGAGTACACACATCAATCAGGCTGATAAGTCTTATCCCCAGTTAATACATAATAAAATATTAACAAAGCCAAATCAAATGAGTTTTTAGTTTAGCTATGTAAGTGGAAAGCAATTTTGAGGTCTGTTGCATAAAGAATTCCAGTTCCGTGGTAGAGTAGCAAATAAATGGGATTGGGGGCGGGTGACAGAAGGGAGATAGATAAATCACCCATTATTATCTCATTGCTATCAGCTGTGGTTCTTTAAGGCCAGCATAGTGGCTTTTTCAGGTTTCCTAACAGCTGGATTTTAAGGTCAGCTTTAAGAAATAAACTTGTATTAATATTAGTGAATAAATTTGAGGGATCTGTCCTGTGCTGTGAGTAATTTGTAGTAACTAACAGAAAGGCCCTGTAATAGTCCAGTATTGGTTTTTACTTAATAAAATATTTAATCATAAATGTCTGAATTCTGCATCTCCCACAGGAAGGCATTTCCATGCCCACCGACAAAAATAATTTAGCACTTTCATAGCTGAGCGCTTAATTACTCATAATTGTGAGGGGTAAGATGTGATGAATTCTTCCTCGATGGACATACTAAATATTTTAACCAAGTAGATGGCTTAGAGTAAATTAAGCTTTGTGAGATCATTCATTACATTGGTTAAAAGCAGTTTAAGTGTATCATGTCCTGCATTCCATTAGATGATAATATTCATGTGACTCTCTTGCTGTGAGACTACAGGCTGCACTGTTGGGATGGATGGCAGGTATTTTTGGATGGGGTTGGGGGTTGGTGGTATTAAGAAGTTGTTGGGGGGGGTTCTTGGATTTGTTTTACGTTTTGCCTAAGTCACTAATGTGGATTCTTAACTATATGTAGAGTTTGGTTGTCAAATTAATGGTAAAATGCTTTGTGCCCTTTATTTGGTATGAGAATAATTATCCTAATATCAGAACAAAAGAGATTGGCAGTAAAGGCTCTCCCTTAAACCTTGTTGGTGTGTTCTTCAGGGAAGATGGCCTGATTTGCAAAGTAATGTCAGAAGCAGTCAAAAGGTAGAATGAAGACGTAAAGGTACAAGCAGAAAGCGTTTGTAAAATGCTGTGTTAAATTCCTGAATTAGAAAGAAACTTAAATGTTGGAGTAGAGGAAACAGGAAGTCAGGTATTTGGAGTTAGTTGTGATACTGGAAAGGGCTCAAGAGCCTCCTGCTTACATTAGGGAAGGTTGAAACAACTTGTCTCATTAAGTTAAGCTTCTTCCCTTGAGTGTCTTATTTAGCTTTACTTCTCTTAATTCTCTTTCCCTGGTGATTCCGGCAAAGTGTCTGAAACCTCTAAAGGTAAAAGGTTGAAGCAATCCCAAATTTAATAATCTATCACCTTTCTTCAGTGTATTTGAATTTAATTCCCAGCAGTTCTTAGAGAATTCATTAGAAGATAGCAAGTCATTAAAAGTTAATAAGAAACTCTTTGTTTCTGTGAATGTGAATACTGTAAAACCACTTTGTAAGTCTGACATTCTTTTCCAGTCATAAAGGCTTTGCTTTTAGCCAATCTCCATTTTCTCTGTCTCTTTAGGTTACTCCTGGATGGGGCACCTCTGATAGCAATCCACAAAGCCAGGTATTACAAGAGGAAAGATGGCTTAGCCCTGGGGCCCGGACCATTTGTGACTGCTTTGGAGTATGCCACAGATACCAAAGCCACAGTAGTAGGAAAACCAGAGAAAACATTCTTTTTGGAAGCACTGCGGGGCACTGGCTGTGAACCTGAGGAGGCCGTCATGATAGGAGACGTAAGTAGAAGAGCCCCGGAAATGCACTGAGCTCACCTGCCGTGCTGGGCTGAGCCAGCTTGGAAGCGCTGCTTCACACCCAAGCAGACTCTGCTGCTGATGCATCAGGTGGAGAGAAATGGCTGCCTCTAAGTCAGGCTTCACGTAGATGTTAGTGGTATTCCTCTAAAGAACTGAAATTTTGATTAGTTCTGACAGTCTCTATAGTATGATGAGATATATATAATTCAAAAGACCATTAAATGCAAATCATTCAAATGCTTGATATGTCTTTTTAAAGAAACCTTTACAGAAATTTAGATTTTTCTAATGTTACTTATGCAGGGAACAACCTATACCTAAAGAATCCTACCATTATTGATTTTTTTCTTAGTAAATGCTGCATGGAAGAACTTCCCAATGTGTCACAAATAGCTACAGGCATTGGTTGCCTCAGCCCTTTGAGTGGCAGGTCTGGGCATTTGGAGGCTCTGGCCGTGAGCACCTTGTCAGTTCACTCTAGTGTCCTGGGGAGACATCCACGTGTGCCGAGAGGGAGAAAGAGCTAGAAAGCACACTGCCTGTGTTAAATAGGTGGCAGTGATTACTAGTAGTTTAGTTATAAAGAATAACGTGTTCGGCTGGAAGGGGCCATCAAGATTGTCTGGTCCAAATCTCTCCATTTTTGACTGGGAAACTGAAGCCTGGAGCCGGAAGTCTGCACGCCTCCATTCCTGCAGCTAATTAGTGGCACAGCTGGAAGTAAAACTTGAGGCTCTGGACCCTGCCAAGACAAACTGTAGATCCCTTGCTTTCCTAACTTGTGATGGTGCAAGTGTTTCACGGTTCTCCTGGCACCCTCTTCCACTTCGGGGTGTGTTCACCTCACACTGAATAGGATAGTCATTCAACTTGGTATTGTTTTCAGAAGCCATCTTTTTTTTTTTTTTATTGCTTAAAGTATTACAAAGGGTATTACATATGTGTCCATTTTATCCCCCCGCCCTAGACAGTCCCCTAGCCTCCCCTATCCCCCAATGTCTTATGTCCACTGGTTATGCTTATATGCATGCATACAAGTCCTTTAGTTGATCTCTTACCCCCCTACCTCCTGCCCCCCAACCCTCCCCGGCCTTCCTGCTGCAGTTTGACAATCTGTTTGAGGCAGCTCTGCCTCTGTATCTATTATTGTTCAAAAGTTTATAATGGTCTCTATTATCCATGAATGAGTGAGATCATGTGGTATTTTTCAGAAGCCATCTTTTCAGTCACATCTATAGTCAAGTCTTTATCTGACTTTCCTAGGCAGGTATGTGTTTGAAAGGTGGTTATCAGAGTTTTTTATCCTGGGAGATACTGGTTTTGGGACAGTGTCAGGCAGGAAAGGCATGCAGTAGCAGCTTCATGCAGGGTCCTTTGTTAGCCCAGAGAGGCGCGGTTTCTTCCCTCCCTTTCTTTGTCCACCTTTCCCCACCTTCCTTCTTCTTTCTCTTCCTCTCCCCCATTTTCACTGCTTCAACAGGGAAAGTTTAGATGCAACAGAAAAGGTTTTAAGTCAGACTTTGAATGAAGATTTTGACATTCTAGGACTCATTTCCAAGGGCTGTTGTTGAATAATATTAATGACTTTAATGGAAAAGTATTTTCTTCAGGCACGATCTGAATGAATCCTGCTTATAGATATGTGATAGCAGGATTGATTTTCTTGATGTTTCTCCAAGCCCTTGGATTTTATTACCTTGTGTTTATCATCACAATCAACCAAGCATATTCATCCCCATCTTGAGTAAGAATTGGAAAGAGGACCTCCTTTTCTAACTGATCTGTTGTTCCCAAGTGTGAAGTGAATATCAGACAGTCCCACAAAGCATACTGAATTGACTTGATTGCGGCTGTTAGGGACAATCAGATGGAAAGTAAGGATAATATATTAGATGGGCGGCAGAAAAGCTTTCTTCTGAGTCTAGTTCATTCACTGTTTGCAGTTGGATCATCCACCTTAAAAGCTGCCAAATGGATAGGATGCTTTTTCCATGATCTGTTTTAAGAGGAGATCGATGCATACACATGGCAACATTGAAGAACTGTGACTGTGCTCTCTGTGTTTGGTACTAGAATGATTGCTCTGTTGTACACCGTCCACCTCTGTGACACTTCCCTTTCCAAATGGTGTGCTGCCTCAGACTGTTACATGTGAATTTACCCATTTTTACATCTTTCTGTCTTTCATTTAAAAAACAAACATGGGGTTACAGTTGGCCATCCCAGCCTAATAAGTCAAATCAGTTGGTTGGTAGGGTTTTATTGGCAAGTAAATTGAAGACCCTGTACTAAATGCTTTCTTTGTGCTTTCTAGGATTGCAGGGATGATGTTGGTGGGGCTCAGGATGTTGGCATGCTGGGCATCTTAGTAAAAACTGGTATGTATCTTCTGTATAAGCCTTCTCTAAAACAGGATAGTGGAATACAGAGTTGCTTAAAGGAAAGTTCTTACAGAAATGGCAAAGCCAAATCACTGGACACTATAATTCTCTTTCTGCCACAAAGCAAAAATAAAATGGCCTTAGGATTACAGGGAAAAAACATGGGAGGGCCCATGCTGTGCAATACTAGATCAGGAAGCCTATTCACTTATCCATCCAGGAAAGCACAGACTGCCACAGTGAGTGGGTCAGGCAGGAGTGATGATGGCCTGCTTCATTCACTCAGCCAACATTATTGAACACCAACTGTATGCCTGACACAATGGGAGGTGCTAGAGTTAGCACACATATGTAAGCCACTGTGTCAATTTGTACTTTTTAGAAAGCCCACTTGCTGGCCAGTGTATGCAGAAGCATTCTGTGAGCCCTTATCAACATGGCCAAGAAACTTGCCTTTCTCATATTTGCCCTTAGACCAGCCGTGGGCAAACTACGGCCCGCGGGCCGGATCTGGCCCGTTTGAAATGAATAAAACTAAAAAAAAAAAAGACCGTACCCTTTTATGTAATGATGTTTACTTTGAATTTATATTAGTTCACACAAACACTCCATCCATGCTTTTGTTCCGGCCCTCCGGTCCAGTTTAAGAACCCATTGTGGCCCTCGAGTCAAAAAGTTTGCCCACCCCTGCCTTAGACCATGGGGTGCAGGGATTAGGTGATAGAGGAATAGTTAGTCATTAACTTACCTATGAGACCAAGTAGAAACCTTGCAAAGGAGTTAATCCTTAAAGGCATTTAAGCTTGAGAAAAAACTAGCAGTAGTTTGCTGCGTACTGTGGACAGGTACCTTGAAGATGCTAAGGTGAGTGAGGTATATGTTCATTACCTTTGTACATTTGCTGCTGGCTCCCCTTCTGTAGGAATTCACAGTCAGTAGGATAAGAAGCATCTTCACCACTGCAGTGCAAAGGTGTGGAACGGGGTTTTTAGGCTTTGTGTTTGCTGGGCAAAGCCTCTTAAAGAGATAATTGTAGAAAACAAGAAATTGTAGAAAATGGTGGGCTTGGTGTTGGGGAAGCTGCATTTAGGCAGAGAATACTGGAAAATGCAGAATGATGAATTGCAGAAACCACAGAAAAAGGAATGGAGAGCAAGGAGAAGTCCAGAGGCAGCCAGGGTGGCTACAGGGCAGTTGGCCTCTTCCTCAAGACCTCAGCTGAAGCAGTGTTTTGCAATTCTTCTCTCCCTTATATTTTATTTTATTATTTTTTTAATCTTTATTGTTGAAAGTATTACAGAATTGATTTCAGAGAGGAAGGAAGAGGGAGAGATAAAAACATCAATGATGAGACAGAATCATTGATCAGCTGCCTCCTGCACTGGAGATGTAGCCTGCAACCCAGGCATGTGCCCTGACCAGGAATTGAACCGTGACCTCCTGGTTCATAGGTTGAAGCTCAACCACTGAGCCACACCTGCTGGGCTCTCCTTCCATTCTTAAAAATTAATTGTGGAAAGCTCACAATGTGCTAGTCATTATGTCAGGTGCTGAGGGTACATTGGGGAATGTAATAGGCCTAGTGCCTACTCTTAGAGAGTTTAATAATCTCAGGTGTGAGTCAGACATTAAACAAATATATAAGTAACTAGAGGCCCAATGCACGAAATTCATGCTTGCTGGTACCAGCTTCCCTCTAGCACCCGGGACTCGGGCTTCCCTCGCAGCCCTGGCTTTGTCCGTAAGGTTGGCCAGAAGGACATCCAGTCTAATGAGTATATTATGCTTTTATTATTATAGACTGGAGGCCCGGTGCATGAATTCGTGCATGGGTGTGGTCCCTTGGCCTGGCCGGTGATCAGGGCTGACTGGCGGGCGGGATGGGGGGAACCATGGGAGGTTGGTTGTGGGAGTGCACTGACCACCAGGGGGCAGCTCCTGTGTTGAGCGTCTGCCCCCTGGTGTTCAGTGCGCATCATAGCTACCAGCTGGTCATCCAGTTGTGTGGTCGTCCAGTCATAACGGTTGCTTAGGCTTTTATATATGTAGATTATAAATTGTTATAAATATCGTGGAGGCAAAAAATAAACAGGGCACTAAGAGAGAATAACCAGGAGGGGATCTAATTTGGATGGAATATGGAATCTGACTTGAAGTATGAGGGTGATAATCGGGTGAGAAGAATGTTCCAGGCAAAGAATAGCAGGTGTGACAGTCCTCAAAAGAGCCAGGTCCAGTCTAGGACTGCAGCCTTGTGACCAGTGCACATGCCGGGGTGACAGGGCTGCTGGGGCCCATGTCAGAGGCCTGCTAGGCAACAATAGAGATTTGGGGCTCTTTCCAAAGGGCTGGGGGACCCAGTAAGAGTGTTTAAATAGAGACCACAAGTCATCTGATTTTCATTAGTAAAAGCTCTCTGTGACCACTGTGTGAAATGGGGCCTCTGCTGTGTTGAGGCCCAGAGTCTGGGGAGAGCTGGGCAGTGCCCTGCCCCTTGAGCCCCTCCATGTACACGGTCTGGCCCGTACCTATGAGCATCCGTCACTCTTCCCTTCCCCACCCCCAGGCGCTCTTATGTGCCAGGCGCGTAGGGCTCCTGCTTGGCAGCAGTCACCCTTGGGAGCTGACAGGGCCTCTGCCCTGTGGGGTCTGGGCTTCCATTTAAAAGCATTGATTTACTCACCATTTCTGTCCTCAGGGCTTGTGGGGGTAGAAAATAATTTCATCAGCTGTGGAGTTCTAAGGGACCCTTAGCTGTCAGGTGACCCAGTACCTCTGATTGTGAATGGCTAGAGGTAGGCCTGGAAAATGCTGAATGTGGTATTTCTTTGAATTGCCTCATTGCATCCTGAAGCCTCAGTAAAAGGTGCTTTGGGAGATATGGACCCTGATTCTCGAGTAATTGGAAGGGTGGTTCTGCAGTGGCCTAGGTGTCCACAGGCTGTGATCACTGGCATTCTAGCAGTAGCCTTCGTTCACTATCTTTACTTCCATTTCAGGAAAATACCGAGCAGCAGATGAAGAAAAAGTTAGTCCACCTCCTTACTTAACGTGTGAGAGTTTCCCTCATGCTGTGGACCACATTCTGCAGCATCTACTGTGAACCATTGTGTGAATCAGAAGCAACTTGAAATGCAGCTTTGCATCGTCTGGAATGAATTCCTTACCGACTCAGCGCCAGCACAGGCAGACACAGTCCCCAGCGCTGAGATGTGTAACCCGCTTGTATTGTGCACTAATTAGAAAGAAAGGTATTGAATTATAGCTAGCCACTAAGCCTTGCTTATCTCTTTTGTTGTATTTTGTAAAAGAAGATGAGACCTGAAGAAAAGGAAAGCTGAGATTTTATGCCATGCCTTTTAAAATATTCATCAGATTAGGCAGGGCTGGGAGGGAGAAGCTACTGCAGGGAGTTGAGTTCTCGGCTGTCTCCTCACTGCTAAATTGGGAGGGTGGGTTCAGATTGTGAATGAAGTTGAAAGATGCATTACGCTATAGTTTTAATATTCAGTTCAGCTGTGAAACTCATCAAAAGTGCCAAGTAGAGTACAAGTCAGAAGAAGCAAAATAAATTGTCCTTTAGCCCAAGTGATTGAATGAATTTGCTTTAACGGATGTTGAAAACTAGATTATCTGGAGTATTATTCCCAGCACGGATGACTTCTTTTTCTCTTCATTAGCCAGAGATGACTAATTTAAATTTAGAACCTGATTTTAATTTAAAATAATATTTCCATTAATAACCTATTCATTGCAGATACCTATTATAGTGTGTAACAGTTGTTTTGGAAATTTTATGTAAAATTAAAACTATCAGTATTTTACAGATGTTTTAATTAGACATTGTTATTAACAGGAACAGTGCAGAAACTAAAATCAAGCCTTTAATGTCTTATAGACCATGCATTTTTGAAGTTAGTGTCCACGAGGGTCCTATTTACTGTACATTTGCAAGATTTCATTATTTTTGCCTCTGACACTATGGGAAAAATCTTTTAGAAGCTATTGGGACAGATTCAGGCTTTTATGTACTTGGTTACTACAGCTGTAAAATGAAATCTCGTCTGGTAGCATGGATTATTCTTCTCATGTTAAACCCACCAAAATGAAGGGGACTAAGTAGGTAATGATTTTCCTAGTGCATTTGCATACTGTGATAATCCTGGGCCTTTGCAATTGTGTTACAGGACTCTTGGGCATTGAATTATTAGCATGTAATTGTACATCATTGTAGTGTTCACCTTATTGAAGCACACACTGATGTTAATGAGCTTTGGGTTTTGATTCTTGTTTAGATATCAGCTTGGTCTTAGATGGGAGGGAGCAAAGCTAAATAAATGGGAGCTCCTCTCATCTCCTTTTGGTAGTTTGGTGATCACTCTTCTTGTTTTTGCAGATGCCCCAACTTGGTACCTAAACATCCTAGAGATAGATGTGACAGGACCACAACCCTAGATTGAAAGATGAGTGAGTGGCAGAGAGCATAGATTTGGGAGCCATCCAGCACGTAACTAGTTCTGTAATCCTGGGCAAGTGATCTAGCCTGGCATGCCTCCTTTCCCTTCTCTGTAAAAATGGAGATAACGATCATGTCCACCACATAGGCTTGTTGTGAGGGTTAAATTCATGTTCATACATTAAGTACTTAGAACAGAATCAAGCAAATGCTAGATATTGGTGGTGGTGGTGGTGGTGGTGGTGTAGCAGTATCCACAATGTTTAACCATGTGGAAAGGGTTGGTGGAATTCCTCTCTATAGTTCCTACAATGGGGAAAGTCTTCCTGCGAGTTTAAAAAAAAGAAAGATGTTCTGTTACATTTCAGCTCCCTCGGAGCACAGCCACACTCAGAGAAGCTCAGCGTGCAGGTAGAGTGCTGGTTGGTGCCTGGTGCAGGGCGCCTAGATCAGTGATTGTTTGCTAGTTGCTCTGTGTTACGTGCCAGACTAGGAAATAAGCATGTAAGAAAAGGAGTTAGCCTGGAGGACCCTTACTCATGGGGGAGCTGAGGGGAACACACAGACATAAATACTCCATCCGTCCTCTGTGATGTCATCCTGACTGCAGGATGGAGAGGAGTATTCCCACCTTCGAGCAGCATAGCACTTATTAGATTGCACTTAGGTCTTCACACGTCTCTTGTCCCCACCAGACAGAGCTGTGGCTCATTTTTTAAAAAAATATCTGCTACAGCACAGGCACTCAGATGGTTACTGAACCAATACAAAACTAGCTGTTTAGAAGGAATTTAATTTTAGAAGGTGGGTGGGGGGTGCGGGGGGGGGGGGAGGAGAACAAAATAAGATTCATTTTAGACTTGTTGCCATAGGGGAAGCCCCCTTAGACACTTGGAAATAATGGATCCAATGCTCTGGAGACAGGTTAGAGCAGCCGTGGGCAAACTACGGCCTGCGGGCGGGATCCGGCCCGTTTGAAATGAATAGAACTAAAAAAAAAAAAAAAGACCGTACCCTTTTATGTAATGATGTTTACTTTGAATTTATATTAGTTCACACAAACACTCCATCCATGCTTTTGTTCCGGCCCTCCGGTCCAGTTTAAGAACCCATTGTGGCCCTCGAGTCAAAAAGTTTGCCCACCCCTGGGTTAGAGCCAAAGCCAAGAGGTAGGCATCACTGATGGCCAGGAATTAAATAGAGTGACAGGAATGGGTGAGATCACTTAAGCATAACATCCAGCGAAGAGAAATGGCTTCTCTACTTTGCTTCATTCTGGTTTGGCCCCATGGGCCCTTACCATCTCAGTTTGATATTTTACTGATTTAACAAACATTATATTGGGCTCACTAGCCACCTGTCCACAGGTTCATGAGGATAAATAAAAATCTTGGTTTAGATCCAGGTTAGTATAAATTTTCCCAGCTCAGCTGGTTGGTCTGTCTTGGGCCTCATGAAGCAGATTTTAAAACCAAACTATCTAAAGGACTTCATTTTTCAGCCCTCCCATGTAAAGGGCTATCTTGTGGTCCCTAACCTCAAGGACAGTATTTGTATCCGGTTTACTGTAATTCTGTCCTGGGCCCAGAATAGGGACTAAGTGACATCTTAGGACTAGAAAGGGTACTGGAGAACACCCGTTGTCGGGAGATGGTTATTGAGTATCTGCTGTGAGCCAGGTTCTTGCTAGGGTGGAGGAGGACGAGGCCCCAGGCCAGTGGAGGAGACGCTTGCATGTTGCACCTTCCCTCACACCTCCAGAATCTGCTAGTTTTGCATAGCTCTACTACCATTCTACATCTGTCAGAGCCGATTGTAATGTCTAGGAAAGGAAAGGGAGCTCACCCTAAGCGACAGTTCCATCAAACACCTGTAGCTGTGGATGCCAGAAGTTTCCTCACCTTAACTTCACGTTTAAATATTACAGTAGCATGTTGGACAGGTAAGTAAAAAACACAGGTTGTGCTCGATTGGTTTTGGATCAATCATTGTTTCTGTAATATGAAACTGAAGTCTTCGGGTACCTATAATAGACATCCAGAGCAAGGCACCTAAGCACCAGAAAATATCATAATTTAAACTATGTATTTGTTAAAATCAAACAATTTGAATACCTTACTTTTTTCAGTGCTTACTCTCGTGTCATACACATCTCAACACCTATTTGTTTCACTAGCTGTTGTGCCTGAGAAGATCCAACTATTAAGTGCCCACTAGTGTGTAAAGCACTAAGGAAGAGAGAGCAGAATGTAGCTCCCACTCCTTAAAGGCGTATCTTCTAGTTGGGAAATCATTGCATATAAAAATAGAACTAATAGTGCAAAGGACACTGGCAAGTTCAAGGGGTTGTATAAGTCCTATCAGAGAGGAGGTCATGTGCAGTGAGCTAAGTGCTTTGGCCAGTGCCAAATGTTTCATTCATTCAACAGCAGCGTCAAAAGGATCACAACCATGGTGTTAACATTTGAGTAGGGTATGCAGATGAAACATACAACAGATACTGATAAAGTGATGAAGATGACTAAAGCCAGTAAGAGTGAGGGGGTTATTTTATAATTAATGTTATTATTTTACAATATACAAAATAAAACTATTACCACATTGTAAATACAAAATAGCCATTTACATGCAATAAACATTAATATTGCAAGAAAAACTATTTTAAATATAATATTAATGCAATAAACGTTAATATTTCAAGAAAAAAATTTAATATTACCAAAACTGTACTAACATAATATCACAAGTTGTAGGAAATATTAAAAACCTGCAAATAACAGGATTACTTCTATTTTAAAATATTTTTTTCCTCTGGCTCTATTTTTCTTCATCAGTTTATGTTGTTCATTATATTCCACAAATGAGTGAGATCATGTGATATTAATCTTTCTCCAACTAGCTTATTTCACTTAGCATAAAGCTCTCCAGGTCCATCCATGCTGTTGCAAATGGTAAGAGTTCCTTCTTTTTTATAGCAGCATAGTATTCCATTGTGTAGATGTACCACAGTTTTTCTAATCCACTCATCTGCTGATGGGCACTTAGGCTGTTTCCAAATCTTAGCTATTGTAAATTGTGCTGCTATGAACATAGGGGTGCATATATCCTTTCTGATTGGTGTTTCTGGTTTCTTGAAATATATTCCTAGAAGTGGGATTAGTGGGTCAAATGGAAGTTCCATTTTTTATTTTTTGAGGAAACTCCATACTGTTTTCCACAGTGGCTGCACCAGTCTGCATTCCCACCAGCAGTGCAAGAGGGTTCCTTTTTCTCCACATCCTCTCCAGCACTTGTCATTTGTTGATGATACCATTCTGACAGGTGTGAGATGGTACCTCATTGTTGTTTTGATTTGCATCTCTTGAATGATTAGTGACTTTGAGCATGTTTTCATATGTCTCTTGACCTTCTGTATATCCTCTTTCAAAGGCTTTCTGTAGGTCCTTTGTCCACTTTTTGATTGGATTGTTTAACTTCCTTTTGTTAAGTTGTTTAAGTTCCCTGTAAAGGTTGGAGATTAAACCCTTATTGGAGATAACATTAGCAAATATGTTCTCCCATGCAGTGGGCTTGTTTTGTCGATGGATTTTTTTTTGCTGTGCAGACACTTTTTATTGTCATGTAGTCCCATTTGTTTATTTTCTCCTTAGTTTCCATTGCTGTAGGAGCTGTGTCAGTAAAGATATTGCTACAACACATGTCTGACATTTTGCTGCCTATGGATTCTTCTAAGATTTTTATGGTTTCCCGTCATATGTCCTTTATCCATTTTGAGTTTGTTTTTGTGTATGATGTAAGTTGGTGGTCTAGTTTCATTTTTTGCATGTATCTGTCCAATTTTCCCAACAGGCGGGGTTATTTTAGATGAGTAGGGCCAACATCTGTCAGGTATTTCAAGTGCAGATCAATTACTGGCTTTCCTCGGAAGATTGGAAGATCTGGCAAGGTTAGGTCTGAATTTCTGTATTCAGTTGGAGCTGAGTCACTATTGCCATTCAGAGAGTTTTGGCCCTCTCCACTTCCCCATGTTCCCCAACTCTTCCTTGTCTTACACCCCCCTCGCTTTACTCATGTGTTACTACATCCTAGGCTTCTAAAGGAATTTGAGTTTGACCTCTGCTTTAGAAGAAAACACCACATGTTGGCTTAGGTTACATTTTCTTCCTTCAATTAATCGGTCAATCTCCCATAGCCCTATAAACTCAGGTGTGCTTTTAATCTACTTTAAAAATAATCATAGATTCTATAAACATAGTGGATTAATCATATATGTTAGGTGGTCTCTTTCAAAGCCTTACTAAGGAGGAAAGGAAGAAAGGATGCATAAATCCAGGAAGACAACCTGCAAGAGAACAGTAGAAGAGACATCAGTGGATGAGAGGATGTGAGAATTTGGAAGACGGTAAGTGAATGCAGTGTTGGTAATTAAAATCAGCGCAAAGAAAAGAGCCAAAATTCATCCTGAAGAACCACCTCAAAGAATCAAGGCTGGGAGGTACCAGGTAGAGAGGAAGTGAGGTGTGAGGCAGGGTTGAGAGCAAGGAATTGTTTGAAAGCTGGTAAACACAATGGAGCCCTAGACCCTGCCCACCCTGAGAGCCAGATGAGTACCCCCAGCCTAGGCAGGAGAATGGAGGTTTATTTTCTGAAAAAGTGAAACCATGAAAGTTAAGGCCTTGGGGACAGTGGGTGTGGCAGTGGGCCAGGGTGAGATGAGGAGGGGCTGACATTGGGAATTAGGCACATGTCTACTTATACTACAGGGGTCCTCAGTTCCCTTCCCCTTGCATCCCAGGACCAGAGGGCCCAGGGGTAGAATTGAAAATTTGTCTGATATTTGGCCATTTGGAAAATAATACTGATGGGTAACTGATCTGAAGGATGTGTTGCAAAAAAGATCCTTAGAAAACTAAGCAAATGGGGGGAAATGGCAGTTATTCATTCCAGGTAAGACAAAAGTCACCAAAAAAGAAAATTAATCCTGATTCACTAATTGGCTCTGAAGTGAATACCGATTACTGAGTTAACCTAATGTCATAACATGACTATTTGGAATGATAAGAAAAGACATACTTGTGTGGTAGGGACAGGGCAGAGGGATGAAAGAGCTACATTTAATTTCATCCAAAGCAGAAGTCATTTTAATATATAAACTGTCTTAAAAAAGAACTCACCAAAATAAAAGTGTGACCTGAAAACACATGCATAATTATTTGGAGACAATCTTTGCAAGGGAGAAAGGAGAGAAGGATTAAATATGTGAATGAATGAAGTTGGAAGTATTACAAGATGAACTTGGAGATTCTTAAAAGGAATGGAGGAAGGATGTGGAGATGTGTTCGGTACACAGTGGACTGTGTGTGGGGTTCTGGAAGTGGAAGAAGATTGGGTGTCTTTACTGTGAGGGATGGCAAAACCACACTTAACCCTGAGAGGAGTCAGGAACGGGCAGCCGTAAGCTAAAAGGGCCCAAATATGGTTACAAAGGATGTCCACAAGAGTGTCCTGCCCTTTTTTAAAAAAAATATATTTTATTGATTTTTTACAGAGAGGAAGGGAGAGAGATAGAGAGTTAGAAATATCGATGAGAGAGAAACATCGACCAGCTGCCTCCTGCACATCTCCCACTGGGGATGTGCCCACAACCAAGGTACATGCCCTTGACCAGAATCGAACCTGGGACCTTTCAGTCCACAGGCCGACGCTCTATCCACTGAGCCAAACCGGTTTCGGCAGGGCCCTGCCCTTTATGTGTTCACTGTTAGATACACATACAATGCAAACTTATCTACTTTTTTTTGTTTGTCTTTTAAATATATTTTATTGATTTATATAGAGAGGAAGGGAGAGGGACAGAGAGTTAGAAACATCAATCAGCTGCCTCCTGCACCCTCCCCACTGGGTATGTGCCTGCAACCAAGGTACATGCCCTTGACCAGAATCGAACCTGGGACCCTTGAGTCCGCAGGCCGAAGCTCTATCCACTGAGCCAAATCAGTCAGGGTACTTATCTACTTTCTAACCACAACAAATTAAAAATAGTGGATCCAGCTAATTGGGATTTTATGAAATCAGAAAGGACAAATAGCCACAAGCAAATGGACTACCAACTAAAAGAAATGTCAGCTGGCAGCCTGACCAAGGAAATAACCCAAAAGCACAGGAAGCAGATGTTGGAAATTGAACAGTTAGCAGCCTGCGGCCATTTAGTTCAGAGACCTATGCATCAGGTATCACTAGTGTGGCATAGGGTAATAGCTAATGAAGTATTTTTTAGCATATCCTATGGTAAAATATCTTTTTGTTTACTTTGAATTTGTTATGTAAGGTGTATTTTAAATTTACAGTTTCCCATGAGTGCATTTTAAGAGAAATTTGAGAATATTCTACTCAAAATAATGTCCCCCCTCATGCTTTGTTTTTGCTTAAAAGGGTAAACAAAGTCCTTTGGAATATTTACCTATCCAAATGTCCCATTTACTGGAAGTTTTTCTTTGGAAGAGGAGCCTGTCTTGCAGGGATGATGAAACAAGGCAAGTAAAAGATGGTGACTTACTGTAGATAAGTTCTAGTTGGGGGTGGCGATGATGTTATTAGTGGAAGCCTTCAGAATTTATCAGGAGTTGAAAGTGGATGCTTCTCAAATGGGGGTTTCTGAGGGAGATGCTTCCAGCTGTTCATGACCCATATGGAGAGATGAAGGAGCCTAAGAGCAGGGAGACTGGGGATGGCTGTTCTAGAAGCTCGGATACTCCAGCCGAAGCTTTGGGTCCAACGAGGTGCTGTGTGATGGGAAGAGACAGGCAGCGCACACAGTAAAGTCAAAAGATGTTATTAGGGATCAGAACTCAAAATGTTCAGACTGGTAGCTAGTGGTGGTGGTGTGCTAGTCACCACTGCTGTTAGCTCTAGACTCCAAGCAGCAGTCTCTAAAGATGGAGTGACATTTCCAAGTGAGGCCTACTCTGCTAGGGGTTTGCTGCTGATAAAACTGGTTGAGGTCAGAAGTACTGAGAGCTGATGAAATTCAGAATATTGTCAGAAGAAATAGACCCTGCATTTCCTTTTCTGTTCCCGTCCTTATCCACCCTTGAATTGTCTGTAGGTCAAATGGTCTATCAAGCTTAGTTTCCAATTGGCTCCCCATCTCAGAACCACCCCCTGCATTCCAACACACTTTTCCTAACTACATTTTTCTTTCCGTCAAAAGGAAAATCCCAGTCACAAATGAGGAACACGGCAACAGATTGTTCTTCAAAATTCTACAGAGTTTAATTGTAAGAAAAGTCTCCATTGTATGACCTAATAGCACATCTGACTGTAATTGAAATCTTTAATATTTTGCTGACATCAATTATGAAAAATTAATGAAAATATCTCATTTCTAAAGCAATGCAGTTGTCCAAATTAATTCAGTCTTCAAGAATGAGTTTCTCTCCTCTTATTCCAATCATTATGTTCTTCCACTTACACAATAAAGCAGAAGGCCTCTGTGGTTGTCTCTGTGGCCAGGTCAGGGTCAATGTGATTTCAAACAGATTCAAACTCACTTTGCCAGGCTGAGTATCTCTGAGTCAGATTCTTTGCTGAAGGCTTGGTGTGAGCTAACACATCCAGAAAGTCAGCAGTGGTCACTGTGCCCAGCTGGATCCCAGGTAAATCGCTGCTCTCTAGATAAAAACAACAGTAACAGCATAACAATCGACCTTATGGTGATCAATGATCTTGAAATGCTAAGAGACCTTCTTTAAAGACAATGCATAATGCAACATTCTTAATGGTTAATGCAGAAAAGTCAACACTAAAGAGGGCTCAGATGAAAATTCTTTAATGTACAACTCAGCCCCTGAAGTCCAGACAAAAATATGTGATTTAAATGTATCATCAAAGTTTTATTTAATATTTATATAGTGCCGCAGTGGATCCAGCCCAACATCATCGTGTGCCAGAGAAATAAAAGCCCGAGCCCTAAGGAGTTTATCATCTGGGGCAAAGTGGATCCAAAACAGAACACCAGAGGAGGAAGGAGTTGAGTGAGTGCAGGAAAGAGAGACCAAGATTGTGTGCAAGAGCAAAGAGCCCCCAAGAACGGGCGCAAGGCTCCACCTGCTGGTGAAAGTTGGATTTTTAAACAGATTTCCCTCCCAGAGCACCTTTGCTGTGGTCCCAGCTGTACCTGACTGGTGATCTTCAAGTGCATTGAAGATCTTCCTCACAGGCCGCATAGCTGCTTCCCTGCAGACCAGCTTAATGTCTGAGCCTGAGTAGCCCTCAGTCTCCTGAAAGAGCCCCAAACCAGCCATTGGTCAGCAGGCAGAATGTTGGTGGTGATCACATCCTTCTGGTCAGGACCCAGTATATCAGAGCCCCTGTTTAGATTCTGGATCTGCCCCACATGGACACTGTACAGAGATTCCCAGACAGACAATGCTTGGGGAAAGAGAGGTCTCTAACATGTTTGGATAACCTAAGAAGCTGGGCAACAACTTCCTAATTCCCCGCAAATATATGCTATAAGATGTTGGTGAAGACTAGACCACCCATGTTAGTCTAATGGGGCCCTTGTGCCAAATCCAAGGATGATCAAATTTAAGTAGACATTTTTGTTCTTGCAAATAAGACCATAAGCTGCCTTAGAGGAACCTCAATGAACATCAAGTTCAAGTGTCCACTCAGAGAAGGCAATGATAGCAGCGACAATGAAGGCAACAGATATGCACCTAGAGCTTTTGGATTTGTAAAAGACTTCTCATTTAATCATCACAGTAATCCTTTGTGGCATATCTGTTACCCATCTTATATATCAGTGGTTCTCAACCTTCCTAATGCCATGACCTTTTAATACAGTTCCTCATGTGGTGACCCCCAATTTCATTGTTACAAATTGAACATAATTAAAGCATAGTGATTAATCACAAAAACAATATGTAATTATATATGTGTTTTCTGATGGTCTTAGGCGACCCCTGTGAAAGGGTCGTTCGACCCCCAAAGGGGTCGCGACCCACAGGTTGAGAACCGCTGTTATAGATGAAAAGGCTGAAGCTCAGAGAATAAGTGACTCCCTGAGGTCACACAGATAGTAAGCAGCTGACAGGGCAAGGATTTGACATAGGTTCTCCAGGTCTAAACCCTGTGCTATTTTTGCTATTTCATATTGCTTCTCCCTGCTTGAATATTTCCGAGTGACAAAGAGCTCATTCTTTCATGAAGAAGAGGCCCGTGGCATTGTTGGGGAGCTTGGATCGTTTCTAAGTGACTCAAGGAAGAGGCTCCGAGCAGCTCATGAGAAGATCCTGCCGAGAAGATGGTCATGTGGCGGCTGCTTGGCCGGCGATGCCTCTCCAGGGCCGCTCACCTGGCTCAGCATGCCGTACTCCAGCTCCGTGTGCAGCTCCAGCGCCCTGCTCTTGCTCACGGGGGGCAGCCAGTGGTGGATCATGGCTTTCCTGGCCTCCTGGCTGGGGAGGTCAACCAGAATCCTCTTCTCCAGGCGGCGTAACATGGCACAGTCCAGTTCCCTGAAATCATGTCAGAAACGAAGGAACTGGTTGGGGCTGTGAAGTCACTTCCTAAGCAACAAGTACAATTTAAGAACAATTTTGCACTGCAGGAAGCAATTCCACATTTTAACTCTCCCTCTACATCGATGCCTGAATGGATAGGACAACTACTTTATGATGTTTGCTTTAAAAAAAGAAAAGAAAATACATCCTTTAAAAAAAAACTTACGTTACAGAGGCAGAGCTGCCTCAAACAGATTGTCAAACTGCAGCGGGAAGGCCGGGGAGGGTTGGGGGGCAGGAGGTAGGGGAGTAAGAGATCAACTAAAGGACTTGTATGCATGCATATAAGCATAACCAATGGACATAAGACACTGGGGGATAGGGGAGGCTAGGGGACTGTCTAGGGCGGGGGGATAAAATGGACACATATGTAATTCCCTTTGTAATACTTTAAGCAATAAAAAAAATAGTAAAATTAAAAAAAAAAAAAACTTACGTAAAGGAGGTCATTTTAAGTGAATTGATTTGGGGGGAGAGAATCTCACTAGCAACCAAACAAGGAGCATCTCCATTGCAGTCCTAACGTAAATCATTCAATCTGATCCCTCCAGTGAGGAAATTATTCCTGACAATGACGTGGGCACTCTGGGAAGCACATTAATTCTTCCAAAACTCTCCTATATTCTGGGGCGAATGACTATCTCACGCCATTGCTGTGGAGAACACACAGAGCAAATGCTCCTTCCAGGGTGCCCAAAGCAAATGTGGCTCTTGACACACTCACTCGTGTTCCTTCCAAAACACTGTCAGGCCAGATGTACACAACTTTGCATCTGCAGGCCATTTCCCTAAATTTCTTAATATAAATTTTTCAAACAAATAGAAAAGTAGAATAAAACAATGAATATCCATGTACCTACCATCTTGGTTCAATAACGGTTAACATTTGGCCATAACCTGCTTCATATCAATTTATCTAAATTATTTCAGAGCAAATTACATCATGACATGAAATCACACCCCTAAATGCTTCTGCTGGCAGTCTCCCCTCTCCCCCTGAAAAGGACATTTTCTTACATAGCTACAATGCTATTAGGACACCTGACAGAATTAACATTGATGGCATAGTATGTCTAATGCCATTCCTTATTAAAATTTTGCCCATCATGCCAAAAATATCTTTCATAGTTTTTTCAACCAAAATCCAATCAAGGATCATGCATTACATATGATTATATCTCCTAAATATCATAATGTAGACCAGTCTCCTTGTCCTGGCCCCTTTTTGAAAAGATAATGTTAGTTGTAGAGTGTTCCACATTCTGGATTGGCTTGATGTTTTCCTCATGGTATCATGTTCCTGGTTCCTCTATCTCCTATTCTCTAAGATGGAAGTCAGACCTAAAAGCTTAGTTACTAGAATCAGGATAAAGATATTTTGGCAAATATGTTTATTACATTGGGATCCACATGTGGCTTATCTCACTATTAGTGATGTGGTGTTTGAATAGTGGGATCATCTGTTGATAGCATATCTGTCCATTGTAATGGAAGCCTCTTTGCAAATAGTAAGTATCCTACGTACAATACTTTGGCACCAGGTGAATACTCCTTTCCCCCTCCCTTTCAACTAGTGGTTTTAGCATCTCTTAATGGCCTTCAAATCAATTATTGCATGAGAGTGGTACAAAATGGTGATTTCAAAAATTTTTATTCTAAATGAATTATTTGGAATTATTATTTAATGTAGAGCTTTCTCTCATTAATTGGGGCTCTTGAATTACCCTGAATTGTCATTCCTATTATCAATAGAGCATTTTGAGTATAAGTCCGTGAACACTTTATATGTTAAAATTTCAATTACTAGAAGGGTAAATAATTGTTTGACTTCCTAATATAGAAATTAGGAAATGCCTATGTTGGTCCAGCTTAACCATTAATGACGACTAACAATGACAGCATCATCACCAGATATTTCTCATTCATAAAGACACCAAGAATCTCCAAAGCATCCTCCCATTTTTCTGTCATTCTCAATCTATGTCATGATATTTCCTTTTAAACTGAAAAACAAAAGTACCTTTCCAGGGAGCATATCTGAATTCTAAATTGGAGTGACCAGATTTCTTCAAAGATTGTCTTTCCTTTCCCTGTTATTCCAATCCTGAGCTGAGAATCCATAGTCCAGGGGTGTCTTACCAGCAATAGCAGTTACCTATTTCTTTATCAGCCTTGCCCTATTGAAATTCGTCTCACATCAGAGACTCAGCCACATCTTCCCCTGTACAACCATCCCCCCTCTCAAGACCAACATTCATACTCAAGGCACAGGGTCAAGAAACTTCACAGAACTCTAAGAGAACATTTTTTCATATTTGAATGTTAATAAAAGATAATGCTTAAATAACACTGTTTTTAGCTTTTTACAGATATTAATTTATTTAATTCTCACGAAAACCCTATGAGGTAGGTACTATTATCATCTCCATTTCAAGATGAGGAAACTGAGGCACAGAGGTCAGAAAGCTATGAGTGGTGGCACTGGATTTGAACCTAAAGAGTGAGACTCTGGAGCCTGTGCCTCCGTCACTGCTGTCACCACAGTCACTGCTAGGAGACTCCCAAGTCACATGATGGTGAAATCTCAGAACCCTGAGAACAAAGAGCTTCCAGAGAGAAAAATACAGGTTACATACAAAGGATTAAGAATAAGACTTCTCATCAGTAGCATGAGCTAATCAAAGAAAGGAAAAGAATGCCTTCAAAATTCTGAGGAGAAATCTTGACCAAACCATTAATTTAGTTGTTAGATAGAATAAAAGTATTTTCAACAAGCAAAGCCTAAAATAATTTACCTCCCATATACCCTTTATCAGGAAAGTACTGAAGGACCAAAGGGAGACAGTAAACCAAACCAAAGGCCACATGGGATCCAAGAAACGGATGGTCTGACACAGAGAGAAGGAGCTTTCCAGGAGGATGAGGTGAGGTCCCAGGGTCTCCCCTCCATACTGGGTGAAGAGAACAACCAGTTCAGCTTAGAGTTGGTAAGAAGGCTCTAGAAGACATGCCTCCAAGAACATGAAGCTGGTGGAATACCGGTGTGATTTAGCAGAGAAATGCGGCTGAATTAGTGGGAGGGGAAGGTGAGGTGAGTGGGGGGGGGAAAGGAGAGAGGGCAGGGGGAGGCCTTTTATTAAACAAAAAAACCAAACTCACATTTTAGGAATTAATTCAGTTCAGCAATATTAACCACCTGTCAAGTATATTGTCCCTGCTAGGACTCCAATTACAGAAATGAATAAGACAAACTCCTCCTCATAAGTAAAAAAAGGCAATAACAGGAAGGTTTTGGTCTTGAAGTGAAGGAATGTTGGCCCCATAAACTTCAAAGACAAAATAAGACTTGAGATTCTCAGTCTGAAAACCAGGAAGGAAGAGTGAATAAGCTGAAAAAATGGCAGGGCTAGGGGTGATCAGAAGCTGCCATGTTCCTTCCAAGGCCTTTCCTTGGACCTAGGAGGCTGCCCCTCCTGAAAAGGCAGGGGATGCAGAAGGAAGGGTCTGTAGGGGCACCTTCTCTTAGACGCCCCACTCCGTCCAGAGTGATTTCATGCAGAGGGAGGTGGGAAAACAATCCCTCACTATAGATGTCGGTATTGATCAGCTAATGCCCTAAAGCAAGAGATTTACCTCAAAACTGCCTGTGGGCACCAAATAAGTGCAACTCTCTGACAGCTAGGCCTGATGAATGCACTTTTAATGACATCAATAATAATATAACCCTACAAGGGAGGAAACAAAGGACAAATGGAATGTACCCAGGAATTATTCTTTATGCCAATATATTTATAAGAAAAAATTTAACTTGTGGCAACCAGAAAACATCCCTTTTCGCTCATACACTTTGATTTTGACTAGTTATTCTGTCCTCATGTCTTTATTTTGGTTATCTGGTGCCTCCATCACTTCAAAGGTCAAAACCAGCCAGTGAGTAATACTTTAAACAATAATAATAACAATAATAATAATAATAAAGCAAGCAGTGAGAGTGACATGTGAGATACAGCGAAGGTTCACAGACTTCAGAGCCTGGTCACTGAACCTATGCCCGCTGCTATACACAAGGTGGCAAAGCCACTGGCACCTGGACAGTTTACATGAGCTCCAGGGCCTTGTACCTGAGCACTTGGGCTCCTGCACCAAACCTTCTGGAGCCTTCCTCAGCCCTTTGGTTTATCTCCCTGTTAAACCATGTGGCTCCTGGGGCAGAGATCATTCCAAATTTTACAGAATTTGGAAACCAAACATAATTCTAGTTCGTTCATTCAATAGTTCAAACATATTCAGTTCAAAGTATCTCAGCATGATCAGAGAAAGGCAAAGTTTTGTAAGCAAAGTCTTCGCAGTATATCCATAACCAACATGAAGTGAGTGGTCGTGGCAATCCTTGAGGAGCAGGTTAAGGGATTGTATTCTTTGGTAGGTGATGGGGAGCTGATGAATAAAGCACTGAAGGTTACCTTGTCTCCCACAGTGAGCCCTGCATAAGTTAACTCCTACCTGCATTTCCTACTGGGGCCAGCTCCTCCCTGGAGCGCAGGGGATGCATGGAGTTATGGTGGAAAGAACTGGATTATGTCTGCTGAGCTCTGCAATCACATGTATACACTTCTACAGAAATATCATACCAGAAAGGGGTGAACTCATATGGGGAGAAGTGGTTTATATAGGTACCTTTCTTCCCATTCCCAGAGCAATAATCTCTTTGATTTCATGCTCTCTTCTAAATATTAGGAATTGGGGGGTGGGGAGGGGTGTTTTTAATCTAGAGTTTGGTCATACCAGGTGTCTACTTTTTAAAAGAGACAGTAAAATCTCTGGCCCTTTTGCAAATAGCAAGGAAAAGTTGAATTGCAACATACTCCACACATACAATTTTCACACCTTATTTGTACAAACTACCATCAAGTTAAATAGATAGCTAAAGATGGTATTTGCCCTGTCTGGAACCAAGATGGCGGCATAGGTTAACGCCGGAGTTTGCTGCTTTGAACAACTACTTCCAAAGTGAAACCAAAAAACGGAAGGGACATCACCCAGAACCACAGGAACGCTGGCTGAGTGGAAGTCCTACAACTAGGAGGAAAGAGAAACGCATACGGACACTCAGAGGAGGCACAGTGCTGAAGTCAAATTCTGAGGTGCAGAGTGCGCGAGCGGGCTGGCGGCGGAGGGCGCGGTTAGCGTTTTCAATCGGGAGGGAGTCGCAGACTCTGAGCTCCAGATCCCAGACTCAGGCGGGAGAGGCGGGACTGTCTGGCTTCGGTCAGAGCTAGTGCAGCTTTCTCTCTGAGCTTTGCAGCGGGTGCTGGGACTCAGAGAGGCAGAGCCCCTGGGGACGGGACTGAGAGCCTCCATAACTGCTCTCTCCGGCCCACCCTGTTGATCCTGTTCGACCCGCCCCGCCCAAGCCCTGCACAGAGGCATTTGCCGGATAGCCTCAGGCAAAGGCTAGGTTAGCACCTCCCTAGAGGACAGAAGTTCTCTCACTGCTGACACAGCTGATTCTCATAGCCACTTGGCCTGGAGGTCAAACCCTCCCTGGAATTAGCTACAACAATCAAGATTTAACTATAAGACTTCGAACAAAGACCACTAGGGGGTGCACCAAGGAAGCATAACAAAATGCGGAGACAAAGAAACAGGACAAAATTGTCAATGGAAGATATAGAGTTCAGAACCACACTTTTAAGGTCTCTCAAGAACTGTTTAGAAGCCGCCGATAAACTTAATGAGATCTACAAGAAAACTAATGAGACCCTCGATCTTATATTGGGGAACCAACTAGAAATTAAGCATACACGGACTGAAATAACGAATATTATACAGACTCCCGACAGCAGACCAGAGGAGCGCAAGAATCAAGTCAATGATTTAAAATGCGAGGAAGCAAAAAACACCCAACCGGAAAAGCAAATTGAAAAAAGAATCCAAAAATGCGAGGATAGTGTAAGGAGCCTCTGGGACAGCTTCAAGCGTACCAACATCAGAATTATAGGGGTGCCAGAAGATGAGAGAGAGCAAGATATTGAAAATCTATTTGAAGAAATAATGACAGAAAACTTCCCCCACCTGGTGAAAGAAATGGACTTACAGGTCCAAGAAGCGCGGAGAACCCCAAACAAAAGGAATCCAAAGAGGACCACACCAAGACACATCATAATTAAAATGCCAAGAGCAAAAGACAAAGAGAGAATCTTAAAAGCAGCAAGAGAAAGAAACTCAGTTACCTACAAGGGAATACCCATACGACTGTCAGCTGATTTCTCAACAGAAACTTTGCAGGCCAGAAGGGAGTGGCAAGAAATATTCAAAGTGATGAATACCAACAACCTACAACCAAGATTACTTTATCCAGCAAAGCTATCATTCAGAATTGAAGGTCAGATAAAGAGCTTCACAGATAAGGAAAAGCTAAAGGAGTTCATCACCACCAAACCAGGATTATATGAAATGCTGAAAGGTATCCTTTAAGAAGAGGAAGAGGGAGAAAAAGGTAAAGATACAAATTATGAACAACAAATATGCATCTATCAACAAGTGAATCTAAGAATCAAGTGAATAAATAATCTGATGAACAGAATGAACTGTTGATTATAATAGAATCAGGGACATAGAAAGGGAATGGACTGACTATTCCTGGGGGGGAAAGGGGTGTGGGAGATGCGGGAAGAGACTGGACAAAAATCGTGCACCTATGGATGAGGACAGTGGGTGGGGAGTGAGGGCAGAGGGTGGGGCGGGAACTGGGAGGAGGGGAGTTATGGGGGGGAAAAAAAAGAGGAACAAATGTAATAATCTGAACAATAAAGATTTAATTTAAAAAAAATAATAATAATAAAGATGGTATTTGCCTTAATGGCCCTGTTCAGTATTTTGTTTCCCTCCAGACTCCCAGGCCTAAGTTTCTGAATACTCAAAAATCTTGACCAGTCAAATTAGTCCTAATTGTGCTCACTAAACATTTCTTACATGGCTGTTATTTTAAGTGGTAATATTAACAATGCAACATTTGTTATCCTTCTTGCCACTTACTTACACATCAAATGACACTGGTGAGCTGTTATTCTCACTTCCTTCTTGTCCTCCCTGTGATGCTATAGATCAGGAAGGTGCTCCTCAGAGGAGAAGCACTGAATAAACAAAGATGCTGCATGCCCTCTCATTGCTGAGAAGGGGAGAATGACTGCCCCTTGGAGACAAAAGGGGTTTGTCTAGGGAAATTGGTAAGTTAACAAGCAGTAAAGGATAGCCAGTGCCCTGAAAGGTGCTACAGATGAGAACTACCACTACCCAATCGTAGAAAATTTCTTTGGGGCCCAGCTGTCGTGGGTCAATGGTTGAGCATCGACCTGGGAACCAGTAGGTCACAGTTCGATTCCAGGTCAGGGCACATGCCCAGGTGGCGGGCTCAACCCTTAGTGGGGGGCGTGCAGGAGGCAGCCAATTGATGATTCTGTCTATCCTTCCTTCTTCTCTGGGGAAAAAAATTATAGATAGATAGATAAATAGATAGATAGATAGATAGATAGAGATAGAGATATAGAGATATGTAAAGAATTTCTTTGGGGATTTTAGGATTGGGTTTTTTCAATGTTTGATATGATTTAATTATTTCCCCCAAAGGGACAGACTGCTTGAATCAGGTAAATTTACTCCCTCACCTAAGACTGAAGCCAATACAAAGTTTGTTTTAATATTCTTGATAAAAATACTCTACTTCCTTAAAGAAGGACTTAGACAATATATAGCATGGAACTTAAAAAACATCTATACCTTTTGATATAGTAATTCTACTTCTAGAAATCTATTCTAAAATAATAACCAGATTTTTGTCAAGTTTTTTTTCAAAAAAGTTTGTTTCAGTGTTATTTATAATAGAGAAAAGTTGGGAACATCATATATGTTCAACAGGGAAGAAATGATTAACTAAATTGTGGTATATTCACAAGTGGGAATTTTGGGCAGCCATTACAAAATCCAATTTTCAAGGATTATTTAATGACATTGGAAATGTTCTTACTATAATGTTAAGTAATGAAAGCAGGACACTAGTGGGAATACAAAATGTACAACCTCTATAGAGGGAAATTTGGCAATCTCTACTATAATTTTATGCACATTAACCCTTTGACCCAACAATTCTACTTCCAGGAACCTACCACAAAGATACACTGCCAAATACACAAAGTGATATATGCACACCATTACTCGTGGCAGCACTATTTGTAAGAGCGAAAAAGTAGGAATAACCTAAGTGCCTAACTTTAGGTGATTGGGATAGATTACCATATGCACTAAATGGCACATATGCAGCTAAAAAGAAAGTAAGGAAGAATTTCCTGTGTTTATTTGGCAAGATCTCCAGAATATTTTATTGAGAGAAAAAAATCAAGATACAGAAAAATGTGTTTCCTTTTGTGTAAGTAAACCAAGTTCAGTTATTCTATGGAGTTCTTTTAAAAATCCTTGAGAGTTTAATTGTGGAGCATGTGACAGCTTATATCTATACAATGCCTATCATTGCTCATTGGTTACCACTGGAGGTTGCTAGGACACCAACTCATGACTCTAAAAATCAAAGAGAGTCCTAACTGGTTTGGCTCAGTGGATAGAGTGTCGGCCTGAGGACTGAAGGGTCCCGGATTTGATTCCAGGCAAGGGCACATGCCGAGGTTGCTGGCTCGATCCCTAGTAGGGGGCTTGCAAGAGGCAGCCAATCAATGATTCTCTCTTATCATTGATGTTTCTATCTCTCTCTCCTATCCTCTCTGAAATCAATAAAAAATATATATAATTTTAAAAGCTTTAAAAATTAAAGCAAAAGAATCTTGCTTTTCTAGTATGAACTATATTTCAGGGTAATTAAATAACCCTATTAAATGAGAGAAAGTTCTATTATAGAGAATAATCCCAGTTATCTATCAGAAGGAATGATAGAATCACAACTCTAGTAAAATAAGTGATGCAGGCAAAGATCTAAAACCATTGATGGAAACTGTACAGCTGAATCCACTGATCCATCTTGGCATCACCCATTGCTGGACAACATGGCATTATCTTTCTCTAGATGCAATGCAATATGATGTACACAGCATCACCTATGAAGTATGTTTGCCAAAATTTTATATTGATCCTGAATCTAATCAATCTAACTTTTAGTCTAGAGTAATTATAGGGGTAAGGAAAAGAAGCTAAATACTATCATGAGAATACAATGAGCCAAATTCAGGAAGTTTAGACCTCTTACAAGACAATCTCTTTGGCGTCAAGTCAATGGCAAATTCGAGGAGGGGAAAGGAGGGTGTGTCTGTTCAAGATTAAAAGAGACTTAAGAGAACAACCAATTACAAAATGCAAGTCTTTGGATATCAGTTTAGTAAATCAATTATAGAACAATGTGGGAAATCTGAATATAAACTGAGTATTAGGTAATATTAAGGAATTAATATTAATTTTGTTAAGGGTGATAATGGCATTGTGGTAATGCAAGAAACTGTCCTTATTTTTAAAAGATGTACACTGAAGTATATATGTGAGAAATAACAATCTGGGGTGTAATTTAAGGTATTCAGCAAACAAAGTGGGGTAGGAATAGATGAAATCATTGGGCAAGATTGTTAGTTACTAAAACTAGGCAACAGTGGGTTCATTGTGCTTTTTTGTCTTCTTTAGTGTTTGGAATTTTTCATAATAAAATGTTTTTTTTAAAACCCAGCAGTGCTCAAGGATATATGGGTTAGAACATATTGGTTCCAAGATACAGTGTAACAAAGCAATCTGCGATATAAGAATCCAGGCTTAAAAGCATGTATGTATTTAACCATTCGACATGTTGAGGGGCAATTCTTCAGAAAATCCCTTCTAAATGTCTTTGATTTTTGATTGTTAGCGGCTCCTCCTCCTCCTCCTCCTCCTCCTCCTCCTCCTCCTCCTCCTCCTCCTCCTCCTCCTGCAACTTCTCCTTCTCTTTCTGCCCTCTGAATCATCTTATTTGGGGCTTACCAAAAACTGATCAATTTAGGGAAATGGTGGCAGCACAATAACTTCCTCTACGGAGTCCTAGGTGTCACTGGGAGTGGAGGGCTCTCTGTTCCTCTAGAAAATGGGTCGGTCTCCCTGGGGGCATAGGCCTTCCAAGAAGCATACGTGAAGTTACTGTTTCCACACAACATAAAGTGTTATGATCAACCACGTTTCAAATGGATGAAGAAACAGAGATTCTTTCTCTGACGGATTTCCACAGTCACATTTAAATGACACATCTCTGTTTGGGCCCTGCTTTAATATTATCTGTAACTAACCAGTATCTTCAAAATGTAAAATGCTGATCACCTTAACATGTTAGAGAACATCTTATAAATCTGAAGGGAACTGGAAACAGGTTTAAGTCATGAATATATTTAAAATAACAGGTTACACACAAACTTTTCAGTGACCCCTGCTTTGGGAGCCCAGATGCATCTTTGAAGGTGGAAACAGAAGCGGGAGGACAGGGGTGACACAAGAGTGTCAAGTTTGAGCTCTGTTGAGAATGTGCTGTTGACTTTGGGTGGATTGACCTCTCTTGACCTTCGTCCCTCTCTGCCCATGGGAAGGCAGCATTTCCTGATCTGTCTTATGTCTCACCCACATCTCTAAAGAAATCATGTGCGTGAAAATATTCTTTTTTTTCTTCCTGACATTGCTATAGCCAATATTATTATGCTTACTAATATTAGCAATTTTTAACAATTTATCTTTATTGTTGAAAATATTAAAGATGTCCCCTTCCCCTTCCCCCTCCCCCACTGACCTCCTCCACATTGTACCAGCTGCCCCCCAGGCCTCATGCACTATTGTCTAGGACCATGGTTTACATGTATATGAATATAAGTTCTTTGGTTCATCTCTCTCCGATATTCCGACCCCCTTTCCTCTGAGATTCGTCAGTCTGTTCCCGTGCTATGTGAAAATATTCTTGAAACTATACAGAGATTATAATTATTTTTTAAAATATACTCTCTGCGTAGATATTGGTTTTCCCTCGTCAACATCTCTTATTTCCCAATTCCACTTCTAGAATTGTTCTTAAAATCTCTGGGATATAGTTTGAATAAAAGATTCTGGGAGTAGATTATATTTTTAATTAGAGATTGTTTAGCTTCCTATTTACTGTGCAACATTAAAGAAAAGATTTTCTTCCTAACTTAAAAAAAAGTTTAATTTTAATACTGTTAAAAATCAAAGCATATTATATCTGGAATATTTTTGAGTCCTGTAGATTTTAGCATTTTAGAGTTCTTTTTGCCAAAGTCTTGTTTAAACATACTAAATAAATTGTCTTTAAACTCATATTTTTAACATCTTTTAAAAATATCCATTTTAAATGTTGTCAGTGGTAGCCTGGCCTGTGTTCCTTCTATTAAGGCAGATTCTTTCATGGTACGGATTGCAAGGATTGAGGACTTGAATAGGAAAGCCTTCAGATTAATCTCCCAGGGCTGGAACCAAACAACAAGGCTTTGCCCGAAGTGGTCAACATGATATCTTCGTCAGTACTCAGTGGCTCATGAAAATGTGTTCAAAATGTACTCGTTACATCTCTTACCAGGGCAGGTTGGAAGCGGCTAAGACAAACACGAGATCTTCCGAGCGAGCCAGCCCATCCATCTGCACCAGCAGCTCTGTCTTCATCCGAAGGCTTCCTTCGTGCTCTCCCCTAGAGAGAGAAAGGAGGTGAGTTTCCTCAGGGCAGAGCCTTCACTTCCATGACAAGGCAGCAAAGACTCAGGGGCTGTGGAACGGGTTCTCCTCCGACTGCTAACCCTTCCCTGCCTCGTTCTCAGGAGCCACTCAGACTGGAGTTGAAGGAAACAAGCCATTTGGTAGTATTTTCCCAAAGACAGTAATAGAGAGGACGCAAGTGAACATAATGATGATAGTGAAAAGAAGACCAAAAGTTGGCAGCGAACTAGAAAATGACAGAAGGGCAGACAGTGCCTCTGGTAGGTTGAATCCAGCTCTGTCCACCTGCCGTGCTATTTACCCTTTTATAAATGGCATAATTGAGAATAATCTTTTCCCTTTATATAGCTGGCATAAAAGAACTTTCTCATTTTTTTCGCATAATTTATGGATATAAACTGTCCAAAAAGAGAGATCAACTATTTGTCTGAGTCTGTTTCACTCTCTTTTAATAAGAGGCAAGATAATGGCATGGGAGGCAGTCTTCTGTGAAAATTCATCCTCCAGGCTCCCATCACCACTGCCAATGACCTTCCCACCAACAAAGAGCTCACCACAGGATCTGAACATTACTAGTATCTACTAGTAAATACTGACCATATCTGGCAGGCTCTCCTTCCTCTGCACTTGAATAGATGGACATAAAGGACAAAAAATGCCGTCCTGAACAACATGACATTCAACTTCTCATCTCTGCATGAATCTTGGGGCACCCCAAACCAGGTATGTGGCTTTTAATGAACTGTGACCCTTACTATCTACCTACCTTTTCCTAGGACAGAAGACCATCCACAATATGGTTACATATATAGTCAGCATTTGCCGCTAATTATTATTCTTTTAACATAATAGGACCCAAGCAGGTTTCCAAGCACCTACACTGATTCCCTGACTATTTGAAGATTCTAGTTTAGAGATTAAGTTCCAGACAAGGAAACAGACATTCAGTACAAACCTAGAGCACACGCAGGACAGGACAGTAGATGAAGAGTTTCAAGATTAGCTCATCAACTCTGTGTGGACCCAGGGATGGAGTGAGTGCACAGGTCACTGGGGTGAGGCAGACCAGGCAGGCTGGGGGCTTTGCAGAGGGGATGACTGCTAGGAGGTCTGCTGGGTTCCCAGCCCGCACTGTGTGGTAGTCTGTTCCCATCAGGTCCTGTATAGAGAGGCCAAGTACCCTGGCCTGGGGCTGACAGCACCCACTACACCATGGAATCATCCCCTTTCAATCAATGGTAAGAGTCCCATGGACCGTAGTGGGAAAATGGTTTTCATGAGTAAAATTTCATAAATTATAGTCTAGTTGTATTTCCAACAAGCTCATTATTTGTTCTTTATTAATATTAGTTCTGCCTTGATGATAGACCGTTACTAGCAGAGGCCATTGATGAATGCAGTCATGTTGAGATTTCCCTGAGACCTGTTTTTTTTCAAGCCAAATGAGCCAAATTTAGTAAAAAGTTTCAGAGAAAAATACTTCTGATCAAGACAGAAAGGCGTTCTTAAAACACACATACACAGCTCATTATAGTCTGAGAAGTGAACTAGAAATGAACAGTCTTTCCTGCCGGGGACATTAGCAGACACTTAATCTTTAGAGATAACATATGTGACATGTTTAAGTTAGGACATGCGGAGCCACATCCTGATGTCACAGAGAAATGGTGGCTTCCCCGGCTTCGCACATCTCGTCAAGGCCTGCCCCTCTCGGGACTTGGCTTTTTGCAGCCCTGTTCCCCACAGGCAGCCTCTCTGGCTCCAGAGGAGGCGGTCACGGGCGGCTATTTTAAGCCAGCAGGACTATTATGTTACGGCAGCCTGGGACTGTGGGACTGGGTGATCTTCAGGCCTGAAAACCACTCTGTGGGGAAGGGGGGAAGGGAGGATGACATTTCCTCCGGTTATAAAAACTACTTAAATCAGCTATTCAGTTAACAGGACCTAATTTAAAGACCTTTCCGTGTGTCTGCAGAAAATTTGTGGGCTTATTAATAGGCTCATTCTGCTGGTAAATGTCGATGGGCTTCCGACCATCAAACACACTTACAAGAGGGGAGAAGTGATGACCAAAAAAACCCTGTCTGTTACCCGGGAGCCGTGCCTCTCTGACTCATCACCGACTCCAGCTCGTCCAGGAAGATGGTGGAGGGGGCATGGTAGCGAGCAAGTTCAAATAACACCTGGGTGGGAGAAAAGCAACCACATGTTCAAACCCATATATTTAAAGTTCTCAGGTGCTCCCAAAGAGCAAAAGCTTAGAATGACTATACTATTAACCATTTATGCTGCACTCTGTTATTTCACTAACAACTTTATAATCATTACAGTCATTTCTCCCTAGAATATCCTATAGGGTTGGATGGTCCAATTATTTCCATTTGTCACTTGGTAAAATTAGATCCAGAGAGATTAAGTGGTTATCTCAAGGTTACTAACCATAAGTAGAGGAGCTTAAGATAAAACTCAATTCCTGATCTTTCAGTCCATTAGCCAATCCCTGAGAACCCCTGTCAATGACATGTTTCATAGGGACACAAGACCCATGGAATATGTAAAATCATTTGATGATTGTCCCTAATCCTTTAAGGACAATGAGAGAGCTATTCTCAGGAGGAAGAATTGCTGGGAAAGGCTAGAGTTCCAGTCATGGGTAAAAAAAGACAGAAATTTTGCCCCTCTCTGCTCCCCAAGTTACTCCACAGGGTTCCCATACCACCCAACACTGCTGCTTGGTAGGCTCGGGTACTTGAAGGCAACTCCCAGTTGAATAAAATGTTCTATTCCAGAATAAAATGTTATAGACTGAGAAAGAACAGGAAAGCAAGCAGCAAAAGAACAGCCATATAAAAACAAAATGAAGAGCTCTAAAGGGAGATGTGATGGTGATGAAAAGAGTATAAAAAATGAAACCTTTTTTTTCAACCCCGAAACTGATCTCTTGAGCACCACATATAATTCTTCACTGGCTGATCAGAGAAAGCGATAGAGATTTAGAAAAAAACTAAGGTTCTTTAATTGGCAGAGGGGATTTATTCTCCATGTCACTTAGCATTAGCAAAGCATCACAGAATGAATAAGGAGGGAAGGACTCAGAAAAAGCCAGGTTGTGGTTTTCATGAGTAGTAGCAGATCATCCCTTACAGGTCTCCCTAGCACTGAATGGAAAACTGCTCGCGTGCGTGGTGTGTTCATGCTCATGCTCAAGTATTCTCCTTTACAGAATCCTATTTCATTTGACCATGACAACAGGCTCAGCCTAATGAACTGAGAGAAGAGCATCAATGCCAGGACACTCATCACACATGCCTTTACACATATAGAGACAACCTTACTAGAAGCAAGTAACTTGTTGTCCTTGTCACAATGACAGCAATCTTCCCAATGGAAAGTTGAATATTAGAACTCTTTATTAGAACCATACATGTTTTCAAAGAGCTCCCTGGGGTGCAGAGAGACCAAGGGGCAAGATGAGACCAAACATCCAAGTGGAAGGAGAACCACATCTGGAGCCTCTGTTTCCATATAGACCACGCCACTGCCCTTTCCACTGCCAGAGAATATACAGAACCCTGGGTAAGTGCTCTGAAAGCATTATGCTAAAATTTTCAAAAGTACTGGGAGGAAGTTAAATCATAAAATTGGGGAGGAGGGGTGTTAAAAGATGTAAGCACCAACAGGTGTGTGCATTTGCTAAAGAGACCACTCAACTACTCAATAGCATCAACTCCTAAGAGGCATGAACATTAGGAGGGGCGGGAGCAACACAACCCAAGGGTTCCCTATAAATAACTCTTAATTGGAATAGAAAGAGAAGCGAATGGTAGGAATGCTTCTTTGATTTAGGGGAAAGGTCCTGAAGGGCCATCTTCATCTGAAAGCTTCATAGTAAGGAATTTGACAGCATGGCCAAGATTCTTCAGGTGAAGATCTTCTCAAGAGCTCAGAAAATAAAGTAGCTTCTGAAAGGATAGAAGGTGAGATCCTTCAAGGTTAGCAGAGGTGATCTGTTTTCCTCTTGAAATATTTTTTTAATATCCAAAATAAAAATGCATTTCACAGAGAAAAAGACACACAAATTCTTCGAAACTTATAAAAAGATGCTCAAATTCATTTAGAATGGAAGAAATGCGAATTTGAGCACTGAAATATTACTTTCACTATCAGATTGGCAAAGATTTCAAAACTGGGTACTTCACAGTGTTGGCCAGGGTGTGGAAGAGCAAACACACTCACCATTGGTGGGAGTGTAAGCTGGTGCAACCCTGTTGGCAGGGAGGTGGGCAATCAGTGATCTTCATTCCCTCTGGCCCAGCAATTCTACTTCAAATAAATTGCTCTACATGACTACATATGCAAAGTCGTGTGTATGAAAGGACTGTCCACTGTAGCTTTGTTCATAATAGCAAGTGACTGGAAACAACCTAAATGTCCATCAAGAAAAGACTGATTTAACATGTTTTGGGACACATCCATGCAATGAAATACCATTCAGATATATAAAAGAATATGCTCTGCTTATAACAGTGTGTAACAACATCCAAGTGAAAAAAATCCTGCAAGGTATAGAAGGGTATAGACGTATATGTTGTAGCAGTAAGTTGCCTCTGGGTTTAGGGGTCTATATACCCTTTTGTACATTTTTTCCAAAAAGATTAGTTACTTTTTAAATGTATTGTAAAGTAAGGTGAGAAGTCATTTCCTCACTCTTAGAAAACTAACAAAATAATACTGAAGCAGAGGAAAATTTTAGTTTAAAAGAATGCTCACACAGAAGGAAGAGTTCTGGCTAAATGACTTTTCTGCCTATTCAACACTAAACAATAAAATCCATGTAGTTTTCATCTTTGTTGAGAATATTCATAAAATAGCTGAATTTACTCTTCTGTCTAACTAAGTCCTGTCCAGGGAATATAATGTATTCTTCCTTCAAGCATCTTGCAATGTCTGGTGCTCATAGTTCTAAACAATACTTTTCAGGACAGGAGATAAAGCTAAACTGATACTATAGGCATTTTGTAAAAGTTTTGTTGTTCCTCAGCACATAAAAATGGAACTTTTAAAAAAAGTCTTCTGGTTGATGAGGCTTCTAATTAGTCAGATTTCAACTTATTAAAATCCAGCTAACTAGAATCACACAGAACCATAGATTAAGGACAAACCAACTTCAACCCCATCGTTGGATATGGTAAGTTAGATTCAAGATGAAGAACAAAGAAATAGATGTCAACATATATTTCCATCTATTATAATCTTGAATGGGTGATAGATAATTTATGAAAACATATGCATTTGGACCAGTTTGAAAACAATATCAAAGTAGTAAATAATAGGTTACTTTTGGTAAATCAATCCTTTAAAAATATTCTATTATGCCTTCCTTAAGCCAAAATATTATGAAAATAATCCATCCAAGAAAACATAATTTAAGCATACTATTTTAGAGTAATTTCTTATCAGAAAATATATAATATTTACATTCATTTAGTATTAATTACTTATCAGTCATTCTACAAAGTGCAATAGTTTAACCGGACTTCTGAGAGGGACCCACCTTACATTGAGGCATAAATCATGAACAGGTATTCTCAAAAGGTAAAATTTTATAATATAAAATATGCCATTGACTATGAATGAGATATTGTAAAGATAGAAGCAATCTCTTAAGGAAAGAAAAAACATAAAACCTACAGCTATTAGCACTATGGAGGAATGTTGCTCAGAGCATCTGAATGAATAATTAAGTTTTACATTTCTTAAGTCTTCCTTTGAGTACCTAGTATTAGGAACCAGAATATAGTAGTAGCCTCTCAATAAATGTTAACTGGATAAACTGCACATTCTTAATAATAAATGCTTCTTGAATGAAGGAAAAAAAATAGGCCACTTCAGAGACAATTTTTTCAGTTTCCATTCCTAAGTTGCATGAGTCACAAAAGGGCTGTTGGTCAAATTCCCAAAGGAAGGGAGATCATATTTTGCTGATGGGGCATAATTAATATGTACATATGATAGACCATCTCCTGGGTTTTGGGTAATCAAGATCCCGGATAAATTCTAACATATAAATCACTTAAAAACAAGTAAACTGTAACATCATTTTGTACCACTGTGTTTTGCTGGAACTTATTCTAACAAAATCAAGAATTCCTGTATCTATGAAACAAACTACTGGTTACCAGAGAGGGAAGGGGTTGGGGCAGGTGAAATAGGTGAAGGGGATTAAAAGGTACAGGCTTTTAGTTGTAAAATAAGTCATGGGGATGTGCTAGACAGCATAGGAAATATAGTCAATAATATCATAATAACTTGTATGGTGATAAGTGATAACTAGACTTATTGTGGCAATCATTTCATAATATGTATACATATTGAATCACTATAATGTACACCTGAATCTGATATTGTATGTCAATTATACATTAAAACAAAAAAAGAATTCCTACCCGAACAAGTTTTTCTGAATCTCCTCTCCATTTGCTGACAATGGTAGATGCAGAAATGTTAAAGAAGGTTGTTTTACATTCCGTGGCCACAGCTTTGGCCAGTAAAGTCTTTCCTGTCCCTAGAGACACAGTGGAGAACGTCTGATTGGCATTTGAGCTTCCTTTCTCTGCTTACAGACAGAAGTCAGTGTCACAAGCAAAATAAAAAAGGAGAGCGGTTCCTCAGCTCTCGTTTGCCCCATTTTGACATCCTGATGTAAGGACAGATGAGTCAGTTCATCCTCTGCATGCACACTTAATACCAAGACCAAACCAGAAATGTTCGTTACCTGGAGGGCCATAGAGCAGTAGTCCTTTCCAGGGGGAGAGAATTCCTGTAAACAGCTGTGGGTACTATGGGAACAAGGAACAGTGGTGAGGTTTGGTATCTGTATGCCAGTCACACCCTAGCACAGGCAAGCTGGTGAAGCTGGAGTGAGCACAGCCCAACTCTGAGAGTCAGGTCTTTCGTTTAGTAAGGCTGGCTGCTTCTGTATCTATCTTATATATCCCAACTTGACTTTCACATTTGATATGAACGTATGGCTTAAGTTATGAGGCTTTTTAAAGAGCAACTTTTTTTAGGGAAAAGAACGGCATATGTAGGTACTCTGCTTCTCCATTAAAATAGTTATTTCTTATATGCATAACATCATTCCCCACCCCACCTCACCCCGGCCCTGAGCTCTATATAAAGACCTATCAGATATGAACTTTAAGAGAAACACTAGAACCAACAAATAAAGGTGTATGTGAATAAAGCACAAAACTGTGGTGAGCCCGGCTGGTGTAGCTCAGTGGTAGAGTACCAACCTATGAACCAGGATTCCTGGCCAGGGCACATGCCCAGGTTGCAGGCTTGATCCCCAGTGTGGGGCATGCAAGAGGCAGCCGATTGATGATTCTCTCTTATCATTGATGTTTCAATCTCTCTCTCCCTCTCCCTTCCTCTCTGAAATCAATAAAAATATATTTAAAAAACAACAACTGGATATCTTTTTAAAAAAAACAACTGGTGAAGCCTGACATAGAAGTCACGTAGAAGTTAGGAACATCCAATGCAGACGGCATTATGAGACACGGGCTTCAAATGGGACATGCATGACTTCAGCGAGTCTCTCTCATAGTTCATATTCAACAATCTAGAGGGTGAGTAGGGTTGGTAGAAAACAACTAGAAGCAAAGATAATAGTAAAATCGTAACTAGCTATTAGTTTCTTGTTGATGAAATGTCAAAATCTCTATGTCATCACATACAGAGCCTATGATACCATGGAGATAGCACATCCAGAGAGCTTCAATGAGATGTTCTAGCCTGTCCAAAAGTCTTGTTCTAGAGCCACTCAGAGGACATGGTGAGTAAACTTTCCATAATTCTGAGCACCAGCATATTGCTTACCCACCAGTCTTAACATGGGAAATAAAAGGGGGGCGGGGAACACAATCCAAATGTATTGATTTTATCTCATTAGAATAGAAGCATCCAAAAAGCAGGGGCTGCATGGGCTCCGTGGTAAAAATAAATAAGTTATTGAATAAATTTGTAAACATGACTGCAGGAGATTACAGAAAATTATTTGCAGCTCCTCCACCAATAGGCAAAGTATATTTCTCTACCACTTGAATCTGGACTTTGCCTTGTGATTTTGGCCAATGGGACGTTAGGAAATATAAGAAGAAACTTGAAAATATAAGACTAGCTGATATGAGGAATGTAAGAAGAGACATGGGAAATGCGCATGGATTGGGACCTGCCCTTTCTTGCTTCTGTCTGGGACTCTCTGCCACCATGTGAACACCAGCTTGCCTGCTGGAGGCACGTGGAAGGCCTCAGCTGTCCCGTTTATCCCAGATTTCCCAGCCTCTCCATCTTCTCCAACCATCCTGGCTGATGCCCCAGACATGTGAGTGAGGCCAACCAATATCACCTGAAAAAGAGATGGGCCAGCCCAGCTGAGCCCCTTCCAAACTGCATACCCACAAAACTGCAAACAGATAAATGATGATTGTTTCAAAGGCACTGCATTTGGAGAGTGTGTCTATTATACAAAAGCTGTCATACACTGACCTTCTCATCACCATGTTTATAACCAAACATAGAGAGTCTTGTTTTTTCTTTTTCTTCCTGTTCAGTGAGCCACTCCATACAATGACTTGTCAGCAGCAAGCAATGAGCACAACAGGCTGGCTCACTGGCCAGTGCCCTGGAGGGAGCTCCCTAGTCTTTACAACCAGTCAAAAGCAACGCCTCAAAGGATGGGTGTGTGTGTGTGTGTGTGTTGGGGAATATAGATCTATGAAAACAAAATAAGTGGCCCTCTCCTACAGGAGATATTTCTACTATGGTATATTTTTAGGGAGGCAGACTAATTTGAACCAATCTACAGGAACTGACAAGTATTATATGCTTCAGTCTTAGATCTAATATTATCACTTAGAGCAGATACCTGCCTTGAAACCTTGTGTAACATTTCAAACTGCCTAGAGTGGCATGGGCCTTGGTAGTCCAGCATTGCCAAAGTATAGGCAAAAGGCTAACTTGTGGACAGAAAACATCCTGGGCTTCTCTCCCTAATGGGTGTTATGACATACAGCTTGTCCAATGGATGTGAATAGAAATACCCCCCAAGAGGCTTCTCATCCTTACCTTTATAGGATACACCACAGCTTCTTTGACTAACTGCTTGGCTGCATCGAGTCCAATAATGTCATCCCACTTTATGTTTGGATTATGGAGATAAATGTCCTGCAATGCACATTTGATCATTTTGTTAAAACTAATGTTTTCCTCCACAGCTGCAATAAACATGGGAGCCACAGAATACTTGACTTACAATAGGACATAAAGAGCTGGTGATAAAAAAAGTTTATGTTAGATATATGTATATATGCACACTGTAATTTTGGTTCACCAAAGGGATGCCATAAGAATATTCAGTGATTTTCCCTGAAGAAGACATTGATTATATAATATGGGGGGGGGGGGGGGGCGAGCTCCTAACAATGGACTATACCCGTCTTCAGTTAATAGCAAACCAGGCTGATTTATGACCGTAATCAAAGAAGCTATAGAACATGCCTTCAAATTACATGCACTTTTACTGTGAAACATAGTTCCTAGCTGGTGCCTGGCCTCTCTCTTGCTCCTTGATCTCGCAAACACTTTCTTAATTTGTTGCATGAAAGAGATAATGCTCCTCTGAAACCAATTTCTCTTTTTCCCTAGTGATCACTCCCTACTTCCACCAAGAGCAATTGCTTCTACAGAATTCAAGGAAGCCAACAACCAAGCAAAAGTGAGTTTTCCCCTTTTATAGTAGAGCCCTGTAGCAGCCACCTAGGTTAATCAATTAAGGTAGCTTTTACTGATAACTCATTTACCGTTTCCAAATTCCAATTTCACAAGACGCCTCAGAACTGTCACTCAAGGGCCTTTCTCAGTAGGAGCTGTTTCAGGAAAACTGAGTATCTAGAGTGTTACATTGAAAAGAGAGAAAAGCCTCCTTTCCAAAGTCATTCTGAGGATTATGCAGCAATCCGGAAACTATTTTTATAGTTATTTAATTTTTAAATAAGTAATACATGCACAAGCTCAAAAACATAAAAACATATTTTTTAAATGCTGGTGAGATGTTATGCTCCCACTCCTGTCTTCTGTCCTCCCAGTTCCCTTCACCCACAGGTAAGGACTTTCATTAGAGAGACTATTCATACAAGTGTTTCTGGTCACGCATGGTATGCATGATCCATTCCTGGATGGGGACACAGAGAAAGGACTGTCTCCCAAGATCTTGGGAGGACCTACCAGGTTGGACCTGCATGCCCACCAGCCACTCACAGATCTCGCCCTCTTCTAAAGTTGACATTGAGTTCCACATGGAGGTGTTTAATTTCCCAACAGAGAGTTTTTCCTTACAGCAATCAAGTGTTATTAGTTAGAACTCAACAGGGTTACCTCATGAAGTGGTAAGCTCCGCATCATGAAAGCATTCAGAGGCTGATGACTGCTTCCCGTGGTACTGTAGGAAGGATTCCAGATGGAACCCTTTCAGGACACTTCCACTCTACAACTCTATAATCACTAGTCATGTTATCCTTTTGCAAAAACAATAATGAGACTATTGATTTTTGTGACCATAAAAAATATTTTTCTCTACTCTCTTATGCATCCCAATTACCACAGCCTGGCTCAATCCCTCATCCTCTCTCACTAGTAATAACTTCAGAGTTGGTCTCCCTATCTCCATTTCTTTGATATCCATTCAGTACACTGTCAACAGAACAAGCTATCTATAAGCACATTTGAATACCCCAGTCTCAATGGACACCTTTGAAAGGCTCCCCACCTGCTGCAGGCAGGTCCTCCACCCTGGGCCCTGTTCACTGGGCCCTTTACTCAGGAACCCTGGCCTCTCTCTCCAGCCCCATTTCCCAGCACTCCTTGCATCTTACATTGCTCACTGGAAACACTGCTTAATCAATACAATTTCACAGGTATGTTCCTTTTCCCAGAAAGTTCCCCACCATCCGTCTTATACTTATTTCCTGGATACCTTCTTCCCTAACACTTCCCCTCCCTTTGGCACAAAACACTCCTCCTTTTTATGCTTTCGATGTCCACCTTCCGCTGGGATGAGAAACGCTTGCACGCAAAGACTGTGTGATTGGGTCACCTTTGCATTTCCAGCCCCCGCACATGCCTGACACATAGTAGACATGCAGCAAACAACTGCTGAACTGAAAGAGAGCTGAGCTGCAGACGCTGAATTACTCAGTCACAGTGCAGCTTTTTGCACCATTTTAAACATCTGTCGGAGCCTGCCTAGATTTCAGTCTTCCATGAAGTTAGAGAAAGTCTGCTATAACTCAGGAATCTCTTCTGTTCCCAAGGAACTTGCCCAAAGTCACACAGCTAGAAAAAGGAGGATTTAGACATCAAATCCAGCTCATCCAATTCCAAAGCCTCTGTCATTTACCAAAAGACTTCCCTGCCTTTAGATTCTCGGGGGCAGGCAGCCTTGAAAACTCAGTAATCTGGATAGTAAGCTCTTTCCTACTAATCTTGTATTTCATGGAAATTTCCACTTGTGAAATCATCAGACTCCTGACATCTCTATTTCCAGGCTTTGACTGTTTAAACAAGATGCAGACATGCTCTTTCCTTCTCTAAGAGGCTTTCTTTCTTTAACTCTTGGCTCAGCCTAAAACCTTTCACCCATCTGTCCCTTACTTTCTAAGTCTTTTTGGTTTTCTTGGCCTCTATAGTGAGATGGTGGGCTTTTTATATTGTAATTTTATGATTCTATAATTTATTTATCATGCATTATTGTGCCTCTAAACAATATGAGTGCCTTTGCAAGTGGGGGCACTTTATAAATAAATGATCATATTTATTGTTATTAATAAAAGAAGCAGCCCACAATGCTCCAGGAGCTCCAATCCACCTCTGTAAATTGTGAATTGAATATCTGATCTTACCCGGCTCACCACAGCTGCCAGTTCTCGCATCTCACTGTTCATGCCAATAAATGCACTCAGAGGTTTCAGCAGTCGTTCCTGATGATGGGAGCAAAACACCTCATGTTATAACATTGCTTCATAATTTAGGAAGAAAAAGAGGGCATGGATCACAGTGACACAAATGGTGGTGGATGGCTATGACCTTCTACCCGATCTCAAGGTTTCTTTGACTCAAAATTATATCTCTAAAGTTCTTCTGGACTTTGGCAGTTTACAAGATGAATGACACATTTTAGCCACTTACTGCAGGGTCTGGGTCACACTCAAAGCTGTTCGAGCCAAGTTCGCTGGTTGCTCCTTTGATAGCGTCTGTGAGCAGCCCTTGGAAGTCAATGATTTGGCCCTGAAAGGGAGTAATGGTTTATTTACACCATTAAAACTTGAGGAAAGACTATCCTTAATAGCTCGGCATCATTAAACCAAGACACATTAATGTTCCTTGGTGTGTAGGCCAAACTGAAAGTGAAGCTTTAAAATAACCTGCACTAATAATGAACAAGGTAATTTCCTGAAGTGAGGGCACTCTAGAAAAAAAAAAACCAAGTTGTAAATAAATTCTTCAGAATGAAGTTGGTTTAAGTGGAAATTCACAAGCATTTTTCAGTTCCTGACACAGACCATCTGCTTCCTTACATGTCTATTTCCCTATACTGTCTCCTCCTTTTGGAACATTACACACACAGGAAAGACTCATTGGCCCAAAAGTAATGATAGTTCCTATTTACTATGGACTTTCTCAGTAGAGTACCTGGCACAAAGCTACCTTACAAAGATTATTTCATTTTTAAAAATTTTTAAATATTTTTCAATTACAGTTTATATTCAATATTATTTTGTATTAATTTCAGGTGTATAATATAGTGGTTAGACAATCATATACTTTACAAAGTGTTCCCCTCTTCTCCCCCATATTTCCAGTACCCACATGGCATTATACATAGTTATTACAATACTAGAGGCCCAGTGCACAAAATTCATGCACAGGTAGGGTCCCTAGGCCTAGGGCCTTCTTTCATTCCACGCCGCCCCCTGGTGGTCAGCACACATCATAGCGAGCAATCGAACTCCTGGTCTCCAAGTCAAACTCCTGGTCTCCCTATAGAACTCCCAAGGGGACACTTTGCATATTAGCCTTTTATATATTTAGATTATTGACTATTTTCCTATTCTGTACTTTACATCCCCATGACTATTTTGTAACTACCAATCTGTACTTTTGATTTTTTTCTAAGTCTTACAACACTTCTGTTAGTCAGTTGTGATAGCCTAGTTTCATAGAGGGAAATTCCATGATCTGCCCAGGGCCACACAGCTAACAAGTGGCTTCAGGCCAGGATTCAAACCCAGATACTTGTCTCTCATACTCCCTCCAAATCCACCTTGTCTCCCCTCTAGGAAGAAGGAAATAGTAAGGATGTGTGCAAAAACAAATAACAATAATTATAGTTGGCATTTATTGAGTGTTTATTGTGTGCTGGGCACTGTACTAAGACCCTCCATTTATTATGACATTTAAAGTGACCCTATGATTATTTCCATTTTGCGGCTGAAAGAAATGAGGTTTAGCCGAAACCGGTTTGGCTCAGTGGATAGAGCGTCGGCCTGTGGACTGAGAGGTCCCGGGTTTGATTCCGGTCAGGGGCATGTGCCTGGGTTGCGGGCACGTCCCCAGTGGGAGGTGTGCAGGAGGCGGCTGGTCGATGTTTCTCTCTCATCGATGTTTCTAACTCTCTATCTCTCTCCCTTCCTCTCTGTAAAAGATCAATAAAATATATTTAAAAAAAAAAAGAAAAAAAAGAAATGAGGTTTAGAGAGATTGAACAACTTGTCCAAGGTTACACAGCTGGGAAGGTCTGAGCCGGGGTTTGAACCTAGACAGGCTGATTCCAAAGACATTACCTTCAGGAGCAACATGCCTATTAAAGTTGCAAAGGGGGCTGGGGAATCCTGAAGCTGAGGGCCCTACCATGGCAATGAGAGACACACTTTGGAGATCAGCCTCCTGGCCATACACCCTCATTCAGCTTATAAACATATGAAATGATAGGAAGAAAATCATGTACATTTACCCCTGAGGACATTTCTGCTGTGAGAGAATTTACAGCCAGACTCTTCCAAAGGTTAAGTGCTGGGTTAAATAGTCCCTTCCTTATGACCTGATCAGAAACATCCATCCATGTGAACTTGAGGCATTCAGGAGAGAAACTAATGCCACAAAACTGCTAGGCACAAAAGTGGCTGAAAATACAATGAAAGTAGTGAAGGTAACCAGGGACGTGTTTCTCCGTGGGAGACACAGATTCAAATGGTTTCTCCAGCAATCACTCATATATTTGAGGCCCTGAAAAGAGTCAGTTCAGGCCAATGAGACAGCTCCCTTGATTTCCAAGGAGATGCCCCCAGCTTCCTCTCTAAATATGCACAACCCAGAGTTGAGTATGGCTGAGAAGAGTTGACTAGAAGTAAGAACTTGATCAAAGAAAGAAAAGAAAGATGACTCTTAAAGAAATACAACTCTAGAAGTTACAATCAAGAGATATGTTGGTGTTGATGCTACTTTTCATTTCCAAGTGACATGTTTTACCGGCCTTTTGCCTACATTCACCCAATTTGGGTCTTTTCTTTTGAGAAACTATTATTTACAAATCAGGACATGAGGTTCGTCGTGAAAGAGGTAGAATATTTATCAAGGACAAGATCAATTCTCTGTCAACATAGGTTCCATGGTTCACAGGAAATTACATTCCAGGTGAAGCCATACCTCCAAGGAGAAAGGTGACACCACTAATCAACAACTACTGACAGGCAGAAAAGAATGAATGTGAGGCCCTTTTTTTGTGGTTGTTAATCCTCATCCGAGGATTTTTTTCCATTGATTTTTAGAGAGAATGGAAGGGAGGGGGAAATACAGAGAGAAAGAAACATGGATATCAGAGAGACACATTGATTGGTTGACACCCACACGAGTCCCAACCAGGACCAGGGATCCAGCCTGCATTGGTGGTATGTACCTTTGACCAGAATCGAACCTGGGACCCTTCATTCCACAGGCCAATGCGCTATCCACTGAACCAAACCAGCTAGGGTGAGGTCACTTCTTAAATAATGCAGAACAGTCATGCCAATGTTTATTATTTTAATCACAGAATTTTAAGCTGAAAGGAACATTAGAAACAATCTCTTCCAAATATCTCAACTTGCAAATGAAGAAACTGAGCTCCTTAGAGATGAGGCAGTTCATTCAAGTCCATTCATCTAGAAGGAAGAGTCAGACCAGAACCCCAGGGTTCTAATCCTTACCTAGTGCTCTTTCCAGTTCACCTCACAGCCAACCTTTGATCATTACATAGTCAACCTTTGATCATTACATAGTAACTTTTCTGTTTGACAGAAATAACATTTTTATTATCATTTTTTTAAAAGAAAAGGGGATTTTCCCTTTCAGTGTCAGGTTCATGAGTTCCACTTACTCTTTGTGGACGGACATTTTCTCCTCCACGGCCTCTGTTGATTCCTGATATAGTTAAGCCAAAGTTGGCTCTCTCCATGCCAGTGTTATTGACAACCTCCTGAAGAAAGAGGAAGACAGGTAGAAGTCAAAAGGGACATAGAGATGCTGGTTATAACGGCCTATTCCATTACCCCAAATCAAATGGCAAATGCTGGAGGTCAGTTCTGTAAATGGGGAACCCCATGTGTAATTCGGCCCTTCTGTGCAGCCCCAAAATGAACTAACAATCTACCCAGAAGAAGCTGGCCTTGGAAGCAAGCAGCTTTTCCAATGTCTCAACCCATTCCCACTTGCTGGCTTGTCTTTTCTCCTGGGACCAAAGGTGTTTGTGGCCAGGGGTGCTGAGTTTGAAGGGCAGCAGCCAGCCAGCTCCTGTGGGATTTATCTTCTGCCCTTCTACTTCCCTTCTGCCTGAGTCAGACTACAATGACCAGACCACCCAACCTCTTTGAGGGTGAGAGATTCCTTTTGACCAACTGACGTTTGTGATTATTTCTTTCTACCCCCCGGGATATCTTTGGCATTAATTATGTTTCACAGTCTCTATTGGTTCTGTTCCCTTAGAAATCTGGTATGTTTTGTCCTAAACCAGGAATCTCTAGGCCTGGATCTCCCAAATCAGGAGCTGCTGGTCTCACCTGCCTGCTGGACTCTCTCCTCTTGCTCCCCATCTCCCCCAGAAAGTCCAGTGTGGAGGTCTGGGGTGGGGACCAACCGTGTCACTTCAGAGAAATCCAACAGGAGACTCTGAGGCCAGCCACACCCAAGACAACCTCTGGCCCATATCTAGGAACCCAGGAAGGTGCTTCAGGACAGGAAGGCCTGCTAACTACAGTTACCTCAAATGGGAGGATGGGACTCTGCAGCAAACAGGCCCTCCTGCCATGCCCAGGGCTCACTTCTCGAGGGCTGTCACCCAGCACTCAGACCAGGGGAAAGGATAGGGAGGGAGGAGCCCTCCCACTCAAAGTCAGAAACATTAGGAAGACTAGGAATTTGCTTGTAGTTTTAATCCAGCGACTTGGAAGAAAATCTACAATTTAGTGAAATCATACAGCAATTTAAAAGAACGTAGGTCCTCAAAAGAAAAAAGTGACTGTTTTCTTGGGGCTATTTCTCAGTCACCTGCTTTTTTACCAACACCAAGCAAAGCTGTCCTGACCTGTTTAGGATGTTCCTTATAGAGGTGTTTGGCTTCCCCTGGCTTTCCCACCGTAGTTTTGGACCGTGGCCTCAGCTGACTGATCATGGGAAGATTTTGACAACTGTCATTCATCACCCTAGGGGAGGAAACAAAGAACTTGAAGGAAATTATTCTAACCACTTAGTCTGAGGTAACTAAACAACATGTGGAGCACACAGAGTTCTTGAAAGATAGACAGGTATACCACCATAGGGCCCTAACATCTGCACCCCTATCCTGTCCATCCAAGCCTGACTCACTCAATCTACCCATTAGATTCTTGCAAGACGGAGCTAGAGGGCCACCTCCTCCTAGAGGCCCCTGACTCACTCTCTGCATTTCCCTTTCATGACCCATGGCTTCAGCCCTTCTGTAAATAGCTTTCTTTTCCTAAAATGCTTTACAAACATCCTTCCCTTGTTTCTTTCCACCTCCACCCAGCTCCCACTCCCCCTTCCCTCTGGAAGAGCAGGGAAAGGCACAGGAGGAAGGATCCTCCACCCAGAGAAATGAGCATTGGAAAGCCTAGGGATTTGTCCATGGTTTCAAACCAGTGTGCTGGGTGTGCTTTGTCTACTTAAAATACCTCCCATTGTACTGTGCGCAATAGATGCCAAAGGGGCTAATGGAAGGAAAGCAACCTTACCACATCTGTTGTCACAGGTCATTCATGTTTATAAAACAAATTTTCACCAGAATTGTATACTTCAGGCAAAACGAATTGATGGGGCTGGAAGTCAGAATTAGTGGCTAACTGAGGTGGCGATGGGGGTATTGACTGGGGAGGGAGCCTGCTGGTTGGACTGCCAGCAGTGGTAGTTATGAGTATATATGCCTTGACTCTATCTATGTTATACATCAGTACAGAGGTAAAATATACTTGTTCCCTACACAGATACCCACATCATCAGGTGTTTGGTTCTCTCATTCTCTTGCCCTCTCACGTGAGATGCATTTCTAAAATTTTTCTCCCCCTGTGCTAAGTGGTCTCAGAGAGCTGCCATTTCAACTCCATTTCTTTGTGAGAAAGAAAAAGTTGGTCATGTCTACTATAACCATATAGCTATTTGGCCAGTGAGACCATCTATGCCAACAATACCACCAGTGTCCACACGTGGCAATGACAGTATTGGGCCCAATGGGGTAAATGTCATCAGAGGAACAACTGCCAGTTTATCAGGGCATATGTTTTTCATCTGTAGATTAGGAACAAGAATGTCTGCCCCTCAGGTCTTTTGCTGGCACAGCAATGAAAATCTATGAAATGAATACCAGACATTTCATAAGTGCAAACCCTTGTGAATAGCATTGATTTAAATGAAGTAAGAATAGATAGATGATGATGAAGATAGATAGAGAGATATAGATAGATAGATAGATAGATAGATAGATAGATAGATAGATAGATAGATAGATAGATGATAGATAGATGATAGATAGATAATAGATAGATAGATAGATAGATAGATAGATAGATAGATAGATAGATAGATATAGACCTATAGAGAGAGTTAAATTTGCCTCAACACCCTGTGGGGCTGTAAGGAAATAGGAAGCCTATTTTCCCACTGGAGGCAAATGATTCACAGATTTGCTTTAACATAACCAAAACCAAGTGCACTAATGTGCAAAGCAACACAATTCCTTTCCAATCAGCTCTAAGGATTGTAAAATTCTTTCTAATATGGAACCAAATTCACCCTGTTAATTAACTTCAGTCACTAGTTCTAGGCATGACCTGTGGAATTTTACAGAGAAGATCCAATCTCTCTCTAGAGAGTGACAACAGCTACTGCATTATTGTAGGGACCACCCCCACCCCAAGTCTTCTGTTCTTCAAACTAAACATCTCCAGTTTCTCCAGGCATTCCTAAGGTCATCTGGCTCCTAGATTCTTACTCATCCTGGGCACCTTTAATCCAGTCTTCTGACCAGAATAGAGCCACCTCCTACTTTCCAGACTATTTCTATTGATGAAACCCAAAACCACATTAGCAGTCACACTACACTGTTGACTCACACTGCATCTGCAGTTCACTCAGATTCCTAAGTCTCTGGTTTTGTAATAGGGGAGGTATTTGTTGTGAATCTTTGGATAGAGTTTAAATCATATTTCATTAAATTTCATCTTGTTATTTTGGGCCCATCTCCTAAATTGTCAAGACCTTATGGCATCCTAATTCTGTCATCCATCACATTAAAGTAGTTTTCCTTCTTGGGGTCAGCTGCAATTTTCTAAGCTGGGAGCTTGCTCTTTGGTGTGAGATGCAAGAATTAGGAAAAGGCACTTTCATCTGTTAGTAGCCAGTCTCATGATACAACCTCTCATTTCAACAACTATCTTTGAGTATAAAACTGTAAACAAATACCATTCATTATTTTCCTAGTTATCCATCCTGATCCCAGCCATTTGCTATCCAACCTTCATGCTTGCGGGTGCAAACATCTACTCAGAGGAGAGCTGAAAGAACCCCAAGCCATCAACCTCTAGACCAGAAGGGAAGCAAAGCTCTCCAATGACATTCGCTCACAGAATGTTCTGCCAGGTAAGGAATGCTGAGCTAATGTCAAGCATGAACGTATGGCTGAAAAATAATCAGAATCTAAATGTGTTCCCCAAAGCCATCCTCTTAAAATGTTCCTCACTGGGTCTATTCAGAAGTACTTATTTATTACCAAAGTCTGACTAGCTTTATGGCAACTATAAATAAAAGAATAACATTCGGCCGAAACCGGTTTGGCTCAGTGGATGGAGCGTCGGCCTGCAGACTGAAGGGTCCCGGGTTCGATTCCGGTCAAAGGCATGTACCTGGGTTGTGGGCACATCCCCAGTGGGGAGTGTGCAGGAGGCAGCTGATTGATGTTTCTCTCTCATCGATGTTTCTAACTCTCTATCCCTCTCCCTTCCTCTCTGTAAAAAATCAATAAAATATATTAAAAAAAAAAAAAAGAATAACATTCGGTCAAAACAATAAAACATTCCTAAAGAATAGTGCAAAGCAAAGGTAGCCTCAGGCAGCATATTATCACAAAGCTTTCAGGGCTCCACAGCCATTTTATAAATGATGCCAAACAGTCCTGTGAGGTGTCTGACCCTTCCTTCTTAGGCTGCACACCAGGGACTGGAGTCACAAGGGCAAGGAACTTAGTGGGGCACATGGAACTCATACCTCCTAAAGGCCTAATGGGTTGCTTGTGATTATAATCTAAGTTTTCTTCCATTGCATTCTAAGATTTAAAGAAATTTTGTTCACTGACTGAATGGTTGTGGGGCCCCTACTAAAACCCCATTTCAACCTTCCCCTAAGGTTTGGGCCTTATTATAGCAGAAAAATCTACAGGCCTTTATGCCCCAAAGCTATGCCGTCCTTGGCACCTATGCCCTTGCACTCCTGGCCATTTCTGAACAGGCTCTGACAGTGGGTGTGAGTTGGGAGTGGGAAGAAGGGAATGCGGAGGACACTGAGGCAAAAGTGGTGGGACCTTGTGTCTCCCCAGCATGGTCAAGAGACAGAGGAATTCCATCATATGCTACAAGTCCTAAATGAGATTTGGATTTGAGAAGCTAGAGAAAGGAATATAAGATGAGTGCCAGAAAAGGAAGGCCTGATTATCTTCAGACAGGTCAGGACATGGGCGTGCACAAAGAAACTCAGGTATGATTTTAAAAGGGAAAATAATATTTCTTGGGTGCTCAGTATGTGCAGGGAACTCACTATGTGTCAGAAACATGCTCCTAGCTTGTCAGAAGCAGAGCCCAGAACTGAACCCAGGTCTTTTCATCTCTGAGGTCCATCCTTTTCAAACCACTGAGCCGAGAAAGACAGAGCATAAGTGGGTGCAACTATTCGCAGTAAAACCAGTAGAACTGACAGACATTGGCCCATGTCCTGGACATTTGTAACATGAGCGAACACATGGCTGGGGCCACTTAAATCACATGACCACAGCCTGGCGCTGCTGGTAGACAGTCATGGAGCCACACTGGAGCATCTCCTGAAAGGGTCCCACAAACTCCTGGAGTTGAGTTGATCAAGATGAATTACCATTTACTTTACCTTCTGGCCTTCCCTCCACTTCTTGGTGGTAAGTTACTTTCTGCTGCAGCAAAACAGATATTGGGAGGAAAAGGAAAGAATTTCATTTTTAAGAGAAAGTGATTTTTCAAGTATGTTTGTCCTTTTACATTGCTTTTAAATTTGTGCAACAGCCTTTTGGAATTTAACGACTCTAAGCTACTCTTATCTAGAGAGAAGTGAAACTACCAGTGAAGAGAAAGAAGCCCAGGCTTCCCAAATATTTCCAGGTAGAGAAAGACCCCAAAGGCCTTGGATATTAAACCTGTTGGAGACCATGGACCTAGTGACAACTCCAGTATGGGCTTAGTTACCATTTCATTAGGTTTTCATGAACTTGAAAATATTTTGCCTTGGTCTGTGGGACACCAATACAATTCCATGAGTCTGGCAGGTACTGTTTATCAGTCGTACTCTGCCAGTTTATCTGAACATAAAGAGTTAGTGTGCATATCCCAGGAGAAGGCATTTCCAAGCTAGAGCAGAGCTGGCAATTGAGAAATCAGATCATGTCAATAATAGTTCTACTGTCCCAGTGGTTAAGAGTCCTTGCTTTCTCTGCCATGACTCAGATCCAGCAGCCAAGGGCTCTGAACCCTGCACTGGAAGGGAGTTTAGATAAAACACCTCTCTCTCAGATATCTTCCAGCTCTGAGATTCGGCCCTAGCTATTTTTAATTGACATTCCTCTTGATTTCCTGGTCCCCACATGAAATGTTAAAGTCTGTGGCTTAACGAGTGCCTTGTAAACAGGACAATGATCTCCCTTGGTTTATAATTACTTCCCCCACTTACAGACTTCTAAGTCAATGTTACTACAAAACATAGGGCCCTCACTTTAGATCTTTCCTCCAGCCAGCCTCCTTGACTGTTAACCTATACTGGGTCTTTGCAAAATATTGATCATTATCTGGATTGATGGCTTTCTAAAGCATTTCATTATCTATACATGAGCTATTAGCTTCACCAATACTCATTTTCATGTTATTTTCAAGATAGATAATAGGTCTTCCTAGCAAGAAAAGAATCTTCTGTCATTTATCCTCTTCTAACAGCTCTTTCCCTCTCTACAGAAATGAAAGTAATGTTGGGCTTCTAAAAAGAACCTGTGAAGTATTTGATTGTCTAACCACAGTGCTGTATACCTGAAACCAATACAAATATTATTGAATGTAAACTAGAATTGGAAAAAAAAAAAAAAAGGACCTGTGATACTCTGAGGTTTTGCCTTCATTGTCCTCAAACATGTTCCTCAAACAAATGCCAACATAACTAAAGGAATGTCCATGTCCACAGATCATATTTAAATTGCACTGAATTTAAGGGAAGCTACGGGATCTGTCTGGTCTAGTCCTTCAGCACAGCATGAGGGGCACCATCTATCTGGGAATAAAAGGAGGAGGAAATGCTAATCTTAGAGATGAGATAAAGTTTTATTTCTAGAAAATAGCCATGTACCTGTGTCTGGTGCCTTTTTGATAATTTTGGGGTATTTCTGAAATTTTATAAAATAATAGCTCTCATAGTCCATCAAAATAGTTTCAAGGTCAACATTGTCGCAAACTTCAAAGCGTCGTAACCCCAGTTGAGTTTCTTGCTCTAAAGCATTAGCTGTATCGATATATCTGGCCATTGCACAGAAGAAAAAAACAAACAAACAAAAATTAACCCTGAGTAGAAAGAACAAAAGCAAACAGGCATTAAAAGTCCAGAGCCATTGTTGTTTAAAACGTTTTTAGAAGTGTTCAGTCAAATAAGTCAACTATGAAAATATCTTGTGATTCACCTTTTCATTTGTAGCCAAAAGTGGGTATTTACCTCTTTATTCATTTTAGGCAACATTTGACAATTGATAAAACCCAAATTCAGCCCCAATAGGCACGATTTGCCCATCATTGAGGCGATTTAAAAGAATATGTCATGAGCTCTGAAGAAAATTCCCACGATATATTGAGCAACATCACGGAGGAAAGTTGGTATAAGAAGATGTCATCCAGTTGGATGTATTATTTCTTTATTTTTTATTATTGATTAAGATATTACATATGTGTCCTTGTCCCCACATTACCCTCTACCCCCCCCCCCCCCGGATGTATTATTTCTGGTAATTTTTCCATCAGTCACACATTCCTACTTCTAGGTGTAAGTAGTATCTTCACCATAGGTTCTTCACTGTCATTTTTAACCTGTTTCGTTGAAAAGCTATCTGACTTAAGTAGTCTTAGCAATAAAAATAAGTGCCTTGTCCCACAATCCTCTGAAAGTGGAAAGACTCTCCAGCCCATAGTCTTAGTTAACTTGTTTATAAAAGCAAGGACTCTCTCCTGACAAATGTGCACAGATTAGCATACAACTTTAGGGGTTTATCAAAAACCCAAGATTAAGAATTCCTACTACAGGCTGTAATTCCTTCTGTTTGACTTGAATCCAGAAGGTAGAAGGAGAAAACTTTTTTATCATTGTTATGCTCTCTTCCCTGGCCCAGATTCAGGCCAGTTGGAAGACTGAATTTTGTTAAAGACGGTTATGATTGCCCTAGCCTATTTGGCTCAGTGGATAGAGTGTCAGCCTGCGGACTGAGGGGTCCCGGGTTCGATTCCAGTCAAGGGCACGTGCCCGGGTCGCGGGCTTGGTCCCCAGTGTGGGGCGTGCAGGAGGCAGCTGATCGATGATTCTTTCTCATCATTGGTGTTTCTATCTCTCTCTCCCCCTTCCCTTCCTCTCTGAAATCAATAAAAATATATTTTTTAAAAAAGGTTATTATTATTTCCCATGACCTTGCTAATTTTAAAGAACTTGCAAACGTCAACTGGCTGTACTCAGTCAGCTTCTATACTTACTGATGACTCACCTGGCTTCTACATTCTGTCTTAATCCCCATTTTACAGAGAGATGAGCTAAATCCATTTTTCATTAATGACTTTTGTTTAGTATGAAGTAATATATGCTAATTTAAGAAAAAACTAGAAAATACTGATAAGTCAAAAGAAAATTCCACCACTCATAGATAATGACTGTTAACATTTTCTCTATCTTTCCAAACATTTTTATTTTTATTCATTTTTTTAAATATATTTTTATTGATGTCAGAGAAGAAGGGAAAGGGAGAGAGAGATAGAAACATCAATGATGAGAGAGAATCATTGATCGACTGCCTCCTGCACGCCCCACACTGGGGATCAAGCCTGCAGCCTGGGCATGTGCCCTTGGCCGAATCGAACCTGGGACCCTTCAGTCCGCAGGCCGACACTCTATCTACTGAGCCAAACCGGCTTGGGCTCCAAACATTTTTAAATGACTAAATACACATATATTTGCACTTATAAGCAAGAAAAAAAAAGGAATATAGAAACAGAAACTATAAATGGCTTGTAGTCTTTACTGACATCACACTATATTCTAAACTCTTTCCAGGATCATAGAGTTTTTACTTTAAAAAAATTATACTAGATAATGGCAGGTCCCGTGTTTCCTAAACTAATTGATCAGAGAAACAAAACTGCTTCCGTGTGTTCCTGTTTCACTACTTGAGTTTGAATGAGGTCTGAACTTGATAGGGTTGGCAGGAGCCACTAGAGCTTCTTAACCAACAGTGACAGGACAGGACTTCAGGACAAGCAGTGAGCACTAATAAGCAAGACACAGCAGGAGAGACAGAGGCTGGTAACAGGCTCTGAGTCTGAGGGGATGCACATGTGGTGCTACAAGGACCTGTACCATGACCTCCACTGTCTGATCTCACCAATTCTCCCTCACACTTTTGAACTCTAGTCTTTCTGTTTCCCTAATTGTTCAGTTATGCCATGCCTCTTCTTCCTCTTTGCCCTTGCCTAGGATGTCCTTGTCCATCACATCTGTCTATTGGCATTCTACACATCTTTCACTGTATGTCAGCTATAATTAAAAAATAAAAATGAAAAGAAAAAGGCCAGCTCATATCCCTTCTCTACAAAGCTTTCTCTGATTGTTTATTTCAATCCACAATAATCTATTCTCTTTGCTGAATTCTTAGTATTTTGTTAAAGGCGAGAGTATTTTTCTGACATTGATATGCCCTTAAAAATACCTATATTAGCCCATTGGGTGTAGCTCAGTGGTTGAGCTTCAACCTATGAACTAGGCAGTTATGGTTCAATTCTGGTCAGGGCACATGCCTGGGTTGTGGGCTCAGTCCCCAGTAGAAGGCAGTTGATCAGTGATTCTCATCATTGATGTTTCTATCTCTCTCCCCCTTTCTCCCTTCCTCACTCTGAAATCAATTTTAAAAAATTTTTTAAAGTATCTACATTATAGTTCACTTTTCATCTTGATAATCCATTCATAAGTCCCTTTCCCAGCAGGTCTCAGGGAATATTACTATAAGTAAAATTTTCATTGATTCAAGATGCAAGGAGCCATCTCATGGCAAAAAGGAGAAATGCATGTTTTGTTAACACACAGTAAACTCTTTATGCCTTAACAGGTAGGTGGCAAAATTCCCTCCCCTGGCCAGTTATAAGATAGGCATTGCACAGAAAAGAGCTGAGCATAGGTCATTCTGGTCAATGCAATTTCTTTATTTTGAAGGAAGAAAAACAGGATTAAAAGTATTATCTCTGTGTACATGGCCAGCAGTGGGACGCTGGGAAACTCACTGGATAAAGGACTTAAACGTAAGACAGGAAACCATAAAAATCTTAGAGGAATCCACAGGCAGCAAAATCTCAGACATATGCTGAAGCAGTATCTTCACCAATACAGCTCCTAGGGCAATGGAAACTATATATAGAGAAAATAAACAAGTGGGGCTACATCAAAATAAAAAGCTTCTGCACAGCAAAAGAAACCATCAACAAAACAATAAGAAAGCCCACTGCATGGGAGAACTTATTTGCCACTGTTATCTCCAATAAGGGTTTAATCTCTAATATTTACAGGGAACTCATATAACTTAACAAAAGGAAGATAAACAATCCAATAAAAACATGGGCAACGGACCTAAATAGATACTTTGTGAAAGAGTACCCAAGAGACATATGAAAACATGCTCAAAGTCAGATGCAAATGAAAATGACAATGCAGTACCATCTCACACCTGTCCGAATGGCTATCATCAACAAATCAACAAATGACAAGTGCTGGTGAGGATGTGGAGAAAAAGGAACACTCGTGCACTGCTGGTGAGAATGCAGACTGGTGCGGCCACTGTGGAGAACAGTATGAAGTTGCCTCAAAAAACTAAAAATGGAACTCCCATTTGACCCAGTAATCCCACTTCTAGGAATATATCCCAAGAAACTAGAAACACCGATCAGAAAGGATATATGCACCCCTATGTTCATAGCAGCACAATTTACAATAGCTAAGATTTGGAAACAGCCTAAGTGCCCATCAGCAGATGAGTGGATTAGAAAAACTGTGGTACATCTACACAATGGAATACTATGCTGCTGTAAAAAGGAAGGAACTCCTACCATTTGCAACAGCATGGATGGACCTGGAAAGCATTATGTTAAGCGAAATAAGCCAGTTGGAGAAAAATAAATATCACATAATCTCACTCATTTGTGGAATGTAATGAACAACATAAACTGATGAACAAAAACAGATCCAGAGACAGAGAAGCATCAATCAGACTGTCAAACCTCAGAGGGAAGATAGAGGAAGGTGGGGGTAAGGGGGAGAGATCAACCAAAGTACTTGTGTGCATGCATATAAGCCTAACCCATGGACACAGACACCAGGGGGGTGAGGGCATGAGCATGGGTGCGGGGGGCAAAGGAGGGATAAGGACACATATGTAATACCTTAATCAATAACGAAAATAAAAAATTAAAAAAGGCCTACACTAACTTCAAACCTGAATGGGAAAAGGTGTGTATCACATGAGCTGGATAGCTTTGTTAATAAAGTTTTCAAGTACATAATACAAAAAATACCTAGATACATGCGGCAATAAAAGTGTGTGTCTAGGTTGCTGAGGATGGGGCAGGGACAGGTAGAGCACAAGGGATTTTTAGGGCAGCAAAGCTATTCCATATGATATGACAGTGGTAGATACCTGACATTATGCATTTCTCAAAACTCATGGAACTGTACAACACCAGAGTGAGCCCCGATGTAAACTACGGACTTTAGATACTAATAATATACCATATACAGTATGGTTCATCAAACGTACCACATGAATGCAAGATGTTAATAATAGGGGAGACTGGGCAGCATGGGGGGTTGCCCACATATGGGAACTCTCTGTACTTTAAAAAAAAATTAACTGTAATTTTTAATTGATTCCAGAGAGAGGAAAGGAGAGATGGGAAAGAGAGAGAGAAAGACCTCAGTCAGTTGCTTCTTCCCCCAGCCTGGGATCAAACCAGAAACCTAGGTATGTACCCTGACCAGGAATCAAACCCAACACCTTTCAGTGCAAGGGATGATGCTGCAACCAACTGAGCCACACCAGCCAGGGCCTCTCTGTACTTTGTGCTCAATTTTTCTGTAAATATTAAACATCTTTAAAAATAAAATCTATGACTTGTTATTTAAAGGGTGTATCTGAAAAGGCAGAGGTCAGAAAAAGAGAGGAGTCATCTCTGTAAATATTTGCAATGTAACATACCCTTCCTGTGTTAAATGATGCAAAATCAAAATAAGAAGATTTTTTCGTCGTGCTTCTGTCCTCATCTTGCACTGTGAACAAAAAGGAAAATTTAGATCAGATGACAATGAGATATAACACTCCTTTTATAGCAAGAAACCCTTGAAGTTCAAGGTACCAGTCAAAACCAAGAAGCATGACTTAAAGGCTGGAAGGCAGTTTGGCATTTCTTGGGATATATAAACTGTTTTCCATTGCTACTTTCTTTTTTTTAATCCTCACCCAAGGATATTTTTTTCATTGAATTTTAGAGAGAGTGGAAGAGAGAGGGAAAGACAGAAATGTCAATTGGTTGCCTCCTGCATGAGCCCTGACCAAGGCCAGGACCAGGGAGGAGCCTGCAACCGAGGTACGTGCCCTTGACGGGAATCGAACCCGGGACCCTTCTGTCCGCAGGCCGACACTCTATCCACTGAGCCAAACCATGTAGGGCCATTGTTATTTTCTTCTTAGAGCTGACTTCTTAATTGTAAACCAAAGGTACCATGATTTAAATTAGGATTTCACTTTATTATTTAACTTCTTACTGCCAAGATAATTGGCATTTTATTGCTTATAACTGTGAAGAAACAAATATACACAGTCCTATTTGGATCAGGTTAAGGAAAGTGATAATAAAGATAAACTCATGAGCCAGGAATCAGCTCTGACATCCCAGGTACTTACCTGCTCTTACAACTAAAATTTACTCAGAGTCCTACCCAGTCCCTGCACCAATGTGGAGATGAGTTCCAATAACCATTCAGGGCTCACTGCACAGAATAGAGTAGCAAAGCCATACAAGGGAAATTCCTGCATAATAATATCCTTATTCAGACTATGTGACTTTTACACTTATCCACAGTGTTAATGTGCTGCATTTAGTTATCTGGTATCTCAAGTTTCCCTGAAATCTGTAATAATAAAAGCATAATATGCTAATGAGATTGGATGTCCTTCCGGACAACCTTCCAGATGAAGCCAGGGCTGCTGAGAGGGAAACCAGGGTCCTGGGTGCCAGAGGGAAGCCGGTGCCGACAGCCAGGGCAAGGAAAATCTACTCTTTTTTTTATTGTCTAAAGTTTTACATATGTCTCCTTTTTCCTCGATCGACCGGCCCCCCACCACAGCCATTTCCACGCAGGGAGCCCCCACCACCCCAGTGTCTGTGTCCATTGGTTATGCTAATATGCATGCATACAAGTCCTTTGGTTGCTCTCTAACTGCCCTCCACCTACCCTGCCATTTGTCTCCGGATCTATTTTTTTTTTTTTTTTTAATATATTTTATTGATTTTTTACAGAGAGGAAGGGAGAGAGATAGAGAGTTAGAAACATCGATGAGAGAGAAACATCGATCAGCTGCCTCCTGCACATCTCCCACTGGGGATATGCCCGCAACCCAGGTACATGCCCTTGACCGGAATCGAACCTGGGACCTTTCAGTCCACAGGTCGACGCTCTATCCACTGAGCCAAACCGGTTTCGGCCCTCCGGATCTATTTTTGTTCATCAAATTATGTTGATCATTATATCCCACATATGAGTGAGATCATCTGATATTTATCTTTCTCCGACTGGAGGAAGGCCTACTCTTGCATAAATTTCATGCATCGGGCCTCTAGTGTATTTATAAAATGCTTCCAATAATATTCCCCTTGCCCAGCCCAGAGGTAACAACCATACTGACTTTTATGTTAATTATTCTCTTTTCCTTTATGTTTTTACCAAATATGTGTGTATCTTTAAAAAAAATACATATTGCCCCACCTGTGTGGCTCAGTGGTTGAGCGTTGACCTATGAACCAGGAGGTCATGTTTCAATTCCTGATCAGGGCACATGCCTGGGCTGTGGGTTCGATCCTAGGTGGGGCATGCAGGAGGCAGCCAATCAATGATTCTCTCTCATCATTGATGTTTCTTTCTCTCTATCCTTCTCCCCTTCCTCTCTAAAATAAATAAGAATATTATTGCCGAAACCAGTTTGGCTCAGTGGATAGAGCGTCGGCCTGTGGACTGAAAGGTCCCAGGTTTGATTCCGGTCAAGGCCGTGTACCTGGGTTGCGGGCACATCCCCAGTGGGAGATGTGCAGGAGGCAGCTGATCGATGTTTCTCTCTCATTGATGTTTTTAACTCTCTATCTCTCTCCTTTCCTCTCTGTAAAAAATCAATAAAATATATTTTTAAAAAAAGAATATTATTAAAAAAACATTTTTGGTTTCACATTTTTGAACTTTATATGAATAGAATATGCATTCCATTCATGTGACTACTACATGTGACTTCTTTCGTTCCACAGTATGTAATTTTCCTAACAAAAGTTAATATCAAAGTAAAGGCTTACATATGATCAAGCTATTCCATAAAACCTTCACTTAAATTATCTGCTTCCACTGATTTTTAGTCTGGGGGCACAATTTCAATGCCATACAGGGTTGCTATCTAATATGTCTCAACGTAACCAACTGTTCCCTTTCCCAGAAAACAGAAGTATCTTCAAATGCCCACAGTACCTGGCATGGTGCCAAGTGCTAAATAGAATCTGATATTTCATGATAGGCTTACTAGATAATTGTTTGTTTGTTTTCAAACTACAGGTCATGATATCAAGTTAATGGGTTATAAACAGCATAGTTTACAATGCAATAGAATTATCACAGAATGAGTAACAGGTAAGAAGCTTACTATTGCTTCATGAAACTTTTGTTGTGTTTGCTCACATGCCTGTGTTCTGGATTTCAATCTCAGATGTCTTTCTTAGTTGATCACAATAAAAAAGTTTGAAAATCACTATAAAAATGACATTAAGATGTCCAACACTGGCAGTTTTCATTCATCTTTCTGAAGATGTTGACACAAGAACTCTTGGTGAAGGCCTTTCTAATTTACCAAAATTAGCGTTGGTGGTCAAAGTTGTTTTTTTTTTTTTTTTTTGTAATTTGATTTGCCTCGCCTATAGTGCCATCTAGTGTATTAGGAGGAGAAGCACTTCATGAAATGTAGGTTATTCCAAATTATTAGTTCAGTAATAAAGATGACAATCATCACAAAATTCAGTCCAAATTCAGTTTGAAAAATGAAAATACAAACTCATATTGAACAATAAGGGATATGTTTTTAAAGTACAAATTCAGAAATTATGTGTGGGATTTTGGTTCAGAATTTTAAGGGTCTGGAAGGAACCTGAAATCTAGAAAGGTTAAGAGATTTGCTCAAAAGCCTGCAAAGAGTTGGGAGCAGAACCCAAGTCTTCTAGTTCCTGGGCCAATGCTCTTCCCTCCACCACTTCCTTACCTGTCTACTCACCCCTCCTCACCAGTCTACTCCCACCCCTGCACATTCACTCCAGACCAGAGAGAAGCTGCTATTTAAATTTTCAAAAATAAAAATAAAAAAATTGCATGCCACATTTGCCAAAATCAAACAACTGTGGTTACCAGTCTAAAGTAAAGAGAAATAAAGTTTTCTTTGTTTAAAAAAAATTAGGCAGCATTGAATGGAAGGAACCACTGATTAGTTAGGCAGCAAAAATCGGTAATAATATGTACAAAAGTAACTACAAAAAAACTATGTTTGTTAAATAATTCTACTCTGAATAATCCTACTCTAAAGTTGTAAGACAAGAATCAACAAAACTGTTTGCAATGTTTTCCTTTATTCCTAACCCTGTTTACAATGGGTAAATTGTTTCTTTAAAGTTGGGTCACTTACTAAGGAAGTCAGAAATCTCAATGTAGCCCTAGCCAGTTTGGCTCTGTAGATAGAGCATTGGCATGTGGACTGAAGGGTCCCAGGTTCGATTCCCGTCAAGGACATGTACCTTGGTTGCATGCTTGATCCCCAACCCAGTCAGGACATGAAGGGGAGGTAAGCAATCAATGTGTCTCTCTCACATCGATGTTTCCTTCTCTCTTTCTCTTCCCCTTCCTTCCACTCTCTCTAAAACATCCATGGAAAAATATCCTCAGGTGAGGATTAACAAAACAAACAAACAAAAAAGTCTCAATGTAGGATTGATGGTTAACACATGAAATAAGGGGAGCTGAGCCTTTAAGTGGCCTTATTTCAAAGACTCCAAGAGGCCCACACCAAGACACATCATAATTAAAATACCAAGGGTTAAAGACAACAAGAGAATCTTAAAAGCAGTAAGAGAAAAGCAGTTAGTCACCTACAAGGGAGTGCCCATATGACTGTCCGCTGATTTCATGTTTTTGTTTTGTTGTCAGCTGATTTCTCAACAGAAACTTTTCAGGCCAGAAGGGAGTGGCAAGAAATATTCAAAGTGATGAATAGTAAGGACCTATGACCAAGATTACTCTACCTCGCAAAGCTCTTATTTAAAATTGAGGGTCAGATAAAGAACTTCACAAACAAAATGTTAAAGAGTTCATCACCACCAAACCAGTATTACATGAAATGAAGAGTGTCCTTTTTTTTTTTTTTTTTTTTTTTGAGGGTATTCTTTAAGAAGAAGAGATAAAAATATGAACAATAAAATGGTAACAAATATATATATCTATCTATCAACAATTAAACCTAAAAATCAAAATAAATGAAAAAGAAATCTAACGAACAAAATTAACTGGTGAATAAAATAGAACCAGAAGCATGGAAGCATGGCACAGACAAAGGAAAGGCAGGAAGAGATTAACCAAAGAGCTTACCTATGGACACGGACAGTAGGGTGGCGAAGCCCTGGGGCCGGGTGGGAACCGGCTGGAGGGGGGCAATGATGGGGAAAAAGGGGGACAGCTGCAATACTCTCAACAATAAAGATTTAAAAGAAAAAAAAGGACCCTAAATTATCTGTCCATAAAGAAATTATTTTTCAGCCGAAACCGGTTTGGCTCAGTGGATAGAGCGTCGGCCTGCGGACTGAAGGGTCCCAGGTTCGATTCCGGTCAGGGGCATGTACCTGGGTTGCGGGCATATCCCCAGTAGGAGATGTGCAGGAGGCAGCTGATCGATGTTTCTCTCTCATTGATGTTTCTAACTATCTCTCTCCCTTCCTCTCTGTAAAAAATCAATAAAATATATTTTTAAAAAATTATTTTTCAAACAAGAATTGTATAAAATACACACAGAATGTAAGTAAGTTTGACCAGGGAAAAATAATAGTGACATTCATTGATCCCATCAGCTCAGACACTCATTCACAGAACTGGAATTGTTTGAGCTCATTTGTTAATGAATGCAAGCGTCTTTCATTAAAACTTCACCAGTGTTTCTTACTGACCTCACATAGTGACAAATGAATACGGTATCTCTTATAATTCCTCAAACCAAATATTCCACAATTTTAGTGACCATTTCAAAGCAATTATTGGCTATAATTTTTTTTTATAGTTTTTTTGTTTTTGTTTTTGTTTTTATTTTTTTATTGATTTTTCACAGAGAGGAAGGGAGAGAGATAGAGAGAGTTAGAAACATCGATGAGAGAGAAACATCGATCAGCTGCCCCCTGCACATCCCCCACCGGGGATGTGCCCGCAACCCAGGTACATGCCCTTGACCGGAATCGAACCCGGGACCTCTCAGTCCGCAGGCCGACGCTCTATCCACTGAGCCAAACCGGTTTCGGCTATAATTTTTTTGTTGTTGTTAATCCTTACCTGAGGATGTTTTTTCCCATTGCTTTTCAGAGAGAGAATAAGGAGGAGAGAGAAAGAGAAAGGGTGAGGGAGAGGGAGAGAGAGAGAGAGAGAGAGAGAGATTGATATGAGAGACACATCTACTGGTTGCCTCTCAAACGTGCCCCAACCTTCTTATAGGAGATCATGTCTTTTAATTTCTGAATCGTTACAGTCCTGTTGTGAATGAAGTTAATCCATCTCTTTTGTATGTAAAGGTCTTTGAGAACAAAAGAATTGGAACTGAAGAGCCATGAAAACCATTTACATTCTCAAAGAGACTGCACTGGACACTGACTGGTGCCTTCCTAACCGAGCAAACTGTGGGGTGCTGTGCCAGTATCAGGGTCAGTGATTGGTGGATGCTCAACAGCTGTAGTTGCTTTGTTCATGTACTTTAGTCTCTCCTTATTTAAACATGCACAGACGCACCCTAGCTGGTTTGACTCAGTGAATAGAGCATGAGTCTGTGGACTGAAGGATCCCAGGTTCAATTTCGGTCAAGAGCACATGCCTAGGTTGTGGCCTTAATCCCCAGGAGGGGGTGTGCAGGAGGTAGCTGATGAATGATTCTCTCTCTGAAATCAATAAAAATATGTTTAAAAAAATAAACATGCACAGATGCAAATGTTCTCTTATGACCAGGAGGCTGGGAAAAATAGCCAGAGAGTGTTTTGCTTGTGTTCCTTGGTTCTGCATGCACTGCACTGGCTTTGGCTCATAGCTCTGAATTTTGTAAAGATGTAGAGCCAGAAAACTCATTAGGAGCAGAAAAAGATCTTGGGAAAGGTGTTCCTAAAAGGGGTGGGGAGAGGAAGGCTGGAGAGGGCAATAGGGAGTGTAGAGTTTCGTTTTGAAGAAATGAAAATGTTCTTAAATTAATGTGGTGATGGTTGTATAACTGTACATATACTAAAAGCCATTGAATTGTACACTTTGCTTGATATGTGGAGGATATCTCCATAAGGAGGTTTTCAAATGCAAATGGAGGTAGAGAAAAGAAGGCTAAAATGAATGTAAATAATGTGAGTAATGCTTTTGCCCTGATATATAAAGTAAATGATCTGACTAACAATAGAAATATTTTCATGCAATAGTTTTGATATTCAAAGTGGAAATGATGGGGAGAGCCGCTTGTCACCCAGAGCCCTTGAGGGCCTGCTCAGCACCCTGGTGGTGGCGCCTGGTCACATCTTGAGATGTGGCCATGGTGCTTCTTTCTTTACTCGTTTTGAGAACCGGCTCTAACATGCATCAGTGTGACTATGGGATAGACTTACCAGACAGGAAAGAAAACACAAAATCACCTAGGCAGACAGTTCCCTTTATGCTTTTTCTTTTTGGTTTTATCATAATTTGAAATGTACCTAACTGCCCTAACCAGTTTGGCTCAGTGGATAGAGCGTCGGCCTGTGGACTCAAGGGTCCCGGGTTCAATTCCAGTCAAGGGCATGTACCTTGGTTGTGGGCACATCCCCAGTGGGGGGCGTGCAGGAGGCAGCTGATCGATGTTACTCTCTCATCAATGTTTCTAACTCTCTATCCCTCTCCCTCCCTCTCTGTAAAAAAATCAATAAAATATACTTAAAAAAAGATGTCTAACACAGCATATATTTTTAAAAATTAGAAATAGCATAAATGTCCATTAGTGCTTAAATAAATCATGGTGTTTGAAAACATCATGTTTTCCCTCCACTGACTTCCAAATATTTGTCACTCAGGAAAAGAAAGTTTGAATTAAAAGTAATACTTGAGCCCGGCAGATGTGGCTCAGTGGTTGAGCATCGACCTATGAACCAGAAGGTCATGATTCCATTTCCAGTAGGGGCACAAGCACCAGTTGTGGGCGTGGCCAGGTGTGCAGGAGGCAGCCAATCAATGAGTCTTTTTTTTTTTTATTAAATCTTTATTGTTCAGATTATTACATTTGTTCCTCTTCCCCCCCCCCCGTAACTCCCCTCCTCCCAGTTCCCGCCCCACCCTCCGCCCTCACTCCCCACCCACTGTCCTCATCCATAGGTGCACGATTTTTGTCCAGTCTCTTGCCACATCTCCCACACGCCTTTCCCCCCCAAGAATAGTCAGTCCATTCCCTTTCTATGTCCCTGATTCTATTATGTTTCTATCTCTTCCTCTCCCTTCCTCTCTGAAATCAATAAAAATTTGAATATGTAAGATGTGCTGTTACTTGAATTGTAGAATGTGGTCTTATTAATTTGTTAGTTAAGTGTTAAGTTTGCCAGATCTATAACATCTTTCTATTCATGCCATTCCAATTAGCATAGAAAATTATCTTTGGAATTCAAAGTAAGAAATGGGCCACCAAGAAATGGTCAATTTAAACTATAAAGACGGTGTGCCCTTGAAATGGACACAATTAGATGCTCAATTAATGCCTGTCTACTGAAGAAAGAAGGCCCAGGCATGAACATTTACTGAGGTATCTCATTTATCTCTGCTTCGGTAATTTGTCTGTTTTCTTCTTCGGTAATTTGTCTGTTTTCTTCTTCCTATATTTCCTTTGTGGGCTATTGTGCTACAAAAATGCCTCCATTATCAGATTCAAAATTGAATCCTATGATACTGTAGCCTGAGGAAAAAGAAGCATTGAATATCATTCCTAGTTTTAGACCCAGAAGATACTTAGGAAATGTTACTGTATACACACCACATTCAACATTACTGCTTTTAATTTCTTTTTTACGCGTGCAATGGAGATTAATTTACATGAGCTCTTTTCAATTTCTGTAATAAGATCCAAATTTTGCATTAAGCTTTCCATCTCAAAAACAAACAGTTAAAAAGGACACATTTCTTCTTTCAAGTGTTTTTATTATAGTTCTATTTTACAGTCCCTGCATCTAATATTCACTTAAATGCTTGAATATATATACCCATAGGTTCTACTTTGGTTTTTTTTTGTTTGTTCATTCCCTGATTACCTCCTGTTTCTATCAGAAAACTTCCTAAGTTTCAAATGCTGCATAACTTGAAAAAGCACTAAACCTAGCAACAGGAATGTCTCCAGATCCAGGAAGGCATTTATTGTCTTTAATAAAAAGTCAGGACTGAGCCCTAACCGGTTTGGCTCAGTGGATAGAGCATCAGCCTGCCGACTGGTCCTAGGTTCGATTCCGGCCAAGGGCATGTACCTTGGTTGCAGGCACATCCCCGGTAGGGGGTGTGCAGGAGGCAGCTGATCGATGTTTCTAACTCTCTATTTCTCTCCCTTCCTCTCTGTAAAAAATAAATAAAATATATTTTTTTAAAAAAAAAGTCAGGACTGGTCAACTGCTCAGCGACAGTGTTTCATGAAAAGGGCGTTTGCTGTGGATCCTGAATATGAACTGGTTATAGAATTTGAAATTTCAGAAAAGTACAAAATCCACTGAAACACAGGGGACTTCCCATTCTATGCCATTGCTATTAAACACTGAACTAGATTATGGAATTATGATATGTATGTTCTTTTCATAAAGCTCATGCTCTCACATGATACTTTCTAATTGCAACAGAGCTGTGAGTTGTAGAGACCAGACTGCCATCTCAGTAAGTCAACAGCAGCCTCCTGATGTCCTCAGTTTCACCTGAGAGGTGCACTAAGAGGATTAACTTAAACCCATCTGCCTTTTGAACCAACCTTCAGTTAACCAGGGATGAACAGCAAATGATATCTCAAGGAAATAATCAGACAAATCCAGAAAGGGAGAGGCTCTGCGGAACAATTTTCATGATTTCTAGCAAAAGTCAGTGCCACTAAAAATAAAACAAAGATAGAGACCATAGGGGCTGAGAGCTGTGCTAATTCAAAGAAACTTAAGGGCTAGAAAAACAAGATACAATGCATGATCCTGGATTGGATGCTGATTGGAGAACTAATTAGTTAAAGAACCGTATTTATGCTCTACCAGTGTGACTCGGTGGATAGAGGGTCAGCCTGAGGACTAAAGGGTCCAGGTTCCGTACTATATCTTGGTTGCAGGCTCCTCCACGACCCTGGTCGGGACTCCTGCAGGAGGCCAATAGGTATTTCTCTCTGTCTTTTCCGCTCTTTCCCACTCTCTCTAAAAATCAATGGAGCCCTAGCCGGTTTTGTTCAGTGCGTAGAGTGTTGGCCTGGGCACTGAAGGGTCCCAGGTTCATTCTTCACCCTGTTCAGAAGGGTACCCTCACCCTGGACCTCAACTTCTTCACCTCCAGCTTCCGGTCTCCCTGTTACCTGACCCGCGTATGCAAATTAATCTCACCTCCCTCCGCCTCAGTTTCCTCCTCCAGAAATGGATTAATGTAACTACAAGGTGACCCTGCTCCCTTGGCACCTGGGTCGCCCCCGGGAGGGGCCAAACCCCGCCCCTAATCTTCGCACGCCTGGCCCCGCCCTCGACGCTACACCTTCCATAAAGCAGCTGCCGGGCCTGCTCTGGACCATTCGGCTGGAGGTGAACCAGCGAGAAGGTCGCACGTCCAAGCGCGAGCATATCCGAAGCCTCGCCCGCCCGCCCGCCCGCCCGCCCACTCGGGACTGGGTGCCAGGAGCTGGTTCGGGGGAGGAAGCACTGTGAGGAGCAGGCCTCGGAGGAGAGCCCTTCCAAAGCCCCCCATAGACCCCCCCTCCCTCAGGTGTCTCTTCCCCTGGGGGACAAGATGGAGGGAGACCCCCGCGCATCCCGCGGCCGGTCCCACAGCTCCGAGCGCCCACGGAGCAAGCACAGAGCGCCCTCGCCGCTCCCGAGGCCGCTCCCAGGGCCGCGCTTTGGTGACTTGTCGGAGGAGAGAAGGCCCGGCCACCCAGAGCCTCCTGGCGGCAGAGGCCCGTCCCCTCCCCGGGGGGCAGGTGCTCCCTGGATGCCTGCAGTCCAGCAGCGGGCCCCGGCCCTGGCCCCCGAGGCCGCTCGGAGGCCTGCAGAAGGCCGCCTGGCAGCCTCTCCGGACAGGCCCCTGGGGGCACCCCAGGGCAGAGGGGAGCACCCCCCGCTGGGGGCCCAGGGCCAGGAGCAGCCCTCAGCCGGGAGCACCCAGAGGCCTCGCCCGGCCTCCGCCAGGGAGCAAAGCCCACGGCCTCTCTGCCCAGAAGGAACCGCGGGAAGGCTGGCCTCTCGTGGGGCCCAGAAGGGGAAGGAAAGAGGGGGCCGCAGCTCCCAGAGGCCTAAGCCTCCATCGGAGGTGGCTTCGCACAACCCCGAGAAGAAGCGAAAGCGCAGACCCTCGGGGGAAACACAGTCTCACAAATGTGAGCGGCGTCCGCACGGCTGCGATGCAGGAGAGGGGCCCGGGGGCCCGCCGCGCAAGGTGCGGGAGAAGGTTGGGGACACCACCCAGACTCCAGCAGGGAAGGTCGGAACTCCTCCCCTGGGAAGGAAGCCAGGGGGTCCCCGGCCTGAGATGGAGGAGGAATTAGACCCGCCCGCCGCGTCCTTTGAGGCCTCCTTCACCCACCACCAGCCTCCATCGCAGGAGGCTTCAGAACACCCGCTGAAAAGGCGAACGCACAAACACTCACGGAAAAGCCCATCGGACAAAGACAAGCAGCGTCGACACGGCTCAGATGCAGGAAGCGGGGCAGGTGTCCTGCCGCCCAAGGTGAGGGAGAAGGTTGGGGACACCCTCAAGACTCCAGAAGGGAAGGTCAAAACTCCTCACTTGGGAAGGAAGCCAGCGGTTCCCCGCCTTGAGGAAGAGGAGGAATTCCAGCCACCCACCATGTCTTTCCAGGCAGGAGTCACCTACGACCCGCGTCCATCACAGGGGGCCTCGGACCACCCGACCCTCCCATGGCTGGCAGGGGCCCCTGGGATGTCTGGGGCCCCATCCGAGGTGGCTTCAGAAAATCCCATGAAAAAGCGAAAGCGCAAACACTCTAGCCAAAGCCAATCGCACAAAGACCAACAGCGTCTGCAAGGCTTAGATGCAGGAGAGGGGCCCGGGGGCCTGCTGCCCAAGGTGAGGGAGAAGGTTGGGGACACCTGCAAGACTCCAGAAGGGAAAGTCAAAACTCCTCACTTGGAAAGGAAGCCAGCCGGTCCCCCCCCTGAAGTGGAGGGGGAATTAGACCCGCCCATCATGTCTTCGGAGGCCTCCCTCACCCCCCACCAGCCTCCCGCCAGGAAAGAGAGGAAGAGTGTCAAGCCTCCAGCCACTGCGCTGGGAGGAAAGAGTCTGAGGAAAGAGGACACGACACGCGCCCAGGCAGAGGCAGGCCAGTCTGAGAAGCCCTTTCCACCTGCAGCAGCGGGGGCCAGGCTCACACAGGTGCCCCCTGCCGCGACACCCGCCCGGCCCGACCTCGGGCCCTGCCAGGGCCAGCCCAGTGACCCCCCACCGCCTGCCTTTGCATCCATGTCCTCCTTCCAACCCAGGCCAAGGGCACCGCCTTCCCCTGGCGAAGAGGAAGGAGCTGGGCTGATGGGAATCAGGCTGAACTCCGGGACACAGGCATTCTCTGGGTCCAACAGGGCCAGGCGCCGCAAAATGATCACCATGCTCCAGCAGTGTGTCCAGACCCTTCAGAACAAAGTCACCTTGCTCTCTCAAGAGAGAGGAGTCCCGTGTTCTCTCCTCCAACCCGCTGTGGAGAGTTGCACACCTGAGCAGCTGCCTCGCCTGGGGGAACACCATGGAGCACCAGCTGCAGAGACAGATCCCTTAGGGAAGAAGCACTGCGCCTTGGAGAAAGAAAGGCGGGAAGAACACACGTCGCAGCTGCAGCCCCAGGAGCAGGAGGCCCCAGAACTGGGCCTGCACATCAGCGCCAACAGACCCCAGGACCCACCAGCAAACATGGCTTTTTCCGACCCGTCTGAAAGAGGAGGAGGAGCAGCTGTCCAGGAAAAAGCCCTGCCGGCCCCAGCCCCCACAGCAGGCACCCGTGCTCCCTCTCACCCTGCCAGCGGCCACAGCTGTCGCCCCATCCCTGGGAAGCAGGTGGTCAGCAGCCACAAGAAGCCTGTGAAGAAGATTGCACCGCTGATGGCCAAGTCCATTAAAGATTACAAGATCAGGTGCTACCAACGATGAAGCCCGGGCTTGTCCTGGAGATGGGATTTGGAAGGAGGCCTGCGAGCACAGTGAGGGAGCGGTCCTGCCACAGGAGACCAGCATCTGGGGCTTTGTGGGAATTTTTGGACGTGACTCCCATAGATTTCCAGTGTTGCACCTGTGCACCTTCCTGCCAGCGCGGTCGGGAGCGCGTGTGAGCCCGTGCATGCATATACCACACACAGAGAAGGATCTGGACCGACAGAGGACAGCTTTCGTGTATCTGGGTGGTGGGCATGTGGTGCACTTATTTGATTTACTATCATTTCCTGAAATTTGATTTCTGAGTCTGTAACTAGCCATGCATTATGTGAACTGCAATGTATACGACTAAGAATAATGACCACAGTCATTACTGTCAGGTATTCTTAGATCTGATCAAGTCAAAGATTGGCTGTATCTTTAAAACCCACTGTGAGGAGGGATATACAGACTGCTCAACTCAATAAATGATGTTAAAGCAACTGACTCCTGGCGTTTGTAAGTGTTGTGCCTGTGAATCCCTGGGCCACAGCCCCTGCCTCCCTGCCTGGAGCGTGTGTGTGCATATGTGTATATATGCAGGCATAGAGAAGGCTCTGGAAGGGTAAATTGATAGGTATGATGGTTCAAGTGTGAATGCACATATGTTAAATATACACATATACAAGCTCTTTGATATAGCAATTGCAATAATAGGCTTTATATCCTCCAGATATAACTGTGTGGGGGTGTGCTTGTGTGTGTGTGTGTGTGTGTGTGTATTCATTAATGCACAGGCATGATTGTGCCATTTGAAGCCACTTTTCCGCAAGGACATTGCCTGCTTCTCAGGGGCTGGGATGCTGAGTAGTGTGCATTTGAAAACCTCACCCTGGCCAGTGTGCTCAGTGTTTGGAGAATAAGCCCGCACTCCCAAGGGTCACAGGTTTGATTCCCATCAAAGGCATGTACCTGGGTTACAGGTTCAATCCCAGGCCCAGTAGGGGTGGGGCAAATGGGGGAGGCAATCACCAATCAATCTCTCTCACTCCTCTCTCTCTCTTCTCTTACCCACCCTCCCTCCCTTCCACTCTTTCTAAAAATCAATTGGGAAAAAATATCCTGGGGTGAGGATTAACAAAAAAAGAAAGAAAAATAAAACTTCAAGGAGGTACAGGCACAAATGTTGGAGTCCAGGAGCCAGCAAGAGTGGGAAGCCTGTAGGGGACCATAGGTAATCTGTGAAGGGCTCAGTCCTACGAATAAGGACAGAAGAGAAGTTAGCAGTAAGTTGCCCCGGCTCAGTTTCCCATTCTCTATATAGTCCAGAAAAAAAAAAAAAATCAGTTTCTGAAATTGGATTGAGATGCAGCCCCCTGCAGGCACAAGGCAGAAACAAACCTAAATCCCCTCTACAGGAAGATAGCGTCACCCTTCATCCAAAATTATTTCTAAAAACGAATGATCAACTACACTGCTCTGCACAGTCAAACACAAGAACAACATAATGAGAAACACCAGTAATACTGACCATGAATCATCAAAATATTGGAACTGTCAGACACAGACTTCTGAAGAACTATTTTAACCATTACCATTAATAATAGCATATATTTGGAACATATTTAACAAAAGTCGTTTAAGACTTTTTGGTGGTCGGAATCGTGTCCCCTCTGCAACTTATACATTGAAGCCCTAACCCTGAATGCTTTAGAATGGGACTGTGTTTGGAGATAGCACTTTCAGGAGACAATTAAGTGAAAATGACCTGGTGAGGTTAGGCCCTCATCCAATATGACTGGTGTCCTTATAAGAAGGGGGCTTTTGGACACACAGAGACACCAGGGTTGCTCTCTATATAGGAACGGCCTTACGATGTACAACATAACAGAAGATGGCTATTTCCAAGCCAAGGAGAGAAGCCTTACAAGAAACCAAACCTGCTGACCCCTTGAGTTTGGACCTCTAGCTGCCAGAACTGAGAGAAAATAAATGTCTGTTGTTGAAACCACTCCGTCGGTATTTTGTTACGGCAGCCCTGGCAAGCGAGTACAACCGCTCTGTTGGAAATGACAGAACATAGCTAAGAGAAATTAAAGAAGACATAATGTTTATGATTGGGAAAATCACTATTGTTAGGATGTTAATTCTGCTACAAATTGACCTATAGATTCCATGGAATCTGGTTAATAGCTCAACAGGTCTTTTTCAATAAACTGAAAATCTGATTATAAATTTTATGTGAAAAATTATAATAACCAAGATAACATTGAAAAAGAGCTAAATCAGAGGACTTACACTACCAATTTTCAAGGCTTAACCTAAAGCCACATTCATTAAGGCTGTTTGATGTTGGCATGTAGACAGTCAAATATATCCATGGAACGGAATGGAGAACTCAGAAACAGACCCACAAATAAACGGTAATTTGATTTCTTTCACCACGTTGACTATGTAATTCAAATTTTTAAAAATATGCTAGAGCCCTAGCCCGTTGCGCATAGTGAAAAGAGTAATGGCCCTGCAGACTGAATGGTCCCATGTTCGATTCGGTGAAGGGTTATTTACCTCAGTTGCAGGCTGGATCTCCAGCCCTCGTTGGGGTGCATGTGGGAGGCAACCAGTCAATGTGTTTCTCTCACATGGATGTTTCCCTCTCTCTGTCTCTCCCCCTCCAGTCTTTCTAAAAATTCATGAAAAAATATCCTCGGTGAGGATTAACAAAATAAAAATAAAACGATACTGAAGCAGCTAGATTACCATCCCCCAAAATGAAGCTTAACACCATCTCACATCAAACACACAAATTAATTGATGATAGCAGTCCTAAATTTCTATGTACCTACTAACATGGCATCACAATAAATAAAGCAAAAACTGACAGAAGCAAAAGGAGAAATTGGCAAAAATAATATAATCACACGGAGAGAATTTTATATGACTTCCTCAGCTATTGATAGAACAAGATATAAAAGATTTGGACAACACAATTTATAAACTTAACCATTCTTTGAGCCATAAAACAAGTTTCAACAAATGTCAAAGGTTTGAAGTCACTTAGAATGTTATTGTATGAATACAATACAATTATTTTTTTAATATATTTTTATTGATTTCAGAAAGGAAGGATAGAGGGAGAGAGAGATAGAAACATCACTGATGAGAATCATTGATTGGCTGCCTCCTGCACACCCCCTACTGGGGAATGGGCCTGAAATACAGGCATGAACCCTGACCAGGGCGTCCAACTGGAATCAGACTGTGACCTCCTGGTTAATAGATGCTCACACACTGAGCCACAGTGGCCGGGCTACGATATTAAGGTAGAAAACAGTGTCAAAAAGATATCAATAGATTTCCTTTACTTAAGTAATACACTTCTAAATACTCGTGGGTAAGAGAAAAATCCTAACAGAAATCAGAAAATATTTGGAATTGAAGGAAAATTTTTTAAAATTTAAATGCTGCATATTAATATGTGGGAAGCAGGCACATTATTTCCCTCTAAAATGATTGGAGGGATGTTTAAATCCTTTGCTGAAGTTGCTAGAAGAGAAAAAAGGTTAAAACATTCATGAGGAAAGCGACCATCTTAAGAAATTAGAAAAAGTAATAAAATAAACTCAAGGAAAGTAGAAGGAAGGAAAAATTAATTTTAAGAATGTAAAAGTGAAATAGAAATTAAATTTCCAATAGACAAGACCAACAAAGCAAAAGTTGGGTCTTTGAAAAGATGAACAAAATTGATAAACCACTGGCAAGACTGATGAGAAAAAAAAGAGAGAGAAGGCACAAATAACCATTGTCAAGAACAAAAATGGAAGATGGTTACAGATCCTGTATATATTTGTACAAAAATAACAGGGTAGCCCAGCCGGGTGTGGCTCAGCAGTGGAGCATCGACCCAGGAACCAAGAGGTCACCGGTTCGATTCCTGGTCAGGGCATATGACCAGGTTGTGGGCTCCATCCCCAGTGGGGGGCGTGCAGGAGGCAGCCAATCAATGATTCTCTCTCATCATTGATGTGTCTATCTCTCTTTCCCTCTCCCTTCCTCTCTGAAATCAATAAAAATATATTTAAAAAAAGAACAGGGTATCATGAACAATTATGCCAATAAATTTGACATTTTATATGAGATGGACAAATTCCAAGATAACACAATATACCAAACCGACACCAAAATAAATTTAAAAATATAAATAGTCCTATGAAATGAACTTGAAGATATTGACTGATTTTGGTGCTGATTTTGTCACATCTTTCTGTTTCTTATGATTGCTAGTAATTTATTTATTGAATACTAGTCTTTGTGAAGGTCTGGTTTTTATTATTTTCTTTTTAAATGTGTTGAGTTTTGTTTTGGCAGGTAGTTTAGTTATTTGCAGCTAAGTCTGATCCTATAAAGGCTTATTTTTGAGTTTTATTAGGAAAGCTATATCTAAAGTAACCTTTATTCTAGGGCTCGTTTAGCTTACACTTAATGCATAGCCTTCCCCAAATCTCTAAATGCTGTCCCACAAGATTTTTCCACTCAGCTTGTTCAGAATTCAAATGCCTTCCCATGTTGTACGAGCCCCAGCAGTTGTTGAGCCTATAGTAATTGAGCTTTCCCCAAGCTTCATTCATCTTCACTGTATATGTGCACAGCTTACTATTCAGCCCCAAACTCCGAATTATGAAGCAATTTGTTTGCATGGCTCCCTTCTCTCTGTTCCCCTTCCCTTCCAGTTCTAACCACCTGAGTCTTCCCGAACTCTACTCTTTGTGTCATCTGCTGTGCTCTGCTAAGATCTCCCTCTTGTGCCGGAAGCCAGTAACTGCTTCCGGCAGAAGGCCTTTTCCCATGGTCAGATTGTCCAATGTCTGAAAACAGATTATTCATATATTTAGTTTAGTTTTCTAGCTGCATACAGCAGGAACACTAGTCTGGTACCAGCCACTCTATCACATTTGAAAGCAGAAGGCTACCTTAGTTTTTTAAAAATGTTTTCAAGACTTATCTGGGTAGTGAGATATATGCCTTTTCTTTGTATTTAAAAATAGAGCCTGATGTCATTTTTACAAAAGGAGGAGAGAATGTTTGCTTTTAAATATATATGTACATTTTTACTGATTTCAGAGAGGAAAGGAGAGGGAGAGAGAGATAGAAACACCAATGATGAGAGAGAATCATTGATTAGCTGCCTCCTGCACACAGCCCACTACTGGGGATCGAGCCCAAAACCCAGGCATGTGCCCTGACTGGGGAATTGAACTATGACTTCCCGGTTCATAGGTCGATGCTCAACCCATTGAGCCACACCAGCTGGGCAAAAGAGAGATGTGTTTAACCCAAAACATCAAATATACAAGTTCATAGGTACATATTCTCATGTTTTCAGTTAGTGGTTAAAAAAGAAAAGAGAAGAAGTCTGCAAGAGTAGCCATGTGACATTAGCAGTGTTCCAGGTTGTCTGATCGGTCTGCCTTTCTTGGCCCAGATACAGGAAGAGTGTGGTTCAAGAGCAGCCACCGCGTTGTCAAAGGGGCCCACAAGGCCGCACATGGGCAGTACTGAAGTGGTTAATCTTCCTTACGCAAGAGCAGAGCACTTAAAACATGAGTTACTTAAAATTCAGCTTAGCTTTATGGGGATTTAGAGTTTGTTTAATGAGTATTTGGAACTGCACATTGTTTATAGCTATTGGTATTTCAATAGATGCTTAACTGTTTGAACATTTGAAGTTTAATAAACCTTAGTTCTTCGAAGAAAAACATTGATGTAATTAAGTTTTCAATTACTCTGGTGTTGTTTTTTAGGGGACCATGTAATTAATAAAAGCTAAGACATTTAACAACGCTCATTTAAAAACCTAGTCAACCACTTAATTAATTAGCTAATGCTTATAGTACATATTTTTAAATATAAAAGTCTCACATAAGCAATCACAACTTTTGAAAAATACACATAACGACACATGAGAATAAATGAAAGTAACTTTGTTTCAGGATTATTTGAGTACACAATGAATGCATGGATCAGTTATGGCTTTTCCAAAATCATCCTTACACACTCCTACCAATTACTGTTTGTTTGTTGTTTTGTGTGTCAAATTAAAACTACCGAAGCAATTGTTCCTCAGAGCTTCTTTGCCCTTAGCACATTCTAGAGCAGTGATGGTGAACCTATGACACGCGTGTCAGAGGTGACACGCGAACTCATTTTTTTGGTTTATTTTTCTTTGTTAAATGGCATTTAAATATACAAAATAAATATCAAAAATATACGTCTTTGTTTTACTATGGTTGCAAATATCAAAAAATTTCTATATGTGACACGGCACCAGAGTTAAGTTAGGGTTTTTCAAAATGCTGACACGCCGAGCTCAAAAGGTTCGCCATCACTGTTCTAGAGCAGCGGTTTTCAACCTGTGGGTCGCGACCCCTTTGCGGGTCGAATGACCCTTTCACAGGGGTCGCCTAAGATCATCGGAAAACACATATATGATTACATATTGTTTTTGTGATTAATCACTATGCTTTAATTATGTTCGATTTGTAACAATGAAAATACATCCTGCATATCAGATATTTACATGACGATTCATAACAGTAGCAACATTACAGTTATGAAGTAGCAACGAAAATAATTTTATGGTTGGCGGTCACCACATGAGGAGCTGTATTAAAGGATCGCGGCATTAGGAAGGCTGAGAACTACTGTTCTTGAGGATCTTACATGCAAGTTGGAAAAAAATAAAGTGGCAGAGGTGGTTCGGATTTAATATAGTCTTATTTTAATTAAACATTAAATTTAAAGTGGAATAGGAGAAAATTTTCCATTCCCAGATCTTTGCACCCAAAGTTCAGCGCTAGCATCAGTATGACAAGGGCGCTTATGACAGACGCCCTCCCTCCCCCACGCCCCAACTACTGGGTCAGAATCTGAATTTTCAAAACATCCCAGGGTTTAGTGTGCACGTTAAAGACTGAGAAAGCTGCAAAAGCAGGGTCAGTTTACTAGTCAGGAAAGTAACTTGCCAGAGTCTGCTTGGGTGGAGGGAAGGAACCCACAAGGAGCAGTTCCTATACTTTCCTGGGATGAAGGTGGTGCGGTGATCTCTATTCCTGCCGCAAAGGATGGGCACTTGATCGAGTTTGGGAAGCAGGCTCACCCAGACAGGCACATTCCGATCCTAAAGAGCAAGACTTGGCAGGCCATTCCCGCTGCTAAAGCGCCGCCCCACCTCCCCTCGCCTGAACTGTCCTCAGGTACAGTGGATGCCATCTCCTGGGGAGGGAGGGGGCGGCGCTGTGCTGCTTCCGTGGCCCGCTGCCCCTGAATGTCTGTGCGGGACAGTCTCCGCTTTTGTCCCTAGAACTGTGGGGTCCCTGCGTGTGTGGAAGGACAGCCCTGAGCCTCAACCATGGGGACTTCCTTCATCCCAGCCCGGAAGGAACTGGTACCCGGCACCCGCGGCAAACGCCCTTTCTCTCCGGGCAAACCGGGCGCGGGTTTGCGGGTGGACCCGCAGTGAGAGAGAGGAAGAGCGGCCACCCCGGGTGCCACAGCGCCGCCCCGCCCCGCGGAAGCAGCTGGTGTCGCGGCCCGGCCCCGAGCGGTCTGCGATTTGCATACCCATCGTGCACCACGAAGTCAGTTCCCACGCGGGAGCTCCAGACCCGCGGGAACCTCCCACCGCCGCTGGGCACACTGCCTGCTACTAAGGCAGGGCCTCCACGAGCGCCCGGCGGAGCGCGGACCCGCGGGCACGCGGTAACCATAAGCGTGCTGAGGGTGAGCGTGGTCTAAGGCATCCGGGCGGAGGTCCGCAGGTATACTCTGGTTTCTCTTCAGATCGTATAAATCTTTCGCCTTTTACTAAAGATTTCCGTGGAGAGGAACAATTGTGAGTTTTCACTCAATTTTTCGAGGCCTCGTTCTTACGAGGCTACTTCCCGAAAGTTGAAAGATAGACTTGACCTTTGGTGTAACCCTGTGGGGAGGATCCCCCTTATTTTTAACGGGAGCTCCTTTTGTATCCTAAGTACGTGCCTTACTGGAGACGTTGCTTATCTCCAAACTTACAGGTGTGAATTAGACCCAAGGCTCATGCTCTGTTCTCCTTCAGGTATCGTGCAAACTTTTATTTTTATTTATTTTTTAAAATATATTTTATTGGGAAGGGAGAGAGAGAGTTAGAAACATCGATGAGAGAGAAACATCGATGAGAGAGAAACATCGATCAGCTGCCGCCTGCACATCTCCCACTGGGGATGTGCCCGCAACCAAGGTACATGCCCTTGACCGGAATCGAACCTGGGACCTTTCGGTCCGCAGGCCGAGGCTCTATCCACTAAGCCAAACCGGTTTCGGCTATTTTTTTAATATATGTTTTTGTTTGTTTGTTTGTTGTTTGTTTGTTTGTTTGTTTGTTTTGTGTGTGTTTTTTTAATTGATTTCACAGAGGAAAGGAGAGGGTTAGAGGGAATCGTTGATTGGCTGTCTCCTACACGCCCCCTACTGGGGATCAGCCTGCAACCTAATTGAACCTGAGATCCTTCAGTCTGCAGGCCCACGCTTTATCCACGGAGCCGGGCTCGTACAAACGCTTAAGTCTGCGCTCGCTATCCTGTATGGAACAGTCCCACTCCCACCACATCACCGTTTATTCTTTTAACCGGCTTTATTTATTTTATTTTTATTTTTGTTAATCTTCACCTGAGGATATTTTCCCATTGAAATGGGCCAGGGCCCTTGACCATCATCGAACCCAGGACCCTCCAAGTCCGCCGGCCAATGCTCTATCCACTGAGCCAAGCTGGCTAGGGCTTAACCCGCTTTATTGTTCTTCAGAACAGAAGCTACTTCCTGATTATAACATGCAGTAATTTGTCTGCTGTGTGTTTCTCCTCCTAGAATGGACGTCCCGTGAGGCAGGGACTCCACCTGACTTGTTCTCTGATGGATTCCATGACCCCAAATCGATGTCTGGCCCATCAACACTCAGTGTATATTTGTGCAACAAATGGATAAATAGACTTATTTTCTAAACGAGAGAGGCTCCGTGGATAAAGCGTGGGCCTGCAGACTGAAGGGTCTCAGGTAGAACACTAGGAGACTAGCATGAAAACCAAGAGAAGAGGCATTTCCTAAGGATAATTAACAGTGGTGACGCTCTCATTTATGGATAGCTCAAAACACCAGTACCTTGTTTTGTTTACTTACAGGTTTGTTATAAAATATGATGATTCAGGAGCAGCCAGATAGAAGAGATACATAGGGCGAGGCCAGAAAGGATGTCTATAAGAAAACAATAGTGGAAGTGAGAAACATCTGGTGAGCTTCACCATAAGAGAGGAGTTTTACAGTTCTTTCAGAAAGTGTAGGAAGGAAGTGGCATCAGAACTGAGTATAGAAAACTAACCCAAAGAATAAGGCTCTAGTTAAGATATGACTGAATCCAGCCCCAAAAGTTAAATAAAACCATATGGCTCAGCTCTGAGTAATATTTACATATTCAGATTACTATAAATACTGAATCTTTATTTAACCCCAAATTGTGACAGAATGATCTTGGGAGAATGGGAACAGGTAAGTATGGGCTGATGGTAGAATAAGGGGAAAGAGTGAGATAGGCAGAAGAAAACCAAATGCTCTGTTTTCCATAAAAGTGAATAGATTAGCCCTAGATGGTTTGGATAGAGCGTTGGCCCTCAGGGTGAAGAGTCCTGGGTTGGATTCTGGTCAAGGACACGTACCTCGGTTGCAGGCTGGATCCCTGACCCTGGCCAGGGCGCGTGGAGGAGGCAACCAATTGATATGTCTCTCCCACATGGATGTTTCTCTCTCTTCCTTCCTCCCTCACCTTTCACTCTCTCTAAAACTCATAGAAAAAAAATATCCTCAGGTGAGGGTTAACAACAACAAAAAGACACTCATTATAGAAGTAGAATCAATAAAATGTGCTGATGTCTTCTTTATGTAGAGGACACAGGGGAGGGACTAAAAGGAAGAAACAGCTAAGAATGACTCCCAGAATTCTGACTTGAGCAATTGGATGGAGGGTGGTTTCACATTCCCCGATGGAGGAAGATTGGGAAAGAAAGATACAAGTTTTAGCCCGGCTGGTGTGGCCTAGTGGTTGAATGTCGACCCATGAACCAGGAGATCATAGTTTGATTCCAGGTCAGGGTACATACCTGGTTGCAGGCTCAATCCCCAGTAGGAGGGGAGGGGGTGTGTGCAGGAGGCAGGCAGCCAACTGATGATTGTCTCTCATCACTGATGTTTCTATCTCTCTCTCCCTTTCCCTTCCTCTCTCTGAAATCAATAAAAACACATATTTTTAAAAGGTACACGTTTTAGACAGAAAGGTTAAAAGTTAGGTATAGAATAAATTAAGATGCAGATACTTGAGATACCCCACTAGATTGGTCAAGTAATCAGTTCATTCATTGTCCTGCCTGTATTTCATCTTTTAGGACACCACAGGGGTTTGCGGCTCAGCAACGAAGTCCAGTCTAAAGTCAGCCTGGGGGATTGTTGGCATATAAATAGCATTAGAAGTCATGAGACCATTTTGGGAAGTAATTTTCAAACCTGGATTGTGTGTTTACAGTGCAATTTTCAAGTCCCCATCCCAGAGTGTTTCCGATTCAGTAAGTCTCCGTGAGGTTCAGGAATCTGCTTTACTAAATGCCAACCTAAAAGGTTCTGATGCAGGTGGGGTGGTTCAAGCTCAGATTGGAATGGGCTTAAGCACAATTCAAAAATGAGGAAGTAGTCACAGAAACCCTTTCCCGAAGTGAGAAAGAGAGGTTGTTATTATTAGGGGAGTAGAGGGATGGGGAGGCAATGTGAGGCCAAGCAGAAAGTTATATATATTTTTGTATTACTAGGGTTTGATTTTTTTTTTTTTTAAGGTAAAAGACACTACAGCAGTGTTTCATAACTTTGGCTACACATTGTAATTACCTGCTGACCTGCTGAGTTTAATATATATATATATATCAATGCACAGCCTCCATTCCAAACCAGTAAATCAGCATCTCCGGAGGTGGGGCCAAGACAGCAGTATATTTTTTACTTCACTTTCATTTATCCTCCGCCTACACCCAAGCATTGTTTTTACTTCCCCAGTGCCTGGCATAGAGTATGTCCTCAATTCATGTTCCTTGTTGTAAAAGGTATTGCTGGCTGATTAGCGGATGATACAGACAACGGGAAACCACTGCACATATTGCAAAGTTTATGCAGTCTTCGTGTGAAAAGGAGGACAGCCCAATTTCCTTACTTTCAAATGGGGAACCTGATGACCGAAAGGGAAATTCCTAAAGTCCCCGGGCCTTGTAGTGGCGAGTCAGGACCAGAATCCAGTATCCAACTCTCAAGTCACACTGTCCTGCCTTCCAACAGTCTTCATTTTGACCACTCCCCAAACCCACTCACCTCTCAAGACTCAGAGTGTCTAGCAATACCGCCCCCTCGGCACCCCGTTGCTTCAGTCACTAACCGACCCTGCCTTCCCTTTCATCAAACCCTCTGACACCCTCAACTCCGCCTCGGTCGCAGACCCATCCTATCAGCATCATGAGATAACCTCAAGCCCAGCCCCCAGGACTTTACCGATAGGACCTAGAGGCCCCCTCTCCGCCCCCAGCCGCCGGCCCCGCCACTCGGTCACCATAGCAACCGGAGACACACACATCAGCCTGCAGCAACAAGGGGAGAGGAGCTCCTGGTACAGTTCTTTTATGTATTTGCTTTCCTTACCGCTTCCCGTGCCTGATGCGTGACTTTTATGGTCTGGTAAGAAAGCTCCATCAGACAATGTGTTAGGCCCGAAGAGAAGGACCCACTTGCTGATCAACGGGTAAGTAAATCCAAGAAAGACAGCTCACAGAAATCGGACGCTTAACCCGCCTGCCCCTTACAGGATTGGCCAGAGCCTAGACAGGTCAGCCAATCAGTGGGCACAGACGGATTCTTTATCATGCCAATCAATGTTAAAATTAACATGTCTAATTCAGTGTTTGCATGGCTCTGACCAATCAAGAGATAGAGAGAGGATGATTGAGGCGGGTGTGTGTGTGTGTGTGTGTGTGTGTGTGTGTGTGTGTGCCCGCAATTGGTTTGGGTCTCTTAATTCTGTCTCTAAAATGCAAGTTAACTCAAGTTTATTTACCATAGAATTTGTCCTTGATTTTGGCGGTTGTTCAGGCTTTTGTGATCCACTGCTTATGTTCTCAAAAGACTATACTTATGACATCTCTTCTTCTCTAGGACCCCCTTTCCCTCCCCACTAAGATCAAGGTTTGAAATTTCCTGCTTTACTTTGAAATTGCCTGTATGTATGTGGTCCATTTAGGCTGAAAAAAAAAATCTGCTGTGGACTCATGTTTTAAATCCGATTTAAAAATGGACAGAGGACTTGAATGCACATAGAAATGGCCAACAGGTACATGAAAAAGTATTCAGTATCACTTATCATCAGGGAAATGCAAATGAAAGCCACAATGAGATTTCACTTCACATCTTTTAGAATGGATATTGCCAAAAAGACAAGAGAAAGCAAGTGTTGACAAGAATGTGCAGAAAAGGGAACCCTTGTGCACTATTGGTGAGGATGTAAATTGGTTCAGCCACTGTGGAAGTTTCTCAAAAAATTAAAAATGGAACTACTATAAGATCCTGCAATTGCACTTCTGGATATATATATATATATATATATATATATAATCAGAAGGAAGTGAAATCATTATATTTTGAAGACATTTCTGCATCCCGTGTTCATAGCAGCATTATTTATAATAGCCAAGACATGGAAACAACTTAACAGTCCAAATGGTTATAGAAATACATATTTAAAGTGTCCAAAGGGGAAAAAAAACACACCTCTCAACTTAGAATTCTATATCCAGTGAAAATATTGTTCAGAAATTAAGGTGATTTTGAAAGGGTGACTGCCAGGAGCTGGGAGGTCAGAAAGGAGGCTACAGAAGTTGTCTAGATCAGAAATAATAGGACAGGAACTAAGACTAAGGAAAAGACTCTAAGATGAGATCTTTGGAGATCACATGACCCCTGAGTTACTCCTACAGTTAGTTTTCTAGAACAGAGAACTTATTACAGTACTGCCTACAAAATCCTCTGTGGTGGCCCAGAGCATCCAAACCCCCCATCTTGACGTGTATATCCCTTCCAATATCATCTTACCCTGTTTTGAAATTAGTTTTAATTAAAGCCAACATTTTTTCTAGTTTCAATAGGTTTGATGAAAAAACAAAAGCAAATATGTATATACACATATATATGAATATTATAGTTACTTTTTTTTAAAAAAAGAAATCTTGCCCTAACTGGTTTGGCTCAGTGGATAGAGTGTCACCCTATGGACTGAAAGGTCCTGGGTTCGATTCCAGTCAAGGACACATACGTACCTCAGTTACAGGCTCGACCCCTGGTGCCAGTCTGGCACCATTGGGAGGCAACCAATCAATGTGTCTCTCTCACATTGATGTTTCTCTCTTTCTCTGTTCCTCCCTTCCACTCTCTCTAAAAAAATCTATGCAAAATGTCCTTGGGTGAGTACTAACAACATACACACACACAAAAATTCCCTATTCTTTCCTCCCCCCAACCCATGGCAGCCATGAATTTGACTAGGTACCACATATAGGTGGAATTATATAGTAATCATCTTTTTTTAAAAAATATATTTTATTGATCTTTCACAGAGAGGAAGGGAGAGGGATAGAGAGCCAGAAACATTGATGAGAGAGAAACACCGATCAGCTGCCTCCTGCACACTCCCCACTGGGGATGTGCCCGCAACCAAGGTACATGCCCCTGACCGGAATCGAACCTGGGACCCTTGAGTCCGCAGGCCGACGCTCTATCCACTGAGCCAAACCGGTTAGGGCAGTAATCATCTTTTTGGGACTGGTTTATTTATGTTAGTATAACGTTTTCAAAGTTCATTCATGTGTACCATGTGACAGAACTCTTTCTTTTTAGGCTGAATAATATTCCATTTGTATGGAATATATAGCATATTTTGTTATTCATTTATCTGTCAATGGTCATTGAGATTATGTCTTAATCAGTTTGGACAACTAAAATAACAGGCTGGGTGACTTAAACAACAAATATTTATTTCTCACAATTCTGGAGGCTGGGAAGTCCAAGATAAGTTGTCAGCAGACTTGGTTTCTGTTGAGAACCTTCTTGGTTTTCAGATGGCCACCTTCTTGTATGTTTACTAGTGGGAATCGGGAGCGCTGGGCTCTTCACCTTCTTTTTTTTTTTTTTTTTTTTTTAATATATTTTATTGATTTTTTACAGAGAGGAAGAAAGAGGGATAGAGAGTTAGAAACATCGATGAGAGAGAAACATCGATCAGCTGCCTCCTGCACATCTCCCACCGGGGATGTGCCCGCAACCCAGGTACATGCCCTTGACCGGAATCGAACCTGGGACCTTTCAGTCCGCAAGCCGACGCTCTATCCACTGAGCCAAACCGGTTTCGGCTCTTCACCTTCTTAATACCATGATAGGGCCTCCACTGTCATGTCCTCAGCTAAACCCATGACCTCCCGAGGGCCCTCCCTCCAAATACCATCACAATGGAGATTAGGGCTTCAACACATGGCTTTTGAGGGGACACAGACATTCAGTCCATAGCAGGTTGCTTCCACCTTTTAGCTATTGCGAATAAAGCTGCTATGAACATAGCTGTACAAGACCTTGCTTTCAATTCTTTGGGGTATATACCCAGAAATGGATTAAGCCAGAGCTACATATAAGAACATGGACAAATCCCAAAAACAATGTTAAATGAAAAAATGAAGTTGAAAAAAATTTATATACCCTTTATATACATTTTTTAAAAATATAAAACAATGCTGTATTTATAGATATATACATGCACATATAATTCATATATGTAATGTTTTTAAATATTACATATACTAGAGGCCCGGTGCACAAAAAGTTGTGCACTCGGGGGGGAAGGGGGTCCCTCAGCCCGGCCTGTGCCCTCTCGCAGTCTGGGACCCCTCGGGAGATAACAACCTGCTGGCTTAGGCCTGCTCCCGGGTGGCAGAGGACAGGCCCAATCCCTAGGTGCAGCCCCTGGTCGGGCTCAGAGCAGGGCCGATTGGGGAGTTGGGGCACCGCCCTCTGTCATGCACAAAGCAGGGCGATCAGGAGGTTGTGATGCCACCCTCAGTCACGCTCAGGGCCTCACTTTCTATCTTGTTCCACTACCACCATTCTCCATGTAACAGTCAGAATAAAATTTTATTAATATAAATCTGATCTCACCATGCCCCTTCTCAGAACCTTTCAATGGGTTTACATCACTCTAAAAAGAAAAAAAAAAATCAAACTTCTTATTACAGTCCCCAGGCCGTTTTATTATGCAATGTAGCCCTTATTCTTTCCCCACCATCATTATTTATCTCCTCAAACTGATTTGTTCCCCTTTTGGAACTTCTTACTACCCCAATTTATATTAATTCATGGTGTATGGGTAATTATTCCTGCAGTCCCCAGCCCTCACTAGAATATAAGTTTCATCAAGGCAGAAATTTTGTTTTTTACTATATCCCTATTGCCAAGAACATTGTTTGACTCATATTAAGTGTGAAATAAATATTTTCTGGATCAATGAATAAGTGAATGATTGCATTTTCATTCAAAAAGGGGAGGAATAACATTTCAGTGGTAAAAAAAAAAAGGTGTAATAAAATGTATGGAGGTTGAAAATTACACAGTACACTATGAACAGTAACAATAGCTAAGACACACTAAGTGCTCATTATGTCTAAGCAGTTCTAAGCACATAGTTTTTTTGGGGGGCGGGGGGGGCGGGTAGGGGGTGTCAGCCTTGCTCTCCTCCTAGGCCCTGCAGACCTATGTGTCCTGGGAGCCTACCCCTAGCCTTAACTGGTTGGATCTGGATGGCATGCTGGCTGAGAAAAGCCTGTTAGCCAGGGGGAGGCAATCATTCTTTTTCTTGAAAATTTGTGCTGAGAGACATGCAGGCTGAGGAAGTTTGAAGATGAGTCATGCTAATGGCAGGGCATTTTTGAGTGAAGGGAACAGCTGCAGAGGTCCTTGAAGCTGCACTGCTAGCTGCCCTTTCTGGACCTTGTTGTTCAATGTTCCTTGGTTTAATGACAGTTACCAGCTATCCTTCTGGTAAAATCCACTCCCTTCATTTTTAAAACGAATATGGACAGGTTTGTCTTGTTGATTATTCATTCTCCTAGAAATACAAAAAGCAAACAATCTCTTAATCAAGGAAACTTGACTGAGATAGTTTTTCCTTTGCAACACTATGAGAGTGTATTACTGTTTCCACTTTACAGATGAGGAGACAGGGCCTGAACGGGCCCAATGCCTTTCCTAAAGTTGTAGAGCAGGAAAGATGCCAATCCTGGCCTGGGTGGCTTTCCTTGCTTTCTGTCTTTCCTTCCTTTCAGAGGGCTCTGAACTGCTATGTGCGGCTGTAGGAAGGGCAGCAAGAGGGCTGTTGTTGAGATGAAGTAAGGAAGACAGGGCCTACGTTTTGGTACCATTTCAGGTAAACTAGAAAATGACACTGATAACAGAGATGGGGCAGAAACCAGATTTCGCTTACTTTTGGATAAGCTCCCATAAAGGCTCTTCATTCTTCCATATCAACAATTGTTGGCAGAGAGAGACTTATACCTATGTGGAATGTCTATATGATTAAAACTTTTTCTCTTTCCATTGACAGAGCTGACAGTTTTTAAAGAATTACAAGATAGTTTTTAGTAACATAAAAAAGGGAGTGTGAACAATATATATTTAGAGATGACTTATCGTTGACTGTCACAGGGTTGGCAACTAGGCAAGTACATTTCTTGTCATTTTTGAAAACTCCCCCTCATTCTTGCATGCCTAGAACAGGTGTGCTGAAGATGGTGTGACATTTGCTAGTAAGTGAGGTTGTGAATACAGAATTCCAGAGGGTTTACTCTGGAATGGGGGGTTGGGGGGAGGGTTAGTAGAGAAAAAGGGATAGGACTGATGAATTAATATTTATTCAAAGAGAGTAATCAATAAAACAAAGAGCTTATGAATAAAAAAATACTCAGAATTCACTCCATGAGGCATTGTGTTCTTACATCCTTGTCCCCGAATAAACCTCAAGGTTACAGTTCTCGATTGCACAGCCAGCAAGAATCAGATGAATAATGAACGGCACTTGAGTGCTTCTAATGGGAAGTAGATGGGCCATGGTAGAAGGGGACCCACCTCACGGTCAGATTGTGAAGACTGGAGTGGTATGGTGTGCCCTGAAACTATAAATAAATGTTATACTACATGCTTTTCTCTTTTCAGAAAATTTGGCGTTGACCTCATCCAAGGTTGGGTCTTGCCTTATCCCCAATGGTCCATTGTCCAGCAAGACAAACGCTGACACTAAAGTTTCCTAGGAGTGAGCCTTCCTAGCACATTATCCAACCAATGCAATCCTTTGGATTGATTTGTGACCAAAAGGGGGAAGCGTGGACAAAAAGGGGTCGTATACCAAATCTGATAAGCTCAGGGGAGGCCTGTCATGGTGGTGGGGGGGGAACCTACAAACTCAGAGACCTCAAGTAACCACACAGGATGGTCTGAAATTAAAATTTCCTCACGGAAAGCGAGTCATGTGTTGTCCTAGGCCAGAGGTCGGCAAACTGCGGCTCGCGAGCCACATGCGGCTCTCTGGCCCCTTGAGTGTGGCTCTTCCACAAAATACCACGTGCGGGCGCGCATGTACAGTGCGATGGAAACTTCTTGGCCCGTGGGCAGAAGTCGGTATTTAGTGGAAGAGCCACACTCAAGGGGCCAAAGAGCCGCACGTGGCTCACGAGCCGCAGTTTGCCGACCACTGGTGTCTCCTTGACAAAGGCCAATCCTTACCTTAACTGGGCCTGTCTATTGTCTTTTTGCATCCGATTAACATACCTTTGGGATGTCGGGGTAATTTCCTTTTTCCAGACCTCTCCGGGCACACTCTGGGGACCGCGGAACCCCTCCTGGTTACTGTTACCGTGTTAATGGGCTGCTCTCTACCCGATCCCCACCAGCGTAAAACAAGTACTGTCTGCGTGCATTCCTTTTACTTTTTATCCAATCCCAGAGATTTCCCCGCTCTGCTTTCTCCCGCCTCCCTAATCTATCACCAATGGATTTCATGTAACCCCCTTACGTCTTCTCCTTTGATTCTAGTGTAGAAAATAAGGAGCCAAACTGCCATTCTCCGGAGCCTAAGCACGGTCCGCTGAGATTTTTGCTCCCCAGCAATCGTCCTCAGTTTGGCTCCAATAAACTCCTAACAATTCTTACAGCTTGGGACGTGTCTTAAACCGACGAGGGGATTAGCCTTCCGGAGGTGCCACCAGTCCCGCACCGTCGGATCGGAACAATAGCTAACCCAGCGCCCGTATTCATATCGTTCCCACACAACTACTCTGGGGGATGGTTGTATTCGCAGCTGCTTCCTCCGGCCGCAGCCACTGCCCCCGACATGTTCCAGCCAGGAGTCCGGCCCAGCTCTTCCGGTCTGCCGCTCGCCGGGGCCAGGCCCCGCTCCAGCCCCGAAGGTAACGCTGAGGTCCCGCGGCGCTTCCGGGGGGTCTGGCGGGCCTCCGTGCGGGAAGGGGGGTGGGAGGCACCGCGCGGACCTGAGGAGAGTAAGGCGGCAGGGCCGGGACCGGAAGGCGTGCGGCCGGCGGGCAGGCCGGACCGAGGGAGGGCGGGAGCTGTGCGAGACTAACGCCGCGCAGGGGCGCGCGCGGCCGGAAGCCGCGGAGGGAAAGTGGCGGGCTGGGCGCGGGGGTCGCCAGGGGGCGGGGCCGCGCGCCGGGGGCGGGGCTTCCATGCCCGTCACGTGACGGGCCTGGCGGTGGCGGCGGTAGCGGCCGCGGCGTCTTCGGCGGCGCCCAGTGCAGGATGTTGCTGGAGGCGGCGGTGGCGGCCCTGGTGGCGGCGGCGTCGTTGGCGGCAGCGGGAGGGGGTGCTGTGGCGACAGCGGCACCCGCGGGTGGTATAAAATGGCGGATTTCGAGGAGTTGAGGGTAAGCGGGGGCGCGGGAATGGAGAGCGGAGGCCGCGGGGGAGGGGAGAGGAGGCGGGGGAAGAAGCTACGTCGCCGGCCGCCGCCACCTTGCTGTGCGGGGACGGGTTTGAGGAGCCCGGAGTCCCGGCCCACCTCCGAGGGGGCGCCGCGGTGGGGGTGGGAGGGGAGCCAGGCGGCGGAGGGCGCCGGGCCGCGCGGGGCGGAGGGCCTGGGGCCCGGGGCGAGCGGCCAGCCGGTGTCCCCCCCCCCGCCACCCCCGGGCTCCTCACACCTGACGCGGGGGCCGGGCGTCCTCGGGAAGGAGGACGCGACCTCCCCGTTATTTTAAGGGCTGAGGTGGACCGCGAGGGCGCCCGTGTGGATGGCGATTCGCAAGTCCACAGGCTGCTGCTCACTTGGTGGGAGACTTGTTTCCCGAACGTGAAGTTGCGTTTCGGAGTTCCTCGCCCTCCGCCCTGGCTGAGGCTGCGGGTTAGTCAGCGGTGTCACGGGAAGGCCCCCGCCACCAGTGCTGCCTCAGCGTCTGGGAGGGAAGCGTGGTCTTGGGGGGAATCCTGCCTTCAGCCTCGACCCTGGATAGTCTCCCGGCGCCGCGGTAAGGAACCCGCACAGTCCGCGTTGTGCTGGGGTTTGTTTGTAAACTCGTCTCGGGAGCTCGGGAGGGACAGACATGTTTCCCCCCTGCCCCAGAGCAAGGTCGCCGCCGCTTGGTTGTTGATGCCTTGCTCAGTGGTTCTCAACCTTCCTGATGCCGCGACCCCTTCATACAGCTCCTCATGTTGTGGTGACCCCCAACCGTAACATTATTTTCGTGGCTACTCCATAACTGTAATTGCGCTACGGTGATGAATCGTCATGTAAATATCTGATGCGCAGGATGTATTTTCATTGTTGGCGACCCACAGGTTGAGAACCGCCGCGGGAGGTTCGGGATGGGGTGTGCAGGGGCTGGGGTGGAAAGCGTGTTCCCCCCTGACCTTCAGCGTCCTCGGCGGCACAAAACGGTGATGAACGAGCCGGGCTTATTTTTTTTTTTTTTTTTTTTTTTTTTACGGCTCGCTGAACGGCTGGCGACATAACTGGGACACTTAGGGACGGAAACCCCGATTTTAAAAACAAAGTCAAAAGTGGAGGTGAGAGTGAACTTGAAATGCAGGCAAATGCAAACCTAGTGTGTCACGCACGTCTGATGTCAGGGTTAACTTGAAAGAAGAAGGAAGAAGGAATCCGATAAGAGATTCGGTTTTGTATGCTTATTTATTTTGTTTATTTTTGGCGAGGGATAGAGGGTCAGGGAAGGATGCTGGCTGGTTACTTGGCTGGTGGACTTCAGCAAAAGAGCCGGTAGAGCGCGTCTCCCTGCGCCTGCGTCCGGGCGCACAGGAAACCAGCGATGAATACAAACATGAGGGGGACAACCAGTCGACGTTTCTCCCTTTCTTTCCTTGACGCGCGGTCTCTCTCTAAAGTCAGTGCATAAAAGGTGTTCATGACGATCAAGTAGACGGGCTTTAGTGTCTCAGAGCCCTGGCTCTAGAGCTTTTAACGTCTGTGGATCTTTTGGATGGAGCAGGCCTGAGCCTTACCTGTGCAGATTCATGCATTAAATTTAGGATGGCTTGAGAAGACTGAAGTTTGAAGTTAAGCTTCTTTTCTAACTGCAGTATTTTCTTAATTTTTGTGCATAACGGACGTATACCACTTTTTCCTCTTCTAAGGTATTTCGTTGGTGAAAACTTTTTCAAGTCTTGTCTTACACTTTTGTAACTTGTTGGTCAAAGCTTAGCAAAAAGCAGAGAATTTATGTACTGGGATAGGGCAGAGCAGGTGGTCAGTGCGTAGGTGGGAGCCGAACCAGGAACTGCAGAGTGGCTTGGAAACCAGAGAAGCTTTTCTCTTGTCTCTCTCCCTTTCCCCCTCCCATTTGTGTTCTGGGTCAGCTTCCTCATCTCTCTCTGTAAATCAGTTGTCACTGCTTCTCCCTGCCCTTGATCATTCCGGTGGGTTGAGGAAAGGAATGGGTCTGTTCTCTGTGAAGGGAAATTGTGGGCTGAATTACCAAAGATGATTATAATAATGCATCACGTATTAGAAGCTTCCAGGGCGTTCGAGGGAGAAATTATTCAATTCATCAGTTCCTTATTTTACAGCACTATTTTGGTAGGATTTTGTGGATAAACTAGTTTGCAAATTTAGTGAATTAACGTGGGACAAGCTTATAAGAGCTGATGCCTGGACTTCTGTCACTGCCACCCTGCTTTCTAGTCTCTAGCAGAGCCCAGCACAGAGGTGGAGGAGAGGCAAAATAGTCTGAAGACAAGACTTCAGAATTGGGGTTCTGAAGTCCCTCATCTCTTCTTCAGTCAAAGCAGCTTTTTACCCTTGTCTTTCTCCTCCAGTGCACCATTTCATGCTGGTGTCACCCTTCAGCCATCCTTAAAAAGGCCCCTGCTGCAATTTAACCTGGCTAATCTACTCTCCCTACTTACCTCCACTCAAGTGTAAGGGTAGAGGAGGATCTATTGTATTAAGATTTCTTTTTTAAAGAGTCTCTTTTCTGTATTCTTCACACCCTTTTGTGCATTGAGAATTTATTATCTCTGTGTGTGTCAAAACAAGAGTGAATGTTTAAGTGTCTGGGTGTGTATTTGGGCTAGTGAAGAAGAGCCAGTGATTATAACTTTTTTTAAAAAAATATATTTCTTTATTGATTTCAGAGAGGAAGGGAGAGGGAGAGCTAGAAACATCAATGAGAGAGAATCATTGATCGGCTGCCTCCTGCACGCCCCCCACTGGGGATGGAGCCTGCAACCCGGGCGTGTGCCCTTGGCCAGAATCGAACCTGGAACCCTTCAGCCCGTAGGCCGACACTCTATCCACTGAGCCAAACAGGCTAGGGCATTATAACTTTCTTTTTTTTTTTTTTTTTTAATTAAATCTTTATTGTTCAGATTATTACATTTGTTCCTCTTTTTTTTCCCCCCATAACTCCCCTCCTCCCAGTTCCCGCCCCACCCTCCGCCCTCACTCCCCACCCACTGTCCTCATCCATAGGTGCACGATTTTTGTCCAGTCTCTTCCCGCATCTCCCATACCCCTTTCCCCCCAGGAATAGTCAGTCCATTCCCTTTCTATGTCCCTGATTCTATTATAATCAACAGTTCATTCTGTTCATCAGATTATTTATTCACTTGATTCTTAGATTCACTTGTTGATAGATGCATATTTGTTGTTCATAATTTGTATCTTTACCTTTTTCTTCCTCTTCCTCTTCTTAAAGGATACCTTTCAGCATTTCATATAATCCTGGTTTGGTGGTGATGAACTCCTTTAGCTTTTCCTTATCTGTGAAGCTCTTTATCTGACCTTCAATTCTGAATGATAGCTCTGCTGGATAAAGTAATCTTGGTTGTAGGTTGTTGGTATTCATCACTTTGAATATTTCTTGCCACTCCCTTCTGGCCTGCAAAGTTTCTGTTGAGAAATCAGCTGACAGTCGTATGGGTATTCCCTTGTAGGTAACTGAGTTTCTTTCTCTTGCTGTTTTTAAGATTCTCTCTTTATCTTTTGCTCTTGGCATTTTAATTATGATGTGTCTTGGTGTGGTCCTCTTTGGATTCCTTTTGTTTGGGGTTCTCCGCGCTTCTTGGACCTGTAAGTCCATTTCTTTCACCAGGTGGGGGAAGTTTTCTGTCATTATTTCTTCAAATAGGTTTTCAATATCTTGCTCTCTCTCATCTTCTGGCACCCCTATAATTCTGATGTTGGTACGCTTGAAGCTGTCCCAGAGGCTCCTTACACTATCCTTGCATTTTTGGATTCTTTTTTCATTTTGCTTTTCCGGTTGGGTGTTTTTTGCTTCCTCGCATTTCAAATCATTGACTTGATTCTTGCGCTCCTCTGGTCTGCTGTCGGGAGTCTGTATAATATTCGTTATTTCAGTCCGTGTATGCTTAATTTCTAGTTGGTTCCCCAATATAAGATCGAGGGTTTCATTAGTTTTCTTGTAGATCTCATTAAGTTTATCGGCGGCTTCTAAACAGTTCTTGAGAGACCTTAAAAGTGTGGTTCTGAACTCTATATCTTCCATTGACAATTTTGTCCTGTTTCTTTGTCTCCGCATTTTGTTATGCTTCCTTGGTGCACCCCCTAGTGGTCTTTGTTCGCAGTCTTATAGTTAAATCTTGATTGTTGTAGCTAATTCCAGGGAGGGTTTGACCTCCAGGCCAAGTGGCTATGAGAATCAGCTGTGTCAGCAGTGAGAGAACTTCTGTCCTCTAGGGAGGTGCTAATCTGGCGTTTGCCTGAGGCTATCCGGCAAATGCCTGTGTGCAGGGCTTGGGCGGGGCGGGTCGCACAGGATCAACAGGGTGGGCCGGAGAGAGCAGTTATGGCGGCTCTCAGTCCTGTCCCCAGGGGCTCTGCCTCTCTGAGTCCCAGCACCCACTGCAAAGCTCGGAGAGAAAGCTGCACTCGCTCTGACCGAAGCCAGACAGTCCCGTTTCTCCCGTTTGAGTCTGGGTCCCTAAAGACTCGCCCGGATCTGGAGCTCAGAGTCTGCGACTCCCTCCCGATTGAAAACGCCAACCACACCCTCCGCTGCCAGCCCGCTCCGCGCACTCCGCACCTCAGAATTTGACTTCAGCACTGCGCCTCCTCTGAGTGTCCATATGCGTTTCTCTTTCCTCCTAGTTGTAGGACTTCCACTCAGCCAGCGTTCCTGTGGTTCTGGGTGATGTCCCTTCCGTTTTTTGGTTTCACTTTTGAAGTAGTTGTTCAAAGCAGCAAACTCCGGCGTTAACCTATGCCGCCATCTTGGTTCTCCCATTATAACTTTCTTAATAGGTACTGGTAAACCAGACACAGAAAATCTTTTATACTAAGAGGCTTAAGTAATTTTGTAACAGATTTTCTATTTGGAAGTCTTGAGTATTTGGTTCCTTACACCTAGTAGCACTGGCCATTCTGGTAGAGTAGAATGGGAAGTTAAGGGGGGTTTGAAGTTAGAGGTCCTCATTCCTCCTACTCCCCAACTGTTGAGCAAGGAAATAGTCTAATTGATAATAGATGTAACAGAATCTACCATGTGATTCAAAGCTATTAGTGGTATTAAAAGATAAATGCAGGCATTACAATTTAGGAATTTATTTGAGCAAAAATCAGTTTGAATTGGGTGGCACTAAACCAGATGTGGTTAGGAGCACTCGGTTAATAGGAGCTGGGGAAAAACATGGAGAAAAGGTAGAAGCAAGGTAAGGAAATTATTGACTGGCTGTAGCTTAAATTCTTGTTGGCTTAGATTTTGGTTTGCTTACATAGGCACCACAGCATTAGAGTCACCTAGGTTTAATGGCTTCCTTGTTTAATTAATATAGCAATTTCCCCCTATGGTCATCACATCAAACATGAGAATTTGACTTAAAACTTGGTATTAGCACACTCTTAGTCACCATCAGAGTTAAAATGCTCTTGTTTCATTGTGAAACTCAGGTTATGGTGTCATCTATGGAGGCATTGCTTTTGCTGTTTATCCTGTTGCTCATCTTGTTTCTGTTTCTGGGTAGTAAGGAGAACCTGCTATGGTCTCTTTTAACGAGGTTAAAGGGCATTCTTTCTTAGGTGTCATTTCCAGAATACCTACTCTCCAGGTTCTAAGCTGTGAAAGGTTTGATCATCTGTTGGAGGTTCGTGGAAAGCTTCCTTTACCTGGTGGAAAAACATTTTGGCATGATGCATTAAAGCTTTACAGTATTGAGTCATTTCAGAATTTATGAGTACAGGAGATGTGTGGTTTTATCATCAAAGGCATAGTTCTTCTTGTTACTATTTCATAAGGCATTAATTTATGCTTTTCTACAAGTGTCTAATTGCCACCAAAACTAATGGTAGAACTTTTGACCAGGGCAGTCCAGTTAATTCTGTTAATTTAACTAGCTTTAGTCCATTGGAATTTACCAGGTGACTGAGGACAGTAAGGGCAATGGAATACCATTGTGTCAGCAGTGCTGTATTTAATTAATAATTTGTCCAATGAAATGAGTTCTCCCGTGTGTGTGTTATCTCTGTGTGTGTCAAAATGAGAGATTTCTCTGGGGATACTCCAGAAAGGAAATATAGATTTTCTAAAAGTTTCTTAGCCACTGTTTTGGTGTCAGCCTTTCTGTATGGGAAGGCTTTAATCCATCCTGAGGACATACAAACAATTACTAGAATATAGTGATAACTCATTGTGGGAGGCAGTAGAATGAAATCCATTGTAAGTTCAAATGGCCTAGTAAGTCACCAGTGGGGATGCTCTGTTAATACCTTAATAGCCTTGCCAGGATTATGGGCTTGGCAAATTAGACATTGGTCACAAACCAAATTTGTGATCTTAGATCAGTGATCTCACCAATACTTTTCATAGTTTGGATCATTTTATCTGTGCCATGATGAGTTCCTGAATGTAGAGCTTTTAGTAATGGCATTTTTAGGTACAGTGAACGAACCAGGTGGCTGTCATTTGCATCCTTGTTGGTCTCAACAGTGTTATCTAGCTTGGGTGCCTGATTTTGTCTTTTTAAAAAAATATATTTTTATTGATTTCAGAGAGTAAGGGAGAGGGGGAGAGAGATAGAAACATCAGTGATGAGAGAGAATCATTGATTGGCTGCCTCCTGCATGCCCCCCTACTGGGGATCGAGCCCACAACCCGGGCATGTGCCCTTGACTGGAATCAAACCTGGGACCCTTCAGTCCGCAGACTGACGCTCTATCCACCGAGCCAAACTGGGTAGGGCTTGTCTTTTTTTTTTTTTTAAGTATATTTTTATTGATTTCAGAGAGGAAGGGAGGGGAGAGAAACAAACATCAGTGATGAGAGAAAGGCTAAGTGACCGGCCGACCAGCCAGTAGGTATGACACACATTGACCACCAGGGGGAAGATGCTCAATGTAGGAATTGCCAAGCGACAGCAACTTTGCAGAGTGCCCTCTCCCACTCCAGGACCCCTCAGGGGATGTCAGAGAGCTGGTTTCGACCTGATCCCCTAAGGTCAGGACAAGGGACCTCACCTGCCCGAGGGACCCCCTCACTCCACAGGCGCCCTTCCAGCCATTGCACGGCCTGCTCCAGGTGTGCCAGTTGGGGAGGGACCTCAGGAGGTTGGCTCCAGGGCATGTCTGGCCCATCTTGCCCAGTCCCGCCCCACTGGCCACCTTCTAATTAATTTCCTTTCAATGTGCATGAATCTGTGCACCGAGCAACTACTTATAAATAATTTGGTTTGAGTCAATCATAGGAAGTTTATTCAAGTTGCATATTGGGACAATTTAATTCTGATTCATGTTGCATCTGCCTGAGCGTTTCCCTGAACTCAGGTTCTGTTTTTCTAGTAATAGCTTCAATGTTAATAATTGCAATTAAGTTAGGCAGTAGAATGGCAGAGAGCAGTTCATTTACTTGGGGCCCATTCTCTCTCTTTTTTTTTAAAATATATTTTTTATTGACTTCAGAGAGGAAGAGAGGGGGAGAGAGAGATAGAAACACCAATGATAAGAGAGATCCATTGATCAGCTGCCTCCTGCACGCCCCCTACTGGGGATGTAGTCCATAACCTGGGCATGTGCTCCTGACTAGAATTGAACTTGGGACCCTTCAGGCCTCAGGCTGACATTCTATCCACTGAGCCAAACCAGCTATGGTGGACCCATTCTTGATTGCAGTTCCACTAGAAGTGAGGAAATCTCTCTGTTTCTTTAATATACCAAAGTCATGGACCACCCCAAAGGCATAGCTGCTGTCAATCCTCCTATATAATAAAAGCCTAATATGCAAATTGGCCAAATGGCAGAACGACCTGTTGCTGTGATGTGCACTTACCACCAGGGGCAGACACTCAAGACAGGAGCTGTCCCCAGCCTGCAGGCTCCAGGCCAGCAAAGGCAGGTGCCAGCAGGGGCTCCCCTGATTGCCCTGCTGGTCACCCCACAGATCGGCCCTGATCACCGGCCAGGCCTACGGACCCTACCCATGCACGAATTTCATGCATTGGGCCTCTAGTATAAAATGTTTTTGGATTTTCCATTGGATAGCTAACAAGCTAAAGTGAAGGCGTGTAGTTCTGCTGGTTGAGCAGACTTAAATTGAGGAAGGATTCCCCTTTCCAGTAGTTCATATTGCGTTGTTAACAGCATGTTGTGCTTGATATTTCCCTTCTGCAATTATAGCATAGGACCCATGGATGAAAAGGGTATTAAATCTGTGTGTTTTGCAAGTCAGTACAAGGGCTTAATAACCATGACACCATGTCTACATAGTTATGGTGATCTGTGCCATTGTCTGGCAAGGGTAGCAGGATTGAGCAAATTGCAGCGCTTAATATGGAGTTTAGGTGAAAGGAGAAGGATCTCATAAGATGTTAGCCTGTTTGCTGAAAAATGTTGTTATTGGAGCTTGATAGACTCTCAGCAGCATGAGGTACTTGTAAGCATAAGTCATATCCTAATACTCATTCAGCTGAGGCTTCTACCAATTCACCTGCCTTGGCTGCTGCTTTTAAACATTTGGATATGTTCTGATTACTGGGTCTAATTGTTAGTATAATTTGGGAGCCCTAGGACCGGAATTTGTTATAGAGCTAATTTTAATTGGCTAAAGGCTTGCTGGTGAATTTCTTCCTGGGGTCTGGGGTCTGGGATTGAGTTCCTTGTAAGCTGATACAGAGGAGTTTCAATCAGAGAAACATTTATAACCCAAGATCTGTAATATTCTTCAAGTCCAAGGAAACTCATTAACTGTCATTTTGATGTAGGTTTAGGGAAGTTTTGGGATTATGTTTATTCTTTCAAGTGAGAGGGAAATGCCTTCTGCAGTCAAATCATGTCGTAGGTAGTGAACCTTTTTTGAGAATTGGAGTTTTTCCTTGGAGGCCTATGGCCTTTACAAACTAATTGCTGTAATATATAAATTGAATCTATTTCTGAATCCTTATTAGCGGAACATAACAGATAAGTCATCTACATATTGAATGAGTGAAGATTTCTTAGGAAACTGTAAAGTTGCCAAGTCTTTTTTTTTTTTTTAATATATTTTATTGATTTTTTACAGAGAGGAAGGGAGAGAGATAGTCAGAAACATCGATGAGAGAGAAACATCGATCAGCCGCCTCCGGCACATCCCCCACCGGGGATGTGCCCGCAACCCAGGTACATGCCCTTGACCGGAATCGAACCTGGGACCTTTCAGTCCGCAGGCCGACGCTCTATCCACTGAGCCAAACCGGTTTCGGCTTGCCAAGTCTTTTTTTAAAAATATATTTATTGATTGTTTACAGAGAGGAAGGGAGAGGGATAGAGAGTTAGAAACATCGATGAGAGAGAAATATCGATCAGCTGCCTCCTGCACACTCCCCACTGGATATGTGCCAGCAACCAAGGTACATGCCCTTGACCGGAATCGAACCTGGGACCCCTGAGTCCGCAGGCCGACGCTCTATCCACTGAGTCAAACCTTTCAGGGCTAAAGTTGCCAAGTCTTGATGTAAAACCTTCGAAAATAGGATGTGGCTTCAGTATACACTGTGGCATTATAGTCCAGGTATGTTGTTATTTTTTCTAAGTGAAGATAAGTAAATACTGATTCTCCTTGTCAACTGGAATACTAAGGAAAGAGCAGAGCAAAGATCCACCACTGTGGACTGTTTTGAGACGATAGGTACATTAGCTAACAAGGCATTAGAATTTGAAACTACCTTAGTATCACAGTTTTATTTGCACGCAGCAAATCCCCAGCATCATCCATTTGGATTTTTAATGGGTAAGATCGGAGTGTTACAGGGGCTAGTGCGTGGAATTTTAAGTCCTTGCTTAATTAAGTTTTCTACAGTTGGTGAAAGCCCTGGGATAGCTTCTGGTTTTAGTGGATATTGAGGGGATTTAAGCAGGGGTTTGGAATGATATATTTGGAATTTTGTGGGTTCAGAGCTCTTAATTTTGTATTTCTCAATGTAAGAAGAAGCCTGTAGGCATTCAGGCACTTCTGGGAGATGGGGGTTTCAGATTTTCTCAATTTCATCAGCCCCTTGTTGCAGAGGAGCAGAGCAGCTCAGGTTCAGGAGAGTTAGGAATTTCTGAGACATTTCTTCTTCCGAGTTACATTTTATATGACTCCTCAATTTAGAAAGCAAATCTTGTCCAAACACGTTTATTGGGGCAGTGTCACATAGAAGGAAAGTATGATTTCCAAAAATGGCCCTAGTGTCATCTGGACTGGTTTAGACCCATTGAGTTTGGTTAGAAATTCCCACTACAAAAATTCTCTTTACTCTTAGGGATTTGCTGTTTATGAAAGTAGATAAAGTGGCTTTGGTGTCCACCAGTACTACACCGATTCTTCATTAATTTTTATCTTAGTTTCCCCTTGTTCATTTAGAGGTATTATGGGGAGCAACTTTCCAATGGATCCCTTGGGGCCTCATCAATGATGATTATTATTTTGGAAATAAAATCTTTCAAGACTTCTCTGATGGAAGAACAGTCTGGCAAAAGGTGGAGGTCTATTAAAGGACGGGTTCTGTAGGGGCATTCCCTTTTCCAGTACCCTGGTTGTTTACAATGAAGGCAGAGATTTCAGGGCACAGTGTTCCTGAGTGGAGGACTTCTAGATTCTGGCTTGGAATGTGTATGTGAAGGTCCTCCTCTCGGTCCTTGGAGCTCTTGTTACTGTGGGGCCATGTTTATTGGCTTTAAAAATTTTACCTTGCTACAAGGTTTTCTCAAAATGCTCAGCTAATTCAGCGAGAGGGGCAGCTTTCCAGCCCAGCTTATGTCTTTTTATTAGGCTACTTAGTTCAGACTGGAGCCTGCTAATGAATACAGAAGTCAGGGCTTTTTCTGTGCTTGGGTTTAATAAAGAAAGCCCAGAATGTTGCACACAAAAGGTTTCTAGTCTTGTGTTATAGTCTGAGATTGGTTCACCCTTTTTGTTTTTGTTTGCAAGGTTGGATGATAGACCAATCAGTCTTTTAAATAAATACCTCATCAGTACTTTCAGCTAGGTCTTGCCATATCAGGAAAGTGAAAAGGTTCTAACTTTTCCATATCCTCAAACTCATGGTTGTGGAGTGGTGTCTCATTGTGGTTTTGATATGCATTTCCCAATGACTAATGATACTGAGCTTCTTTTTAAAAAATTTTTTTTGATCGATTTTAATGAGAGAGAGAGAGGGAGGGATAAAGAAAGAGAGAGAGAGAAAGACATTGATTTGCTGTTTCACTCATTTATGCATTCACTGATTGATTCTTGTATGTGCCCCTACCAAGGATTGAGCCCACAACCTTGGCGTTTGGGTATGATGCTCAAATCAACTGAGCTACATTGGCCAGGACTTGAGCATCTTTTCATGTGCTTATTGGCCATTTTATATCTTCTTTAGAGAAGAGTTTGTTCAAACCTTTTGCCCATTTCTTAATTGGGTTATTTTAAAAATTAAGTTTAAATTCTTTATTCTAGATTCAAGTTCTTTATCAGATATATGATTTTCACTTTTTCTTTTTGTGGATTGTCTTTTCACTTTCTTGATAGTGTATGTTGAAACAAAAGTTTTTAATTTTGATGAAGTTTATCTGCATTTTCTTTTGTTGCTTTTGATGTCAGTTCAAAGAAACCATTGCCCAATCAGTGTCATAAAGATTTATGCTTGTTTTCATCTAAGAGGTTATATTTATAGTTTTAGCTTTTACATTTAGGTGATTGATCCATTTTGAGTTAATGTTTGCTTATGGTGTGAGGGATTCAACTTCTTTTGCATGTGGATACCAGTTTTCCCAGCACTATTTTTTTTTTTAAAGACAATTTTTTTCCCTTTGAGTTTTCTTGACAGTCTGTTTTTATTCAGGTACCTCAGCATAAGGAATTGGATAGTTGAATTGAAGTAAAAGTGTTATGTGGAATCAATTGGTATCATAGTCCAAACTATTTTCTATGAATATTCATTTTGAACCCCCTAGCAATGTGGCTTTTTTCCTAGACTTTTTGGAAAAGTGGTTTGAAACTGTTTGTTTGCTTTTTGACTTAGCAGAGAGCAATATAAACCTAACAAAGACATTCAGAGCTCTCCATTTGCTTATTCATGTAGGTCAGTAAAAGCAAATCTTGATTATGCCACAAAATGTATATATATTTTTAGTGTTTGCCTGGATATTGACTTTATGACATTGAACAAGTTATTGCACTTTTTCCTTAATCTGAAAAATGGTTTTAATAACATTTTATATTTTCTTATTTCCATTCCTCATTCCCCTCCCCCCCCCAAATAAAAACAGTCCTTGTGCAGATAGCGCAGAAAAATTCCAAAGGAAAGTAAAAGTCCATCCTTTCCCACTAAGTCTCACTCCTGATATAACTGCCTTAAACTCTTTTATTTTTAATTTTTAGGTAAATTCCCAAACTTAAAAATACCGCATCTCTTTTTATATCTTAATTTTTCTTTGAATTCTAAACAGTATCTGTTGCTTGACTTTCTAGTAAATATCAAATTTAGGTCATTATGTTTTCCACTTTGTTTCTAATTCTGCTGTTACATTTTTTTGGTTCCTATTCAGGTGTTGATTATTCTTAACTTTTTGCAGCAAATTTCTGTTTCTTGGCCTATCAGTTTCAGACAATACATCTTCCATTCAGAGCATTTAACACCTATCTATTTCTCTTTGTTTTTTTCTACCTCCACACTTCCTTTTCTTCCAACCTTAATTTTCTGTTTATTGTCAAGATTTATATTATTTGGTTTATAACTCTTGCACACTTTTTGTACTTCTAAAGGAGATTCTAGAGTACTAATAACTAGCCTTTGTTATGTAAATATTAATCACGGTTAGAACCAAGTAGAGTGGAGCTATAGAGGAAATTCTGTTAAGTAAAACCTGTGCTGCCCTGGCCAATGTTGCTCAATTGATTGGGTGTTGTCCTATGCACCAAGCAGTTGCTGGTTCCATGCCCTGGTTGCAGGCTCGATTCCTGGTAGGCAGGCGGTGTGCAAGAGGCAGCTGATTGATATTGCGGTTTCATATCTATGTTTCTCCTCCCTTCCTCTCTCTCTAAAAATCAATAAATTATTCTTTAAAAATAGTATAAACCTCTGCTCCTTAAAGGAGAAATATAACAAAGTCCCGCTTGATTGAGGAACGCTCATGGACATTATTTTTTAAATTTGGTATTACAATGTGTTCTCATCTTGTAGCCATTCAGTTTTTCTGCAAGATAGGTATTCTGGAGTTCTCAACCTTCCTTTTCTAATTTGGGCACTTTCTTTCTAGGTGTGCTAATACAGCTGTCATTCTGGGATTACTTTACGTTACACTCCTGGGTTATGGCTATTATTTGGATTCCATGTCTTTTTTTTTAATTAAAATTTTATTTTACAGGAATACAGGATGGGGCAAAAGTAGTTTTGCAGTTGTGAGTACATGAAATAGTTTATTCTTGTATTATTATTTGTTAATCATTGTATTATTTTCCATACGAACAACTGTAAGCCTGCTTTTGCCCCACCCTGTGTAATTATAAGTATGCTGGTGATAAACTTTGTAAGTTTTGAATATTTGAAAATGGCTTGCCGTTTGTTTCTGATTGAAATTTTAGATATAGAATTTTAAGTTGGTAATACAACTTTTCTCTCTGAACTTTCAAAATTTTGCTCTAGGAAATTAAAGCAGCCCCAATGTTGCTAATCTGGTGGTTATCCTTTTGTAGTAACCTTCTTTACAGTCTTTATGGTGATATCTTTATCTTTGGTCTCTTAAATGTGTTTAGTAGTAGGCTTTTTTCATTACTCCTGTCAGGTGCCTTTTCAGTTTTAAGACTCTTTAGGTCTGGGGAATTATCTTTGATAATTTCTTTCCTCCTTTTTTGTTTTCTTGGAGACTCTTGATGGATGAATATTGATTGGACTTCCTAGATTGAAGCTTCATTTGTTTATTACACTCTGGAAGAGTCCCCTTTTACTTTGCCTTTGAACTTTTCTGTAGAACTTATTTCAGTAATTGTATTTTTAATATATAAGACTGCTATCCTCGCTCCTTCCTGCCCTCCTCCTTCCCTCCTTTTCTTTTTGAGTATAGTGCATATTGTTGTGTTTGTTCAGACCCTTCTACTAACAAAATAATAAAGTTCCAGTTATTCCATGTCCTGTTTTTTGTTGTCCATTCTTAATTTTAGACGTTTTGGTAGATGTTTAGTGGTTTTAATTTGCATTCCCACAGTCCCCTAATAAGTAATTATATAAAACCCCTTTTAATATACTTGCAATTTGGATATCTTTTGTGATGTGACTTGCCAAGTTTTTTGCCCATTTTTATACTGGGCCTTCTGTCTTTTTCATACTTATTTGTAAGAGTTCATTATATACCCTAGATACTAGCTCTTACAGATTATATTTTGCAGATAACCAGCCCTGTAAGTCTATTCAGAGTTCTGCTTGACTTCTCAACTTATCCACCATCCTTTCTCATTGGCAAATATCTCCAGGGGAAAAGAGGGATCCAATGTGCTATGCTTCCCTCCTTTCCGCAGTCTTGGCCTCTCAGGTCCTTGCTGCCTTTGTAGTGCGTTATGCCTTCAAACATATGTATTTATTAATATTATATTCAACTTTCAGGTTTTAATAGAAAAAGTTAAAGTCAGTCATTGGGGGACATGGAAGTAAACCAAGTCCTCCTGCATTGCAGTTTTTCAAGGAGCTTCTTGAGTATTAGATTCTCCACATAATTTTAGAGTCATCTTTTGAAGTTATGTAGGTACACACACACAACCTTTTGGGGTTTTTATGGGAAATGCATTGGAGAAAATTAACATTTTGTTACTAAGTTTTCTTAATCATGACCATTGTAATCTTCATATACCAGTATTTAGATCTTTTAGTGTCTCTCAATAAAGTTTTATAATTTTCTTCAACTAAACTATTGTAGATATTTGTTAGATTTATTTCTAGGTACCCTATGTTTGTATCAAATCATAAATGGTACCTTTTTATAATTATATTTTCTGTCTTGTTGGTAAACAGAAGTAAAATTTAACTTTGTATAACAATCTTGCTATACTCCTAATTATGATAAATTATCTATAGAACTCTTTTGGATTTCCTGTGTAGACCAACCTATCTGTGAATAATGACCTCTTTGTTTCCTCCTTTCCAATTCTTATGCTTTTTTTTCTCTTTCTTTCTTTCTTTTTCTTGTCTAAATGTGCTGGCTAGGATCTCCAGTACAATGTTGAATAGAAGCGGTGATGGGGGCATCCTGATCTTGTTCCTGATTTTAGAGGAAATACTTTCAAAGTTTCACAGTTAAGTATGATGCTTGCTGTAGGTTTATTGTAGATAATCTTTTCAGGTTAAGGCTGTTCCTTTCTATTACTAGTTTGCTAATTTTAAAAAATGGATGTTGAATTTTATCAGAAGCCTTTTTTGCATCTTTGAAGAGGATCATGTTTTTATTCTGTAATCTCTTAATGTTTTTCTTCTGTAATCTGTTAACATGGTGAACTACATTGATTGATTTTCTAATATTTAAATCAATCTTGTGTTTCAAGTATAAAGTCAACCTGGATCTTTCTGTCTCTGTCTCTCTCTGTCTGTGTGTGTGTGTGTGTGTGTGTGTGTGTGTGTGTGTGTGTCAATTTGAAGACAGTTAATTCAGGATTTTTGTCTCTAATAATGTGTAATATTGACCTATAATTTTAAAAATATATACTTTTCCCCTTTCTTCTGGAAGAGTTGATGTAAGATTAGAATGATCTGTTTCTTAAATGTTTGATAGAACTCCCTTGTAAAATTGTTACTGTTTTTTTCTTTGTGGGGCACGTTCTTAACTATTCTAATTGTTTTGGTTGTAGGATTGTTCGTATTTTCAATTTAAAACCGGTTTTGGTAGGTTATACTTTTATAGAAAATTGTCCATTTCATCCATGTTCTTCAATTTATGGTATTAATTTGTTAATCTCTAATTTTGTGTTACCTGTCTTTAATGTCCCTTTTATCTTTTTTAAAAAAACTTTCTTTTCCTTGATCAGTGTTAAGAGCTAAAAGTTTGCCAGTTTGTAAGATTTCAAAGAGTTGAGTTTTTGTCTTATATGCTCTTAAATGTATACTTTACCATTTCATTAATTTCTGCTCATTTCTTTCCTTATACTTCCTTTGGGTTTGTTTCTATTCTTTTTCTGAGTGCTTATTTTTTTAATTTTAACATAGGCAGTTAAGACCAGGAATTTCTATGTATTGCTTTCCTTGTTCACACAAGTTTTGATGTAGAGTGTTTTCATTTGTGAATATTTTTCTATTTTCTTCCGTGAATTCTTTAATTTATCATTTATTTAAAAGTTTTGGTTTCAAATATAGAGACGTTTCATCAGCTCCAGGTCTTACTCTTCTTTCTGGCTTCATGGTGCACATGTGTATAAATAAATATGACTCACAGGTGGGCTACCTTTGAGTTCAGAATTGACTGAAAATCACCAAGTAGGTTGATTTATGAGGCAGCAAGTGGATAAAAGTATAAACTAGGGTGCGTTGAATAAATAGATGGTAAAACCTGAAGCAGGATCTGCCTGTTACCTTCATTTTACTCCCAAGAACAAGTCAATAGGGAGTGGCTTGGAGGAAATATTGTTCTTTAAAAATTTTTTTTATTGCTTTTAGAGAGAGGAAGGGAGAGGGATAGAGAGACACATCAATTGGCTGCCTCCTGCCACACCTGCTACTGGGGATCAAGCCCAAAACCAGGGCATGTGCCCTGATCAGGAATCCAACTGGTCACCTCTTGGTTCATGGGTCAATGCTCAACCACTGAACCACACAGGCTGGGCATCCTTTGAGATTTGTGATCACTCATTTCCTTGCTCTTCAAAGGTCTTTTCCTCAATGGATACTCAGCTAGCTTGGAAATTCAGTTGTTCTAGATCAGCGGTTCTCAACGTGTGGGTTGCGACCCCTTTGGGGGTCGAATGACCCTTTCACAGGGGTCACCTAAGACCATCGGAAAACAAATATATAATTATATATTGTTTTTGTGATTAATCACTATGCTTTAATTATGTTCAATTTGTAACAATGAAAATACATCCTGCATATCAGATATTTACATTACGATTCATAACAGTAGCAAAATTACAGTTATGAAATAGCAACGAAAATAATTTTATGGTTGGGGGGTCACCACAACATGAGGAACAGTATTAAAGGGTCGTGGCATTAGGAAGGTTGAGAACCACTGTTCTAGAAATTTTACTGTTATATAAGACTAGGGGCCCAGTACACGAATTCGTGCACCTTAAAAAGGAACTGTGGGCCACGAGGCTGCAAGTAGGCACAGGGGCAGGTCTTGGCCCATCCTCTGTACCCCACCCAGCCCCTCCCACCCGGCCCCTGGTACCCTGTCTGCCGTCAGTCCTGCTCCCACTGCTCCCACTCCCACGCGCTGACGTCACCAGCCCCAATCGCACCCACTGAAGGCGTGGAGCGATTGGGGCCAGCACCAGCAGTGGGTTCAATCAGCAGCTGCTTCCCTGATGGCCCCTCAGGAGCAGGGGGAGGTGGAGAAGCCCTGAGGGGTGATTGGGGCCTACAGCCGCCGCTCACACCTGCTGATGGTGCTGAGTGTTCGGGACCAGCGCCGGGCACGGGCAGTGGTGGCTCCAGTGCTGGCAGCAGGTGCGAGCACTAGGTGGGACTGAGGCTTGCGGGAGCAAAGAATTTTCAATAACCACCAGAGACTCGCCCCGATGACAGCGACCGGTGCCCCACCTTGGTCTGGCACCCCCACTCACCTGCTCCACCATCTCACCACAGCCAGTACCCACCATGTTCTGCACACACCCCCTGGTGGTCAGCTCACATCATAACAACTGGTTGTTCGTTTATTTGGTTGTTCTAGTTGTTCTGCCATTCGGTCTATTTGCATATTAGCCTTTTATTATATAGGATATGTGGATTTTTAGCTTTAATATTAAAAACATTATCCTATATAATAAAAGCCTAATATGCTAAATGTCCAGTCGTCCATTCAACCAATCAAAGTGTAATATGCTAATGATATGCTAAGGTTGCTCAACCGCTCACTATGACGTGCACTGACCACCAGGGGGCAGACACTCCGACCAGTAGGTTAGCTTGCAGCTGGGGTCCAGCCGATTGGGACTGAGTGAGATGGGGCCGGACATGCCCTGGAGTCCTCCCACAGTCCCTCCCCGGCTGGCCAATCTCCCACCTCCCACTCCTGATCGTGCGCCCACTCGCAATCCGTGACCCCTCAGGGGATGTTGGAGAGCCAGTTTCGGATATGACACGCACTGACCACAAGGAGGCAGATGCTGAACACAGGAGCGCCACTCCCACAGGGGGAGCGCCACTCAGCCATAAGCCAGGCTGTTGGCTAGCGAGTGCAGTGGTGGTGGCAGGAGCCTTTCCCGCCTCTGCAGCAGCGCTAAGCTATCAGTCAGACATCCCCAAATGGCTCCTGGATTGTGAGAGGGCACAGGCCTGGCTGAGGGACCCCTCTCTCCTGAGTGCATGAATTTCATGCACCGGGCCTCTAGATTTCTTATATTGTCCTTTGATATTTAAGTTGGGGTAAAAAATTCATTGGCTTTTGGATTACAAATCTGTCTTGCCTCAGCTGGTGTGGCTCAGTGGTTGAGCGTCTACCTATGAACCAGGAGGTCAGGGTTCGAGTCCTGGTCAGGGTACATGCCAGGGTTGCAGGCTCAAGCCCCAGTGTAGAGTGTAAAGGAGGCAGCCGATCAATTATTCTCCCTCATCGTTGATTTCTCTATCTCTCTCTCCCTATCCTTTCCTCTCTGAAATCAATAAAAATACATATTTTTAAAAATCTTTCTTGATATTGTAAATTTACTGCTTAGTATCAGAAGTTATGCATATAGTGTTGTAAAATTCTAATTGGTCAATTGATGGTAATGCTGTAACAAATATTATGTATTGGTAGGGCTTAGTTTTAAAAAGGAACATTTTTATTGGTTATAAATTTCATAGTCCAACAAATACAAGTTTTCACTTGAGCATAAGTGGATTATGAGGGTTAATAGAAATTAATAGACTACCAAAATTAAGAGTACAACAAAACAAAATTAGCACCATAATTTGAATGTAATTTAGTGAGGGTGGGCTGGCAGTATAAACAGGAATGATTCTAACTGGTAAGTGGAAATATTGGTTGCTAGCACATGCCAATTGATAGAATGCTGGAAAATAAGATTTTATATTATATTCTAAACAGGGTTTTTATGTTCTTGGCTATTGGCTTACTTATTTATTTTTTCTTTCCTTTTAGAATATGGTCTCTAGTTTTAGGGTTTCTGAACTACAAGTGTTACTAGGCTTTGCTGGACGGAATAAAAGTGGACGCAAGCATGACCTCCTGATGAGGGCGTTGCATTTATTGAAGAGTGGCTGCAGCCCTGCGGTTCAAATTAAAATTCGAGAATTGTATAGACGCCGATACCCACGGACTCTTGAAGGACTTTCTGATTTATCCACAATCAAATCATCAGTTTTCAGTTTGGATGGTAACTCATCACCTGTAGAACCTGACTTGGCTGTGGCTGGAATCCACACATTGCCTTCCACTTCAGTTACACCTCACTCACCATCCTCCCCTGTTGGTTCTGTGTTGCTTCAAGACACTAAGCCCACGTTTGAGATGCAGCAGCCATCTCCCCCAATTCCTCCAGTCCATCCTGATGTGCAGTTAAAAAACTTGCCCTTTTATGATGTTCTTGATGTTCTCATCAAGCCCACGAGTTTAGGTAAGTGTTAGACAAATCCATTTCTTCTAGATAAAAAATAAAGCAAAGGCCTGATTTGCTGTTAAAAGATAAATTGAGGCATTAGTGCTAAATGTTTAAGTGTACAGATAAAGAATATTGGCAGCCATGACTGAAATCTAACAGAAAACTGTTGATTTCAACATTCTCATTCTTTTGGCTTAGAACTCAAATTGCCTTTATATGTATATGTAGGGGAACAGACACAAATCTTCTTGCCTGTGATATTCTGTGTTTTGATTCTTTTGATATTTTTACAAAGAGACTTAGTTTCTGTTTAACATAGCTTTTAAACTGCTTTCCTAAGAAGTAAACCTTTTATACTTAACTAGAGGTGCAGTGCACAAATTTGTGCACCAGTGGGGTCCCTCGGCCTGGCCTGCAGAATCGGGCCGAACATGGCTCTCCGACATCCCCTGAGGGATCCTGGATTGTGAGAGGGTGCAGGCCAGGCTGAGGGACCCCACTGGTGCATGATCAGGGCCGGGGAGGGACGAGGGAAGTTGGCCAGCCAGGGAAGGACCGCGGGAGGGCTCCAGGGCCTGTCAGCCCATCTCACTCAGTCCCGATCAGCTGGACCCCATCAGCAAGCTAACCTACCAGTTGGAGCGTCTGTCCCCTGGTGGTCAGTGCACATCATAGCATCTGGTTGACTGTCTGCCCCCTGGTAATCAGTGCATATCATAGTGAGTGGTTGAGCAGCCTTAGCATATCATTAGCATATTACGCTTTGATTGGTTGAATGGCTGACTGGTTGACTGGACACTTAGCATATTAGCCTTTTATTATATAGGATTTTTTTTGTCTAAAGTGGCAAAAAAAATTTTTCTAAATTTTTTTGCTTTTTGTTTAATATTCATCAATTGCTCAGAAAATATAAATTTTATCATGCTACTTAAAGTTGATACAGGTATGTAACAAATTTTTATCTAGGTTGATGACTTCTATATTGGAACAGCATAATTTCTTACTGCTTAATGAAATTATATGCAGAGGTATTTGGATTTATTGATGAAATAAACTGTTTGGGAAATGGTATTTCATAGTTAACCTGGGAGATTACTTTCTTTTCCATCCTGTGAAGACCCTTTTTGTTTTCAGTTATTTGAAAACTCATATATATCAGTGTGCTCTTTTCCTTTGGGTAGGATTATACTGCAGTACATCTTGGTTGTGCTGGAAGGAAATTTTGAGGGTCAGAGCTGGTTAATGGAGTCAATATGGCCTGTTTGGTTGGCAGGCCAAGGTGGCTATGCTTTTTCCAGGCCCTTTCTCTTTGCTTTGCTTTCATTTAACAATATTGAGCCAGGCAGGCAGAGTAATGCATTTTTATCCTTCCATTATATTCATTCTGCAATAAGGATTCTGTACTTGTTCGCATTTTTATTATTTGTACAGAGTCCTATGAGTAGAATTATTGCATCAAAGAGTAAGAACATTTTAGACTCTCGATAACATATTGCTAAATTAGTTTCCAGAAGAGCTATGCTAGTTTAAATTACACAAAGTGAGGAATGCCTATCATTGCACTTTACTTCCTGCCTTTATTAGTTATTAAAAACAAATCTTTGTGATTTTGATGGATAAAAACTTGTGTCTTCTTTAGATTATTTTATTTCTAAAATTAATAGTAGGAGCAAACTTTTCAAATGTTTATTACCCAGTGCCTTTTTAAAATGCTTTTTCATCTTTAACTTTTTTTTTTTTTACAGCTCCATTTATCTGGTTAAAATGTTTCCATAATTTTATTTCTCCCATTGTCATGGTTTTTTAGTTTATGCTATGCTACCAATGCATAGTATCATGGCTCATACATATGTTTCTTTCTCAGCAATTATTGCAAGAAAGCAACTATTTCTTTATATGTATTTTGAGAAAAATTCAGACTTATGATATATGCTTACGTGACCCTACCTCATGGAACTCCTCAGGAATATGGACAACGTGAGGACTGAGAATATAAGAGAGCCTGTGGGATCATGGTTACAGTGGAAGGTGTTTCAGAGACACGGTTGAATGCCCAGAAAAAAAGACTAGAGACAGAAGATGCAGCAGCGTGTCTTCTCTGCCTATTAGTATCCCTAGTGCACCAAGGGGTGATCTCTGGAGAGGCTTCCTGCTTTGTTCAGAAATAGAAATATTCTTGCTTCTTGTTCTTCATAGTGTTTCTCTTTCATTAACATCAGTAAGGTTAAAGAAAAGTAGTAGGGTTTTTATAAGTTTACTAAATAAAAACTTTTTTCATTTGGCTTAGATAAAATACTGCCAGAAGTATTTTGTGTTGAAAAGTGGCTTAGAAAAACTTGGGTTATGCTCATGGTTAGAATGTAAGAAATAAATAAATAAATAAATAAATATAAATATATATATATATATATATATATATATATACACACACATATATATATATATTTTAGAATTTATAAAATAACTTCTTATCTCTGAGCTAAAACTTATCTATATATTTTTTCAGGGGTCTTGTCTATCACTGTTTTTATAAGCATTATAAACTGATTCTTGTTTAAAACAAGGCTTAAACATTTCGTTATTCTGCCTTCTTCCCTAAAGAGAAAAAGAATTTTTTTTTTTAAAAGAGGTATTTTATTTTACTTTATTTATTTATTTTTAAATATATTTTATTGATTTTTTACAGAGAGGAAGGGAGAGAGATAGAGAGTTAGAAGCATCGATGAGAGAGAAACATCGATCAGCTGCCTCCTGCACATCTCCCACTGGGGATATACCCGCAACCCAGGCACATGCCCCTGACCGGAATCGAACCTGGGACCCTTCAGTTCGCAGGCCGACACTCTATCCACTGAGCCAAACCGGTTTCGGCGAAAAAGAATTTTCTTAATGTATTTAGTCTTATTATGTCTGACTGATGAAACACTCAGTGAAATGCTTTGAAATCCTAAGAAGTGCTCTTTTTTTTTTTTTTTTTTTTTTTTTTTAAATATATTTTATTGATTTTTCACAGAGAGGAAGGGAGAGAGATAGAAAGTTAGAAACATCGATGAGAGAGAAACATCGATCAGCTGCCTCCTGCACATCTCCCACTGGGGATGTGCCCGCAACCCAGGTACATGCCCCTGACCGGAATCGAACCCGGGACCCTTCAGTCCGCAGGCCGACGCTCTATCCACTGAGCCAAACCGGTTTCGGCAGAAGTGCTCTTTTTAAAAAATATGTTTAATTGATTTCAGAGAGAGGAAAGGAGAGGGAGAGAGAGATAGAAACATCAATGATGAGAGAGAATTATCAATTGGCTGCCTCTTGCACACCCTCTACTGGAGATCAAGCCCGAAACCTAGTCATGTGCCCTGACCGGAAATGCTCTACCATTGAGCCATTCCAGCTGGGCTAAGGAGTCTTTTAGACTTTGAGGTAGAAAGTTTAAAAATCAGCATAGTACCAAATAAAAGTGGAAAAATTTAATGTTTTCTGGTAATGACCTTTAGTTGAAAATTTTTTATTTCACATGTCTAACGCAGTGTAATATGGTGTTGTTTTATGATGTTGGAAATACTTTAAAAATAAAAATCTCTGGGAAAATTTATTTATTTGGATACCGCTATGGAGAAACCTGTTTACATTTGGGAACTGAGAATTAAAAATCTTCAGGAGTCAAAAGGGATATCAAATCCAAATTTTAAAGCACATATTTTTGACAACTGCAAGCCAGTTTGTGTGTTTTTTATTTTATATACAATTGATTAGAAGATTTTTAAACTGTCAACATATTGTTAAGTAGGAATTGACAACATGGGAGAGACTGGAAGAGCCCTGGTAGGAAAAACAGATACAAGAGGTTAAAAATAACATTCCAGAATCTCTTGTGATATTGAATCCAAAAGAATTGCTGTTACAGCATGGCATACAGATTGATGCTAAAAAATACCAATGATGATGAGTATATTCTATTTAAGAAGACACCTTATTATATAGTTTGCAGTTTGGAATCATTTTTATTCAAAATGATTAAAATTAAAATATTTTAGCATTTGAAATGGCAGACTGGCATCTAGAAAAGCTGAGTGGACACAACAATACTAAATCAGGTTCTCTGTATCTGTGGTTATACTGTATCAAATGGACAATCCCCTAATCTAAAAGCAAACTAACTAAAATCTCTGTTCTCTCTTAAATAGCTATTCTGATTTGCTCTCACAGGCAGTATTTTTCTTTTCAGTTTTTTTTTTCTTTAAGATAATTTCTTTTGAAGGTGAAATCCTTTGAGAATTGTGTTTCTACTTTAAAAACTTGTCTATATTCAATCTATACAAAAGATTATATATAAAACATTAAGTTCTAAGGAATATCAATGAAATTAATACCTGTGAAACCTCTACCCACTTTTTTGTTAAATCCTCACCGGAGGATCGAAGATATGTTTATTTACTAGGTGTACCGGTTAATAATGCGGATTTTGTAATCAAAGAAAACACAATAATTTCAAGAGAAATATCAAAAGTGCTTTATGCAAAATAATGTCCACCGCTAGCTACACATTTCCCCCATCTTTCAGGTAATTTGTGGATACCGTCCCAATGGAACTTTTCTTGTTTGAGGCAAACCATTCAGAGACCCAATTTTCCACTTACTCGTATGTTTTGAAGTGCTGCTCAGAAGGTGCATGTGCTATCGATTGGAATAAGTGGTCATCTGAAGGAGCAAGGTCTGGTGAATAAAGCGGGTGGGTTAATACTTCCCAGACAAGATCTTTTAATGTGTCTTTAACTGGTTTTGAAGTGTGTGATGGTGCGTCATCATGAAGCAAAATTACTTTGCCATGTCTTCTGGCACATTCTCGTTGTTTTATGATCGAAGCGTGATTCAAATTGATTATTTGTTGTCGGTAGCGATCAGTATTAATGGTTTCACCTGGTTTTAGAAGCTCATAGTACACCACACCTTCCTGATCCCACCAAACGCAGAGCATTGTCTTTCCGAAGTGATTTGGCCTTGCAGTCAATGTTGATAGTTGAGCTGGCTCAGCCCATGATTTTGTGCATTTGGGATCCTCAAAATAAATCCACTTTTCATCGTCAGTCACAATTCGATGCAAAAAAAGACTTTCTTTCGTGCCATTGAAGCAACATTTTACTGATGACTTTTCGGTTTTCCATTTGTCTTTTGTTCAGTTGATGTAGCACCCATTTTCCTTCCTTTAAAGTCTTTCCCGTTGCCTGTAAACGATCGGAAATTGTTTGCTGAGCAATGTTTAATCTTTCTGCAAGTTGTTTTTGAGTTTGACACGCATCTTCATCCAATGCTTGTAATTATTGGCCTTCAAACTTTTTCGGTTGACCTGGACATTCTTTGTCTTTGACATCGAAATCATCACTTTTAAAGCGTTTTAAACCAGTGTTGATGAGTATCTTGAGATGGAGCATGTTCACCATAAGCTTCCCGAAGTTTTCAGCAGCACTTTTCTTCAAAATAAAGTAATGAATTAAAACTTGCTGCAAATGTTCTTTTTTTTGGCACAAAATTTGACATTTATAAGCGTAAAAATATCTATGTTAACACCTTCAGAAAATTTGACATAGGAAGTTTTGAAGCTTGCTGTCAATACAACAAAATAGCATACATACCAAATCGCATATATATCAACATATGTGTAATTCCATCTACTGAAAAAAAATCTGCATTATTTACCGCCACACCTAGTATTTTAGACAGGATGGGAGAGAGGGAGGGATGGAGGGAAGAAGAGAGAGCAAGAGCGAGAGGGAGACACCTATGTGAGAGAAATATCAATCCTCCCAATTTACCTTAGTGAATTCACTGAAGATCTTGCACACAGCTTTGCATTTTGGCTACATGTTAATCAGGCTTATCAGAATGAATCAAGAATTACAGATGTTGAGTAGATAATTTCATATTTCTGTCTCCTTTCTCCTGCCTTTCAGTGCTGTTACTTTTGCTTTAAAGTTATATTTATAAGGAAATCATAAAAGAAAGCATATTACTTTATCATTACCATTTATTAACTGTTTGTGGTGATTTTCATTCCCGAAAATTTGAATTTGGTATCATTTTTATCTGGATAATTTTCTTTTACTTTTCTTGTAGTGTATGTCTGCTTTCAACAGTTGTCTTGGCTTTTTGTTTATCTAAAAGTCATTATTTCGCGCTGTTTTCAAAGAGTATTGAATTTTCAGTTGACAATTTTTTCCTTTCACTACTTTGAAGATGACATATGGCCTACTTTGTTTCTGAGGAGAAGTCAGCCTTTATTCATATTGTTCCCTTGTACGTATGGTTTGTGTTTTCTCTAACTGCTTTCAAGATTTTATAGTCATCATTAGTTTTCAGTAGTTTGAATTTGATTTGACTAAGTGTGTATTGTTTTTTTTTACTGTATTTATTTTGCTTGGGGTTTGATCTGTAAGGGCTTTACTCCCTTCCTTAAAATTAGGGGATATTCTTCCATTATTTCTGCAAGCTTTAAAAATTTTTACATATTTTTTATTTTATTTTTTTATGCTCTGTTTTCTCTTCTTATGGGACTCCATTTGTACCTGTGTTGGACTGTGGTTTCTGGCTGGAGAGACTAGTTGCTCATACATTAACTAAAATTGAAAATGCAGAGTGTTTATCTCTAATCTCCAAATATACCTGCTAGGTTAGTAAATTTGACAGTTAAGAGGTCATCGGTAATATTAGCTCTAGATAGAGAATGGAAAGTAAAATCTGCACGAAAGAGTTGAAGAGTGAACAGGAATTGAAGAAGTGGAGAGACTTACTAATGTAGTTCTGTGTTTGTGTTTTATGTGCCATAGTTATGTTTATGACTTATAGTTTGTCTCCTTTTTAGGCCTTCAGCATAAACATCCTCCCTCCCCTCTGTTTTTAAATGTTCTGGGAGCATAATTGCTATAATAAATTACCTATGCTTAAAGAAAATACTTTTTTTTTTTTACTCAAGGAGTTAATATTTTCTTGATTTGGTGTGACTGGGGATTGAAGATTTCTGATATTGGATATTTAGCTGGTATCTTGTTTACCTTCATGCATTAGGAAAACTGGCCAGTAACACACAAGGACCATTTTGCCTTATTCTGTATGTTACTGTGGTATTTGTTGGGAAGCAGAACACCTGAGATCTCTATATTAGCTTTAGTTTTGTCTTAATGAGCGCTAGAATATCATTAATACACCAGTATATATGTGTTTAAGTTCTTTGTGAAGTGAATACATTATGATTTTTAATAATATAGTTAAGGATGATTTTATTATGTATCCTTTTAAACTAGATAATCTTTTATATCAGTGATGGCGAACCTATGACACGCATGTCAGAGGTGACACGCAAACTCATTATTTTGGTTGATTTTTCTTTGTTAAATGGCATTTAAATATATAAAATAAATATCAAAAATATAAATCTTTGTTTTACTATGGTTGCAAATATCAAAAAATTTCTATATGTGACATGGCACCAGAGTTAAGTTAGGGTTTTTCAAAATGCTGACACGCCGAGCTCAAAAGGTTCGCCATCACTGTTTTATATGCAAATCATCATTATATATTTTAATAAACTATCAACTTAGACATTTTAAAGTTTTAAATTTTCTCTTCTGTGAGTAATCTGTAATCTATACTAATAAAAGGGTAATATGCTAATTAGACCGGATAGACCTGACGTCCTTCCTGACAAAGCCGAGGCCTGGGGGAGCCTGGGCAAAGCCGCCCGGGTTCCTCGGTGCCTGCCCGGGTGAAGCTGGCCCGGGCCTGAGTTCCGGGTGCCTGCAACCAGCCAGAGTGAGGGAAGCCCAAGTCCCGGTTGCCTGCAGTCGGCCGGAGTAGGGAAGCCTGGGTCCCGGGTGCGGGGGCTGAGGCAGAGGCAGTTAGGACCAATCAGGCAGGCAGGCGAGTGGTTAGAGGTGATCAGGCAGGCAGGTGAATGGTTAGGGGCGATCAGGCAGACAGAGGTGGTTAGGGGCAATCAGGCAGGCAGGCGAGTGGTTAGAGGTGGTCAGACAGGCAGGCAGAGGCGGTTAGGGACGATCAGGCAGGCAGGTGAGTGGTTAGGGGCGATCAGTCAGGCAGTCAGGCGAGTGGTTAGGAGACAGCGGTCCTGGATTGCAAGAGGGTGCAGGCTGGGCTGAGGGGAATCCCCCGCATGAATTTTGTGCACCTGGTCTCTAGTCCTATATAATAAAAGGCTAATATGCAAATCGACCGAACGGCAGAATGACTGGACGTACACTGACCCCCAGAGGGCAGACGCTCAACACAGTTGCTGCCCTCTGGTGGTCAGTGCGCTCCCACATGGGTAGCGCTGCTAATCCAGAAGCCGGCTCAGCCAGAAGCTGGGCTCATTGCTGGAGAGTGCAGAGGTGGTGGTGGGAGCCTCTCTTGCCTCCATGACAGTGCTAAGGACCCCTCTGCAGACATCCCCCAAGGGGTCCCAGACTGCAAGAGGGCTCAGGCTGGGCTGAGAGACCACCTCCCCCCCCACACCACCCCCAGTGAACAAATGTTGTGCACTGGGCCTCTAGTTGAATATAATGTATCAAAAACAAACACAACAAAGAAAGAAACAAAACAAAACAAAAAAATCCAAAACACACCTGAATCTGGGATAGAGTTCAACTGGGGGGAGTTTTTTAAATTTCAATTTTATTTATTTATTTTATTTTATATACATACAGATTTCTTAATTGTTAATATTTGGGAGTTTTTCACTTGATCAGATTTTCATTAGATGATATAATATAGTCAAGAATGAAATGTAATATCGAAGGGTTGTGTTATATTTTGACTATTATAATTAGTGTGCTAGAATTAAAAATGCTTAAAATGGGACTGGCTTTACTTTCATGATTTCAAGATGATTGCAATTTAGTACTTATCTATTTTGAAGTATTTTAGTTATAAAAAATTCAGAATTTGGCAGACTCTTTATCAGAATTACCTAGTTGCTGTAGGTTACAATATCCTTGGATTTGTTATTTTAATATCAAGTTTTTTCTTCCCTCCCCAGTTCAAAGCAGTATTCAGCGATTTCAAGAGAAGTTTTTTATTTTTGCTCTGACTCCTCAACAAGTTAGAGAGATATGCATATCCAGGTAAGAGGAATGTTTGGAATATATTTCTCCGTGAACATTGGTGTATTAGTCTGCTAAGGCTGCTGTAACAAAGTACCACGTACTGGGTGGCTTAAACAGCAGAAATTTATTTTCTAACATTTTAAGAGGCTTGAAGTCTAAGATTCAGTGTTTACAGGTTTGCTTTCTCCAGAGTCCTTTGGCTTTTGGATGGCTGCCTTCTTGCTGTGTGTACTCACATGGCCTTTCCTCCGTGTACCTGTGCATCTCTGGTGTCTCTCTTTTTATGTGGACACCAATCATATTGGATTAAAATCCCAATCTTCTGACTTCATTTAACCTTAGTTACCTTTTTAAAGTTGTCATCTCCACATATTAAGGGTTAGGCCAGGGCTTCAATATTCATTTTGGGATAATACAATTCATTTCATACGAGTTGAACTATTTCTTTTTAAGTAAGTGTGGTGTGTACTTTGACTAAGGTTACCAAAATATTTAATAAATATTCTGTATTAGAATAATATTTAAACTTTGAGTAAAACACCAGAGTATCTTCTGAATTACTTTTTGTCACATTTGGCAATAATGTTTTTAATGAAAAATTTATTTCAAATATAGCAACATAAAAAAGAATTTGTGATAGTCCAAAGACAGTATGATCATATACTGTATCATCCAAACTGAGGCATTTTTAGAGTGAAAGGAGACATTATTTGTAATTTTTCTGGGATAAGAACATCAACTGGTACTGTTCTGAGCATAGTAGAAAGATTAGTCCAAAAAACCCAAAATCCAAATAGAGGATTCAGAAAAAATAGAGACAATTTAGAGGAGGAAATTGCCAAAGAAATAAAATGACTGTAGCTTGATGTAATCCATGTTCATCAGTGGTAAGGGATTGAGTTAGTGTAAATTGGAAGTACTTTCAATCTTGGGGATAGTAATAAATCAGCTAACAAACAAATAGAACAAGTAAAATATTATAATTTATATCCAAAACCATGTCATTAACCTTAAGTTTTGTTTGTTATTTAGGGATGATCCCTTGCTTGAGATTAGCATTTACTAAGTGTTTTATTAGGTGCAAAGCACTGTATTATATGATATAACTCCTTTCTACAAGTTGTTTTCCACAAGTGTTGTTGGTGAACCAGTTTATATTCATAAAATGATCATTGGCATTGTGAGGTGTCATGTGAAAAGAGCCAATTCAGTAAGGACAAGTGAGAGCTGATTTATAGGAGGAGATTACTTTTAACCTTGATGGTGTGGGAAAGCTTCACTAGAGTGTTGAGTGGGCCTTTGACAGAAGATTATTTAGAGTAAGTAGATTTCAAGATACATTTTAAAATAAATTTTTAAAGTTTGAACTATGTGAATATATTCACTAATTAAGAAATGAATGATTAAAATTTAAGTAATTTTAATTTACAAGTTTAATCATGTTCTAGAGATGGATGATGGTGATGGTTGATACTCAACCACTGAGCCATGCTGGCTGGGCACCACCAAAAACATTTTTAAAATTAATGATAAAAGTAAGGCTATTTACAGTTCTTCTTCCAAATTGAAAATAAAGCTCACATACACATGTACGTACATAAAACCCCCAACCTCTTCAGAGCCGTCTAATCAAAAATTTCCTTCCGAAGTGGAAGTAAAAGCTTGGTACCCATTACCGTGCTTTAGTAATTATCAAAATTTTGGAAGTCTGTACCATATATGACCTCCCCTCCACATTTTTCCTGAAATATTTTAAAGCAAATAACAGGCATCATATAATTTCACCCAGAAATACTTCAAAATGCATCTCTAATTAATTTTTAACACAATCATAATTGAATCATAATTCATAAGTCTTTAATATAAAACAGTGTCTAGCCCAGCCGTGGGCAAACTACGGGCCGTGGGCAAACTACGGCCCGCGGGCCGGATCCGGCCCGTTTGAAATGAATAAAACTAAAAAAAAAAAAAAAGACCATACCCTTTTATGTAATGATGTTTACTTTGAATTTATATTAGTTCACACAAACACTCCATCCATGCTTTTGTTCCGGCCCTCCGGTCCAGTTTAAGAACCCATTGTGGCCCTCGAGTCAAAAAGTTTGCCCACCCCTGGTCTAGCCTATGTATTACTTCGTACTACTAAATTATTTTTACTTTGAAGTAATTATAGATTTACCGAAAAGTTGTAAAAAGCGCAGATATACTTTTCACCTAGCTTCGCTTAACATTAACATCTTGCATAACCATACTTTAATTATCAAAACCAAGAAATTAATATAATACTGTTAACTAAATTACAGACTTTATTCAGATTTTACCAGTTTTTCTACTATTGAATTTTTGTTCCTGGATTCAATCCAAGATCCCAAATTATATTTAATTGTGTCATTTTAGTCTCTTTCAGTTTGACAGTTTAATTTTGCCCTTTTTTTTTATAACTGTTGATACTTTTGAAGAGTACTAGTCAGGTATCTGTACAGTGTCCCTCAATTTGGGTTTGTCTGATGTTTTGTCATGACTAGATTGAGATCAGGCAATTTTGGCAAGAATGCCCAAGTTATATTTCTTTCTCAGTGTATCATATCAGGGGCTACAGAATATTGATACATCTTATTTTTGGCAATGTTAATCTTGGTCACTTGGATAAAGTGTTGCCTACCAGATTTTTGCACTGTAAAGTTGCTGTTTTCCCTTTGTTATTAAAAAATTTCTTGGGAGCCCTAGCCGATTTGGCTTAGTGGATAAAGCATTGGCCTGTGGACCGAAAGGTCCCAGGTTTGATTCCAGTCAGGGGCACATGCCCGGGTTGCGGGCTCTATCCCCAGTAAGGGGTGTGCAGAAGACAGCCAGTCAGTGATTCTCTCTCATCATTGATGTTTCTATCTCTCTCTCTCCCTCTCCTTTCCTCTCTGAAATCAATTAAAAAAAAAAAAGATAAAAAAAATACCTTGGAAGGAGGAGGTTCTTTGAGATTAGGCACATATTGTTTCTCCAGATTTTTGCTCACCAATTTAAGCATTCACTTGTGGTTATTGCCTTTAGCAGTTACTTCACCATAAACACTCTTTGTGTTTCAGTGGTATGATTTTCTATTGTCCTTATTCTCTTCCACATTGGAGTTATTTCTTTTTTTTTTTTATGGAAGAGCAGGCCCTTTCCCCCTATTTATTTAATTACTTACTTGTATCTGTGTGTCCATGTGGGCTCTTGGTTACTTTGAGGGTTGTATTTCAATGCTATAAGTAATTTATGTTGTTGCTCAAACTCTTCTACCTTTGGCCATTAGACATTCTTTCAGGTTGGTTAACCCAATTTCTTTCTGTTTTCCAAAGGGATTTTTTGCCAGGTGGTCGAAGAGATTATACAGTCCAAGTTCAGCTGAGGCAAGTTTGAAATTTTCTTTTACTTTAATAATATTTGCTAACTATGTGCATATAGTCATGAATTTGAAAATACATAAGCATGTTTGAGTATACTATTTAAGAATAATTTCTTTTTTCTTCTTTAATGCAGACTTTGCTTGGCAGAGACAAGCTGCCCTCAAGAAGATAACTATCCCAATAGTCTATGTATAAAAGTAAATGGGAAACTTTTTCCTTTGCCTGTAAGTTGCTTTTAATTCACCAGGAGGTCTGGTAGAATAGATAAAGACTAAAACTATGAGTAAATAAATTATTGATTGGATAATGGGTATATGGGAGTGCATTATACTTTTTTCTTTCTTTTTGTATATGCTTTGAAATTTTCAGTAAACCTATAAAATAAAGAGGGAATATGCAAATTGACTGTCACTCTATCATAAAGATGGCGGTGCCCACAGCAGTGGTGGGGGTTTCCGTAACACAAGATGGCTGCGCCCATAGTGGAGGCCGAGTTTCCGTAACGAGTCTTAACGAGCAATCAGCAGGGACCTGAGGCTGCGCCCCACCCAACACCCCCTCCCGTGGGGCTAGACAGGGGACCTCAGGGCCCCCCCCCCATGCCAGGCCGGGGACCTCAGGCCACGCCCCTGCCCGGTGGTGCTTGATGGGGGACCTCAGGCCACATCCCCCACTCGGCAGGGCTTGACGGGGGACCTCAAGGCTTGCCCCCTGCCCCGGCCTGGGCTGGGGGACCTGAGGCTGCGCCCCCCACCTGGCGCCAGGCCAGGGGACCTGAGGCTGTGACCCTGCTTGGAGGGGCTTGACAAAAGTGGAACCGGCCAGGTCTGGATCTAGCCCAATGGGGGTGGGGCCCGCTGGGTCTTTTCGAGGCACACGTGGGTGGGCGGGGACTTGACTCTGGGTCCCATGGTGCACCCCAGACTCTGACAGGAGGAAGATTGTCATATACATTTTATTAATTTTCTTTCATCTCTGACACTTCTAGTATAGAGAAAGGGCAAATAGCAATATTAAAATATTTCCTCTAATTAATCCCCCTTTAATGTGCACAAACTTCGTGCACCATGCCACTAGTCTGTAATAATAAAAGGGTAACATTCAAATTGACCAAATGGCCAAATAGCAGAACGACCGTCTGGACCACCATGGTATGACACGTACTGGCGCCACGCCTTCCAAGGCAGGTGCAATGCTATTGGTTGGGGGGCCCCACCATTGCCCCATGATTGCCCTGCAGAGGGAAGCCCAGGCCACCAGCTGGCAGGGCAATCATTGGGGGGCTCCACGATTGGCACAAAGAGGGAGGCTCAGGCCACCTTCTGTGGGGCAGTAGATCGGGGGGCTCTGTGGAACTGGGGAACCAGGGGTGTGTGGCGGTGGACATGGGCTGCACCAGGCCAAGGCAGGTGCAGGCTGGGGGTGGCTGCTGGCAGCCCGGGCTGCGAAGCAGACAGCTGGTAAAAGGAAGGCCTACCCTTGCATGAATTTTGTGCATCGGGCCTCTAATAAAAAAATAAAAGACATCTTTGAGGCAATTGGGAAATTTGAATATAAACCTTACATTAGATAATTTTTAAAAATTATGGTTAATTTTGTAAGGTTGCGATACATTTTTTTTAAGGTCTTTATAAAGATGCATATAAGAGTATCTGTGGATTAAATAGCATGTCTAGAATTTGCATTTAAATACTAAGGGGCAAAATCAAATGTGTGTTTGTGTGAGGTGTGAATTCTGTGTGGGCTGATTAGGCCAGAAGCAAACAAAGCACAATTAGCAACATGTTGATAATTATTGAAGCAAATTTGTGGGTACTTATTGTTCTCTTTACTTTTGTATATGAAAAGTTTTATAATATAAAGTAAAAAAGTAAATCTGTATTGTTAGTATTGAAGTAGTAGTAATTAGAAAATGCTAAAGGAACAGCATTCTTAACTTGTCAGAATTACAAATAAGGTAGGATGTCATCATAGCATGTAACAGAAAAGGTTCTTTGAGTATATCTTTTATTGAAATGTTAGATTGAGACTGAAATAAAATCTTTCACTGGCTCTTCAACAGCCTTTATTAAAAAGCTTTTAGATTTTCTTCAGAGGTCCTCTGTTAAATGAACTTCATTTTATTTATGCGTAAGGTATGGAAAATTGTTAGAAATATGTGAAGGTTAACTATATTTTACAAATTTCCAACTACCAGGTCTACCGGTTAATAATGCGGATTTTGTAATCAAAGAAAACACGATAATTTCAAGAGAAACATCAAAAGTGCTTTATGCAAAATAATGTCCACCGCTAGCTACACATTTCCCCCATCTTTCAGGTAATTTGGGGATACTGTCCCAATAGAACTTTACTTGTTTTGAGGCTAACCATTCAGAGACCCAATTTTCCACTTACTCGTATGTTTTGAAGTGCTGCTCAGAAAGTGCGTGTGCCATCGATCAGAATAAGTGGTAATCTGAAGGAGCACGGTCTGGTGAATACAGCGGTGGGTTAATACTTCCCAGGCAAGATCTTTTAACGTGTCTTTAACTGGTTTTGAAGTGTGTGATGGTGCGTCGTCATGAAGCAAAATTACTTTGCCATGTCTTCTGGCACATTCTCGTTGTTTTATGATCGAAGCGTGATTCAAATTGATTATTTGTTGTCGGTAGCGATCAGTATTAATGGTTTCACCTGGTTTTAGAAGCTCATAGTACACCACACCTTCCTGATCCCACCAAACGCAGAGCATTGTCTTTCCGAAGTGATTTGGCCTTGCAGTCAATGTTGATAGTTGAGCTGGCTCAGCCCATGATTTTGTGCATTTGGGATCCTCAAAATAAATCCACTTTTCATCGTCAGTCACAATTCGATGCAAAAAAAGACTTTCTTTCGTGCCATTGAAGCAACATTTTACTGATGATTTTTCGGTTTTCCATTTGTCTTTTGTTCAGTTGATGTAGCACCCATTTTCCTTCCTTTAAAGTCTTTCCCGTTGCCTGTAAACGATCGGAAATTGTTTGCTGAGCGATGTTTAATCTTTCTGCAAGTTGTTTTTGAGTTTGACACACATCTTCATCCAATAATGCTTGTAATTGTTAGCCTTCAAACTTTTTCGGTTGACCTGGACGTTCTTTGTCTTTGACATCGAAATCATCACTTTTAAAGCGTTTTAAACCAGTGTTGATGAGTATCTTGAGATGTAGTGCTGGGGTCCAACCCCAGCAGGTCCAGGGGTCCCCAAAGGTGTGGACGGAGTCGGCGAGGAAGGAATGACACAGAGACAGCATTCAGTTGATCAGCAGCCTAGCCAGGATCTCTAGCCAAGTTCTGGTCAGGATCTCCAGCGAAGTTCTGGTTAGGATCTCCAGCCAGGTTCTGTGTCCATGTTCTCTTGCTAGGTTCTCCAGGTTCTCCAGCCAGTTTCAGTCACCAGGTTCTAGTCAGGTTCTCTTGCCATGTTCTATCTAGGTTCTGTAGCCAGGTTCTGTCTCTAGGTTCTGTGTCCTGTCTTGTTACATCTGTATTTATACCAGTTGATTCCAATCCTGTTAATCTCTATTCCAAAGGTTAGGGCGTTTCTTATCTCCATTCCAGGGAGTAAAGATTATGTAGCTTAAGCATGATTGTTCGTAGTTAAAGTGATTAACTACCCGCCTGGCACTCAGTTAAGGGGTTTTATTCCCTCCCTAACTTCAGGGGAAAATCCCTACCTGGGGAAACAACCTTTCTCGGAGAGGTGACCTTGGTTAAAACACATAGTGCCAAGAAGGTGAGTAAACATATTAAGAACAGTATGCCATATACGCAAGGTCACTTGAAACATATGCTGTGCAGATGTTTCTTCCCTGCAGCGACTGTGTCAAGCAGCAAGGATGGAAAGTAATGAATTAAACTTGCTGCAAATGTTCTTTTTTTTGGCACAAAATTTGACAGTTATAAGCGTAAAAATATCTATGTTAACACCTTCAGAATATTTGACATAGGAAGTTTTGAAGTTTGCTGTCAATACAACAAAATAGCATACATACCAAATCGCATATATATCAACATATGTGTAACTCCATCTATTGAAAAAAATCCGCATTATTAACCAGTATCTCTGGTATATTCTATTCTTAATAACGGTAATAGATGTTGAATGGAGGCGATGCTGATGATCAGAGGGAGACTACATGTTAACAGATAACTCAGAATTACCAGTGAAATCAAACTAGTCAAGTTAAAAATACTTGAGGTGATTAAGAGTAGTACTATATTTGATTTTGAATATGCTAACACCTCATTCTTACAGTTATTGTTATTATGTTCTTACCCCCTATTATTGCTCTCTTTCACAGACTAACTTAAAACATTGTGGCTTCGTGTCTAAAATTCCATTTTACAGAGTTCACTGTTTAGCTGGTTCATGAATTTTTATCATCTTGTTTTTATTTGGTTAACCTAGCAGTGGACGTACCAGAAGACAGAATTACCTTCCAGGCCAAATATAGGCAAAACAAAGGTTTTCAAATTTACCCAGACATTGGTATTGATATTCCATGTGCTTGCTGCTCATTGAACCATTTCCTAGAGTTTTTAAATGAATGCTTTGTTGATTTATTTTACTTGAACAACCTTAGATGAGCATTACCCTCTTCCACATATTACTACATACACATACATTTTCCTTTTTCAAAGTATAATGGAAGTTATTTTCTTTGCCTAGTACTTCCCTGTACACTGTTTTTAATGATTTTCAAAGTCTTATCACAAGTTGTAGATTACAAGTAATCATGTGATTCCTACTTACTAATTACTATCCTACCTCCTATGAAGCAGTGAAGGATGTTCCCTACTTGTGATAGACAGAATGTATTCCTTAGCTCTGCCGTGTAATACCATCAATAGGGTATTTCATTTTTTTCTAAGATGGATATTTCCTAAAATCTAGAGTTGTTTTACAGTTGCTAATGACCAGGTGACAGCTGTAATATATTCTCATTGCCTGCACTTGTACAACCTTGATGTTATTTCCATGGTATGACTCGTCAGCTGCACTCCCTGGGTTTTTCAGTCAGCAAGTGATTTAAGTACATTTTGAGCTAGGTTCATAAATCCAGGGTATTGTACGAATACCACTGATTGATATCCTATATAATAAAAGGCTAATATGCAAATAGGCCGAGTGGTGGAATGACTGGTTGCTATGACGCGCACTGACTGATGGGACAGACACTCGACGCAGGAGCTGCCCCTTGGTGGTCAGTGCACTCCCATGGGGAGCAATGCTCAGCCCGAAGCTGGACTCACAGCTGGTGAGCACAGTGGTGGTGGTGGGAGTCTCTCTTGCCTCTGCGGCAGTGCTAAGCACCCCTTGGGGGATGTCCTTCGTGGGCTCTTGGACTGCCAGAAGGCGCAGGCCCAGCTGAGGGAAGATCCCCCCCGCCCCCGTGCACCGATGTTGTGCACTGAGCCTCTAGTATTCTTTTAAGATCCAGAGTGTATCAGCAGTAACACATGTAGTTAATGTAAGGGTGTCAGTCACTTGCAAGGAAATCTAAGAGATGTTAGTGGAGGTAGAGTATAGTTTTATATTGAAATACAATAAATATATAGAATACCTTTATCTCCAGAGCTCATGGTGGCATATAGGAGAATATTATGTGGAAAATATAATCTGATAACTGAGTGAAAAGTAATTCAGGAGATTCTTATCCAAAAGGAATATGTTAGCCAATTCATTTGCTTATATCCCCTTGCTATATATGCAGAAATAAGTAGTGATACACTTGTTTATATCCTTAACTTAGTGTTTTTTCCTTCTCATTGGTGCATAGTTAAATTACATCAATTGCACCTTAGTAGTAAAATATATCTGTTTTTTAATATATAGATGTTTTTGCAGCTTAGAATTTTTAATTTTCTAAAAAATATATTATTTGGGTTTGAAAGTCAAACTGAAAAGTTCTATGGTAATTGAAAATTGGATATACCATAAATAAAAAAATGAGTACATTTGCTATTTAAAAGAAATACTTAATGACTAGGGGAGTGGAATAAAGCATAAATAGCAGTATTACTATAGACATCAAGTTAATTTAATACCAATTATCACAAGATTTTCATAATTTTTTTGAAATTAATTATTATTATTTTTTAATTTCCAAAGCCTATTTTCCTTCTTTCCCACTCCCAGTATTTGAATGCATTTTTAATGGGAACTCCTAAGATGAAGTAGTACAAAGAGGTGCAACTTTATTGTTTGTAAAGAGAAAAAAAGATTCATAACCAATGTGACAAGATGTCAGCATTTTAAATTTTAATGGTAGAACAGGGATTTTGTTTTTGGAGGGGTATAGTTTTCTGAACTTGTGAAATATTTTATAACTTTAAAAAAAATGTCATTTTTCTCTTTTGGATTGGTGACCTTAGGGTGAGGACTATGTGATTTCTAGTATAAAATTAAAAGAATTAGTGTAACTGAAATTATACAAGATTCTGTATCTATCTTCAAGAAAATGCTTAATGCCTACAGATAATTTAATTTCTTTCTTATGGTTATAGGGCTACGCACCACCACCTAAAAATGGGATTGAACAGAAGCGCCCTGGACGCCCTTTGAATATTACATCTTTAGTTAGGTTATCTTCAGCTGTGCCAAACCAGATTTCCATTTCTTGGGCATCAGAAATTGGGAAGGTAAAAATTCTCTCCTCTGAGCAACATGAAAGTAATCCCATTAGTTGATATATTTTGGGTTTTTTTCTTAGGCTACCAGGCCCAGTTTGTCCTGTTTTCTGATTTTAATCTGTAAAAAGCAGTAATTTCCAATTCAGGAATGGAGGTATGGGGATTCTTAAAGTTAAAAACTTTAAGGTTTCCTGAGTCTCATCTCTTTATTTTCCAAGAAAGGAAATACATATAATTACAATATTTCTTAAGGTAATGATTTAATCACAATAGTGTTTAAATGACATGTTAAGAAACTGGAAACTTTGGGTAAAGTTTTGTTATTTAAAAAGAGTAACAAGCTTTATCTAGCTTTGGGGAAAATAGTTAAATGTATTCATGTTGTAATAAATAATCTGTTCCAGCCTTAACAGGAACAGCTGATACTTCAGATAATATGTGGGCATCTCATGAACACATTTATTTAGAATTGTATTATTTCCTCTATACCTTTAGGTTGATTATCTGGCTTTCTGTTGATTCGTAGTCTTAAAATGCATTATATCAGTTATGAGTTACTGGTTAATACAACAAGGGATTTTCATTTTAGAACTATTGTTCATATAACTGAAATAATAGGCAAATTTCAATTAATTTCTGAACATAAACTTAAAAAATGTTTTTATTGATTTTTTTTTTTTTTTTTTGAGAGAGAGGAAGGGAGAGGGATAGAGAGATAGAAATATCAATGACAGAGAAACATCATGGATCAGCTGCCTCCTGCATGTTCCCCACTGGGGATCACTAGTTGAACATAAACTTTAATGTTGCTATTTGGTAGGAAAAAAGGATACTATTTTGAATTTTATGGATAGAGAAGTTGAGTCCCATGTTTGTACCAAGAATTTTTTGGTTTTATTACCAAGGTAATTGCAGAGATGGACAATAGAGAAGCTTGCAGTATTCATTTTAGACTATAAAGATATTATTCTCTAATGATTGTTCTGTTGAGTCTCATTTCTGAATTTTTACTATAACTTATCAGTATTATCATAGTGTACTGATTTCTAGTATTTTTCACTTGCATGAACTGAATGTGCAGTGATAGAGCATTGGATAAAGATTCAGAAAATCTTGGCTTAGTCTTGGCCATTGTTTGATTTTGGCAAAGTTGCCTAATTCCCTGAGGCTTACTTATTAGAAAGAATGGGTAAAATCTTGAGAATGAGTGTTGTATGCAAATGTAAATAACGTTATCAAATGAGCAAGTATTAATACTTTAGAGCCCTAGTGAGTAGAATTTGAACAGAATAGTATATTTTTTTGAAATGATTATCAGCATTCAGGTTTTTGAATAAATGATTGTAGGCATTGAAGATCTGGTAATTTTTTTCTTTTTGCCACACAATGAGAATAATATTCTTTCTTTGTAATTATATTAATTGATTTAAAATTGGCACACTGTCTTGGGTATTCAGATATTTAGAAGGACTGTTTCAGGACATTAAAAATGATACTTTATATAATTGGTTTGGCAACTACTCAAAGTATTTTCTTATTATAGAATTCATTGCCTTCATATATGTAGTGCAAAGGTAAGAGATTTTTAGCATTTTGGTAAAATTATATTTCATCCCTTTATAGCTCTATAAATAGCTAATGAAGGTTCCTTTGTGCCAGATTTAATAGGTATAGATTGATGCAATTCTGGCCTTGTCTAGTTTATTTTTATTATGTCTTCATGTGTCTTCCATACTCCAGTAGCTGCCCCTTTCCTAGTAAAATGCCCATTTCAGAACAAGAGTTAATTTCTTAGAGTTTTTCTCAGAAGAAAGCTGATTTGGGGTTCATTTAAATGATTGCTCAAGGCCGTGAAGCACGTGGTCTCTTCTGCTCAAGGCCATGAAGCAAGTGGAATTCTGGATTTGACATGTTAATTCAGACCACTGGTGTTTGAACTTTCTGCAGTGGAACCCATTTTTCAATGACAATATTATGAGAGCCCATACATAAAAACAAAAATTCTAGTTAGTAGTCAGCAGGGGAGGGTATATTTTTATTCATATCATGATGGTCCCTGAGGTACCAGGTTTGCTAGATTAGGAACATAGTTTGAAAGCCACTGATCTGAGGTATGTAATCTTTCCCATGGATGTTTTAAAGTGATAAGTGATTGAGAAATATCTTTAATATGATTGGGCTTTTATCTTCCCTGAAGGAGCTGATTTTGTTTCCTTAGCAGTCATTGACCTTCTTGTGGAAGTTATTTTGAATGTCATTTTTAGAAACCAGAGGTTCTTAGACAAGTATTTTATGTAAATAAAGAGACTATTATCTCTTGTCTTTAATACAGATTATCTTTCTTTGTAGAATTACTCCATGTCTGTATATCTTGTACGGCAGCTCACATCAGCCATGTTATTACAGAGATTAAAAATGAAAGGTATTAGAAACCCTGATCATTCCAGAGCACTAAGTAAGTAATGTTTGTAAGGTTGAGCATATGAGATGCTTTAATAGAAAAAAAAAAAGCCTCACATATACATCAATGTAGGAATAATTTAGGAACAATTATTAGAAACCTAAAATGAATATTGAATTAAAAATACTCCAAAAACACTGCCCTATAAATTGAAAAAACCTTTCTCTTACAAACTATTCCCAAGAAGATCAGTTTTAAGCCCCTACTAGTGTGATTTTGAGCCTTCTCATGAAAACTTGTTTAAATAAACATTAAGTTCATGGTAGTTTGGATGTATACATTAACTTGAGAATAGGAATCCAAGTTTTCAAAACCCCCAGTGTTTAATAGAGTATGCATTTTAAAAAATTGTAAATAATCAAAAGCTCTTTTTGCTGAAGAATGGTTGATATCCATCAGCAACAATATTTGCCTTCTGAGATGTTTTATTTTGTACTTTGCTTTGATAATGTATACTAATAGGTAGAGAGAGAAAAAAATCTAACCCAAACTGTAAATAATTCAGACCAGTAACTAAATTTAATTGATCAAGACATTTTTTGGGGAAAGAAAATATTTTCCCTCCAGTTACTTCCCTCACCGCTGAATGAACCTGAAAGGAGAAAAGAATCTATAGATTGAAAAGGGAGCCAAGTAGGGCTTTTGAAATGGTATTTTGTTTCTTATATCTTGAACCATTTCTTATCTCCTCAAACAGCATAATATTGATCTTTTTGCTTAGACTTCGAAGCCAGGGAAGCTCTTTTCTAATTTTTCTTGTCTTGCTCCAATTTTCACTGTCTCTAGTTCCAGTCCCATTCTCCCTCCCTATAATGGTGTTGAGAATTAGGCATCTGAAGAGAGTGCATATATTTATTAGCTTATATGTGCAGTAACTTGTATACATTACCTGGTGAATGAAAACTCAGACCGATTATCACATCCCTTGTAGTTTTCAGTTGTCAAAGGAAGTATAAAAATAGTTGACTTTTCTGTTTATAAATTTAGTAATTATTGAAAACAACCAAAACTCCCTAATAAAAAGTCATGAATGTATGTTAGAATAGCATTGAAACTCAGAGTACTGCTGCTTTCTAAGTTCCTTTCCTGATTGTTTTGTTCTTAAATCTTAAACAGCTTTCTGTTCTGAAATTCTTCTTACCTACAATTTTACTTTTAAAAATTTAGTTGAACATCTGATACAGAGTTTGCAATTCTTTAACCTAATACTGAAAGTATATTTCAGTTTTTAATACATTAATACCTAACATTTATTTGTTTTGCTTTGGTAGTTTCTTGACCTATTCAGAGTGTTTGGGGAAACTTTAAATAATATTATATATATTTCTATAATTCTGTTCATATGCTACAATTAATATAAAAATTTTAAATTATTTTTCCTTCTTTTTGAAGTTAAAGAAAAACTTACTGCAGATCCTGATAGTGAAATTGCTACAACTAGCCTTCGGGTATCCTTGATGTGCCCTGTAAGTAAAGCAACAAAACATTCTGGGGTGTTTTACTTTTTATAAATCACTAATTTTCCTATGAAAGTAAGTGTGGGAATGAATGATATATTATGGTAGAACTAGAGGCCCAGTTCACGAAATTCGTGCACCAGTAGGGTCCCTAGGCCTGGCCAGCGATCAGGGCTGATCTGCAGGGTGACTGGTGGGGCGATTGGGGGCCCCTGCTGGAACCCTCCTTGGCCGGCCTGGAGCCTACTGGCTGGGGGAAGCTGCTGCATTGAGTATCTGCCCTGTGGTGGTCAGTGCATGTCATAGTGACTGGTCTTTCCACCTGTCGTTCCATCGTTTGGTTGATTTGCATATTAGGCTTTTATTACATAGGATTCTAAACTTCTGTCGTTTTCCCATTTGGGAATTTCACGATTAAGCATTGTAATTTCAAAGAATGCAAACATTCTTCAGGCAGCGACTAAGCAAGAAGAGTCGTAAAAGGATAGTTGATCGTAGGGGGAGAGAGTTTTTAGGTTCAGAATAATACAGTTAATGCTATATATAATCCACAGCTAATAATAAACCTATAGAGAGAGTTGCTTGCTCCTTTTATCAAACTATCCTATATAATAAAAGGCCAGCCACCATAAGCGTAACGACCAGAATGACCAGAGACCAGAACCACCATGGCCCCTCGCTGGGCTGGCCCTGCCCCCAAGCAAGCGGTTAGGGGGGATCAGGCAGGCACACCAGCAGTTAGGGGTGATCAGGTAGGCAGACAAGTGGTTAGGGGTGATCAGGTAGGCAGGACAGTGGTTAGCAGCCGTGGGCAAACTACGGCCTGCGGGCGGGATCCGGCCCGTTTGAAATGAATAGAACTAAAAAAAAAAAAAAAGACCGTACCCTTTTATGTAATGATGTTTACTTTGAATTTATATTAGTTCACACAAACACTCCATCCATGCTTTTGTTCCGGCCCTCCGGTCCAGTTTAAGAACCCATTGTGGCCCTCGAGTCAAAAAGTTTGCCCACCCCAGGGTTAGGGGCAATCAGGTAGGCAGACGGCCCCTTGCCGGGCTGGCCCTGCCCCCAAGCAAGTGGTTAGGGGGGATCAGGCAGGCACACCAGCAGTTAGGGGTGATCAGGTCGGCAGACAAGTGGTTAGGGGTGATCAGGTAGGCAGGACAGTGGTTAGCAGCCGTGGGCAAACTACGGCCTGCGGGCCGGACCCGGCCTGTTTGAAATGAATAAAACTAAAAAAAAAAACAAACCGTACCCTTTTATGTAATGATGTTTACTTTGAATTTATATTAGTTCACACAAACACTCCATCCATGCTTTTGTTCCGGCCCTCCGGTCCAGTTTAAGAACCCATTGTGGCCCTCGAGTCAAATAGTTTGCCCACCCCAGGGTTAGGGGCAATCAGGTAGGCAGATGGCCCCTTGCCGGGCTGGCCCTGCCCCCAAGCAAGCAGTTGGGGGCGATCAGGCAGGCAGGCAGAGTGGTTAGGGGTGATCAGGTAGGCATACCAGTGGTTAGGGGTGATCAGGTAAGCAGATGACCCCTCGCAGGGCTGGCTCCGCCCCCCAGCAATCAGGGGTGATCAGGTAGGCACATGGCCCCTCGCAGGGCTGACCATGCCCCCTTGCAGGCACAGGCCATCAGCAGCGACTCTGTGGCAGGTGTGCAACCAGCCAGCGTTTGCCCCACAGAGGTAGGCCAAGGCCTGCCAAGCCATCGCACCCCATGCCTGTTGCTTGCAGAGGGAGGCCGCCGGTGGCAGGGCAGCTGGGGGTCCAGCTGCCTACAGCCGGGGGAAGGAAACCCTAGGGACCAGGCCTAGGGACCCTACCTGAGGGGTCCCAGATTTTGAGAGGGTGCAGGCCAAGCTGAGGGACACCCCCAAGTGCATGAATTTTCATGTACTGGACCTCTAATAAGTGGTAATAAAATCGCTAGGACCTAATAAATGCTAATTGATGGTTCTACTTTAATGAGTTAGAATGTATAAGGTGTCTTAATTCATTTGTAATGTACTTCTAAATTGCACAATCATTTTTATTTCATATTTCCTAACATAGAGACTATAGGGGAGAATCGGTCAGCAATGCAGATAACTCCTTCTGTGTGTTCATTACTGAGCTAATTGTGGGAGAAAATACTGAAGATTTGATAAAAAGTTTTCAGAAAGTTAATAGTCTAGTTTGAGAGAGAAAGCTAACTTACATGAAAAAGCAAAAGATTTGCCATATATAATTATGTTATTGGAGTACCAGAGAAGAGATGGGAAAGGTCAGGAATCGTGGATGAAGGCTTCTTTAAAATCAGTACTGGTGGAGGGGACCCTTTCCATATGAAAGGGACTTTATATGGAATCAGGAATTTATAATGCAGTTTAGGTGGCATTTGGTAACCAGCCATCATTATAAGAAATGTACAGGGTGGGGAAAAGTAGGTTTACAGTTGCGAGTAGCCAAAACATAGAGCTTATTCTTATATTATTAATTAATTGTATTAATTTCCATACAAACAACTCTAAACCTACTTTCTTTTTACTTTTTTTTAAAAAGTATATTTCTGTTGATTTCAGAGAGGAAGGGAGAGGGAGAGAGAGATAGAAACATCAATGATAAGAGAATCATTGATTGCCTGCCTCCTGCACGCCCCCCCTGGGGATGGAGCCTACAACCCAGGCATGTGTCCTTGACCGGAATCAAACCTGGGACCCTTTAGTCCACAGGCTGATGCTCTATCCACTAAGCCACATCAGCTAGGGCTGTAAACCTACTTTTGCCTCGCCATCTACAATTTTAAATGGAGAGAGAATTGTTTCAGAGAGAGAGAGATAGAGAAGAGAATAATTTCTCAATTTCCTATTATGTGCCCCTTATTTAACTTTCTTAGAAAACCTGTATGGGGGTTGTTCCCATTTTGCAGATGAGGAAACTAAGACTGAAAGATTGACTAATCCAAATCACACAGTAGTAACTAGTAGAACAAGGATAACAATTTTGGTCTTCTGGAATCATTTTAGTTCTCTTAACAATATACCATATTGCTACATTGGGCTAAAATAATAAATATTCTGATAATAAATCCACGAGGAGGCAGTAACAAATGCCAAAAGCTTTTTTAAAAAATAATTCATTTTTGTTGAAAATATTACATATTGCCGAAACCGGTTTGGCTCGGTGGATAGAGCGTCAGCCTGCGGACTGAGGGGTCCCAGGTTCGATTCCGGTCAAGGGCATGTACCTGGGTTGCGGGCACATCCCCACTGGGAGATGTGCAGGAGGCGGCTGATCGATGTTTCTCTCCCATCGATGTTTCTAACTCTCTATCTCTCTCCTTTCCTCTCTGTAAAAAATCAATAAAATATATTAAAAAAAAAAAAAAAGAAAGAAAGAAAATATTACATATGTCCCCTTTTCCCCCATTGAATCCCTCCAACCTGTCCCTGTCTCCCCCCCCCCCCCCCCCATCCTGTACCTACCCCAAGCCTTCAGCACCCTATTGTCTGTGTCCATGGGTTATGCATTCAAGGTCTTTGGTTGATAAGTCCACCTCTCTACCATCCTGGAAAGTGGTATTTGCAGATATTTTTATTTTGAAGCTTTTTTTTAAAATTATCATTACCTTAAACTAACATCTTTATTGAAAAAGGGATAGAATTACATGAAATTGGGATTGCTTAGAAATTGAGAATCTGTGGTTGTCAAACCCAGAGAGAAATCTGTAGTGCCAGCAGGGGAGGTGGTGGCAGAGGTCCTAGCGGGCATGTGTTTGGACCCAGGGCCTCCTATTCATAAGCTTTATGCAGACCTTCAGGTATAGGTTTTGATCCTTCGTATGATATACTTCATATCAAATGTGATAGCTTCATATTGTGATAGTTTTTTCTGTACTGATATATGTGAAAAAGTTATAAATTTATATTATGTGACAGAAGGTTCAAAATTTTGTATATCACATGCCACCATTCAGGTGAAAATGTTTTTTAAAACAACATAGACCATCTATGAAAGGACATACAAGAGATGGGTAACAGTGGTTCTCTCTAAATAGGAGAACTGGTGACAGACATGTTTTCATTGTATATGGATGTTATCCTACTTGTGAATTTATGTTACCTATTTTCAAAACATGAAAACATTTTTTTAAATTATAGGGCTATCAATGAATATTAATAAAACTAGAAGCCCGTTGCATGAAGATTTGCACAATAGGCCTTCCTTCCCTGGGCTGTTGGCACTGGTTTTCCTCCGGCACCCGGGACCCAGGCCTTTGGTCCAGCCACAGTGGAGAAGCCAAGCCTCTTATCCCCTCCTGTCGCAGCAAGGCTTGGCTTCTCCCCTCTGGCCGCAGCGAGGCTTGCCTTCTCCGCTGCCAAGCCTCACTGCAGCCGCAGCGGAGAAGCCAAGCCTCTTCAGTCTTCAGAATTCAGTCTTCGCTCCGCGCCTGTGTATGCCAATTAACCGCCATCTTTGTTGAGTTAATTTGCATAGTCGCTCTGGCTGACTTGTGGGAGTAGCGGAGTGACACCAATTTGCATGTTTCTCTCTCTCTCTTTTTTTTAAAAATATATTTTATTGATTTTTTACAGAGAGGAAGGGAGAGAGATAGAGAGTTGGAAACATTGATGAGAGAGAAACATCGATCAACTGCCTCCTGCACATGTCCCACTGGGGATGTGCCCACAACCCAGGTACATGCCCTTGACCGGAATCGAACCCGGGACCCTTCAGTCCACAGGCCGACGGTCTATCCACTGAGCCAAACCGGTTTCTGCATGCGTGTTTCTCTTTTATTAGTGTAGATGTGTAGCAGCCTTGATGGAAATAAATTATTTTGAATTTTTTTTTTTTCATTTTGATCTTCTTGTATGACTTCTTTCAGACTTTTATGACTGACTATTCCCATTGAGGTTTTGTTCTCCTTTCTGAAATGGTTTCTCATGTTTCCTTTCCTGCCTGTAGTTAGGGAAAATGAGGCTGACAATCCCATGCCGAGCGGTGACTTGTACACATCTACAGTGTTTTGATGCTGCCCTTTATCTGCAAATGAATGAGAAGAAGCCCACCTGGATTTGTCCTGTGTGTGACAAAAAAGCTGCCTATGAAAGTCTAATTTTAGATGGGTAAATATTAGCTTTGTCTCCAGTACAGCCTCATATCAATTCTCTTCTAGCATAAAGTCAAGATGTTTGTGTGTTTTCTGCTTTATTATACTCAATCTTTTTTTAAAACTGTGGTTAATGGCTCTTTTATCTTTATGATTTCTTTTGGGGGCAAGAGGTAGAGTAGTGTCCTTTTTTTTTTTTGCTTCCCAATATCATATTTCATAGCCTGTCCTAAAGAGGGCAAAGCCCACTTTTTAAGTGAGTTTAAGTCTGACTGGAAGTTCATTGATTTTATTGACCTTAAAGTACCAGTATTTTTGTTTCATTGATTTTTCTCTATTTCATTTGTTTCTTTTTTCTTTTCCCATTTGTTTACTTTCACTTTAATTTGTTCTTTTTTTATAGTTTCATTTAGATAGAAGCTGAACTTATTGATTTGCATTCTCCTAATATAGAAAGACTAGAGGCCCAGTGCATGAAATTCCTGCATATGGGGGGGGCTGTCCTCTCAGCCCAGCCTGCACTCTCTCCAATCCGGAACCCCTCAAGGGATGTCTGACTGCCAGTTTAGGCTCGATCCTGGGGATTGGGATCGGGCCTAAATGGCAGTCGGACATCCCTCTCACAATCTGGGACCTCTTGCTCCTAACTGCTCACCTGCCTGCTGGCCTGATCACCCCTAACTGCCCCCCCGCCCCCCCGCCGGCCTGGTCGCCACCAACTGCCCCCCACCCCTGGCCTGGCTGCCCCTTACTGCCCCCCTGCCCACCAGCCTGGCCACCCCTTACTGGCCCTCCCCCACCGGCCTGGTCACTCCAAACTGCCCTTCCCACTGGCCTGGTCACCTTTTACTGCCCCCCTTGCCGGCCTGGTTTCCCCCAACTCCCCCACCCCCCTGCTGGCCTGGCCACCCCTTACTGCCCCCCCACCGGCCTGGTTGCTCCCAAATGTCTCCCCCCCCCCCCAGCCCCCGCCTGCCTGGTTGCCCCACACAGACTGCTGCTCAGTTGTTTGGTTGTCCCTCACTAACCCCGCTGCCAGCCTGGTTGCCCCACGCAGCCTGCTGTTCGGTCGTCTGTCTGGTTGTTTTGGTTGTGATGGCCCCTGGCTTTTTATATATTAGTATTAGTGCTATAAATTTCCCCCAAGTATTGCTTTAGCAACATTTCACAAATTTTGTTATATTTTTACTTTCATAAAGTTTAAAATACTTGCTAATTTATTTTTGTGTTTTTGATGTGTTTTTTTTTTTTGGCCCATAGGTTGTTTGTAAATTTTCAAATATATGAGGATTTTCCAGATATTTTTCTGATGATGATTTCAAATTTAATTTTATTTTGGTCATAGGACATAATTTGTATGCTTAGTTATTTAAAAAGTTTATTGAGACTTATATTGCTATTCCTTCTTCTTTCCCCCACCTCTATGATTCTTTTTCCTTGATAATATAAGCTTATAAGTTAGATTTTGTATAATAACATTTGTTTGCTTTTGTGTATTTTATGTGTTGTATTGAAGGTTGTTCTTTACTGCAATCAATTTCTGTTTAGCCACTATTTTTTAGATGACTCAGTAAGTCATTTAACTCTTTCATTGCCCTTTAAAGATCTAAAATATAGAAGGAAGGGGGTATAATAGTTGTCCTAAAGTCTGAAGTATTGAAATACCAAAACAAACAAACTGAAGTCAGCATTACTTTTGTCTCCAATGTAATAAGTACTTCTTTGTTATAATTTCACTTTTGAACAAGGCCACTGATTACATTTTTCTACTTATTTGGTTTATAGCCTTTTTATGGAAATTCTCAGTGACTGTTCTGATGTGGATGAGATCAAATTCCAAGAAGATGGCTCTTGGTGTCCAATGAGACCGAAGAAAGAAGCTATGAAAGTATCCAGCCAACCATGCACAAAAATAGAAAGTATGTGTAGAATGTCAGCAGAGAGCAAAGCAGTGAGACTCCTGCAGCATTATCTTTATCCTTAACATTGGCCACTAGAACTTCATTAGAAGCTCAGTTTGCTAACTTTGTGTGTGTTAATTCTCACCCAAGGATATTTTTTCCCCCTTGATTTTTAGAGAGAATGAAAGGGGTGAAGCAGTAGGGAGAGACAGAGAGAGAAACATTGATGCGAGAGTGACCACATCAGGGGTCCTCAAACTACGGCCCGCGGGCCACATGCGGCCCACCAAAAACATTTATCCGGCCTGCCGGGTGTTTTTGCCACCGCTGTGTGCATAGGAATTTGTTCATAGTTTTTTTTTAAACTATAGTCCGGCCCTCCAACGGTCTGAGGGACAGTGAACTGGCCCCCGGTTTAAAAAGTTTGAGGACCCCTGGACCACATCAATCAGTTGCCTTCCGCATGTACCTTGATCAGGGCTGGGATCGAGCTTGCAAATGAGGTATGTGCCCTTGACTGGAATCAAACCTGTGACCTTTCAGTCCGAGGGCCAATGCTATAACCATTGAGCAACCGGCTAGGGCTGCTAACTTTATCTGTTTTTTTTTTGTTTTTTTAAAATATATTTTACTGATTTTTTACAGAGAGGAAGGGAAAGGGATAGAGAGTTAGAAACATCGATCAGCTGCCTCTTGCACACCCCCTACTAGGGATGTGCCCGCAACCAAGGTACATGCCCTTGACCGGAATCGAACCTGGGACCCTTGAGTCCGCAGGCCGACGCTCTATCCACTGAGCCAAACCAGTTAGGGCTAACTTTATCTTTTTGATCATCTGTTACATAGGTAATTTCCTCCAACTGGTTTTTATTCTTCCTTTTAAGAAATGTGCCCAAGTTTATATACCATTCTTTAACCAGCCTTTTAATAGTTATTTTTCATATGTAAAGTAAATGAAAAATAAATCATCAAATTATTTTAATATATGGTGTTTGTTACAAAATGAAAAGTTATAAATGACATTTCTATGGACAGTTTTTCAGAATTGTTTTTAGAGTACCTGTTTTGGGGTACCTGTGAAGGTGTGGTTAGAGAGATTACTTCATCCATTAAGGGAGGGCAGAGGAAGGTGATCAAAGGTTAGTTGCTAAAAAAAAGTGGAAAGGAATTTTACCATTGCCTTGGTTGCGTAGGGTGAGTACTAATCCTTCAGTTCCCTGCAGCTGTCCACACTGAGTGGGGAAACAAAAGGCAGTTTGAGTAATTGAAACCCATAGGTAAACTTAACCCTTTGCGGTTGTATTAAATTTGGACATGGGTGTCATACTGGTCAGAATTAATTTCCATTGAAAGAGCAGTGATACATAACATGCAAGATTATGAAGGATAAACAAGATTTATTAATTCTTTTTTGGAACTACGTCACTACTAGTAGAATCACTACAAACATTATCGCTTTCTACGTCAGAGTCAGTATTCAAGGTGCCAAAATAAAACTCTTCATCGTTACTTTCAGATTCGCAGTACACTTCTTTCGGTAACTTTCTTTTTGCCATTTTGGAGTATTATTTTGAAATATCTTAACAAGCGAGAATGCCTAATTACAGTTAAAAGTAATTTGTAAAGCTTTACTTGAAATTCTGCAAAGTATCTCCGAAGCTTGTCAATTTCTTCACTCTCAAAAGGCGACTGACTTGTCACGGTGTTTTGCATGGCGAGTGTGGAACGACCGCGTTTGTTTATATTGAGTTTCGATATCTCCGATTTGTCTGGGCAATGTTTTGGTTCGTGACAAGGTTGCTTAGACACTTAAGAGCTTTCAGAGAAATTATGAACTGATACATGAATGAATAGAGTTAAGATTCGTACGGCTCCTTGCTGTGGTGACTGAGAGCAGACATACGACCGGAACGGTAAAAAAGCTTTGGTGGCTGAGAGTAGACAAACGACCGCAAAGGGTTAAAACTTGTTTTTATCTGACATAGGCTACTCATTGCATTTGAGTTTTGTTTTGACTGTAATTGATGTTGTAATAATGTAATGGATAATAGATGTTCAGAGTAAGAAGAGAGGAAAAGTTCAGGATTAATGTCAATGTTAATCGATCTCCTGTGATTGTTACTGAACCAATGGGTGGATGATGAAGGAAAAGTTTCCCGCTTTGAGAGAAATAGTGATTTAGTTGATTACTTGCTGCTGCTTTTTCATTATCAACTAGCATTCATTTACTGCTAAACAGATTGCAGGGCACAATATACTTTCTATGAAATGGTGAGCGTATGAGACTATCATAATGGGCAGAAAGGAGAACCTAGGTGATTAGTAGACAGACAGTTTATAAGAAAAATTTTAAATGTCTGAATAACAAGTGAGAAGTTTGGGGTTTTTTCATGGTGAAAATTTTTGTCAAGTTCTGGTGAAGAGTCTATGCATTCTTTGACATGAGCACCCTTGCTTTGCTAGAATGGAAAATTCTGATTCTGACTGAACACTGCAACAAGTCTGTGAAAACACAGTGACACCACGTATTCTTGTTCATGGCCGGAGATCAGCTCCCTAACTCCAGATGTCTGTCTATAAAATGACTGCTTACTTGCTAAGACACCATGAGCAGCGGGGTATGTGCATATCCATTGGTAGTGCCAGGGAGATAACTAAGAGCATGTTTGAAGGAGGCTTTTGGCTCTCTGTCAAGGCATAGAGCTTACTCTGTCTCTCCAGGTTAGTAGTCATTTTACAGAGAGATGTCTGGAATTAGGGAGTTGGTCTCTTTCTGTGGGACAGGGTATGTAGCTTTACTGGCATGCTGCACAGTTAAGACTCCTGTGGCTAGAGTTTGTGTCACAGCCTTAAGTTTTTTTCTTTTTTCCTGTTCCCTACATGCAGGTTCAAGTGTCCTCAGTAAGCCTTGTTCAGTGACTGTAGCCAATGAGGCAAGCAAGAAGAAAGTGGATGTTATAGACCTAACAATAGAAAGCTCTTCTGATGAAGAGGAAGACCCTCCTGCCAAAAGGAAGTGCATCTTTATGTCAGAAACACAAAGCAGCCCAACCAAAGGGTTTGTTAATTTATAGTTTACTACTTTTTATTACACTTGGAACTGATTGTTATTGGGATAGGTTTGTACACGTCTCTTTGATAGTTACATAATCATAGAATGCTATTTTAATTTGCCTTTGTTTAGTTGAAGTATTTTCAATATTTAAAAGAAGAAAATATTCCCATCTTTGGGAAGTAAGAGTTGAAATCTTCTCACGTGTAAGTATTTCATGTAAGTAGCAAATTTGGCATCACAGACCAACAGAAAGAAGCCTATGGAATTGGGAATCTGACAAGTGTGGATTCCAAGTTTGATACCATTGCTTACTCATTCATGATGTTGGATGAAATATTTAACTTGCTTGAGCTTCGTGTTTCTGTTCTGTATAGTGGGGTTAGAAAATGCCTACCTCATGAGATTTTTTTAAGATTTCAGTAAGTTAATGAAAGAACTTAGCCTCAGTGTCTGGCAAATCAGAAGGAATAGAAATGAAAAACCAGGAAATCTTATTTTACATGTTAGTCTAGAAATTTTGTGAGCAGTTATTTTTTAAGAGGCACTGTTTTAGTAAAACTTATAGTTTTACAGAGCACCAGAGGTAAAAAGCATTCTGCCTACAGATAACCACTGTTAACATTTTGATAGTGATTCTTCTAACCTCTTCCTTGCATACTCTACTATAATCCTTAAATGCAATCATGTAGTACAGTGATGGCAAACCTATGACACGCGTGTCAGAGGTGACATGCAAACTCATTTTTTTGGTTGATTTTTCTTTGTTAAATGGCATTTAAGTATATAAAATAAATATCAAAAATATAAGTCTTTGTTTTACTATGGTTGCAAATATCAAAAAATTTCTATATGTGACACGGCACCAGAGTTAAGTTAGGGTTTTTCAAAATGACACGCCGAGCTCAAAAGGTTCGCCATCACTGATGTAGTATCTATCAGAAGAAAATGGCACCTTAATTTAAGACATTTAGAAAACCTCTGATATTTTTGTACATGAAAAGATCATTTTAAATATTATGTCCCTACCCTATTCCCTGGAAATTGAATGTTGTTTTGTCATTAATATGGAGGTATTCTAAAGATAGGAAACAAAAAATAGAGGTTAATAATGTATTTCTCTGGATTAAAGATCATTAGGAATTGGTTGCAAAATTATATTAATATTTTTATGATTGTAAAGTGGGAGGGAGCACATGATTAATTTCAGGCTTTAGGATAACAATTCAAGTTAACCCATTTTTAGATATTTAAGTGTGGACCAAATGTGATAAATTCAGTGATCCAGTATACATTCTAGAATACTAATATTCACTGTCTTGCAACATTCTAGCAATTTATCTTTGTACTATGAAATAATGAATAAGACTATAAAATTTAAAAAATATATGTGTACACATTGATAATGTATATATACATATGCCTGTGTATTTGCCAATTCTATGAGGAGGCAGCAACATGTCAACAGCTTTTTTTTTTTTTTAAGAATTCTTTATTGTTGAAAATATTACATATGTTCCCCTTTTCCCCCCATTGACTCCCTCCAGCCTCCATCCTCCCCCCCACCCCCCGGCTCCGTCCCTACCCCAGGCCTTCAGCACCCTGTTGTCTGTGTCCATGGATTATGCATTCAAGGTCTTTGGTTGATTACCTCCTACCCACCCACCCTCACCCCACCTTCCTTCTGAGATTCTGCACTCTGTTCCATGCGTCCATGTCTCTGGGTCCATTCTGTTCATCAGGTTTTTTTGTTACTTAGATTCTACATATGAGTGCGATCATGCGATACTTCTCTTTCTCTGACTGACTTATTTCACTTAGCATGATACTCTCCAGGTCTCTCCATGCTGTCTCAAAGGGTAAGAGATTCTTCTTTTTTACAGTTTTTTTTAATCTATTCATCTGTTGATGGGCACTTGGGCTGTTTCCAGATCTTAGCTATTGTAAATTGTGCTGCTATGAACATAGGGGTGCATACATTCTTTCTGATGGGTGCTTCAGGTTTCTTAGGATATATTCCTAGAAGTGGGATCACTGGGTCAAATGGCAGATCCATATTTAATTGTTTGAGGAAACTCCATACTGTTTTTCATAATGGTTGCATAAGTCTGCATTCCCACCAGCAGTGTACTAAGGTTCCCTTTTCTCCACATCCTCGCCAGCACTTGTCATTTGTTTATTTGTTGATGGTAGCCGTTCTGACAGGTATGAGATGGTACCTCATTGTCGTTTTGATTTGCATCTCTCAGATGACTAGTTACTTTGAACATTTTTCATATGTCTCTTGGTCATCTGTATGTCCTCTTTGGTGAAGTGTCTGTTTAGGTCCTTTGCTCATATTTAAATTGGATTGTTTGTCTTCCTTTTGTTAAGTTGTATGAGGTCCTTATGTATTTTGGTATTAATCCTTTATCAGATGTATCATTGCCAAATATGTTCTCCCATACAGCGGGCTCCTTTTTCATTTTGTTGATGGTTTCTTTTGCTGTGCAGAAGCTTTTTATTTTGATGTAGTCCCATTTATTTTATCCTTAGTTTCCTTTGCTTTAGGAGATATATCTGTAAACATATTGCTATGACAGATGTCTGAGATTTTGTTGCCTATGGTTTCTTCTAAGATTTTTATGGTTTCATGACTTACCTTTAAGTCTTTTATCCATTTTGAGATTATTCTTGTGTATGGTGTAAGTTGGTGATCTAGTTTCACTTTTTTGCATGTATCTGTCCAATTTTCCCAGCACCATTTATTGAAGAGACTCTCTTGACTCCATTGTATGTTCTTGCCTCCTTTGTCAAATATTAATTGAGCGTAATAGCTTGGGTTGGTTTCTGGGTTCTCTGTTCTGTTCCATTGATCTATATGCCTGTTTTGTGCCAGTACTAGGCTGTAATCAAACTTGAAATCTGGTATTGTGATTCCCCCAACTTTGTTTTTCTTTCTCAAAATTGCTGCAGCTATTTGGGGTCTTTTTGGATTCCATATAAATTTTTGGAGTATTTGTTCTAGCTCTGTGAAATATGCCATTGGTATTTTAAGACACCACTGTACTCGGACCAGCCTACCATTGGTATTTCAATAGGGATTGCATTGAAACTGTAGATTTCGCTTGGGTAGGATAGACATTTTAATGATGTTGATTCTGCCAATCCATGAACACGGTATATTTTTCCACTTGTTTATATCTTCTGTCTCTTTTTTCAACATCCTGTAGTTTTCTGAGTATAGGTCTTTTGCCTCCTTGGTGAAGTTTATTCTTAAGTGTCTTAATTTTTTGTTGCAATGGTAAATGGGATTGTTTGTTTAGTTTCTCTTTCTGAGAATTCATTATTGGTGTATAAAACAGCTATTGATCTTTGGGTGTTGATTTTGTATCCTGCTACATTGCCAAATTTATTTATTAAATCTATTAGTTTCTTGGTGGACTCTTCAGGGTTTTCTATGTACATTATCATATCATCTGCAGATAATGAGAGTTTTACTTCCTCCTTTCCAATTTGGATGCCTTTTATTTCTTTTTGTCTAATCACTGTGGCTAGGACTTCCAGGACTATGTTGAATAAGAGTGGTGAAAGCGGACATCCCTGTCTTGTTCTTGTTCTTAGGGGAAATGCTTTTAGTTTTTGCCCATTGAGTATGATGTTGGCTGTAAGTTTGTCATATATAGCCTTTATTATGTTGAGATATGTTCTCTCTATTCCCACTTTGCTGAGAGTTTCTATCCAAAATGGGTTTTGGATTTTGTTGAATGCTTTTTCTGCAGCTATTGATATGATCATGTGATTTTTGTCTTTCAATTTGTGTTGTATCACATTTTGTTGATTTGCAAATGTTGTATCAGCCATGCATCTCTGGAATAAATCCCACTTGATCATGGTGTATGATCTTTTTAATATATTGCTGGATGCAATTTGCTAATATTTTGTCGAGGATTTTAGCATCTATGTTCCACAAAGCTGGGGCCTGAGGGAAGCTAGCTGGGGTCCTGGGTGTCTGTGGGTGGCCGGAGGGAGGGAAGCCTGGGTCTCAGGTGCCAGAGGAGAGTCAGCGCTGGCAGCCCAGGGGAAGGAAGGCCTACTCTTGCACGAATTTTTGTGCATCGGGCCTTTAGTATACATATAAAAGCCTAAGCTACCGAACGACCAAATGACTGATCGCTATGATGTGCAGTGACCACCAGGGGGGAGATGCTCAATGCAGGAGCTGCCCCCTGTTGGTCAGTGTGCTCCCACAGCCAACCTCCTGCGGCCAGCCAACCTCCTGTGGTCCCTCCCCCTGGCCAGCCAGCCAACCCCCTGCGGCTCCAATCAGCCCGCCCTGAGGAATACCACCTGTGCTCGAATTCGTGCACCGGGCCTCTAGTATGCAATAATTAGATGTGACCATGATGACAGTGTGTTGGGATGTTGATCTGACTCCTCTACAGGTATAAGTAAAGGGGCGGGGGAGGAAAGTGAGTTTTGTTGTTTCCTGTACATCTAATCCAAATTGAATGGTTAATTCAGGATCAAGACAAAATAAAATCTCCATTGTGTGATATCAAAAGAAGAGAAGGGGAAGCAGGAGGAAAGCATGTTATTTATTCATTTTTGAGACTAACTCAGTTGCCAGCAGTCGTATATGTACTCTCAGTAATGCTTCATTTTGCACATTTTCCAGTGATATCTATTGATAAACTAAAGAATAACACCTAGACAGGAGCCTCATGTCATGATGCAAATTAGTTTTAGGGGATTCAAGTGTTTAAGTCAGTTATTATTTAGTGGTTTGAGATCTAAATAGAGACTATGAAATAGTTTTGTTGTTTGTAGAGTATGAAGAGTGTCATGCAACTCTGTCATCATTTATTGTTAACTCATATTTAATAATCTGAGCAATAAGAGGAAGTGTTTCAAACAAGAGAAAGGACATCATCTAGAGGTCCTACTTGACATCTTAGTTTAGCTTGTGACCATGGTTCTACCTTAAATTTCTATCTATTTTATTTTCTTTGTCTTTATTGTGGTCCCTTCCAGCTACAGAATTCTGAGCCTCTCATTAAACTTACAGTTTTCTAACAGCACTGTGGGAGGTTAACCTAATGTCCCATGTCCCAGTCATTTCCCCTTTATTTAATAAAGTTTTATTTTTCAAAATGTACAGTTGTTGGGACCTGTTTCTGAATCTTTAATAGCAGCTGGGCATGGGGGGGTCCCCATCCTTGGTATTTCTAGTGTAAATTACTTGAACTTTGTGCTTTGAAACCAACATAATAAGTATTTTACTGAGGAGCTCCCGAAGGGGTGCCCTGGCCAGGGAACTGCCAATGTTCAGTCTTTCATAGACAACAGCTGGGCATATGAGCTTATAGTTGAGAACTTGCTATGTATCATATGTGTTTTTGTCAAGATTAGGTTATTATGCTTGTCCCTTGTCATCCTTGGGTAACATCATGGAGCTCAGAGAGCAGCTGCTACCACTGTAGCCTCACTGACATGTCGAACAAAAAGCTGGCCACTATCAGCCCATAGGGTCCATAATATTGCTTAATTTCTTCTGTATATTAAAGATGTTTTTCTTCTGAAGTTCTGTTTACCCTGAGCAAAGAAAAAATGAGGGGTAAATAGGAAGAAGTCAAAATTATCTCTCTTTATTCCTGAACTTAAAAAAAATATATTTATACTGCTTCTTAAAATAATAGTTAAAATTATATATACATATTGTGTGTATGTATATATATAACACCATTTATAAAGTGTTGCTTAAGTGTGTTTAATTTCAAACTCATAACCCCCCTTAGAAAGATAGATTGTATCATGGTAGGCAACATTTTATTTCTGGCTATTATATCTTACATCTTGAGTAGTCATCTTTTTAAATTTCTCATTGCTGCCTATTGTCATCAGGTTGGCAGGCTTTAGGATTGGCTTTCTTTGCTTAGGTGATCCCCAGATAAGAGTGTTAATAATTGCCCTAGCTCCGTGGTTGGCAAACCGTGGCTCGCGAGTCACATGTAGCTTTTTGGCCCCATGAGTGTGGCTCTTCCACAAGATACCACGTGGGGGCGTGCACATACAGTGCGATTGAAACTTTGTGGCCCATGCGCAGAAGTCGGTATTTTGTGGAAGAGCCGGTATTTTGTGGAAGAGCCACACTCAAGGGGCCAAAGAGCTGCATGTGGCTCGCGAGCCACAGTTTGCCGACCACTGCGCTGATTTGGCTCAGTAGATAGAGCATCAGCCTGCGGACTGAAGGATCCTAGGTTCGATTCCAGTCAAGGGCACATGCCCAGGTTGTGGGCTCAAACCCCCAGTAAGGGGTATGCAGGAGGCAGCCAATCAATGATTCTCATCATTGATGTTTCTATCTCTCTCTCCCTCTCCCTTCCTCTCTGAAATCAATAAAAATATATTTTTTAAAAAATGAGTGCTGCCGAAACCGGTTTGGCTCAGTGGTTAGAGCTTCTGCCTGCAGACTGAAAGGTCCCAGGTTCAATTCCGGTCAAGGGCGTGTACTTGGGTTGCGGGCACATCCCCAGTAGGAGATGTGCAGGAGGCAGCTGATCGATGTTTCTAACTCTCTGTTTCTCTCCTTTCCTCTCTGTAAAAAATCAATAAAATATATTTTTTTAAAAAAAATGAGCGCTAATAATTAACACAACTCACGCTAGAACGAAGGAATTCTGGTTGAACTATAGTAAGTAGCATCACTCATAAATTTCCCTGATTTAAATAAAATCTTAGGAGTCCTTTATTTTATTTCTTAATTTTAAAAATTGAATTTATTGGGGTGACAATAACTTTATTGCAAAACCATACAGGTTTCAAGGGTGTAGCTCAATAGAACATTATCATTGCCCCAAGCAAAGGCTCTGCCCCAATTTTCCCCCTCTTTCCCCACCTCCACTACCCTCCCACTACCTTTCCCCTCTATCACCGCACTGTGGTCTGTATCTGTGTGTTCTATGTATATGATTTTTGGTTAAGCCCTTTACCTTCTTTCATCCAGTCCCATCCTCTCTGACAACTGTTAGTCTGTGCCGTGTATACATGCCTTTGTTTCTATTTTGTTTGTCAGTTTATTTTGTTCATTAGATTCCATATGTAAGTGTGATCATATGGTATTTGTCTTTCTATGACTGCTTTATTGCAGTTAGCATAATAATTTCCAGGTCCAACTATGCTGTAAAAAAAAAGTGTGATTGTCTTTCTTTTTTTTTTTAATTAAATCTTTATTGTTCAGATTATTACATTAGTTACTCTTTTTTCCCACCATAACTCTCCTCTACCCAGTTCCCACCCCACCCTCCGCCCTCACTCCCCACCCACTGCCCTCATCCATAGGTGCACGATTATTGTCCAATCTCTTCCCTCACCCCACACCCCTTGCCCCCCCCAAGAATAGTCAGTCCATTCCCTTTCTATGTCCCTGATTCTATTACAATCACCAGTTCATACTGTTCATCAGATTATTTATTCACTTGATTTTTAGATTCACTTGTTGATAGATGTGTATTTGTTGTTCATAATTTGTATCTTTTTCTTCTTCTTCCTCTTCTTAAAGGATACCTTTCAGCATTTCATATAATACTGGTTTGGTGGTGATGAACTCCTTTAGCTTTTTCTTATCTGTGAAGCTCTTTATCTGGCGTTCACTTCTGAATGATAGCTTTGCTGGATAAAGTAGTCTTGGTTGTAGGTTCTTGGTATTCATCACTTTGAATATTTCTTGCCACTCCCTTCTGGCCTGCAAAGTTTCTGTTGAGAAATCAGCTGACAGTCGTATGGGTACTCCCTTGTAGGTAACTGATTTTCTTTCTCTTGCTGCTTTCAGAATTCTCTCTTTGTCTTTTGCTCTTGGCATTTTAATTATGATGTGTCTTGGTGTGGTCCTCTTTGGATTCCTTTTGTTTGGGGTTCTCTGTGCTTCCTGGACTTGTAGGTCTATTTCTTTCACCAGGTAGGGGAAGTTTTCTGTCATTATTTCTTCAAATAGGTTTTCAATATCTTGCTCTCTCTCATCTTCTGGCACCCCTATAATTCTGATGTTGGTACGCTTGAAGCTGTCCCAGAGGCTCCTTACACTATCTTCGTATTTTCGGATTCTTTTTTCATTTTGCTTTTCCGGTTGGGTGTTTTTTGCTTCTTTGTATTTCAAATCTTTGACTTGATTCTTGCGACCCTCTGGTCTGCTGTTGGGAGTCTGTATAATACTCTTTATTTCAGCCAGTGTATGCTTAATTTCTAGTTGGTCTTTTTTCATATCCTCCAGGGTCTCACTAAATTTATCAACGGTTTCTAGAAAATTCTTAAAAAAACCTTTTAATTGTGGTTTTGAACTCTATATCCAGTAGTTTGCTTTCCTCCATTTCTGTCATTTGTGACCTGTTTCTTTGTCTCCGCATTTTTTATGCTTCCCTGTGTTTGTAGAGTGGCTTTGTGTGCTAGGTGTCCTATAGGGCCCAGTGGCTCAGCCTCCCCAATTACCTGAGGTGGACAGTCTTGGTGCACCCCTTTGTGGGCTTTGTGCACAGTCTTGTTGTAGTTAAGCCTTGATTGTTGTAGGTATCACTGGGAGGAATTGACCTCCAGGCCAATTGGCTGTGAGAGTCAGCTGTGTCTACGGTGGGAGAACTTCTGTGCTGAAGACACCCTTATGGGGCAAGACTTGCTTCAGTGGGGCTTTGGTGCTTGCTGAGTCTGCCCCCTGAGTGTGTCCCTTATGGATCTGAGGAGTTGTAATCTGGATGGTCCCACTCTGACCACTGGGTACACTGGCTCTTGGATCTAAGGAGGTGCTAATTTAGCCTCTGCCTGAGGCTACCCAGCAGGAGCTACAAAGAGATCTGCAGATTCCCCTTCCTTGTTTGGGATTTTGAGGTGCCCAGATGAGGCCCAGCTGTGAAGCAATGCAAGCTGCTGTGGGGCCTTGGGCCTTCTCTTGGAAGTTCTGGGTCTGTCTGGCCCAGTTGCAGTTTGTTAGGTAATTTTCAGATTGCAAAGGGCCAGGGCATTCATATGCAAAAGTCTCTGCCTCAGCTTGGGTGGGGTAGGGTCTCAGGGAATCAACAGGGCAAAGCAAACAGCTATGGCTGGTCCTCAGCCCTGCCCTCAGGGGCCCCGAGTCTCAGTGTCCCAGGGTAATCACTGCAATCACCTCTGAGAGAAAGCAGCCCTCAAGTTCCAAGTTCTGCCCGATGCCAGACAGTCCAGTTTCTCCCCGTATGAGTCTGGGTCCCTAGAGACTTCCCGGAACTGGAGTTCAGCGCAGTTAGGGCCTTGTGACTCCCTCCCGATTCAAAAAGACAGCCGCGCCCTCAGTTGCCAGCCCTTGCTGCGTTCGCCTCCGTACCTCTGCACTTTACTTCTGCACCTCCTCTGAGTCTCAGTGTGCTTTTCTCTTTCCTTCTACTTGTAGAATTTCCATTCAGCCAGCCTTCCTATAGTTCTGGATGATGTCCGTTTTGTCTTTTAGTTGTATTTTTGTAGATGTTGTGGGAGGCAGCAATTTCTGGTGTTTACCTATGCTGCCATCTTGGTTTCTCTCTCTTTTTTTTTTCTTTACGGCTGAGTAATATTCATTGTATAAGTGTATCACAGCTTTTTTGACCACTCATCTACTGATGGGCATTTGAGCTGTTTTCAGATCTTGGGTTTGTGAATAATACTGCTACGAACATAGGGGTGCATGCTAGTATATTCTTTCGAATTCGGCATTCTTAGGATATATTCTTTTTTTATAGATAAGACTACTAATATCCATATGTGTTACCTACGTTAATAAAAGCATATGCAAAGTATATTTCTACTTGTGAATGAACATTTTATGTATTACTCCAGCACTATACATTATGTTTTAATGTTGACTTGCTCTTATATCACAGCTGCTGAGAGCCATATACATGCATGTTAAAATGTAGACCTTTAATGAAAGAGGAGAGTAGAGTGTAGTGCTGTGTAGTGAGTAGCTGCCATATAGTCGTGGTGAAACTTAGTGAATTTACAACTGAGAATGTGCAGTAGTACAGCCCTTCTGTCCTGTGAACTAACAGCCAGATTGTTTGTAATTTCCCATGCTATTTAAAACAGGGTTCTCATGTATCAGCCGTCTTCTGTAAGGGTGCCCAGTGTGACTTCGGTTGATCCTGCTGCTATTCCGCCTTCATTAACAGACTACTCAGTACCATTCCACCACACGCCAATATCAAGCATGTCATCAGATTTGCCAGGTATGTGAAGATTTATTTTTGTTTGTTTGTTTCTTATTAAGTCTTACCATTTATTTTTAATCTTAACCTGTGGAGCAAATAGAGTTTTAAAAATGTAAATAGAAATGCTAAGGAAATTTGAAAACTTCATATAGAGGTAATGTCTGTTTTAATATATCATATTCATTTCCTATCATCTTATCTTCAGAGCAATCTATAGATTCCTAATAATAGGAAAGACAGTAGGATAGTAGGAAATGTTTATAGATTTTATTTTCCTTCAGAGAAGATTTGCACTCAGAGGTTTTCCTTAGCTTATTTATTATTCAGGCTTATAGGTTAGGGAGAGAGTATTTTCTCATACTCTTCTTGGTAGTCCATCACAACTTGGGGTGTTGCCAACAGCTTTACCTTGTGATTTTCCCCTGTAAAAATAGGATCTACCAGCTGTCTCCCTAGAGCACTACTCAATATCTGAAACATATTTTACATATATATATTAACTCAACATTTAAAAATTCAAGGTTATTTGAATTACCTTAGTACCAAGACCTGTGCAACCAGGGCCATATTATACATTTAAACTCTGCCCTTCTCCCCTCTCTGTATACCCAGTGTTTTTACAGACATTTTTGATCTATCAAATGTGAGCAAGTTAGAACCAGTACCTCTTAATATTCATGACTTCCCTTCTTTCTAAAGGGTGCTTTTAGTGGAATACAATTCCCTCTTCCAATTAATTAATTTTCCCCACCAGATTTCTGAAGTTAATTTTAACACTCTTAGGGAGGTCTTTATTGTAAGAACAATATATACTCTTTAGGACAAAATTTGTGTTGTTTGAAACAGTTGATGGTTTTGTTATCTGGCCAATTCAAATACAATTTAATGGAAAAGAATAGACTAAAAATACTATCCATCAAAAAAATTGTAAATACCTTTTCTTAAATATGTTTAGTACTTTGGGAATTGGTATTTAAATATGTTTAGTCCATGTGTACTTTGGGAATTGGTATTTTAAAAAATTGTTTGCAAACCCAGCCATGACCAGTTATAAAGTATTTTTTGTATCCAAAGCTCAATGCTAAAGTATAGGTGAGGTCTCAAGGTCCATAAGAAATACACTCAGAGTAGTCTTAATTTCTAACTGCTATGTTTTGCTCTAACTTTGGCTAGTTTTAAGTGAAGTTGAAGAGTGTCCACATGTCATCTTAGTATATGTTATAAACATTTTTTAAGGATTTGTTTCCTAAAGACTTTGAATTAAAAATTGATCTGGAAAAAAGATTATAAACTTTCATTTACTAAAGTGATTCTGGCCATTTAGCAGTAGAATAGACACAATTTATAAATCACTTGCTCTGTTTTCAAATTATGTGATTCTGAATGAATTTTTAGCTTTAGAGAATTTACAGTTTTTCAAAATTTGGGTATAAATTGAGACTATTTTATAAAATGTGCAGATTTGAGAAAAATGCAGTAAAATATGTTAACTGTATATTTCATAAAATACACTTCAAGCCTGGTATTAAGGAACTAAGACTAATATTCAGGCCAATATAAACCAATATGGTAATACTGGTTATTAAAATGTTGAAATGCTTTTTACAAGTTGATAAACTGAATAGGGTCTATTGTACTTTATAAGAATTAACAGTTTTATCATCATCTGTGATTCATGTAGCAGTCACTACATCTAAATAGCTTAGTTTTTACTTTGGTTTTATTGTTAGTGTGCTCTTTTGTAATTAGTAGTTACTTTGCTTTTATTTTTGTGCATAAATTTTATGTAATTAGTCATACTATACAGAGTTGATATTTATAAATTTAATAATTTATAATAAATATTAAATAGAACACCAAGAATAGAGATAGCATTTTAATACATTTCTTAACATTCTTTTTAAACATCATAAACATGAATCTTCTGAATCTGCAGGGGAACAAAGAAGAAATGATATTAATAATGAACTGCAGCTTGGAACATCTTCTGATACTGTGCAACAGTGAATTCAAAATAAAACATAATTTGTATTTATGGAATGGAAAACAGCTTGATTATTTCAAGAAAAAATATGACTGCCTTATTATTACTAGTGACATATTGTCAGATGTGAATGGTGCTCAAAAGTTGTGTCATTAAAATTTGGAAGTGCTAAACATTTACATATTTAATCATGTAGCAACCATGTTTGGTTAAAGTTCATGGCTCAAGTAAGGAAGATGTTATTCTTAGTAAGACATGTAGAGTCAGTTTCACATAAAGACACATTTAAAATCTAAAAGCAACAATTTTAACTGTTAATAGAACAAACATTTAGAATGTACCATGAGAATTTTTAACCTGCTTTTTAGTTAAAAATAATTGAGCACATTTTCAACCTTGAAATACTTAGGAGGGCATAAATATATATTAATATAATCTATTGTTTCAGTTGAAAGTTATGGTTAAATAAGAGAACAGCATTTTGCTAAATTTATAAAATAAGGATGTAACAATCACTATGAAACTTCAACTATTTCATATGAGTTTTAATAGTCCACCTAAAATATAAAATGCAAGACTTTGATAATGCAGTTTATTGGAAGGAATAACATCTGAAATACTATATCAAATTTTAGAGATGGTGTTTGAGAAAAAATGGTTTCACGGAGAAATATTTACATTAGAACATTATTGGATTTTGTATAGACAGCATCTGTATAATGCTGGGGAGACAGCTTAGAATTTCAACCAAGAGCTTAGAAAAATGTGTGGGTATTTTACGATCTATAATAACAAAAGCATAATATGCTAATTAGATTGGACGTCCTTCTGGACGTCTTTCCTTGTGGACAAAGCCTCAGCGGGGGTGGGGAGGTTGCAGGGGGCTGAGGCAGAGGTGGCAGAGGCCCCGGCTGTGGCGGCAGGCAGGGGCCAAGGGCCTTGCACAAATTTCGTGCATTGGGCCTCTAGTGCATTATGTAAGTCACCATATTCATTGATCCGTGGATGAGGTGTCAAAAGATAGAGATCAAGTGAATCTCTTAAATCACATGAAACAGTAAAGAATTACAATATATCTAAGAGCTGAAATAATGAAAATAGGAAGTCTCTGCACCTCAGTGGACAGCCTTCAGTTCTGGAGCTGTAAAAAAAAGTCTGAAAATTACAAGTCTGTGTGTTTATTTAAATTGAAGTTATGAAATGGGACTAAACATTTAAAAAATGAGCATTTTTGGGTGATTGGCTTCAATATAAATATTCCAGCAGAGATAGCAGTGCTTTCTTAGCTTTTTAAAAGTGTTTGTTATTCAAGTGGACTGAGTGATTAAAAAAACATTAAAAGTAATTGAACATATAAAATCCTATCTAATAAAAGAGCAATATGCAAATTGACTATCACTCCACAAGATGGCTACCCCCATGTGGACACAGGATGGCTGGCAGGGGAGGGCAGTTAGGGGTGACCAGGCCTGCAGGGGAGGACAATTAGGGGCGACAAGGCCGGCAGGGGAGGGTAGTTAGGGGCAATTGGGCCAGCAGGGGAGCAGTAAGGCATCGATCAGGTTGGCAGGGGAGTGGTTAGGGGGTGATCAGGCTGGCAGGCAGAAGCAGTCAGGGGCAATCAGGCAGGCAGGCAGGTGAGCAGTTGGAGCCAACAGTCCTGGATTGTGAGAGGGATGTCCCAGATTGGAGAGGGTGCAGACTGGGCTGAGGGGCACACACACACACACACACACACACACACACACACACACACACACCCCATGCACGAATTTTGTGCACCGGGCCTCTAGTCCTATATAATAAAAGCCTACTGTGCTAAGTGTCGAGTCGGCCATTCAACCAATCAAAGCGTAATATGCTAATGATATGCTAAGGCCGCTCGACTGCTCACTGTGATGTGCAGTGACCACTCAGGGCAGACAACTGGTTGACCAGTCACTATGATGTGCACTGACGACCAGGGGACAGATGCTCCAACTGGTAGGTTAGCTTGCTGCTGGGGTCCGGCCGATCGGTACTGAGTGAGACGGGCCAGACACTCCCTGGAGCCCTCCTTCAGTCCCTCCCCAGCTGGCCAACCTTTCACGTCCCTCCCTGGCCTCGATCATGCACCAGTGGGGTCCCTTGGTCTGGCCTGCACCTTCTCGCAATCCGGGCTGAAGGACCCCACCCCCTCTGAGTGCACAAATTTCATGCACCGGGCCTCTAGTTAATAAAAAGAAAATTGTTACACCATTTGAAGCAAAATAAAATTAATAAAATTAAAAAATTAATTAAATGACATGCCGATAAAGTATTTTTGTGACTCAGTTAATAATGGAGATGTTGAATATATAAAACTCTTGGAAGATATAAGAGTTAGACAAATTTTGAATTGGTGTTCAACAGAAGCAGAGAAAGGATTTACTGAACAAGATCATTAATGTGAAAAGAAATTGCTTATGGAAAAACGTCGCCTACTGAAGTTGGAATCGTTCATTGTGATTCTCTTTGTCCATTGTTATCTCAAACCCTGCTGTGCCATATAGGTAGTGACAGACATACAAAATGAAAAATCATAATAATTTTTTTACATGCTTTATAAATGGAATGGTTTCTTTCAAATGATTGGTGCTATAGTTTCTATTACTTGATAAGCATTGTAAACATAGCTTATTTAGAGATTATAAGGGACTAACTATACTTAAAATGTTTGAGTTATAAATTATTCATTCTGCTTATTAAATATTTTAAAGATAATTTCTACTAATATTCTCTATTTTGAGTAACAGTCTAATATCAGACTTTACTCTGTATGATTGTTATTTAAGGTAACATTGAATGCCAGCAAATAAAAATGTATAACGTTGAATAGAAATTGACCTGTCTTAGTGACCTATACTTAGTATCTTTTTGTTGTTATTGTTTTGTTTGTTTTTAATGTTTTGGAATTTAGTCAAACAGGGACTCCAGGGGAACTGACTTGGAAGTTTATTGATAGACTTTTTAGGCCTGATATTTTAAATTATTTATTGTTATAACTTTAATGCTTTGAAATGGTGTACTGGGCAACCTTTTTCACATTCCTGTTTCTAAAGCTTAGTTGGAGAATCTCACATCTTTGGTTTAGAAAATTGCATTGGCTTATAACCTAGTACGCCTTGATAGGATTTAGCTTGTTAGTGAGCAGAAATTACCAAGGCTTGCTTTGTGCAGAGCATAGAACTGGAGTGATCCCTGGATGAGGTACTGCTTTTAATGTGGAAATAGGGGGACAGAGAGCGCTTCATGAAATAGACATCTGTTTAAGAAGTGGTATTTTAGATGAAGTTCATTGTGATGTATTTCTGACAAATAAATGTGAAGTATCTTAAGAGCTTAAGTATGTTTTTTTAATGGTTCGTATCCAGATCATTATCTCATCCATTTTTTTGCTTCTCGTTCTGTTAAGTGATGAAGCTAAGAAATGTTTGCTTTGACTAGCCCTGCTTCTTCCTTTAAGTCTCTGGGAAGTGATTTTTCCAGATGTTTTTTAGGGAATATGTTCATTTTGGAATTTTATACACATTAAATAGCACTGCTTCTGGTGTAGACCTTTCCTATCATGGAATGGTAAACAGTTAACCCCAAATGTTTTCTGGCTTGTGATAAATATAAAATGATTTTGGGAAATAATTCTTGTCTCCAAAATATGAGACAACTATTAACAAAGCATTTTTGTTTTAGGTTTGGATTTTCTTTCCCTTATTCCAGTTGATCCCCAGGTATGTATCCTGAATTTAAGCAACTAATTTGTATTTGATTGTTGCTTATGTCATACTAACTAAAAATGACCAGTTGCATAAAATCAGGACAGTCAACTCTCAGTTACTTAAATTGATGCAAAGAAAGTACTATATAAATATTTCAGTTTTATTTGGAGAAATAAAGTTGCTGTTTTTCAATTTATGATATTTTTTGGTCTTGATATTTGAACTTGAAATTTTATTTAGTTTAATAATCAGTTGGCATTATCAAGTATTTCAGTGATTAAAATGAGGGAAGCAGTGCTAGATTACTAGAAATTAAAATTGACAGAAATTGTAAAACACTTGTTCTATATAGAGAAAATAGCTAAAACTGATTAAACTGCTTTGAATCATTATCTTGAGTCTTCCTTATTTTTAAAGGCAATCAGATTCAGACTTTGGGGATGCCCCAGCCTAAGTTGCTATAAGTTATAAATTATTCCTGTTTTCTCTGTCAGAGGTAAGAAATTCTAGTATCCCAGAGTCCCAACATGAAGACCTTGCAGTGAGCATGGACCCCACTGGCAGGCGTGTAGCAGAGGCAGAGCAGAGGAGGGAAAGGCATGGGGAAAGCCAGGGGCAAAGTGAAACAGACTTTGAAAGGTGTGTTGAGAGTAGGAAGGGAGTAGAGGAAGAACATGGACCACCACTTCCTAGGTGCTCAGAATCAGCTAACTGCAGGTCTTGTATTGGCCTCCTGTTTGAATACTCTGTATCTGATCACACAAACAACACCGGAAATACTGGCCCCAGGTAACTTGCACAGAATGAAGAATTTCTTCTTCTCACCCTGAATTGACTTTGTGACATCAGTAGATTCTATCGACAACAAAAGTATACCTATATCTTTCTAGGAAATTTATTCTTTGGGCTTAAAATATTACTGATTTTTTTTTTTATGTGAACCATCCTTTTAAAATAAATGACCTTGGAACCTAGAGGATTCAAATTTCATAGTGCTATTTAGCCTGCTAGTGTCAGGCTAACTTTATTGATAAGGCAATAGAAGAGTTAGAGGTTGTGCCTTCAGTCTCCATAGAATCCTTAAGATTTGTTCTACTTTACCTCCATGTTGCCCCATTATTTTTGTGCAGATATGTGCCAGTTACACATAAAGAATGGAGTTACAGGTAAATGCCTGCAACCCGAGTATAATAAATATTCAGTGCATAGAGCCTATTGATAGCAGGACTATAGTATCTAGCATTCATTTTATAAAGGAAGAAGAGCACCTTTTTACTACCACACAATCAAAAACTGCCTGAGAGGCAAAATAAAATGTAAGTTTCTACCTTTTTTCTAGATTCCTTCCCCGATTTTGTTGGAAAGTAGGAAATGTATTTGCTTTTAAAGAAAGTTAATACTTGAGAGTTTAACTTTGCTTAGATCTTTAAGAACAGTATCCCTTGAATTTCCTGGTGCATGACATTCATTTTATTCATGATCCAAGACAGTTATCCATCCTAAACATTAAATTACTTTTTTGAAAGGCAGCTGAATTTAGTTCTTCCTACTGACTAGCAGTTCATACCTGGGGCTTTTTCCCTTATCATTTTGCAGATCACGTAATCTAAACAACCTCAGTTTTAAATTCTGTCCTGTAACTTAGTATCTCCAATGATAGCTGACTATAGAAGTGATAAGATTGATCAGATACCCTTTCATATAGTCTGAAGATAAAATATTTCTCACATAAAATATTCTATAGCGATATAAAAATAAAGCTTTTAGTCTTTCCTCTCTCTCTCTTGATCAATACTAGAATGTTAAACTCAGGTTTGAATTTAAGAATCAGCAACCAAGCTAGTAAGGAAACAAAATGTGAATTCTTGGAGAGGGGTGTCAAGGAAGCATCACAAGAAAAATTACATTAGATTAGATCTTTAAGATTTATTCCAAAATTTTGTGATTACATGACATAGTTCTATGTTCTGGGCATTCCTTGGTAGCTAGCTACCATGTTGTCTCTGAATGCTGTCCTTGCAATTACACAGGTATTGTTACATGTATGTACAGAGGAGTCAAATGCCACTCTTTAGTTGGTCAGTTTTTTGTTTTGATATATATATTTTTTATTGATTTCAGAGAGGAAGGGATGAGAGAGAATAATTGGCTGCCTCCTGCAATGATCAGAATCCAACCGTGACCTCCTGGTTCATAGGTTGACACTCAACATGGAGCCACGTTGGCTGGGCTAGTTGATCAATTTTAACATTATTCCTAACCTGTCTGGTTGATAATAAATTTTGAAAGAATTGTTGAATTTTGAAATAGCATTTTTTGCTCACTACCATTAAAAATAAGTATTTACTATCATTTTGCAGTGTGATTTAAATCTGGTGTAAACACATGTAGCGAGAGATCTTTTTGAGGTTATTTTGAGTCATGATTGTGGGGCCCATATTCACTATTAAATATTGTTGACATTTTTGTAATTGCACCTATATATTTGGTCAGCAAACAAATTCTGCAAGTTTTGAGAATCAAAAATATATGCTACATTCTCTAAGTAATATAAAATATCTAAATTCATGCCATCTTTCATCCAAAGACCTGGAGTTTTGAGAAATTTTAAATCCCATTGGGATTAAAATATGTGGCTCTCACTTGTACATATCTAACAATTTCTAGTCTCTTTATTTGAAATGAATGTAGCCTCTTCCTCATCAGCATCATTGTTTGTTTCAAGCAGTACTGTCCTCCTATGTTTTTGGATAGTCTCACCTCACCCTTAACAGCAAGCAGTACGTCTGTTACCACCACCAGCCCCCATGAAAGCAATACTCATGTTAGCTCATCCAGCAGCAGGAGTGAGACAGGGGTCATAACCAGCAGTGGAAGGAACATTCCTGACATCATCTCATTGGACTGAAGGAGGACTTGCTCGATTCTAGGAATCATTCATCAAAACTGCTCTTTCTTGGATCTCTGGTCCGTGGAAGCTATTTTTTTAATAATAGTTACTTTGATATTTATTGAAACGTCAAATGGATTCTTTTGCTTTCTGAAAGACGAACACAGATAACTGTGGCAAGAACCAAATGACACACATGATTTTCTTATTCATGCTGTACTCTGAGCATCAGATGCGTCAGCCATAACTTTGTCTTCTTGGGAGACGGATTTCAGTTTCATGTTACTGGATGGATTCTACAAATCAGTTAAACATTTCTTGTAATAAACAGCAATAAAATTATGTAAATGTGCAAGTAAACTTTTTTCTAATTAAAAAGGATGTAATCAATGAATTTAAAAGGACAGCAACTTTTGTTTAACCTGACGTGAAGGAAAAATATATGGAAAGAAGTTACGTTTGCCAAATGAGTCGTTTCCACGCAGATTTGTTCTATTTCATTGAACTGATGAAGTCTTGATAAGTGGCCAAAGCGTGGGTTCCACTTTTCTTCCTGATTCCATCAAAGAAAAATGGCCTTTGTGTCATACATTTTTCCCTGGTTGTCATTTACATTCTATGTTATTTGCTACTGAATGCAGAGAGAAGTTCTAGGATCTGGCTGTTCTTTATTGGCAAGTATGTCGAAGAACACTACACAGATTCTACCCTGATGTAATGTGTGTTATTTTTGGTAATTTTATAATCTCATTCTAGAGATTTCTGTAAATTTGGGGCTTGCCTTCTCAAAAAAAAAAAAAAAAAAAAAGTGCTATACAGTCATTGAAGGAAATGTTTTTGGAGTAAGGTGGCTGGAATGTTAGAATTTTGTTCTTATTGTCCAGAATCATTGAGAGCTTAGAGGCAATAGAAGAATGGATTTAGGGGAGCTTGGGAATAACAAAGTTTAATTTGTTCCTAAGAACTTCTTTTGCTCATTTACTTTATAGAATAATATTCAAATCTTGTTGAAACTTTTTAGATTTTAGTGACACTGACCAAGAAAATATGTTTTAGATCTCTGATCATTTTTAAAGAAAAAGCAAATAGCAAGAGATAGGGGTGGTATCGGATTTCCTTTTTATTTTTTAAAGAGAAATCTTTCCTGAGACCACAGAAGACCTGAACCCCACTTTAAAAACCACTCTACTTTCTTTTGCTTTATTTGGCTGCCTAAATAATTTTAGAATTCTCAAGGAGTTAATACTTTCCCAATGTTTAGCTTTCTCTGCCTACTTTACAGATAAACTCTTTTTTAAAAATGGGTAATCTGATTCTCAAGCTGAGTGCCCAGATGAAAAGCACTGAGTTCAGTGAGAACAGGGACGCATGACTTGGGGTTGGTGCAGCTCACGGAGCTGACTTGGCAGTGCTTGGTTTTCACACCTCAAGTTTTCATGGCCTCTGTACACCTTTTGTGCTGATTTAAGATCATGTGATTTTCTGTGTCATCCCTTCTTTGGCTACATCATCATCCCCTTAATGTATTACCCTTTTTGGAGAGCTGCTTATTATTAAAAGCGTGGAAAATAAACTTCCTGCAGTAGTTGTGCCATAGTTGCTAGTTCTATCTTGTCATTAGATTTCAATCCATGTTACAGTCCTTTGGTCCAGATACAGAATATCTTCATAGTAAAGTTTTATGTTGCTGCTTTAAATACAGATGCAATGTCTGTTAACTCTGTAATCAGATAGAAAAAGTAACCTGATTTGTGTGGTATAATTTGTCAATAAAGAAATGATGTATATTTGTTATCATTTTGTTACCCTTTAGATTCTCAGCGACTCCCCTTCCCAATTTAATCAACGGAGTTTTATAAGGTCGATTAAAATGTGAATAGAAGTTTATTTACTTGTTTTTTATAATGGATACCTCTGCTTTTATAGTTGCGATCTGTTTCTTTTTCGATATTTTATGTGAGTAGTTTTAGTGTGCCTTTTAGGTGCTTCCCACTGAAGTTACATATAAATTTTTAATTTATCTTGCGCAGGTATATTTAAAAATCACTATTAAGTTTATAATCTTAAAATTGGGGACTTTTGAGTATACATCTTTGAAGGTGAGCACTTTTCTTTATGCATTTGGCCTTATGACAACTGCATGTTTATTAAGCCATTATCCTTTTTCATTGTGGTCACTAAATATGTTTACCAAGACCCTGACTTTTTTTGTTGTTAATCCTCACTGGTGGATATTTCGTCCATTGATTTTAGAGATGATGGAAGGGAGGGGGCAAAGGGAGAAAGGAGAGAGAGAGAAACATCGATGTGTGAGAGCCACATCAATCAGTTGCCTCCCACATGCACCCCAACCGGGGTGGGGAACCTACAATCCAGGTATGTGCCCTTGACCAGAATCAAATCTGGGACCCTTCCATTCTTGGGCCAACACTCTAACTATTGAGCTACGCTGGCCAGAGCAACCCTGTCTTTTTAACAGTTGATTTTGCTAGCCCGGATTTTTGGTTAACCAAGTATAATGTAGTTCTAGAGGAGATTGTCTTACCCAGGGGTCCTCAAACTTTTTAAACGGGGGGCCAGTTCACTGTCCCTCAGACCGTTGGAGGGCCGGACTATAGTTTTAAGAAAAACTATGAACAAATTCCTATGCACACTGCACATATCTTATTTTGAAGTAAAAAAACAAAACGGGAACAAATACAGTATTTGTATTTGCATGTGGCCCGCGGGCCGTAGTTTGAGGACCCCTGGTTACCTGTTGCTTAGATGTCAGCCAGCTGGTGATTATGTGGAGTACCTTAAGGGAAGGATCTGCTGTTACTAGTCTCTTGCAAACACCTGCCAACCTATATTTTTATCTTTATTCCCATAGAAATGTTAAGGGCTTGTCTTGCTTTGGTACCTCCTGGCAGTGTAGTTGGTGCTGATAAAGCTACACACCTGCAATTCACTTACATTCACTGACTTGACTTTCTGATCCTTAGATGAGCCACTTTAGGATTTCACTTCCATTTCTACACTGTATTTTTCTGTGTATAAGATGCTATATTTTTCTAAAATCGTTAGACTGAAAATTGAGGGGCGTCTTATACACAGCAGTCAGCAGAGGAGAGCCGTGTGGGTGCACAGCTGCCCATATCTTGTCAAACAGGCTTCCTCTAATCACGAGCCTTATTATTACTGATGTCAGCTGATGCCATAATTGGAGGTGGGGCGGAGAGTGCACAGATGCAACAGGGACCTGAGCATTCTGAGCCCATAAAGATGTCAAAAATAAAAAGATAAATACCAGTAAGTGATTGTCTTATTCTGCAAAATTCAAACAATGTAATCAGCTCTGCAAAAGAGCATGGAAAAAGACAATTTGGACCTTCTCCCACTGAATGTATGATCAGACAGTGGAGAAAACAGGAAGAACAACTCCTTAAGATGCCAAAAAAAGAAGGCCTTAAGAGGAAAACCAGCAAAATATTTAAAATACTGATTTCTTAATTTTGGGTTGGAAAATTATACACGGAAAAAAATGGTAAATACCTGGCATCTGTCATAGGATAATTATGAAGGCCTAATGAAACAGTAGAGGTAAATTTAGGCTATGTGCCATTTATCTAATGTGTTTCAGGAAAGCTAGAATGAAAATACCATGATTAGAGATCGTGAGTATAAATTAGTTCTGCAACTCTTGGTATAAAACAAGTTTCCTTAGCATCTTCAGGAATTTGAAGAAAGGTAAGGTGTTGCATTTTGGGTGAAGTGTTCTACAGAGACTTCTGACCTTGAGATTCAGATCTTTCAGATATTCTGCCTTCAGATCAATCTTGGACACTTGATTTAGTGACCAATTATCTGTGTTTCTTCTGCCAATAAAGTCTGCATTAGTTACATTTTGTCTTTTTTTAAAAAAGTTGATTTTTACAAAGCATTAGTTTAATTCTCAGGTATGCTGTTCATTTCTTTCTAGCCCCCAATTAGTAAAAAAAGCATTTAACTCTTTTGGTGTTTTTTGGGGGGTAGGGGTGGGGGTTGTATTTTCTTTTTTAGTAAACACTTTTGTTTTACTAATATTTTCATGTCGAAAAATGTAGGGCAGTGTTCCATTTAAACTTGGGTTTGACATTGTATTTAGTGGCTCTGGATCCATGTGGTAGGAGCTCATTGATGATTCAAGCTGATTTATTAACCATCTTTTTGCTACAGTTACACATAAACATGGTGGAACTAGTAGAAAAGACTAAGAACTCTGCTTTTTTAAGAGCCTGATGCTACTGTCAAATAAATGACTGGTTTGTAAGTTTTTTTGTTGTTGCTAGGAACCACAGCAATTCCTAGCAGAAACAAATAAAAATGCCCATTCTTCTTTCATGCTTGCCAAATTCAGTAATGTTTTTGTGTCTGTTTATATCAGTAATACATTCTCATTATGGAAAAGTTAGACGACAGAAAAGTATGAAGAAAAACGATGTCAACCTTTATTAATTGCATGATATTCCTTTGTATGGGTGTGCCATGATTCCTATCACTTTTTCCCATTGGACATTTTAGATTGCATCTCATAATGTTACAGTTGAGTGTCCTTGTGCACAGATTTTTCCTTAGGAAAAATTCCTAAAGGTGAATTTCTGGGTCAAGGGTATAAACACTTTTGTAGTTCTTGATTCATGTCACACCTTACCAAGTGGATATACTAATTTCCACCCCAACCCTGTGGTGTGAGAAGAGCTATCTGACTGTATTTTCCAAGAACATGCACGATTTATCTCTATCTGACTATTTTCCAAGAACATGCACGATCTATCTTTATGCAGCTATCTGAACTAAGACTCTGCCTTGCTGGCCTGGATGAGATAGGCTAACTGATTTTGGAGTTAATTAGCAGAGATTTTCCTGAGCTGTCTCAGTATCAGATATATCTGACATGTTCCAGAAACACCTGTATGTAGATATCCCAATGGTTTTTCACAGAGTTGGGTTTTTTTTGTTGTTTTTTTCACTGTGAAGTAGCCCGTTGCCAGGGTACACTTTCCAGTCTTAGAAAATATTGACACTTTAAACATATTGTGCCTAGGGCCAGCCCTTAGTAGCCTGCTCTTTTTCCTCTTCCTGTAGGCTCCATTTTGGCCTTTTAGTAGGATCTCCTGAGCCAAAGGCAGTCCAACCCAAACTGGGAATGTGGTAAGGCTAAAACAACAGCTGGCCAAGCTTTGCCTGTTTTACTTTGTATCCTTTCATGTTTCCGATCAGATCTTGGTGTTCTAAGGGCAGCTATGGGGAAAGAGAAACAGGTAGCTAGCTTCAGGTATTTAAGGTGTGTTATTTTCTTGATTGGTATACCACATCGATTATTTCCCATTGGCTTTTTATTTCTGAGTGGCTTTAAAGCTTACTTTAGAATCTCAAAGTTTAACTCTTTTTAATGAAGAAGAGTGTTGTGTTAGAAAATAGACCATCCTCTTATTTTGGCCGTCATCAGACTACTCAGCGAATGTTTATTCAGTATGTTTTGTAAGTGTATGTAGAGTACAGTAGTAGAAACCATGTGGTCGCAGACTGCAAAGGGCTTATAGTCAAGTTATCAAAAATCAATAATTTTTACCTAACACTGTGTCCAGAACTTTACAAAAAAGACTCATTCCTTACAATAGCACTTCAAAGGGGAGTGGTACTGTCCCTATTTTACAAATGAAGAAACGTGTTTTGGGATGTTTTGCGGTAGACTTGGGAGTCTGAAATAGATCGAAACCCAAAAGCCCTCTCTCTGACAGAACTGAAATGGCATTAACTAGGTACACTACCTAGGAGACTGATATGAGAATCTGGACATAATTCTGAGAACTGATTTCAGACATGGCCACAGGAACAAGGAAGGGAGTGGATCTTGGAGCCATTTCAAAGGAATACTCAAGATTCAGTGTGAAATGGGCATGGGAGTAAGGGCTGAGCCCATTTCTCAAGCCTGAGCAACCAGGGTAATGGTGCTATTTACAGATCCAGGAGGCAGTTAGCATGGACATTCTCTGTAGGGGGGACGATGGTGAGTTTGATATTCACCATGAGGTTTCAGACAGGAAGCACTCATTGTTTTGCTGCTGTCTTTCAAGGAGTGCAGATTTCCCTTGTCCTCCATTTCATCTTCATTTGTCTTCATTCTGTGTATATTCTAGTCCCTCCCAATTGACCACCCATCCTCCTTCCTCCCTGAACCATGCTCAGTGGCATCTCAACCTTTTCATTTTTCTCTTCCCTGCCCTGCCATAACAAGTTTGGTTGTCACCTGAAGTGCTACCGTAGCTTGCAGCTCTCTCCAGTGTGGTCTGTGCTCACATTCCACAGAGGTCAAGAGTTGGTACTTGCCTCCTTTTCTATCATTTCTAAGAAATGAAAGGCCTGTAAATCAGAAGTCAGTGAAGAGTTTTCAGTCATTAGCAGTGATGAGCATTTGTTGAGTTTGGTATTACTCTCTCCATTTTGTAAATGTGGAAATAGAATCTGACGGTAAGTGATATGCCTAAGGTCTAGCAGCTTGATGGTGGGGAGCCAGGCATCAAACCCAGCTTTTAATCACAAGACAGACCTTTCCTGATCAGTCTAACCTTTCCTGATCAGTCTATCTAAAAAGTGGGTGTTTCCTGACAATCCTTATGCATCACCCTGTTTCTGTCCTGTATGGCACTTGTTACAACTGGTGTTTATGTATGGGTTTATTGTGTACTGTTTCCCCTACGAGATTGTGAGCTCCGTGAGGGCAGGGCTGATATTTTATTTCACTTGCATCCCAGAGCCTAACATGCTGCATAGTAGGTGCTCAATAAATATTTGTGAATGAAAAAAAAATGGTGGGTAACTGTATTTGACGCTGTCTGTGGAAATCATTTAATATCTGAGTAGCAGGTGTTCACCCAGAGGAAGTACATGTTTGGGGCAGATGATAGTGGTGAAAGGTGCTGGGAGCTGGGAGGAAGTCAGTGGACTGACCTGGACTCCAAGGTCTTACAGGGGCAAGAGCTGGGAATGTGTGCCTTGTGATGAAAAAGGTTGAAAATTGCTGGCTTCTAGGACATGTTAGCATCGCATGCATACATTGGAAAAGAAGAATATCTGAAATCAATAATCTAAGCTTTCACTTTAGGAAACTAGAAAAAAGAAGTTAAAGCCAAAGTACATAGAAAAAGATAAAAAGTATACATGTACACAAATGCCCGTAGCAGCATTCTTCATGATAGCCAAAAGATGGCAACTGTCCAGAGGTCTACCAATTGGTAGATGGATAGACGACATGTGGCGCCCTAGCTGGCTTGGCTCAGTGGATAGAGCGTCAGTCTGCGGACTGAAGGGTCCCAGGTTCGATTCCAGTCAAGGGCACATGCCTGTGTTGTGGGCTCGATTCCCAGTTGGGAGCGTGCAGGAGGCAGCTGATCAACGATTCTCATCATTGATGTTTCTATCTCTCCCTCTCTCTTCCTCTCTGAAATAAAAAAAATACATTTTTTAAAAAAGCATGTGGTATGTGCATACAAAGGAATATGATTTGGTCATGAAAAGGATTAAAATACTGATATTTGTATGTTTTAAAAATTGGCTAGGCCAGCCAGTGTGGCTCAGTGGCTGAGCATCGACCTATGAACCAGGAGGTCACAGTTCATTCCCGGTCAGTCCATATTCTCTGGTTGCGGGCTTGATCCCCAGTGTGGAGCACGCAGGAGGCAGCCCATCAATGATTGTCATCGATGTTTCTGTCTCTCCCTTTCCCTTCCTCTCTGAAATCAAAAAAAATATATTTAAAAAGTCTTGGCTATCAAAGATATGCTTTTAAAAGGCGACTCACAAGGCAGTGTAAACAGCTAAGCAGTGTGTTTAACACTGGGGTGCAGAAGTGGAATAGATGGCCATTCACAAACTCTGCTTGTGCCTTCTGCGGGGAGAGGGTTGTGGAGAGGGAAGCAGAGAAAGTAACAAGTCTCCCACTCAGGCTAGGCAGCAGGGATGATGCTTTGCTCATGAATCCTGCTCGCCTAAGAACACCCAAGAGAGACCAGCAACGCGTGTATTATATTGTAGCAGTTAGAGCCGTTAGAAAAAACATGGCGGAGGTAGGTCAATCTGAAACCAACATTTGCCATAGAAGGCCTCACCCTGCGCCCCAGCACAAACATGAGCATCCTCAGAAATGAGACCACAGCACCCCTGCTGTCCCCACCCTGAAGGCTCTGATGACACTAGGATAACATTCAGGCAGCATCGTAGCTTAAAAGTACTTTTAGTTTTATATGCTCTTATTCACTCTCGAATCAGAGAATGACTTACCAAAGTGTATGGGAAGAAAGATACCCTACAATTTAAAGTGGCCATTCTCACCCTTAGCCTCACATTGGAAATACTGGGGGAGTTTTAAAAAGTGTAATGCCCAAGACACCTCCCAGGCCAATCAGAATTCAGGGGCCAGGAGCCAAGCGCAGCAGTGGCCACACACACAGCTGCTTTCTCTGATGTCCGCCTGGGTCTTGGCCTTTGGAGTCCTCAGCATCACTGCCCAGGAGCAGCTGGCCCGCGGGGGGAGGGCAGAGTGTGTGTGTGGGGGGAGGGGGGAAGGGGGGGAGGGGGTGGATCAGAAGAGTTTTTTGGTGATAGAGGCTTAATGAAGCAGGAACTCAGCCTGAAGCTCAGCTGCCCAAAACTGCCTGAATTGACGGTAGAAAGGAACGCAATGATAGTGAGTGCTGTACTTTATCTTGGCTCAGCAGCAGACCCAAAATCATGGATAGAGGGAGAGAAAGGTTCCCATTCAGAGCCCACCTCCTTCAAGGATTTGGCGATTTCTCGTTTGTCTCCCTGTCAGGGAACATTTCATAATTCCGAGCAGCTGCTTTCCTGCTATCTGCTAAGCCACCTTCACTGTTTGCCAAATTTCTGTACGTGTTTTGGTCTATTTCTGTGCTCTCTGTTCTGTTCCATTAGTCATTTGTCCATTCAGGTGTTACTACCATACTGTTCTAATGATTGAGGCTTTATAATATCCAGTCAAGCTGTTTCCCTCGGATTGTGCTGCCTTTTCAGAGCTGGGGAAGGTTTAATCAGAGTCACACGTTTATCTAGCCTGGACATAATTTTTCATGCCCACGGTTTGCAAATCCTCTCTGCCCTTGCCCCTGGCCCTATGCTCTTTTCTTCATCTTTGGTGAAACCTTTCCTTTCAAATGAAACCCCGTACGTAGACGAAGAGGAGCGGCCCCGGTCAAAGGTGGTGGGTGCTGGAGACCTGTAGTTTTGAAGGAGAGTCTGAAAATCACTGACTCGTGTACTTGCCATGCTGCTGCCTCATAATCTGCTAGGAACGGCAGCAGTTCTTCTCAGCCACCGCAATGAACATTACCTCAGCTCCTTCAGCTGGTTGGGTGAGGGATTGGGTGAGGCCGACCCTCAGTATGAAGAGTAGTCGGAGCCTACTGACTCAAATGTGAATCTCCTCTTTAAAAATCCCTTCATGGAAACATCTTGAATAGCGTTTGACCAAATATCTGGGTACTGTGGCTTAGCCAAATCGACACAAAGTTAACCACACTGAGCAGACATTAACGGAACATAACTTCCCTGGTATACCCATAAAGGAGAGGAAGGTTGCTGGTCTCAGCATTGCCACAATCTGGTCGGGTATAGCAGCTTGCACATGTAGGAGTAGGTGATGAGCTCACCCCGTAGGTGAGCATGAGGGGGTGGAGGGAGGGAAAGCTTTTCGGGGGAGTTGGGGGGGGGGCACAATTAAACCGAGTCTTGAAGGCTTATTTCTGTATTCTGAGCTCCTTGGCACATGGCAGGTGCTCAATAAATATTTGTGCGTGAAGTTGAGAGCCATGGAAAGAGGTGGAGTGAGATGGTGATAATCCTTGCCGGGGAGTTGAATGCAGCGGAGAGTGACTGACCCATTAGACAGACCAGCGTTGAGAAGGCCGGTGGTGGGGTGCAGAAGGGACTGTAGGGGCTGACGAGAGGCTGGGGGAACAGCCTGAGTCCACTACATTCGACCAGCCTGGCATAAATAGGCAGCTAACGAAGCCATTGGCAAGCCTAACTGGCGCGGGATGGAGAGGAGGGAGACTTGGGAGGCAGGACTGAACGTTGAGGCTCCAGGCCTGGACCCCACCCAGGAAGGGCTCTCACACACCCTTGTTTTACAGACGAGGACTCAGATCCAGAAGAGGCGAGCACTCTGACAGCATATATTGGACCAGAACCCAGGTCCTACCTCTGGTCCGGTGCTGTTCCCAGGCCTCTTGCTCTGCTAACCAAATGGTGCTCAGCGAAGTTCCCATGGTCATCCCAGGCTCCGCACTCAGTGCCACCTCTGGCTGCAGAGTCTGTGGGGACGGCGATGGGGGGAGCAGTCACCCGAGGCTCTTCGGGGTGCAGTCTTCATTCTGGAGTGGCATCGTTATTTTAAGTAATTCACGTTGGAGGGAGGAAGTGACCAGGGAAAATGTGAAAATGAGTAGAACTTGCAAGATGAGTGTGACAGGAAGCAGGGAACTCGAACACTGACGACAAGGCACAGCTGTTATTTCTGCTCCTTTTTATAGCAACTCTAAGGCAGACTTTTCACACAAGGTAGGAACCCCTTCGCTCTGAGTGATTCCGGGCCCACACCCTCGGGAGCCCCAATGGGAGCCCAGGATGGTGGGTGCTGGGGGCCGGTCCTGAGACCAGACCACCGAGCTCTGTGCAGAGACAGGATGGGCTTTGAACGAATGCCAGCCCTTCCCAGCTGCCTCTCCATGCATTGAGGAATGGGGTGCCTACCTCAGTCCTCCCTAAACCCAGGGACACCCACACCCAGACTGTTCTTCATGAGCGTCCATGAAGGCCAAGCGTTCATTTTCGTAAGAATATGGACACCATCCCCTGAACGTGGAGAAATGCTGGCATCCTCCCTCCAGTCATTTTTCCTCTTTTTGGAGGCAGAGGGTGTGCCCAGTGGCCCTGTGCCAGTGGGGACTGGGATACGTGGCTGAGAGGTGGAGTGACAGAGCCAAATGATTGTGTCCTTTTCCGGGAGCTGCTGTTCATTCTGAGGCCCATCAGCTGCTGTGAGGAAGGCCTGGAGGGCTGCGGGGACCCACCGTCCATCCCTGACACAGCCCCAGCCCGGCTGCTCGGGCCTCCACTTCCCCGGAGGTGCCTCCTTTGCAGGGAAACATCGTCGAAGGCTCTGGTGGAAAACAAACCATGGCGGGGAAGTGTATACAGATGAAGCTGTGAGCTATTAGCGCCTTGGCGCGCATCTGTTTATTTCTGTTGATGGGCGCTCACCTCGGCGCTAAGATTTATTGTGGGAATCGGAAGAGCTGGCCTGCTCTTGCCAGGGCGTCAGCCACCCTGGTTGGGCAGCTCCGGAGGAATGAGAGAGGAGCAGAAGGACAGATGAGAGGGGGACGGAGGCAAGACCTTCTGCCGGGAACAAGGGTGGGAAGGGTGTTTCAGGAAAGTGACTGAACATGTGGAGTCATGGCCACAAGGCATGCAGGAGAGAGGAAGTGGAAGGGGGCTCCGTGGCTGGAAGCCACGTGTCTGCAGGGCTGCCTGTCAGCACGTGGTGGTGGTTTCTCCGGCAGAGGGGACAGCCTGGATGTAGAGCCATGGCGAGTCCTCAGTGGCTGTCCGTTGAGTTGGCCAGGCAGGTACAGCTGTGGGACCATCTCCCCACTTCTTTTCATTTGGGACAGGAAAGAAGCAGGGACTGGCGTGGCTCTGATTAGGTCCGGCTGATAGGAAAAGGGGTAGAACAGTAGGATAGACTGCTGGGGCTCGGCGTTTTGTCCTTTCCTCTCTCCCTTTCTGCATCGTGCTGTCTGGAAAGTGGGCACCATGGCCGAGCTCGGACGGCTCCCTTGGGCTCTGAGACAATGTGCTGAAATGAGTGAGCAGCAAGAGCAGAGGAACACGGGTCCCTGAGGCCCTGACCGTCACCATCCCACCTCTGGGTGGGCTAACTCGAGGGTGTGTGTGTGTGTGTGTGTGTGTGTGTGTGTGTGTGTGTGTGTGTGTGTTACGTGTGAGAGAAATAGACCCTACGATTTTAGTGACCGTTATTTTGGGTTTTTTATTATACGCCACTGGACCTAATCCAAACAGAAACAGACCAAGTGCAGGAAAAGTGTGGGTAATTATAAGGATGTCAGTACAGTGATTGGCCAGGAGGTCTTAACAAAACAGGGAGGGAGGAGAAGCCAGGAGGCGGCCGGCACCTGAGAATGGGGGCTCCAGTCCCTGGGCAAACACAGCAGTCGCCTGGCGGGGGCAGGAGGTCTTTACGGGTGGAAAACAGAACGTTGTGGTGGGAAAGTGAAATCTCTGATTTTGCGGTTTCAGAGTTTGCTTGACAAGCTGTGGCCACGTAGGTGCTAACATTTCCTGGGTGCCTCCGAAGCAGCCCGCGCCCTTTTCAGTAACTGGCGCGCCTAGCCTCACGCCTCATGTAACGCTGGCAGGAGGTTTCTCGTATTAGCCTGTTTCATAAAGAAACCGAGGCTCAGAGAGGTCCAGAAACTTCACTGCGGGGACAAGTCTGGTCCCTGGCTGGGTTGGCATCAGAACCCAGGCCCGTGACTCCAGGGCCCACGCTCTTAGCCACGCCCACTCTCCTGCGGGGCACGGAGCTGGGACCACCGGCGGGCAAGCAAGAGTGGCGAAGGTCTGTGCGGTGGCTGCTGGCTGCATCCTCTGGATGGACGTTCAAACCCCACAGCGTGGTGGCCCGAGATGAGGTGAGGGGGAAGGCAGTGCCGCATACCAGACATTGGGTTTACCGACCAGGGCGAGGAGAGGGTGGGACAGTGGTGACGGGACCCTTGACAGGGTGTGGAGGAGCTGAGATCTGGACACGCAGGGGTGCACCAGCCCTGCCCCTGGTCCCTGGGGTTCAGAGGCTTGGAGGACAGTACAGAGTGTAGGGAGCCAGCACCCTGCAGCGTGGGTTAGATTGGGGCCGATGCAGACGCCCTGGGTTCACATCCCATCTCCACCTCTCACGCGGTGTCACCTCAGACAAGTTTCCCAGCTTTTGTGCCTCAGTGTCCGCGTGCGTATGGCCACAGTGGTAGTTCCTGGCTTGAAAGACTGTGAAGACGAAATGAGCACGTTGCCCAGTGCCCGGCCCGTGGTGAGCCCTCGGGACTGTTGGTGTTTCAGGGCTTCGTGGACAAGGTAAGGGCCTGAGACAGAGCGGAGCGAGGTGAGGAGGGGCTTGCAGACGGACAAGGGGAAGCCACAGGCTTGGCCACACTGCGTCCCAGGGAGGGCTCCCACCCTTGTCCTCCGGCCACCACGCTGGGCACGTCCCCGGGCCTCTCTCCTCAGCATTCTGTTTCTAATATAAGAAAAGACCCGCTCTTCTAATGAAATGCCTGAACATCTCGGGCAGGGGCAGTGTTTTCCTCCGCCCTTGTGTCACCCGGCACCTGTACCCGGGCCATGGTCTAACAGTGTTTGTTGGATGATGGCACGAGCTGCCCCGGCCTTGCTAGCAGGTTCACTGCCCTCCTGGTCCTGCCAGGAGCCCTGTTTGCCAGCTCCGGGCCCGGGCCCTGCCCCGGCTGCCGACGCCGCTCAGCTCTGACTGTTCACGTTCTTTCTGCCCCTGGGGGTCCCACCCTCTCGCTGCATGGCCAGCTATTTACTGCTTTGGGTCTGCAGTTATTATTAGACACCATGGAACCCAATCCTGCTAAGGGAGTTTTTATTAGCAAGTGTCATAAGGCTGGCATCTGTGTGTCTGTTTAGGAAAACTTCTGGTGAGGCTGAGGCAAGTTATTAGGATGCCGATGAGTCTGTTAAAGAACCAGGCACCACTGGGCCTACAAACGCCTGGACGGTCACAGGCCGCGGGCAGGTCCAAGCTCTCTTTGGGTCTCAGCACCTCTGGGCCAGGAGGGGGCAGCTCCAGGTCACGTGCCGGCCCAGCCTCTCGCCCTGCACTCTGCTGCTGACGTGCAGGGTGATGCTGGACCAGACATTTCATCTCGGGGGCATCATGGTGTGGACCTGTGAAGTGGAAAGAATGTTGCCTCACAGGGCCCAGCGTGCCGCAGGTTCTTGTGGGAAGGACAAGAACCAGCAGGTTTGACCTTCAGGACAGCGCTTGGGGTCGGTGTTAGAGAAGCCACATCGCTTGCCCAGATTCACAGAGCGCGCGAGCCGAGGAGCTGAGATCTGGATCTCGGTGCGTCTAGCTCCAAAGGCCACGCTATTTTCTCTGCGCCAGAAGGTCAAACAGCCTCAAAGAATTGCCACCTCCCCCAGGGTATCTGGGAGGTTTGGGAAGGGAGGTGCACAGAGGAGAAGATGGGGCGAGGGCAGAGTTGGGAGGGAGAGGGGACACAGGGAAGGACCTCAGTGGCACATTAGCTTGGGAGGACTCCAGGCAGGCTCTTCCTTTTTCCTTCGCAGTAGTTACATGGGTGTCTTCACGTTGTGATCATTCGTGGAGCTGCACGCCGAGATTTGTGCACTTTTCTGTACATATGTTCACTTTTAAAAAAGGTTTTTAAAAAAGGAACTTTCTATCATACAGTTATGGAGTCCAAATGTATTTTTAAAGTTCATACTCATACTATTACATATGCAGCTGTCATCTGCATCTATTCAAATGACATTAAAAGTTACCTTTAAGAATCTGAAGATATGCGGGTAGAATTCCCAAGAGTCAGGGTCCACGTGCAGATCCCAGAATTGAAATTCTGGGAATGGCTGACCTTCCTGTGGTTGACTCGCTCCCGACTGGGGGACCACCGTGGGTCACAGGCCCTCCTGCTCCTGCCCAGCTAGAAGGCTGTTTCCTTCAGCTCCCCTTGCATCTAGATTGTCTACAGGACTTAGGTTAGCCAACGAGATGTGAGCAGAAGTGTTAGGTGAGGCTTCAGGGAATGTTCTTAAAGGGAGAAAGAGCAACCTGTCTTTATCTCTTCCTCCATCTTGTTAACTGGACTTTAGATGTGATGGCTGGAGCCCTGGTTTCTACTGTGTAACACAAGGACAAGAGCTACATCCTTGGGATAGTGGAGTAATGAGCTAGAAGGAGCCCAGATTTTCAAAGACTTTTTCAAGTGGAGCCACTCCCTAACCTTGGATTGCTTCCCTTAGAATGTCTGTTACATGACCCAGAAAGAAAAAAGTGTGTATCTATTAGATCTTGTCATTTGGGGATTTCTGTTCCTCAGAGCTGAACCTGATTTTATTTCATACTCCCCCCATGAAAGACACGGTGGCCTTTGCTTGTCCTCCTTGGGCCTCATGGTTAACCAAGGATCAGATGGGAACCCACCCTTTGACAGGCTGCAAGTCGAAAAGCCAAGAGGTCACGCTCACCCCCACCTCCTGACGTTAAGTCCCTACATGAAAGCTGAATGGATAACTCAAGTGGAATGATTTTATGGGGTCCAGGGAGTTGCCAACCACCTCTTCACATATGTGGTGCCTGAAATTCCATGGTATGATAATTTCTTCTCAAACACAAACGAGTCGAGGAAGGAGTACAGCACATTAGTATAAAGTCATTATCTTAGAAGTAGAGTTAGAGAAGCTGAGTTAGAGAATTTTAAAAATGAATGGGACCTCGGGGGCTCATCTAGCCCAGTGGTTTTCCAGCCCTCACATTCTGAGATGGTGCCTACGGGCTGCCATTTAGGCCAAGCCCAAGGGGTATGAGGGGAGGACAGAGGACACAGGGCTCCCTTTTGCTTTGGAGCCAAGTCTTCTATGCTGGGAACAATTAAAAAACACATTCCTCTTTATTTTATAGGCTAACGTCCAAGGTTGCCAATAGGTTAATCAGGCCTGAGTTCAGAAGGCCCGTTGGTGGCAGAGCCAGACCTAGAATTAGGTTTCTGACTTTTAGGGCTGTGTTCTTTCCAGTGTTTCATAGTTCCTTGGTTAGCTTTAGGCTCACAGGCAACCTTCGGACAGGTAAACTTCAGACTTCCTGAAGATCAGCTGCAGGTGTGTATTAAGGAGATGAGATAGTTTGGTGGGAGGACAGTGAAGGGCACATCTTCTCACTCCCTCATTTCTCTGTCATCAGCACTCCTCCATCACAGCATCTGTGCTCCCTTAAAAAGAGGAAAGGGTAAATGCGTGGGAAAAAGTGCTGCTCTTTTATTATTTATTTATTTGTTTATTTTTATTGATTTCAGAAAGGAAGAGAGAGGGAGATAGAAGCACCAATGATGAGAGAGAATCATTGATCAGCTGTCTCCTGCATGCCCCCTAATGGGGATCAAGCCTGCAACCAAGGCACGTGCCCTGACTGGGAATTGAACCCAGAAACTTTCAGTATATGGGACGATGCTCTCACCAACTGAGCCACCCGGCCAGGGCAGAAGCCTATACTTTAGAGGGCAGAGCAGAGAATGGAAAGAACCAGGGTTCTAGAAATACTGATTAGCCAGTTGTGGGACCCACCCTTCCTCTAGCTTTTCTGATATGTGGAAAAATAAATTTCTCTACAGCTCCTGTTACTTTAGTCAAAAGATTTTAATTGACACACTGATCTTCAGGACACAAGAATTCTGGACACAAGGAACACAACCCATACTTAAGCTCAGTAGTCCCTGGTGGCAGGGGCATGTATGATGGGACAGCTGGCCAAACATGGAGGGCATTTCATGCATGGAAACGCCATCCCGTGATCTCCAGGCTGCACCTCAAAGATAAAGGAACCTGTGCTCACACCCTGACAGTGGAGAATGGACTAACATGTTATGGTTTACTAGGCCTTTGCAGACATAATGCCTGAACATGGGAATGACTTTTCCTGGGACTGTTTGGGTCAGTGGGTAGGACTTTTTGCACGGGGCTCTGTGTATCACATGGTGTGGGCCAATTCTGCTCACGCCCATTCATTTCTGTGTGATGTGCACTTTCACGGCAACATCAGAGTCCTGTGCAACAGACACCGTATGCCCCCAAAGCCGGCAGAATTTACTATCTGGCCCTTTCAGAAAAAGCTTGCTGGTCTCTGGGGTACAGCACTGTCTACCTGACCTGTCAGTCATGACAATTTGGGCAAACCCACAACATAGCAAGCTAGGCTGGCATCTTGGTGACCACACTGTGGGTGTGCAGGCAGAATACACCAATCCTCTTATTTTTTGTGTATAAGTATTGACATTGTTGGATGACAAGACATTTTCTTTAATCCTGTTTCCACTAATGTCTGTTTTAGCATCAGGTATGTGTTCCCCATTAGATGGCACTGAAGATGGGTGAGGGTGAGGTTAAGGGGATGGTCGCCTGTGGGTTTCCTTATGGTGCTCGGGGTGCAGTTCTAATGGTTGCGACCTTTCATGCGGGCACAGAGGGTAGATGCTTCAGATAAATTGCTCTTCAAATGGAGCACCAGAATACACATGCAAGCTAGCGGAACCTTTCCCAGCAGCAGGGTTTTCAAAGGGAGGGAGAAAAGAGTGTTTTTGCACCAGGAACCTGTGGAGCAGGGGGAACCCCAGATTATAGTGGAACACTCATCCCCTTTCTCTTCACAGGTACCCACTCGCAAGAAAAGTGAGCCAGAGACAAGCTCCGAGGCCACCAGTGCTCAGTGGACCGGCCCTGGGTGACCATGCTTCACGGGGTTTCCATGCATATCAAACGGGTTGGGTGCTGAGGCACTTACTACGGCGCCAGGTTTCGTAGGGCAGTGACCCTCGGCCTGTCCTCCTTGCCTCTCCCCTGGAAGGAGGCAGAGAGCTCACCCTCAGGTTGGTGCAGCAATGAGACCCCAGTGGGGTGGGAGGCTGTGGCAGCAGGGAGGGGTCAGATCTCTCAGGGGAAAGAAAGATAAGCCATCCCATGCATGCCTTTTCCGCCATTTCTCCCACAAGCTCTTCCCTACCAGCCTGCAGGCTGATTTATCTAAAGTGCCGATCTGATCATATCGTTTCCCGACTTAACATCTTGCAAGGAATGGATCCCTGGATAAAATCCCAACTCCCCACGCTCCGGCTCCTGCCCACCCACCCAGCCGCCTCTCTCTAGCCACGCTGAGCCGACTGTGCGACGTCTTCCAGGGACAACCATTGCCCACATGTCCCCCTCTGCCCAGCACGCCTCACCCCACTCCTTCACCCGGCTGGCTGTCCTTACCCATCACAATTCAGGCCACCCTCCTTACCATTCTGCCCACCTCCCCACCCCTAATTTGGGTTAGACTTGGGAATACTTACCCTGCTATAGGGTATTGTCTGTCTGCCTTCTCCACTGTGCTTCAAACTCCTTGAAGGGCATAGATGATGGCTGGCTGGTCCTCGTCTCCTTGGCACATAATCCCTCAGTTGACACTCCCACCATGTCTACTGAATGCCTGGAGCTGCTATTTAGAACCTAGGATGGCGGGTTCTTTTAGTGAAATGGCACGTGCTTTGCTGTGGCCATGGCACTAGCGTTAGGAAGCTCCCCTGGTGCTTTAGGGGGTGACCATAGTGGAACCCTCATCCCTTTTCCCTTCTCAGGTACCCAGGGCGCCGTAAGCATTTCTAAGCAGCTGTGTTTATAGGGCATTCTTTTGAAATGCTAGCATTGCATAGGCCAGTGGTTGGCAAACTGCGGCTCGCGAGCCACACGCGGCTCTTTGGCCCCTTGAGTGTGGCTCTTCCACAAAATACCGACTTCTGCGCATGGGCCACGAAGTTTCAATCGCATTGTATGTGTGCGCCCACACGTGGTATTTTGTGGAAGAGCCACACTCAAGGGGCCAAAGAGCCGCATGTGGCTCGCGAGCCGCAGTTTGCCGACCACTGGTCTGGGCCACCACCTGAACATGTCCAGGGCTGGCCCTGGATCGGAAATGACAAACATTCTCTTGGTTGAATTTGTCAGTGTTTTTCCTCGAAGGGCAGAGCCTGATCCCAGTGTTTCTAACTCAGGGCTCAGCCTTGACAGTGAGTGAAGGAGAGCCCAGGTCCATTTTGGCCACCATGTCATCTAAATGTGTTCCGAGTGACCTTATTATAAACAGCGTCGCTGTGGCTGGCTACCTGTGGGAGTCTGACATACCCATGGTGGGCATGAATCTTTCTGCCCTGCAGTGCATTGGATGCATAAACCGATAGGGATTAATAATAATACATCTTTACCCTTTGAAACAAACTGGATAGATTGGGGTAAATGCAGGAGAGGAATATTTGGGAGGTGTTGCTAAAACAGAGGAGGATGTGAAACTAATATAAAATAATATTGAATGCCAACTATAATTGAAAAATAAAGTAAAAACAGAAAAAGAAAATAAAAAATAATAAATCTATAGAAAGGAGGGAAAAACAGAGGCGGCTGTTTCTCAGGTTGGAGATGTGAAGGCCAAAGGTGACTTCATATCCATGTGCAAGATTATTTAATGTTATTTGGAATGCAGTTGGCACTTCGTAAGGCACTGAACAAGGGGTTTAAATTATAGTTCTATTCGGTAATAGTAACTTACTGAACACAAGGCTGATGAAGCAGAGTCCAGTGTCTGCAGTTGACCAGGCCACGGCAAACTCTGGCTCTCTGGTTGTCAAGGGGCATTTCTGTTTAGTGGCTGCAAAACCCCCTCATCACAGGCAAAGCATCCCCACCCCAGAAGTCAGCCTCTTGAAGCTTGCCTTGTTAACACCAATACAAGGAGGCACGAGAACAGCATGTTGTACTTATCACAAACTCCTTGAATACGTGGGTGGAATGTCACTTACATAATCTGGCCATCTGACACAAAACCTGGCTTTCCTAAACGGGCAGAAACCTCTGAGGTCTTGGGTAAAAATGAGTCTTTCCATTTTATATCGGAGACAGTGCGCACAGCATGAGCAATGCCCATCAGTTATCAGCAATTGAGCAGCTTGTGCCAGTGTTGACATGTGTTCTTGGCTTAATTGTGCGTGAGCTCGTGTTTGAAACAATGACGCAGCTGTCCTCATTCCTGGCAATTAGGATGTAAAAATGGTGTTCGCTGACTCTGGCGTTTGCGATAGCTTATGCATGTGTTTACTCCTTTGTTTGCAAGGCTTGCTGAGTGTTTGCTGCAGTTCTACAATCAGTATGTGCTTTCGGCTTCAGATGGAACCAGATCCATATTAATAGCAACAACGGGGACTGCAGACCTCCGTGTTTCAAGATCTTGGGGTCTGACCCACCCCAGATGCTTGTGTTTGTGTGCATGTTAAGTAAGATGCTTCTTTGACTGGCTGTGAAGACAGTCAGATTTAAAACACCCTCCGGATTAGAAGGGCAGCGTCAGCAGAGGTGCGCTGGACAGTGCTGATCGTTTGCAGAGAAGCAAGTGATCCAAATCCATCCCACACAGCAGACTGCCGCGAGGTTCTAACTGTGCGAATGTCAGCATCCGTCTTCTTCCCCGCTAACTCAGGCGGGTGACCTGGCCATGGAGAAGTCAGTGCCAGGGTTCAAAGCTGTTACTTTCCCTGGACTATTTTGGCTCTTGGCTCAGTGGGCTTTTTTCTATTAGACTAGCCAGATAATGATGGTAGTGTTGGTGAGGGTGGGGACCAGTTCCTATTAGGTCACGGCAAGTCTGGAAAAATAACTTATATTTTGGAAAACTGTTCGGTAGTAGTCACTAAAGCTGAACATACGCACATTCTATGACCTCAAAATTTCATTTTTAAATACCAATACCCAGCAAAAGACATGCACTGGAAGTTCATGGCAGGAACTACCCACATGTCCATTAACAGAAGAATGGGTGAATAAGTTATGTGCAGTCCAACAGTGGCATACTCTACAGCAATAAGATGGAACGTACTCTAACGGTATCTATAAACTATCTAAACTGTAACACATAGGCTAGTGTTCTATCCCTATGAAACAAATGACCACAGACTACAAACGACAAACGTAGGGCTGAAAATAAAACACATTTACCAGCTCACAGGTGTGTAGGCCTTAAACCTGGGCACGATGTAGCTAGGTTCTCTGCTGAGCGCCTCACGAGCTGAAGTTAAGGTGTGGGTGGCTGGATCTCAGGATCCTATGGAAGTATGAAAGGTCCAAACCTGTAGAGAATTTTTTACGAGTTTATTTGAGTCAATTGCTGGGAAACAAAATGCTCCAGAGAATGGCCGTTTTACAGCTTATTTTATATATTAGAATCAAAGAAGGAGATGTAAGGGGGTTACATGAAATCCATTGGTGGTAGAGTGAAACGAAGAGATAAATACTTCTCTTACATTGGTGGGTATAGGATAGTTAGCAATATTTACAGCACATAGAGATGGTATTTGGGGGAGCAAGATAACAATGAGGGGTCCTGTGGCCTCTCTGGTGTGGTGGGTGTACCCTGAGCGGTCTGGAAAAGGAAATTACTCTGACATTCTTAGACAATAGACAGGGTCACTTAAAAAATAAAGATTGATTTTTGTCAAGGAAGTAACAGGCCGAGGATGTGACTGCTGCCGTGGCTCACTTTTAGTTAGGAATCTTTATGTTCAGACCATCCTATGTGGTTCCTTTCGGTCTCTGAGTCTGTAAGGCCCCCACGCAGGCCTCCCCTGAGCTTGCCAGGGTTAGTATGTGGCCCTTTTTCACTCACAATCCTCTTCCAAGCTCCTCAGGTTGTTGGCAGAGTTCAGGGTCTTTTGTGATTGGAGGACTGGCTCTCATTACTTGCTGGCTGTGGGCCAGGGACCCATCTAGGCTCCTGGAGGCCAGCAGCATCTCTGGCGTGTGGACCCCTCTGTCTTTGAAGCCAACGACGTAGAACTTCCCTCGTGCCCATCCCCTCGTACTTCGAATCTCTTTCTTCAAAAAAAGCCCAAGGCTCATGCGATCAGGTCATCGAGAACAATCTCGTCAAACACGGGGCCTTAATTACATCCGCAAAAGGACGCTACGGCAGCACCTAGATGGATGCCCGATTGACGAATGTTTGAGAAGGTGTGTGAGCAAGAGAGACGGATGGAATCTTGGGGGCCATCCTAGAAAACTCACAACATGTCACACACAACATGTGCATGAATCTCACAATTGGTGGTGAGCAAAAGTCAGATATGAAAGTATATGTAATGTCTGATGCCATTTGTATAAAATACAGGGACAGGAAGCACTGATCTTTGGAGCTAGAAGTCAAATAGTGGTGACCATCGAGTCCATGGTAACTAGAAAAAGAAAGGAGGGAGTTTGGTGCAGGCGGCTGATAATGCTTTTGTTTCTTGGTCTTTGTCCTGGTTACATGGGTATGTTCAGCTTATGAGAACATAGCAAGCTGTACATTTTGAGAATAATCTGGATTTATTACTTTCAAATAGTTTCTGCCCCCTTCCCAAGGAAGTATGCATATAAAGACAACTAACAGAGTGGATATCTGATGAGGGTGGAGAATGAGGAGGAAAATAAAGACACAAGGGTACCTTGCCTGGAGAGATGATGATTCATGAGCTCTGCAGGTGAGGGCCAGCTAGGTAAAAAATGGGAACTCTGCCAACGGGGACCTGTGTGGGACCTGCCATAGAGTTTGTGTTGCCCAGGGTAAAGTGAAGTGAGGGCCTCCTTGTCCAAAAAACTTATCACGAATTGGAAGACAGCAAGAGTGGACCAGTAAGCCAAGAGTGGGGTAAGAGTAGGCACTGGTCCCACCCCAGGGAGCCAGCCCTGCCTTTATGTGGGAGAAAGAGCCACATCTCTGACTCCAAAGACTTCTTGGTAGGAGAGCTTTTGGGCAGCTAGAGCGTTGATCCTTTCCACCGCAAAATGGGCCAGCCAGAGGCTAGGGGGCGCTAATGAACTAATATATGCAAGAGCAAGCACTTTTGATGTGTAAGACACCAAACAAATACCAGGTTTATTGTAATGGGCCATATAAATGTTTATGTCTGTTTTTTTAGTTAAAAACCCTATCTGGCCCGGCCAGCAAGGCTCGGTGGTTGAGCATTGACTTATGAACCAGGAGATCAGTGTTTGATTCCTGGTCAGGGCACATGCCTGGGTTGCGGGCTCCCTCCCCAGTGTGTGTCTTGCAGGAGGCAGCCCACTAATGATTCTCTCTCATCATTGATGTTTCTCTCCCTCTCCTTCTCCCTCTCCCTCTCCCAAGTCAATAAAAATACATATGTTTTTTTAAAAAGAGGAAACGATTAAATGCCAACTCCAGAGCATTGGAGTCTGGGCACTTCTCCACCAAAGTTCTCTTTCTTGATGCTATCAGAGTTGAATCCCTGACCTGACTCTGGAACACCTTCCCTCTCCCCGAGGCTGGAGACCCTCGGAAGGGCGCCCTTAGAATCTTCCAGCCAGGGCTCAGTGGCGACGCCCCGCGGGCACCTGACCCCCAGGCGCGGGGAGGCTGAGTGTCGGGATGACAGGCTGTCGCCTGCGTGGGATGGGATGGGATGGAGGAAAGGGGAGCGCATTCAGGGGTTAGGATTTCTGAAGAGGCACGTCTTGACATTGCATTTGTGTTTATTTTCCCTGGTGTGCACGCTTGAAGTACAAACCTTCCTACTTAGTGACTGACTAAGGCTTTGGGGACTGTGGTACTCGAAGGCGGCCAGCTGCCTGACCTAAGATTTACGAGTGGTTCCAGCGACGAGACAAGGTCCCAGTGTCTCGGTGACAACAAGGTCTTTGATGAACAGCCAGGAGCTGCGGTTGGGAGGGAGAGGAGGCGAGAGCCCCCGAATTGCCTCCTCGCAGGAGTGGGGCGCCGGGGGCCATCAGCATGCAGGAGCCGCGCGCGTGTCCTTGAAGGGCTGCCCGGCTGACCTTGCTCCGCATTCTCCGGAGAAGCCTCCCCGAGCGCGCGAGGCCGAGGCCGCGCGGTGACTCAGTGCCCGGCGCGCCGCATGCAAATGTTCCCCTCCAGCGAGCCCGGCGCCGCAGCTCGGCCTCCCTTTCCTTTCCTGCCCCCTTTTTAATTCTACTCTTCAAACCCGGCCCCCTCCTCCCCCTCTGCACCGCCCAACAGCCCGACTGTCCGGGCGTTCTGTCCTCCACTTCCCATCCGCAGGACCGAAGGCCACCTTAGCGCTCCCTCGCTGCGGGGATCGGGGATCGGGGATCGGGGATCGGGGATCGGGGATCGGGGACCGGGGATCGGACCTGGCCCTTCCGAGCCGGCACCGCGCAGGGTAACCGCGATCCCGCCGACCAGAGGGGGCGGCGCGCGGCGCTCCGAGGCGCACGGGCGGCCGGCCGGTCCCCGCTCCTCATTGGCCGCCACCTCCGCGGGAGGGGCCGTCCTGCGCTTGGGGCACGGGCGCTGCCCCTCGCCGGGAAATCGGCAGATGCCGGGCACTGGCGCGTGGAGGTGAAGGCAGTGGAGGGAAGGCCAGGGCGCAGCCGAGCTCCCTGCAGCCAGCCCTGCCCTGTCCTGCTCTGCCCGCTGCCCCGGCGCTGGCGACGCTTGGTTGCCCCCTATGCCCGCTACGCCAGCCGGAAACTTTGCCCCAAGAAGTCCTCCTCCGCCTGACTGCCTAGTCCGTCTTGTGCCCCCCGCCCCCGGGCCCCCGCGCGTGATTGCGGGGACCCCCGGCGCCTGTGCCTGCCACGCCCCGCCGCGCGCGAGCGGCCGCCAGGATGCGCTACGCGGACCCCTCGGCGAACAGGGATTTGTTGGGGAACCGAACTTTGCTCTTCATCTTCATCTGCGCCTTCGCCTTGGTGACTTTGCTGCAGCAGATCTTATATGGCAGGAACTACATCAAGAGGTGAGAGAGTACGTGGGCGGCTGCTTGTGCGTGGAGCCCGCGGGCGAGCCCGGGTGGCGTCTGCGGCGTCCAACCGGGTGTCCAACCGGGCGTCCGGGGGTGCGTGACCCTGGGGTTTGCGCTTAGCCCTGAGCCCCTCCGCGTTACTAGGTTTTGGCCACGGTGGTGCTCCACAGCGCACCTCTCCTCCCAGCCAGAAGAGAGCGCCTGCCCAGCGCGGGCCCGAGGGGCGCAACAACTTTGTTCTGTTGTAAAAAATGGGGGACCGGTTAGAATTCTGAGTGGCCATGCTGACAATAAATCCATTTGACTGTCCTGAGCGGCCGCAGGGGCCCGATTGGTGTCCCCCAAATCTACAGTGCCATGCCATGCGGTTGGAGGGGAGGCTCCTGGGAGAGGGAGGCTCAAAGCCGAGTGGATTACCTGGCGAGTACTGAACTTGTGGGGACCCTTGGGAGAGAAGCATATCTCCCGCCCCCCCAAGCCCCCCGCAGGAGCGTCGGGTGATAGTGGGCTGGTGTGATGCGACAGGGATAGTGAACTCATAAACCTCTGAATCTACGAAACTCACAGCCTGGTCCCTCTGAGCAGATGGTCCTTTCTCATCCTTACGCCCAAGGTCAGACCTGCCCCGGGAGTTAACTCTTGCTTCGTTGGGGTCTGCTTTTACCCCCCACCCCCTTCTCCGTCTCCCATCCACCAGCAAACTCCATGAAGGGAAAGAGCAGTAGGATTTGTCACTGGGAGACTGGGGCCCAGCCTCGGTTCCTTGCTGGTTCTGCTCTGCCAGCTGAGGAGGAAAGCTTAGGGTTACCTGCCTGGTTTCCGGGCCTGGGAAGAGCGCCGATAGACCAGCCCTCTCAGAACCTCTTTTGCAAAGAGCCCACCACTCCTTTCTGCTGGAGGTTTTCCCTTTGCTGCCAGTGTCTCCCCACTCTCACTGCTCCTCCCCCGGGCTGATAGAAAACGAAATGCCTCTCTCGCTATGTAAACATCCCATTTCTTCCCTAAACTTGCAAATACAACCGTTGTTCTCCTTCATCATTTGTGCCCCCCATTCTGGGCCAAGCCTGGGCGTGGGAGAGTGCGGTTGCTGCGGAGACCCTGGTGCTCAGAGTAGGAAGCCGGCGGCTACCTCCTTCCATGTCCCAGGGCTGGGGATGTGAGGTCCCTTGTCTGGACATTTGCTTCAGACTGCCACTGCTCCGGCCTGCCCCCCGCAGTGTTCTTCCTGGTGGAAGGCGGTGGATGAGCTTGGTGCTGTGGCTTTAAAGGACATTTTCCGAGAATTTCCTGGCTTGTTGGAGCCCATTGGGCCTGCTTCCTCCCCCTAACCATGTCCGTATTCAAGGACAGCGGGGCCCCACATAGCCTGCTGCAGCCCTCCCCTGCTGCACTTGTTCCTCAGCAGGTTGGCTCTGCGTTCCTGCCCCCTGCTGGCACCTACCCAGAACCAGAGGGGCTGCAGGGATCCCTGCTGCCTTATCAAAAGTGGAAGAATATCAGTGACCATGGCAAATGTCAACTCAACCGCTACTGCTTGCTCTGGCAAGCCCTCCCTGGTCCTGAGTGGATGGGCTAGCTGCTCAGGGTTCAGTGGGCATTCCAGTTGTTCTCATCCTCACTCACACAGAGACCCTGGGCCCTTAAGTCTCAGGCACCACCTCCCCTGGCCTTACTCCAGGGACCTGGTTAATCCAACCAAGCAAGCAAAGCTTATATGTGCCTGATTCTGGAAGGGCGCCAGAACGATGTGGTCCTGGTGTTCAGGGGGATTGAATTCTGTTTGGGGAAACAAAATGACCATATGAGACAGCTATGAAGTAAGTGTTAAAATGTCTGAGGAGGGAGGCACCACTGGACTGAAGTAGTCAGGGTAGGCTTCCTGGAGGAGGCGGAACCTGAGTGGGTCTTTGAGGGAAGGATAAGATTGGGGTAGGGCACATCCAGAACTAAAGAAGGAGGCAGCAGAGGTGCAGAGATGTGGCACAGCCTCCTCTCACCTCTCCCATGTGTGGCTCTACCCCAGGGGTGGGCAAACTTTTTGACTCGAGGGCCACAGTGGGTTCTTAAACTGGACCGGAGGGCCGGAACAAAAGCATGGATGGAGTGTTTGTGTGAACTAATATAAATTCAAAGTAAACATCATTACATAAAAGGGTACGGTCTTTTTTTTTTTTTTTTAGTTTTATTCATTTCAAAGGGGCTGGATCCGGCCCGCGGGCCGTAGTTTGCCCAGGGCTGCTCTACCCACACTGCGGCACTTGGCCTCACCATTGGTTAGCACTTCATGGAGCCACCCTGACCCTGAGCCAGGTTCTTTTTCTAACTCCTTAAGTTGGATGCTTATCTCTTTAAGTTCCAGTCTTTATTATTTTCCAATGTAAATTTGTAAGGTTATGCAGTTTCCTCTAAATAGAGAATATAGCCATTCAATTTTGAGATGATGATGATGATGATGATAACAACTCAGAATTATATTGCATTACTACGTGCCAGGTCCTGGTCCAAGTGCTTTGTATATTACCATTCTGTATTCTAACAAGTAGTAGATACTATTACTGCTCTCATTTTATAGGTGAGGAAACTAAGGCACAGTGAGGCTAAGTAATTGTTCAAGGTCATACACATAGTAACTACCAGAAGTACTTTCATTATTTTGAATTTCAAGTATTTTCTAATTTTTATTATTATTTTCACTCATAAGTTTAGAAATGCTCTAAAATTTCCAAATATTTTATTTTTTTACTTATCTTTTTTGTTGTTGTTGTTAATACTCACTCAAGGTTATTTTTCCATTGATCTTTTTTATTTTAGAGTGAGAGTGGAAGGGAGAGGGAAAGACAGAGAGAAACATCGATGTGAGAGAAACACATCGATGTGAGAGAAACACATCGATTGGTTGCCTCCTGCACAAGCCCTGACCAGGGCCCAGGCCTGGGAGGAGCCTGAAACCAAGGTACATGCCCTTGACCAGAATCGAACTCGAGACCCTTTGGTCAGAAGACTGATGCTCTACCACTGAGACAAATTGGCTAGGGCTTTAGTTATCATTTTGAATTTTGACCCAAATGCATTGTTGGACAACATGGTATTTATAATGTTGATCCTTGGAAATTTATTGAGATTTGCTTTGTGGTCTAGTAGGTGGTTGATTTTTATAACTATTTTGTGTGTACTTAAAAAAAGTGTCATTCTTCTGTATCCTTATTGATGTTTTCTGTTTGTTCTGCTCGATCCATCAATTTTGAAAAGATGTGTGATGGAACCTTCCTCTATGATAGTGGATTTATCAGTTTCTCCTATCAGCTTTTACATTATGCAGATTGGAGTGATATTTTTAGATGCATACTAGTTTAGAACTATCATCCTCCTAATGAACTGAATCTTTTATTGCAATATAGTGACTTTATTTCTAGTAGTGCTTTGAGATGTTTTGTCTAATATAATATAGTGAGACCGCTTCCATTGGGTTAGTACTTGTTGTTACAATAATATAATGGCCTTTAAAAGGAAGGCATGAATTATGGGGATTGGCAGATCCCTAAGGCAGCTTCTGGCTTAGAACTCATCTGCTGCTTCTTTCCCTGCCAGATTATTCATCTATTTAGGAAGGCATCGATACTCATTTTAATCGTTATTTCAGTGTTTCAGTGGGGATGGTGCAGAGGGGGTTCCTGGAAAGCAGACCCTCTACCAGAGATGCGAGCAGCATGCTTAGGAAGATGTGTTCTTGAATCTACACCTCAGAAGGGAGACTGAGCCGAGGGAGAAACTGAGCCACGTGTGGTTCCCGCGAAGGCCCTGGCCACCCCACAGGGAGCCCCGCAGCCAGGCCTTCCTGCCTCTGTATTGAGTTTTCAGTCCCTGGATGTGGGCTGCCTCTGGAAGAGGGCGTGACCTTGGCCCAGTTGACTCTCCTCCCCTGAGACGATCCCAGGTTCCCAGAGGGGCCCTCCCTGCACCCCGGCAGGTGAGGAAGGATCCTTCATTCCTGAAGGGGCACCTGCCACCGAGGCGGTTTCCATCTGCCGCGTGGCAGGAAATGGAAGTGGCTCCTCCCCTCCTCCTCCCCAAACACGAGTCTCACTCCTGGGATCAGTCTGGGCCTGGAAGTCTGGGCCTGAGCCCCACTCTTTAAGGAGAGCATCGCTGCTGGCAGCCAGGAGTCGGTCTCAGACCCACATCACGGCTGTCCTGAGGCTGTGCCTTGACCCACCCGGTGTCCCCACTGCCGTGCCTTCCCAGCCGCCTCTCTGCCAGTCCAGTCCTGCTTCTCCTCTGGTTCCCAGCCCACAGTGTCCTTCCGGCTCCGGCTTCCTGGTGCCGTGCTGCCTGGACTCAGCACTTCCCGCCCAGCGCTGCCCTCTTGCTTTCTGTGTGGCTGCACAGGGCCAGGATCCGAGCTGGGCATTTGCCCGCCTTTGCAGAGTAAACTCTCCTGGGCGCTGTCTTCCCCCACCTTCCTCTCCTGCGCCTCCTGGGTGCCCATCTGGGCTGCCTGTGTGCGGCTGGTGCCGGCCTGAGACTTGAGGTTAAGAAACTGGGTCAAGGAAAAGTACAACCTGACTTGGTGCTGTGTCCAAAGTATGTATTCAAAGTGCTGTCCTCAACCAAGCTAATGTCCCCTCACCAGGGACAGAGACTTCGGTCCCACGGCCCAGAGGAAAAGGCACAGCCCTGAAGATGGGGACCAGGGGACAGAGGATGGATGCAGGGGTGGGTCCAGAGGGGTGGTGCTGAGCTGGAAGGAAGGAGGAAGGAGGAAGGAGCTGAGCTGACAGCCACCTGGGGTGTGTCCTATGCTGTCCGAACAACAGTTTTGCTGTTCAGAGCAAGCTTTTACCAAGTACCTACTGCAGGGCTGGCACGAGGGGGAGGCAGCAAGGCACCAAGGGGACAAAACTGAAGGAGGCTCCCTCTTGTGTGCTGACCCTGTCAAGCATGTCAAGTCCGGGGCCGGCAGGCCGCATGTTTGACATGCTTGCACTTGCACGAGTCTGAGATGGGGCCGCCCTCATTTGTGCCCTGGGAGTCTTGCTTGCTCACTCTAGTCCTGACCCGGGCCTGCTGTGTGTCCAGCCTGCACCAGTGGTAGGTAGTAGCTTCCTGTCCCTTCCCCAGTGTCCCCCAGGGACACAGTGCTGTCCTCTCACTCTATTCTTTGCCCATTTCTTTCTAATCTTTTTCTTTTTGCCATTTGTACTTTCTGGAAATGTTTACCTCTTAGAGGACCTGGCTTCTCCTCTTTGACTTATCCAGGCCCGTTCACTTCTCATCTAATAATCTCTCACCCAGTCATTCTCTAATATAGCCCTTAATCCTATGTGTAGGGACCCCCTCCCCCTACCACACACACACACACATACAGGTGATGGATTCATCAGGTAATAACATTAATTATTAACATTCACTAAGAGATTATGAGCCAGGCTCTGACCTAAGCAGATAATCCTGAATGAGGATTATTTCATTTAATCCTCACCATGACCCTGTTAAACAGATATGATCATCCTCATTTAATACTTACTCAGAGAGGGTGAGTAACTTGTATAAGGTCACATAGCTTGTAAGACCCTTGTAAGAGATGTTGTATTCATCCCTGAATGCCCAGGACCTAGCCCAGTGCCTGACATGAATTGTTGAATGAATGGATGCATACAAATGGAGTCCCAAAGCTTTTTTCTAACCATCAAGGAGCATTCAGCTTTGTGTCCGGGAAGAGGGAATGCTACTGAAGAATTATTAGGTATGATTCATGTCTTTGAGGAACTTCCAGAACACTAAAAGAGACAAATATGAAAAATATGTAAGACAGTTCAAATACATTCATAATTGTGTGGCGTAGACTGTAAATCTTGTAGGTTTCAGAGGAGACAGTAATCAGGGTGGTGAGTAGCCAGGTAACATCACAGTTCGGGGCCCGAGCGCCAGGGGAGAGCAGGAAGGCTGGTGTGTGCGCCTCCTTGAAAGGGATGTTGACTAACTATTTAACAAAGAGTAGCTGGAAGGGGCCTGGCATTAGTGGATGGTCTGGGTGCCCACGCATGTGGCTCTGGCCCCCAGGGCAGGCACTGTAGGTCTGGGATGTCAGGCCAGGGGGCAGGACTGTTTGGAGGTTGGCCTGGGGAGAGGGGCCCAGGTTCCTCTGGGTGCAAAGGCAGGGGGTGGTGAGGTGGTCCCAGAGCAGTGCCTGGAGCTTGTCCAGTTTCTCTCTCTGGACCCTTCCCATGGCTGTGTGCCCCCGTGTGCACCCTCCCTGCCCCACCCTGACACTGCCAGCTCTGGACTCCCCCCGGGCCCTGCCCCAGCCACTTACTCGTAGCCACAGGCCTTAGAACGGGAGGCTTCCTCTGCTCACCAGCACCCTGGTCGCAGGCCGGGGTCTCTCAAAGAAGCCAGCCCTCTGCTGCCTGTAGACCCGCCCTCTACAGGGCCTGCCACTTGCTCTGGCCCCCCCCCCCCTTTCCCCTCTGGAGATGGAGAGCGTGGGGACCAGCCTGCGGAGTAGCCCGTTCCTCTTCTCCCTCAGGAGGCCCTCACTCAGCACCCTCTCTGTTGCCCAAATGAAGGGCCCCATAGGCGAACCCTGGGGATGATCCCACTTCCCTTTCCCCCTGAGGTTCTGGGGGGGGGGGGTGCAGAATGTTAGCATCTGATGCTTCACAGGGAAATCGTGAGTCACCAGTGAGTCAGGAGCCAGGACGGGCAGGGACACGTGGAACTGGTCATTGATCCCATTCATCCCGTTGAGAAGGTGTCCCAGCTGGCGGGCCTTTCCGCTCTGACCTGGGTGGGCAGGTCCCAGCACCTTCTCTGCGAGGTGTCCCCTGACCACCCACCACCCCTTATGTGGCTTGGGGAGGGCAGAGCACTGTGGGAGGCGGAGGAGAGCAATCTGGGCGCCCCAGGAAGGGCCCAGCACTAGACTCCCGGGTGGTCCTCAGCAGATGGGGCCCACCTCCCTCCTAGATGGCTTTGAGGGGCCACAGGAAGGGGCACTGCTTCTCTGAACTGATGCCACATCACCTGCCAGCTGCCCCTGACTCACGCAGCCCAGCTGCTCGCAGCACCTTGCCAGCCCCAGGGCCATTGGAACAGATGATCCTCCTCCGGGGCGTTCTTCCCCAGGATCCGCCTGCTCCCGCATCACCCATCGCCCACTTCGTGTCCTGCTCGGACGCACTTCTCAGGAAGAAGCCCACCCCATGTGGGGTAGCACCCCTACTCCCCCCAAACACCTGTCCCCCCGCCCCCCTTTCCTTTTTCCCACAGCATTTCCGCCATCTGACCCATGACACACCGTGTCGCCTCTTAGTTTACAATTGCTACGTCTGCCTCCCTCTAGTAGAAATTGAGCGTCACAGGGGGGCAGGGCTCTTGTTAGTTTGCTCACTGTTGAACCCCAGCACCCAGCCTGGCATGGCTGTGCGATAAGTTTAGAATAAGACAACAAGATAAATATTTGATATGTATACATATATAATAAAATAAAAATAGCACGGATGGATAAAGGCAAGATATCTTCCGGAGGCTGTGAGGTACAATGCAAGTGATTTGCTGATTAATAATAGAAGCGTGTTTATGCATTTCATTTCGCAAGCTCGGTTTGAAAGAAATGGCTCATTGCCTCATTTTCTTTTGATTAAGAAAAGGACTAAACCTTAGCCACCAGCTGGTGGAAAATTTAGTTCGTCGTTATTGAGGAGCCCTCCCTCCACCTCACCCCCCTCAGGGTCATGTGAAGGTCATGGAGGCTCCTAAGGAACAAAGATTGTGGGGGGACTCCTCAGGCCACCCCAGCCTCAGCCAATCTGCTCACTGCTCTCTGGGAGCTTCTAGAGCCCTGGGTCTAGCCACCTGAGGTCCAGAAGCATTAGTCACTCTGGGTCCTGCTGTCCATTTAAGGGGACCTAGGGGAGGAACCCCAAGCCACCATAGCAGAGGAGCTTCCTGGGCCTGAGGAACTTTCTGCTCAGCTGTGGTTTCACCACGTCCACCCAGCCCTCCACCCAGCCCTCCCCAGGCTCGAAGGCCCTCCTGCTGCCCTTTAGAACGGCCTAGCAGGGCTTCTTTCAGCCCCAACAGCCCACATGGCCCTAAAGTAAGAGGGGTAATGAAGCTAAGCTCCCTTCTTGGACCAGGGGAGAGAGAATACAAACGAGTAATGCAATAGGTTATCCCCCCAGGAAAGGTAAGTACTGATGTTTTGTGAATGATTTTCTTCTTTTATTATTATTTTTTTCAAATAGAGCCAAACTCAAGGTTATCCTTGTAATCATAGCAGCTCAGTCATTTGCATCTCTATTGTATGCTTTGTGGAGCAGGAGGGAACGGGGTGGTGCAGGCAGAGCTCCTGAAGGCGCCCACCTGGGCTCCCTCTGTGGGGGCCTTTTGCAAAGGTGGGCACGTCTGGTGCATGAGGCGGCAGCTGAAGTCACTGACCCAGCCGCCAAGCTGGGAGACACCAAGGGGTGCTGGGTGTAGCTGACTCCTGGGACGAGAGCCAGAACTTTCCTAGCCAAAGAGCTGAACTGGGAGTCAGGACTCCTGGGTCCCAGGCCCCGAGCTGGCTGAGAGGCCACTTCCCACTGTCTGCCTCAGTTTCCTCATCTGTGATGGGTGAGGCACACTTTGTCTCCCTCTTTGGACGAAGGCCAGGATCCAGCAAGGTGATATAAGGAGGGGGCCGGTCGCCCATGGGGGTCCCAGGCTGCTAGGAGTATTTGGTCTGCAGTGTGTTGCAAGCTTGAATGAGTGGATCAGCATTGAACATTTGGGGTCGTAAAGTCTGAATTTCTAGCATCTTTTGGGAAACTGAGCACAGTGCCATTTTGTTGGTGTGTGTGTGTGTGTGTGTGTGTGTGTGTGTGTGTGTGTGGCGCTATCTTCCCACCTTCCCAAATGGCAGCAGGGCACTGCCGCTCAGGCACCTGGCAGGCAGGACGCACACCCTGGCTTCCCCAGCTTCATTCATTCCCCTTCTGTTCTCCAGAGGCCTGACTCCGCTCCCTGGTGGAAGTGAAGCACTTTGTGGGAACATAAATATTAACGTCTGGTTGGATTGTTATGGGATGTGTTAGCCAGGGTGTGTCACAGTCCCGATGGTCCAAGGAGAGTTGTGAAGGGAAAGGGAGGGCACCACGGAACCACCCCCGGCTTCCTGAGCTGTGCGAGGGGAATAGACTTGCTTCTGGTGGACAGTTAGGGCTCCCCACCTGCTTGTCATCTCCCCCAGTGTTGTCCCTAGCCCCTTTCCATCCCTGGCTCCAAGCGCAGGTCCCTATTTATCCCTTTGCTATCATTTCAGCCAGGTTTGGGGAGGGAGCAGAAAGGACCTTGTGTTTTGAGTCCAGTGTCTTAACCTAGGAGGCGTGTCCTGCATTGGAAACCCAGGTGTCACTAAAAGCTTTGCAAGTGTGTCTGGCCTCTGAGGACAGTGTGGCGATCAGGGGCTCTTGTGTAGGTCTCTAGAGGCGGGAACTGAGGGACACACCACTTGGGAGGCAGGAGGGCACCGTGACCTGGACCTGGCTGAGCGTCAGTTTCCCTGTGTGTGCAATGGGAAACCTCAGCTCTGCCGGCAAAGGTGCGATGAGGGGACGCAGTCGAGCAGAGACCCCTGTAAAGGTTTATTATCGTCGTCCCCGCGGTTGGACATCACCCTCGTCCCCACTGAGTGTGTGATCGAGGCGATGTGCCATTGGGCACACGGCAGCCCGTGGCTCTCTCTGGTAGACAGGCTTAACCCAGCACCTGAGCGTGAGTACCGACTGCCTCGTTCTCTTGCCAGAGGCCTCCAGTTTGGTTGGCAGAGTGGCGACCAGCTGGACAATTGGACGGGGCTCTTTAATGCCACGGACGACCCAGAGTCACCCGGCGGCAGTGACTCCAGCTCCAGGTACAGACCCGGGCGAATAACCAGGGAGGGGGAAGCCTGTCGGGGTGACCCTGCAGCCCCCACCCCATGGCTCACCCCCAGAGCGGCCCTCGGGGAAGAAGCCAGCTTGGCGCAGTGGCTCAAAGCTCACTGCATCTTGGGATCCTGACTTGTGTCCTTTGACATGAGGGGTGAGGCCTAGGACCCAACCAAACCAAGTAGGGACTCACTGGCCCCCTTCTGCTGGGGGTGGGCTGGGGAGGCAGCCTGGGTTGCAAGCCTCCATTTGAGGTGGGGCCTCAGTCCATAGCTGCTGCAAGGATTTTGAGTATCAGCCTGCAAGTGTGTCCAGGTGTGTGGGGGTGGCAGCAGGGGTGGGTGGCAGCTGGGCTCCCTGCTCCTCTGCAGTCCCACTGTGAAGGCGGTTCCGACGGCTCCACCCACCCGTGAGGGTGACCCTGGCTGGGGAAGGACGTTGCCATCAAGACTGCAACTGAGATTTGACATTCACACCATCACGGGGTTATTTCTTCTCGATCTGCTGTGGTGTTTGGAGCTAAAATCAGTGATTCAGGGCAGTCTGCATGCTCAGCAGTGGGAGTTCAGTAATTATTTGTTGAATGAGAGAAAACAGAATATTCTCAGGCTGGATGCACGCTCTGCCTGGAGCTGGGTGTGGCTGGAACCTGCCAGCCGAGGGTTTCCAGGGACTGATTAAATTGTTTTGTTCCTTCATTTTTGCATCTCTAAGACTGGCTGACTCTCAGTCTGTTTCCTTGGGAAAGAGGCCTGAGTGTCTGCTGCTGTTAATACTGACACCAAAACATTAAACCGCCCCTGCAGAGAAGTAGTATGTTCTTCAGGGACCCCCAGTATGGACGATTTTGTCCAGTGCTTTGGAAAATAAAAGATATGGCTGTAATATAAACACTCAGTCGGGGAGGTGTCCACAGACAGGCCTGCAGGCTGTGAACTGGGATCAGGGCCTCTCAGGAGCTCAGTTCTTTCTGCAGGTGTATGCTGGGAGCTCTGGCCCCTGGGATGTCACCAGCGAGAGTGAGGAGTCTAGAGTTGTCCCTTCCAAATGTTGAGGCTCCCATGTCGGCCCTTCGCTGTGAGACCTGCCCATGCAGATAGGGGGGTGGTCTCGGCATGTCAGCAGGTGTTTGCCTGCCAGGGAAGGTTCAGAGCTCATGGAGAGGTTTCTGTGGAAAGAGGTTTCTGTGGAAAGTGCTAATCCACTGAGCAAGATGGGACTGGCTCCTGGGGGCCGGTTTGGGCAGCCGCCCTGAGACCATTGCACAAGGGCCGTTTCCAGCTTTTCCCCCTGTTAGCGTCTGCCACCTGCACCTTGCCCCCCATCCAAGTCCTGTCCTCCCTCCAGTTTCTGCCTCCTGCCCCACCTCCTCCCTGAAGCCTTCCCTGATAGCCCCTTTAACTCGACGTTCTGTGTGATGTGTGTGCGCAGAGGGCTATTTCTATCATTGCCCACACGGAGAACTCTCTGCCAGTTTGCATAAACTCTTTTGCATTTGCTCAGGCATCCCTCTAACCCCACGGAGCCCCCCCGCCCCGGAGAGCCGGGCCGGACCCTGTGCACGCAGGGTCTTGTGGGCCCTCTAACTTCAGACCAGCCCACAAGTGGCCTCGCTGGCTGGCCTCATCGGCCGCTTCTCCCAGGCTCTGCACAGCCTGAGGCACCCTGCCTTGGGGTAGGATGGCAGGGGGCGGTGTGCAAAGGCAGCTTCAGGGGCACTTCCCTCTGGGTTCTGGAGCAGAGCTGGCCACGCTGCCACTCACCTAAGCTGCCTACTCCTGGGCAGCATTCTCCCTGTGCAGCTGGGCTTCAAGTTGGGGTCCGGGGCTTCCCAGTGGGAGGGTAGCCGGCCACAGGAGGAAAGAGCAGGCCCCAAGCTGAGGGTTGAGTACTTGGGCCGGAGTCCTCTCGGCTGAGATCCATCTGTGTGTGTGTCTAGCGTGCACTGCACAATATGGGGTTTGGAGCAGTCGTATTTCAGAGCAGGAAGGAGGTGGATGGACTTCAGTTCAGCGCTTCATTATGCTGTGTTGAATTGTTCCCTAATTGTTTCAAGACTGTATATAATGAGGCGATAAGCCGTGTGGGCCAGATGGCGAGGGCTCCAAGGGCTCAGAGTGGAAGTCGGAGGCGCTTCTGCGGAGGGGTGAGACTTGGCTTGGACCTCCACAGGCGATGCCCGTGGCCAAGCACTACTGGGGGCTGTGTGCCAGGCATCTTACTGCCTTTAATCCTCACCCTCAAACCCTTAGGGTGGCTGCTGTCATTGCCCCCTTTACAGATGAGGAAACTGAGTCGCCACTTCCAGGTGCTGGTGGAGGAGCTGGAACTCACCCCGTCCAGTGTGACTCTGGGGCCCCAGCACTGACGGGCCATGCTGGGTAGAGGGATCCTCCCTCCTGGGCTGCGGGCAGGTCACGCAGGGTTGGGTGGCTCTCCTGAGCTTTCTTCCCAAGTCCTCCATGCTGTATAGTCCTGTCCTCACACACACACACACCAACAGGCTGGTAGACTGCAATAAATGCCATAGTGACTCAGGTAGGTAATTATGTACATATTCCCTTCCTATAATGACTGTTGTCCTTAGCGCTACAGGCAAGGTGATCTGTAGGGTTTCCCGTCTCCCCTCTCCTCTTTCCCACTTTTATCTTCTGTGTGTCACCCTCTACCCCCGTCCCTGTGCTTAGCATTTCCTGATTATTACCCCCAAAACGCTCCTGGGATTTCTGCCTTTCAAAGAGGCGCCCTCAGTGGCAAGGTCACCCCAAAGGAAAGAACCATGCATCGTGGACTTCCAGATGTGGTGACAGCTGTGGGGGGCCAGGCAGCAGACGGCCTGCACGCCCGCACCGTGGTGCAGCCTGGCTTAGCCTAAGCCTTTCTGGTCAATTTCACTTCTGCGGAAGGACAAAAATAAATACATAAATAAAGGGACAGCGCTCCTGGGCTCCATCCAGCTGGGAAGGATTCGGAGGCTCGGGTTTGGCAGAGTGTTCTGGGCTGGGTGCTGGAAAAACCAGACAAAGTTGGCACAGTTTCCCCTTCCCTCCCGGGCTCCTAGCGTGGGCCTCAGGGGCTGAGACAGGGAGGAGGCTGACTGTGCGGGCAGGGATGTGGGCGCCCTGACACAGGGAGGAGGCTGACTGTGCGGGCAGGGATGTGGGCGCCCTGACACAGGGAGGAGGCTGACTGTGCGGGCAGGGATGTGGGCGCCCTGACACAGGGAGGAGGCTGACTGTGCGGGCAGGGATGTGGGCGCCCTGACACAGGGAGGAGGCTGACTGTGCGGGCAGGGCTGTGGGCGCCCTGACACAGGGAGGAGGCTGACTGTGCGGGCAGGGCTGTGGGCGCCCTGACACAGGGAGGAGGCTGACTGTGCGGGCAGGGCTGTGGGCGCCCTGACACAGGGAGGAGGCTGACTGTGCGGGCAGGGCTGTGGGAGCCCTGACACAGGGAGGAGGCTGACTGTGCGGGCAGGGCTGTGGGCGCCCTGACACAGGGAGGAGGCTGACTGTGCGGGCAGGGCTGTGGGCGCCCTGACACAGGGAGGAGGCTGACTGTGCGGGCAGGGCTGTGGGCGCCCTGACACAGGGAGGAGGCTGACTGTGCGGGCAGGGATGTGGGTGCCCTGACACAGGGAGGAGGCTGACTGTGCGGGCAGGGCTGTGGGTGCCCTGACACAGGGAGGAGGCTGACTGTGCGGGCAGGGCTGTGGGTGCCCTGACACACGGAGGAGTCTGGGTAGGAGATGCTGCCTCTTGGGGCTCTGTTTCCAGATCAGAAGATGATGGGTGCCTGTCAGGGCCTCCCCACTTCCTCCCCCAACATCAGCTCCCCAAACCGTCTGTTACCCCCTTCAACAGCCATCATCCAATCTCCCTCCTCTCCTCTTCACGGCTCCCATGCTCCTGGCCTCCCTGACCATCTGTGAGAATTTTATACCAGTCACTTAGAGAAGGCAGAGGCCACAGAATGGAGTAAGAATGTAAAGAAATGGAGATGGAAAGAAAAAGGGTCGGGGTCGGGCTGGGAGGAGCAAGCACCCACCCCATAACCAGCTTAGGGGGCTCAGAAAGTAAGGCACCCAGGGCTGTCCCCGTCTCCCACTCCATGTGGCCGTGTGCAGCCCGCAGTCCGCAGCCCGCAGCCCGCAGCCCGCAGCCCGCACCCCCTTCATCAACGCCACACGGGAGGGTGGGGAAGGCTGCTCAAGGCTGGCCTCTGCTCTGTAGCAACTGGGAAGACACAGTGAGGAAGAGGATTCCAGACAGACACTAATCAGGGAGAAAGAAGACCAGGTCAGGTCCCTGGCCCTGCATGGAGAAGAGGCCTGAAGTGAGCGATGAACTAGGAAGAGGCCACTGGGCTCGGCTGGTGTGGCTCAGTGGTTAAGCATCAAACTATGACCCAGGAGGTTACAGTTCGATTCCCGGTCTGGGCACATGCCTGGGTTGCGGGCTCGATTCTTAGTGTGGGGCATGCAGGAGGCAGCCGATCAATGATTCTCTCTCATCATTGATATTTCTAGCTCTCTCTCTCCCTCTCCCTTCCTCTCTGAAATCAATACAAATATACTTTTTTTTAAAAAAAGAAAGAAAAGAGGCCCCTGGGATATAGCTCTCGGCTTGGGCGCCTGGGGCACGGTGGGGGAGCCCCAGGAGCAGTAGGACGATGTGCATGAGGAAGGTGACCAAATTGACTTTCGACACCTGGAGGCCCATGGCCGGTGAGCTGAATTTTACAAGGGGAGCTTGTCAGGGCTCCCTGATCTGGGCCCAAAATAAGGCCCCCAGATATGTGCTCTTGCAGGAATGTGCTGGACACGTGACTTGAGGCCCTGCAGAACTGCTGGTTGGGGTAGGGAGAAGTTTCGCAGTGGGCTATGCCCTGACCCCTAGCTCCCACCCCAGGCCAGGGATGGCACTTCAGCGGGGCCCCTGCTGGGAGCAGATCAGTCACAAGACTAACACGGGTTGCACTCAGAACATCAGGCTCTTTAGCTTTCAGTTCTCACATCTCCAAATAGCTCAGGGACCCCTGTGGACAGATGAGGAAACCGTGGCTCAGACAGGGCCATGGTCCAGGCAGGGGGCCGAGCCAGGTCTCTCCACCAGTGGGAGCTGTGACCTGCCGTTGTCAACAGCCAAGCCTTCGTGCCTGTCTCTGCACCCGTGTGGGAAGACACGCAGTCCTTTGTGTTGTCAGGCTGTAGTTTTCAGACTGATTTCTGTGTGTTTGCTCTGACGGGAGGTGTGCTGTCTGGAACCGGCAGCTGTTCTGGCTCTAGAAATAGCACAGAGCTCACCGAAGGGGGCTGTGGGCTTTGGGGGGGGAGGGAGGGGGCCGCTTACTGAGAAAACCCCAGTGACCTGGCCGTGGCTTATCAGAGTCAGAACTTGGGTTCTGGGCTCTTGGAAGCCTGGGGTTCCCTTTCTAGTGCCACCAATTACTAACCCAATGCCTGTGGGCAAGTTACTTTACCCCTTGCAGTCTGAGTCTTGGGTATAAAATGGGGAAATAATGCCTGCCTCGTAGGGCAGTTAGGAGGGTTAAACAAGACAAAATTAGAGTCTAGCATCAGATTGCCACATACAGATTTGCAGGTGGGCCCTGTGCAAAAACACCAGCCAAGGGGGCAGGTGCAGCTGAAACCCCCCTCGCCCTCACGTGATAAGCCGTGTGCCTGGCATGAGGCTTAATTCACCAGGAGAAAAAGGTGCTTTTTCCTAATTTGTAGAGGTGCCATGCCCACGCGGGTTTCCCACCCAGTGTGGAACAAACAAACGACTCTGTCGTTCCTGGAGACTCTGCCCCAGGCTGACAGGGCCTGGGGTGTAGACTCCTGAGCTGGGGCCACTGGCCTGCTCCAGGGGCTGGAGGAGGCCTAACAGGAGTGCTCTTGCTCAGCACAGCCACCTTCTCTGGGCTTTTGTTCCCTGAAGGTCAGCATCTGGGGAGGAAGGGAGTGTTAGATAGGAAGTTGAATTCAGGGGCCTCATCCTGTAGCAGCCAGTAGTTGCTGGGCTCAAAGTACTGTGGCCCCCAAGGAAGACCCCATGGTCCTGAGGAAGCTCTGGAGGGGGGATCAGGCCAACAGGGGAGCCTGTGGGACAGGCTCGTGGGGAAAGGCGGGCAGACTATCTGCATACCAGGCCCTGGGCCTGCTGACATGAGGCCTCCTCAGCCTGTAAAGCTGGAGCCCAAGTCTGGATGGGAGGAGGGGAAATCATGTTGGGACCACCAAGCTCCCTCTGCCCTTGGCCTTCTGCATTTGTCCCCTCACTTAGTGGGGACCCCCAGTGGCTAGCCAGGCAGGCAGGCCTGTCCAGCCTTGCCCGCCACAGTCCCGAGGGCACAGAGACAGGGAGCAGGACGGATGCAGCCTGGCACCAGCCTCAGACTTGGCTGCCGGAAGCCAAGTGGCATCTGAGACGAGCTGGGCTCCTGATCTGGCGGGCGGGAACTATTTATACCAGTGAGGTGCCCGAATAGGATGCCAGGGTCCCCTCCCCTTCGAGCTGCATAGAGATCGTCTTTCCTGAATTGAAAGAAGAGACAGTGACAGACTCACCTTGAGAGGCTAATGGCGTTAAGAAGGTTGGAGAAACTGCTTCTCCCAGTCTCCTAGCAGGTTAAGAGGAAGCTAGAACAATTTCAAGGGACATCTAGGACTTAAAAGGGCATTTACTAGTGATTCCCAATAATAAATGAGTCATAACTCCATTACAGGAAAGTCTTTTTTTAAATTTTTTTTAAAAATATATTTTTTATTGATTTCAGAGAGAAAGGGAGAGGGAGAGAGAGATAGAAGCATCAATGATGAGAGAGAATCATTGATCGGCTGCCTCCTGCATGCCCCCTATGGGGGACCGAGCCCGCAGCCCATGTGCACATGACTGGAATCAAACCTGGGACCTGCAGGCTAATGCTCTATCCACTGAACTAAACCAGCCAGGGCCAGAAAAGTATTTTTTAAAACCACTCAAAGAAACCCACTATTAATGTTTTGTTACAGCTCCCCCCTTTCCACATGCATTCACATATGTATATGTAATTCTTCTTATAAAACCACAGTTTTATAACTTGCATTTCCCACTCAATGTTATCATGTGAGCCTCTTCCTATGTCATTACACCAAAAAATGGAAGCCTCATTTTTGATGTCTGCATGATGGGCTATATCCAGACCAAACAGGGGTTTCCACGGCCCCTCCAGAATGCAGTCCGTGGGCATCTGTCAGAAGCACACTAGAGGTGATTAGTGTGGCCGTGCTTCTGGCAATTTTACTTCCTCAGGTCAGTCGTCTTTAGAGACGGATGGAGCAGTAGAGCTCCCTTCCCCCAAAGGAAAGCCCAGGTAGGATGGAGAAGGAAGCAAGGCCTATTAGTTCTATTTTTTAGATGGGAACGCTGGAGGCTCTAGACCCAGCCGTTGGAGCAGTTTTGATTTTGACTTAGGTACCACCGGAGTGTCTTCAGGCACCTGGGATAGATAGTAGCCCTGAGTGTGAGAGAAGTGGGTGGGGGTAGGGTATGAGCTCAGTGTTGGTGGGTGTGCATGTGAAAGGTGTGTTCACAGGTTAAGGGGAAGCTTGAGTCAGTCCTTTATTATCTCAAGGAACCTCTAGGCAAGCCCTGGGAGGGGCAGTCTCCCCAGAGCAGCATGTCCCGACGTCAAAGCATCAGAAACACAGTTGTGTGACTGGAATCTGCGGCAGAGATGGGTGATCAAGGACATCCCCACATCCATGCAGAGCTCAGTGTGGGCTTTATTCACAGGGTGCAGGAGAGAGGGTTACTAATAGCAGCAGACGGTGGAGAAACTTCCTGAGTTATTCATCTCTGACTCAGCTCTGCCACCAACCAGCTGAGGGACTGTAAGCAAGTGTCTGACTCTCTCCCTGGGCATCCACTCTCAGTTCTTGCCCTTTAATTGCAGGAAAAGAGGGAAAAGGGAGTGAATATTTATTGGGTACTTCCTGTGTTCCTGGCATTTGCTACTATTTTCTCTGAAATTATCATCAATATCTTGTCTAAACCCTGTTACATATGTGCTACACTTAAAAAAAATTTTTTTTATTCCTTTCAGAGAGGAAGGGTGAGGGAGAGAGAGAGAGAGAAACATCAATGATGAGAGAGACTCATTTGATCAGCTGCCTCCTGTATGCCCTATACTTGGGACTGAGCCCGCAACTCAGGCATGTGCCCTGACTGGGAATTGAACCGTGACCTCCTGGTTCATAGGTTGACCATTTGGGATCATTGTCTAGTTTCTTATGAATGATGTTGGGGATTCAGGAGAAAAGGAGGCTCAATGGAGGCTGATGGAGGTAAGGCAAGGATGGTCTCATGGAGGCAATGGAGGGGCTAGCTGATCGAGGGAGGGGGCTGCTTGGTTTAAATTCCTCCTGTGTGTGGACCATTAATTCATAGTATCGATCTGCCTTGATTAGTGAGTGGGAAATTCTGGGGAAGCTTGGTGTCGAATTTTAGTGCTGGATGGGCCTTTAGATATCACCTAGTTCAAACAGATTGCTTTAAGGAGGAGAAAGCAGAGGCCCAGAGAGGGGAAGTGATTTACCCAAAGTCACACAGCTGGTTTAGAGGCACATCCGAGATGTGTCCACAGCTTTCCCATCTCTCTCCTCCTAACGACCTCCTGCAGCCTTTGAATCGGGAGCTTTTCTGGTAGCAGCCTGAGATCATGGCTTTGGATGACCCAGTGGATTCCAAAGGGCTTGGTGCCACTGGCTCTGGTTGCGAATGATGATCTTTGTAATCAGACACCAGACCCCACTTTGTGTTGTGTGACTGGAAAACGACATGAATTAAAGCCAAGGTCATGGACATTTTTCGTGGCCCCAGGCTGACCTCTTCCTTGTTCTTAGTTGCAGATAACAGAATCCTTTTTAACTAATTCAAACAGAAAAGGATTTATCAAGGGTCCAACTAGTTCCAAAGACAGACACGAGACAGAGCTTCCAGAGTTGCCTCCCCTAATTACACTGTGAAATGAGGCCACTGTGAAAGCTGCTGCCTCCGATAGAATCATGAAAGTGCTGCCACCACTACAGTTTCCAAGAGCCATGCCATCTTGGCCACATTCTGCACCAGCTTGTCATTCTTCTCCAATAACAGTCTTGTGCAAGTGCTTCTGAATGATTGAACTTCAACTTTATCCAGGACCTAGCTGCAAGGGAGTCTGGGAAATATAGTTCTTAGCTTTCCTGCCTCTGTAGTACAGAAGGTACAGAGATAACAAAAACAGTTCCCATGCTTACAGTTTGGAAGGGAAATGGATATATAAACAGACTATTTTAATACAGTGCTATTTGCTCTAATTAAAAGACAGTGTACAGAAGACAATGGAGGTAATGGCCAGGAAGCCTTCCCAGAAGTGGGTGCATTTAAAGTGGGTACTGAAGTATTAATATGAGTTTGCTGGGTGAGAACAACAGAGGAGGGAGTTCAAAAACATGAGGGAAACAGAGAGAAAAAAGTGAGTGTGATATGTTGGGGATCCCACATACCTAATTCTTATTAACTCTACTTCAATTCTTTTATGATACAAGAACAAGGAGCCAACTTATTTTATAAATAGGAGACAATTTGTTGTATAAAATGTTTTCATATTTTGAAATAGAATTTTAAATTACTTAAATATATAATTACACTACTGTCAAATTAACTATTGCTGTATTAAGATTACTAAGAACATATTTATGAATGTATTTTTAAATTAACTATGAAATTATATTTATAAGTTATTTTAAAAATATTTTGTTCTAACATTTCATTTATTTCTTTTTATTTTTTTTATCTTTAAATTCTTTATTAGGTAAGGAATTACCAATGTGTCTAACATTTTAAAATTCTTAAATATATAGTTATGCTTTAAAATTAACTGTCAAATTTGATTAAAATTAAAAAACACATATTTATAAACAGAATATGTTTTAAAGTATTCAATATGAAATTAAAAGTTGTTTAGCATACAAATATTTTTTAAAGACACCAACTTACTGGGTAAATTGATGTAGTATTTCTAAGGCAGCCGTACATAAGTTTGCACATGTAAGTTGGACACGTGAGAACACAAGCAATAATTGCCGACGGGTTTCTGGGAAATGCCTGAGGAATGCCTGTATTTTAAATCCTTGCTCATGGATTGCAGGGCCCGGGAGCAGCCCTGGGGCACTTCTCCCCCTTCTGATTCTCCAGGGCACCCTACTGTGAGGTCAGTGACCCCACATTTAGAGTGGCTTGACTCTGCAGGCTTCTCTTCTGAGGAGCTGAGGCTGCCATGAGCCCAGCCTCCTGGCTTAATCTGCCCGGTCTCTTCTGCACCACCTCCAGACGGAGGCCATGAGGAGAGGGTCACCTGGCCTCGGTCCGGGAGGCCCCACCCTGCCTCCTTGGTCAAGCCCAGCAGTGAACCACTATGTTTTATCTTCAAGGGAACCTTCCCCATAACTCATCCCTCCCCACCCCCAGTCAGGTGATGCCCTTCCTTCCAGGGTGTGAGGAGGGGAGGCCTTAAAAGGACCCTTGGCAGTGCCCATGGGACACCAGGTGTCCTTGTAGGTGAGTGGACAGGAGCAGCCTTGAGGCTCATGGTGCAGCTCTGCCACCTGCTATCCACACGACTCTGGGCAAGTGAGTTAAATCCTGGAGCCTGTTCTGATGCTTATGGCATCCCTTTCCTTGGGGGCTAGTTATAAAGATCAAAGTGGATGCCTCCTTGTCAAGTGCTGGGCCCAGCCATGGGCCCATGGTAAGGGCTCGGCAAGCACTGGCTGAAATTGGAGTTGTGATTCTGCATGAAGCTGCTGAAGGGACCCTGAGGTGGCTCTGACATGCCTGGAGCCAGCTGGTGTTGGAGGGGCTTGGGCCCCTCTGCACTGGGATCTAGACCAAGCCTGGCCGTGCCCCACACTGACAGTGGGACCTGGGGCTCCATCTGTTTAGCCTCAGTTTTCCCAGCTGCCAAATGAGGAGAAAGAACTGTCAGTCTCACTTAGTCACTGTGCGAGCATGAGAATCAAGTGAGCTAACGGAGGTGGAAATGCTTGTACGGGGGGGAAAGCGGTGGGTCTCAGCTATGTTTGTGGCTGTCATTGTGTAACACTTTCCCAAGAGGAGCATGAGGGGGGCAGGAAAGGGCAGGGCTGGCTGAAGGCAGCCACCTTGCCGCCCGGCCCAGTGCTGCCTCCTTCAGTGGCTGATCACAGGAAGAGCCAGAGCAAGTTCCCTTTCCAGCCACCAACTTGGAACCACTTGCTTCTGATTGTCATGATTTGCTGAAGTGGGGTCGTGCTCCCGTAAATGCTTAGACTCAGGGATCGAGCCAGAGGCCCAGCAGTCCCAGGGCCTTCCACCAGCTCATCTGCTGGGGGGGGGGGGGGGGACTGGTTTGCTCTATTTATTTGACAAGGACAGACACCGCCCCCCACCACCAACCGGGGTCCCTGAAAGTCAGGCTGCTTCTCTGCATAGTAACCTCTGTCCCTGTTGGTCCCCAGGTACTTTGAATTTTACGAGGGCCCTTTAGAATATAACTCCACAAGATGCCTGGAGCTGAGGAACGAGATCTTGGAGGTGAAGGTGCTGTCCATGTGAGTATGGCCGGGCTGGGCGGCGGGTGCATGTGCACGTGGGAGTGGGGCAGGGCCGGGGGCAGGTGGGGATTTGGGCAGAAGGAAATACTGCAGGAACCTCGGTGGATCAGACAGAACAAGCGTTAGGTCTACTTCCCAGGGCCCTGGCATCGGGAGAGCCCTGCGGGCCGCACGCAGGGATGATGGTGTTTTGTGGAAAAAGCCCAAGTTTGCTAGGTCTCCTCTGTGGACTTGGCCTTTCAGTCCCGGCTCAGTTATCCGTCTCCGAGATTATCATCACCGGCTCCTCAGGTATAGAAGTCGAACAGGGCCCGGGAGCGTCTTACCTGAAATGTAGTCCTGTGTGCGAGGGTCAAGCATCGCCTTCGTGCTATGGTCTTTTAAACATTTTATATCCATTAAAATTTTACAAAAAGGTAAACAGTGTAGAGTCCCCTGCCCACAGTCCCTTGCCCACAGCCCCCCAGTTCTCCTCAGAGCTAAGAGGCCACCCCTGTGTCTCCTGCATCCTCCCAGAAAGTCTATGCAAAACCCAGCATCTACGTATAGGTATTTTTCACTCTTTCTTTCTTTTTTTTGATAAATGGCAAGAGACCTGTGCTCTCTCCTCCCACTCAGCCATAGATCACCTGGCTCTGTTACAGCCTGTGTGAGAAAAAGCATGTTACATGCTGAACATTTTAGCGAGTGTCTGTCCCTGCTTTCCCTCCCATGACTGCCATGAATTTGGTAAACCATTCAGAGGACTGGGTGCTGTGTTCATCAGGACAGGATGTATGTTGATTTTAAAACAGTAATGTCTGGATATGGAAGAAGTGCAGTTTATTGAGGCAGGCTGTGCTGGGCGCTCAAGTGGGCTCATGGGCCCCGGACGCGATCCCTGCACTGCTGTCCACGGCCCACAGGCAGGAGCCATTGCTCCTTGAGCCTTTGGACATGGTCTCCGGGGAGCGTGGGTCATAGAAAGATCATGAGCCTTGGGTTCAGGCAGACCTGGGCTCCAAACCCGATGCTGGGATTTACCAGCTCTGCATCTTCATACAAATGACTTAACCGCTCTGAGCCTTCTCTTGCCTATAAAAATGGGGACACTCTCACCCCGCTTTTAAGGGTTGCTATAAAGACTAGTTGAACTAATATATGTGAAAATAGTAACCCAGCAGTCCACATACATAGGAGCACATCCAGTAGGTGCTCAGCGTTCATTGCGGCTTCCCTTTCCTTCTCTCCCCTTTCCTTCCTCTCTGGAACCAGCAGCAGCAGCAACAGCTAGCTTTTCTGGGCTGTCATTCAGACTCCGTAAGCTTAGTAGCTGCAGGAAATGTCCAAGATAAGAGCAAATGTCCAGCTGGGATTAGCTGTGTCGCTCCTGGTCTCTGTACTAACCAAGGGGCTGTGTGCTCTCTCTACAGAGGAACATGTGAGCAGCTCACCCTCCCGCCAGCCCCACCCAGCCCTGGGCTGAGCACACACCGTGGTGCCTGCCCCCGGGAGCTCCCAGCCCAGCGGGGAAGCGGACAGTAATAACTGATTACCTTAGGGAGATGAGGGTGACAGGGAACTTGACCTGGGCTGGGGGGAGGGGTGGTCAGGCCAGGCTTCTCTGAGGAAGTGACGGTGTGAAGGGTGATAGGAGTTAACTCGGCCAAGAGGATTCCTGACCGAGGGAACAGTTTGTGCAAAGGCCGGGTGCCAGGAAGGAGCCCGCTGTGTCCCAGGCTGTGCAGGGTCAGGGCAGCAGGAGGGAAACAGAAGCAATGCTGCTAGAGGGGCAGGCAGGGGCTGGACCTTGTGGGGTGGGAATTAGTTTTATCGTTATCAAAGGGCACTGGGAAGGGTTTGAGGCAGGTGGGGGGTATGATGTGATTGGTGTTTGATACATTACACCGAGGAGTGGGGATTTAGTGGCAAAGATGGGTGCCCCGACCCCAGTTAGGAGCCCCATCCATAAGCTCATAAGCAGAGAGAGAGCCTTTATCTTTTCCCCAAATTCAGAGACTGCAGGCCCGTCAGTGCCGCACTGTGCAAACCCAGGGCCCTTGTGGAGAGCGCTCTGTACCGTTACAAAGGGCAAATCACCCATTTTTTAAATTATGAAAAACAGGCAGTTTCTCCACGGTTACTTCAAGGTCTGCACAGGGTGACCTGAGGGACCCCTATATTCAGCTTCCCTCTGTGCTGCTTCCCATTTCTCCACCCGTATATTGTGTATATGTTGGTGTTTGTCCCTGTACTGGCCTGTTGGGCTCCCATCACAAGGGACCACAGCTGGGGCTTAAACACCAGAGCTTTCTTTTCTCGAAGTTCTGTGGGATGGAGGCAGATCGAGGTGTCAGGAGGGCTGGGTCTCTCTGTGGCTTCGAGACGGCTGCCTTCCCTGTCTCCACACAGTCATCCTTCTGTGTGCCTTTGTCCTAATTTCCTCTAATGAGGACACCAGTCACAGTGGATTAGGGCTCACCCTAGTGATGTTATTTTAACTTAACCACCTCTTCAAAGACTCTATCCCAGAAAGATGGTCACATTCTGAGATGTTGGGGGTTAGGGCTTCAACATATGCATTTTGGGGGAGACACTACTCAGCTCATAGTACTCCCTATCACACCTTCCATTTAGGGTCTAAATTAGGAATTGCCCGGGCCCTTTGTTTCAAGCCCGAATCACAAATGTTGTGGGGTGTGATGGGGAGCCTCATATTTCCCCATGTTCTGTGCCCACCCTGTCCCTTGTTGTGTTGGTGACATTTGGTCCTCTGCACAGTCGGTGTTAGTTCTCACCTCTGCCTCTGGGCCCCTGAACTGAACATCTATCTCAGCTGGTGCCCTCTGGGCCTTGCAGCACCCTGGGTCTCCATGGCAGCTGCCCTCCTGTGGTCCTCAGGCCCTGGGAGTGGGCACTGGAGGTCTGAGAGGTAAGGAGAGGCTGGGGCTATTCATGGGGCATCAGCATGGCAGGATGTTGGGGAGCCGTGAGCCTCGTGCCTCCTTTTCTGAGTCCTCAAGCTGGTGGTCAGTGGGCCCTCTGGGGCTGAAATCCGAGAGCCCAGAGCCTGGCCTCTGATCTGAGTGGTTCTGACCGCCTGGGCACCTGCATGCTTTGCTCCAGCCCAGAGCTGTGGCCCTGCTTGTGGTGGAGACTGTGAGTCATTGGGAAAAGGTTAAGTTCTCATCTATGACCTGAGGGGCTTGAATGGATGCGCTCCAAGGCCCTTCAGCGCATGATGTCAGCTTGAGTTCTGGCTGAGGAGATGGGACCTGTGCGATTCATCTGGGGAGATTCTCATCCAACATTGCTCCTCTCCGTGGTGAAAGTCAGTGAGCTGGAAAATTCCACCCAGACAAGCCTCACTCCTGACAATATCAGATTGTGAGAAATTGCACTATGACGATTTGTTATAAAAATGCATTATCCCTATATTGTAAAAATATCGATGTTGAATTTAGTGATTCTATAGCAGCTGTGGGCAAACTACGGCCCGCGGGCCGGATCCGGCCCATTTGAAATGAATAAAACTAAAAAAAAAAAGACCGTACCCTTTTATGTAATGATGTTTACTTTGAATTTATATTAGTTCACACAAACTCTCCATCCATGCTTTTGTTCCGGCCCTCCGGTCCAGTTTAAGAACCCATTGTGGCCCTCGAGTCAAAAAGTTTGCCCACCCCTGTTCTAGAGCCTCTTTATTTTTAAACTAGAGGCCCGATGCATGAAATTTGTGCAAGAGTAGGCCTTCCTACCCCTGGCTGCTGGCACTGGCTTCCCTCTGGCACCTGGGACCCGGGCTTCCCTCATAGCCCCGGCTTTATCTGGAAGGTCGTCTGGAAGGACATCTGGTCTAATTAGCATATTATGCTTTTATTATTATAGATCAGCTGCTGCCTGTGCTCACACCCAGATGGTCTCACCCACTGGCCGCCCTCTCCTGCCTCCACTTCCCCATCTTTCTGGGATGGAGCCCTCACTGAGACAGGAGAGGGGATGGGGCCGGGGCTGGCAGGGTTCTTCAGGCCTCTCTGAGTCCTGGAGCCTGGCCCTGCATGTGTTTAGGATGCGTTTGTTAAGTGAATGAATGGATGGAAAAGTGAATGTGACCAGAGTGAAAACGAGGAGGTCATGAAAGAAAAGGGGGGGGAAAAAGGAAAATGAGATGACCATTATCATCTCATTATTATTGCCATCTCTAGCACATGGCTAGAAACATCAAGTAGAATACGAAAGTTTATAATAATAAAAAGTGACAGCCCCCTGCCCCACACCTACCCTCACCCCTGCTGCTTCCAACTCTTGGCTGTTTCTGCAGTACCTGCTCCCATACCTCTCAGTGCCACGTGCACGCTGCTGTCTCCTGACTTGCCCTGTTTACAGAATGTCCCCTCCCGTCCTGCCTCAGCAATGGGTGAGGATTCAGCTCCCTTAGCCCACACCCAGCCCCGCCCCACTTTCCTGGGTGAGGACTATTGCTATTTGTAGTTCTTCTATCTATAGATTGCCCAATAACCTGTTTCTTTTTCTACTAAATATTGGCAGTATCTCTTGATCCAGCACTTTGTGATATGAGGCTGTTAAAGTTACCCCTGCTTTTTAGTTCCAGCCTCTGGCTTCGATCATCCATGAGTTTACCTTTAAAATGTCAAGGCTGCTAACATGTACATTCTATGTGTAACCATAGCAGCCTGTTGCAGGCTTTTCTCTATAGGTTGATTCTAAAATTTGAAGATCAGATAATGGTGATTCTATCTTTTTGTACATTTCTCTCCCTCCCCTTTTTTTCTGAAGCTTCTAGTCATCTTTTCCCCCTTGAACTCTCCCGTCTCTATTATGCCCCACCCCCGACCCTCCTTTCTCCATCAACTAGGCATTCCCCTAGGTTTCCCTTCATCCTCCTGCCTCACCCCAGACAGGCTGCGTCCTGATAGGCCACACATCTTCTCCTCAGAGCTTCCTTCTCTGCCTGCTTAGGTCGGATTCACCTGAGAACCCATAGCTGCTTCTTTCTTGGTTTACTCCTCATTTTGCCTCTACCCCCTCTTAAAGCAAAGTCCCCAGAAGGATGGGTGGGAGTCCTTCTGTGTCTAAATGCCTTAATTCTTCCCTTATACTTGGTCGCTGGTTTGGTGGGGTTGGTATTTTAGGTGGAAGTCGTTTCCCCCCAGAATGCTGCTGAAGAGCTTCTGTCATCTGCTTGCACCCAGGGCCACACGCGCCCGACACTGGTTCCTTTGGAGGTGACCTGCCTTTTCAGATCATGACGTTCAGAAACGTCCTGGTGGTGTGCCCGGGATGCGCACCACGGGGACCTCTTCATCTGGGGCTCATGTCCAAACCCTTGAGTGTTCTCTTAGAGCTCTTTGTATTTGCCCTTCTTCATTTTTCTGTTTCCTCTTTTTAGTGCATCTCAGAGTGGAATACTGGCTTTTCTCGATAGCTCCTCTAGCGCTCATAGAGTTTAATCTCATCTCTTGCTATCTCCCTGTCCTTTGCTTCTGCTTTCTAAGAAAAAAAAAAAGTTCTTGAGTTTATCTTCTATCTCATCTAGTGACCTTTCCCCCTCAGGAGCTCTGACTTTGTTTTCAGAGTGGCCTGTTCTTATTTTAAGGACTTCGTGCCTTCTTGATCTGCTCTGGGGACACTAAGGAGAGTATCTTGGAGTTCTGTTTCATGCCTCTAACAGTTCTCTCTGTGGTCATATTTTTTTAAAACCAGTATTTTTATTTATTTATTTTTGTGAGTAGGCACAGATAGTGATTAATATGAAATAGTTTAATTAGGCTTATATTATGAAGAAAAATAATGAAAACAAAAAAAAAAATAGAAAAATGATGCCCATAATTATAACATACCAAAAAATCAAATATTTTCTCTTTTAAAATGTATTTTTCAATTACAGTTGACATACAGTATTATATTAGTTCCAGGTATATGGCATAGTGATCAGACATTAACGTACGTTATGAATTGATCACCCCAATAAGTCTAGTACCCCTCGGACATAATTATGACACCCGTATGACACCTTGGATGGTTATTACAGTGTTACTGACTATATTCCCTGAGCTGTCCTTTACATCCCTGTGACTATTTTAATAACTGGCCAATTTGTACTTCTTAATCCCTCTCACCTTTTCACCCATTCTCCCAACCCCCTTCCCATCTGTGGACCACCAATTTGTTCTCTGAATCTATACATTTGTTTCTGTTTTGTTTGTTCATTTTTAAAAATTCCACATATAAGTGAAATCATATGGTATCTGTCTTTTCCTGTCTGACTCATTTCATTTAGCATAATACCCTCTAAGTCCATTTGTTGTCACAAATGGTAAGATTTCATTCTTTTTATGGCTGAGTACTACCCCATTGTATATATGTACCGCATCTTCTTTATGCATTTGTCTATGGATGGGCACTTGGGCTGCTCCATATCTTGGCTATTGTAAATGATGCTGTAATGAACATAGGGCTGCACATATCTTTTCAAATTAATGTTTTGAATTTCTTCAAAATGAATTCTCTGTGGTCATTTTATCTGATGGTTTATCTTGGATTGTATCCTCAGGTTGACCAGGTGGTCCTTGGTTATCTATTCCTATTTGAACAATACAAAGCTGATAGGGTCTCTGAGGCTGAGAGCAGCTTTCATCGAGGGTAGGTGTTCAAGATTGCTGCTGGCCCTTTTGCTGTTAGAACATCCAGATCTTTTCACTGGGAGTGATAATTTTTTTTTAAAAGCCGGAACTGACAGTCTGATTCATTCCCTCTTCCCTCCTCTGCTTGACATTAAATATCTGGCCGCTGTGGGGGTGGGCTTGATTGTTCTGGATGTGGACTCACAACCAATCCTCATTTTAACACCATGTCCCTGCCCCGCCCTCCACCCCCTTTAAAATTTTCTGTGCAAATTGGCTCTACCCATGGGCTATGCCCTTCCTCCTTATGTCACCCCTTCTCCTTCCACACACTTGTTGAAATCTCTCTTCCACTGAGACCTTCCACCCACTCCCATTATTCTATTCACCTGGTAGCTTATACCTTTTTTATTCTTCTGGAATATGGTATCTTGGGAGAAAGGAAATAAGGGCCTGGGATCAACCCTTCATCTTAAAGATGATCTGTGCTTCTATAAAGCAATTTACAAAATATTTTTACAAATATTATCTCTTTGGATCTTTCTGACAGCCTTCGAGATGGGCAGGACAGAGGTTATTGTATCCATCTGACAGATAAAGCAGCTGAGTCTCAGAGGGATTAAATGACTTACCCGAGGTCACATTGCAAGTTGGGGATGGAGCCAGGATTCAAGGCTGGGTGTTCAGGCCCCAACCATGGTCCATGTATGATGAGGGCATTGGAGGCTCAGAGAATGGGGCTTGGACGATGGTAACAGTCGAACTTGGGAGCCTGACCTGCAGTGTTGCCACGGCTGTGTTTCTGGGAGGCGTTGGCAGTAGAGGGGGCTGCTCTGGGGCCTGCGTTGCAGGAAGTGGGGGAGGGAAGCAGTGTGTGAGCCAGGGTGCCGCTGTGCAATGACACTTCTCCTCTGGTGTCACGGGAGCTTGAGAGAGGAGAGCTGCTGTGGAGGTTTGGGAAAGCCAGAGGAAGGGTCAGGATGGGAGGGGGCTCCTTCCAGCTCTTTAAAGCTGCCAAGCAGGTGTGTGAACTGGGCCTGAGACCCATGTGCCCCTCTGCTTCCCAAATTCATGGACTTTGTTGCTATCCCGACTTCTCCTGAAACCCTCCCCCACCTTCATGTGTCCCCTGTAGGTGAGGCTTGCCCTGTTTGGGAACAACTACATCCCCCTGCCGTTAAACACGGAAACAGCTCTGTTGAATGAACCTGTCATATTTTATTTTTGTAATCTTACAGTTGAATATTTGCCTTTTTTTTTTTAAATCATGGACTCCTTTCGGAAGCTGATGAAAGCTTCCAGTTCTCCCCAAGATGTGTACCCGGTGGACAAACGTGAGATTGTCACTATGATTCAGGGGGCTCATGGGTTCCCGTGAGCCCTTCAGTGGACCCCTGGGTAAGAGCCACACTGACAGTAGTTTTCTGCTAACACCCAGCTCCTGGAGCTGGCCACCTCCCCACTCTTGAGCAAACCAGAATGACCTTACAGGGCTGCTCTTGGTACCACGCCCAAGCCAGCCGGCTTCTGAACGGCCACCGCCAGGCAACCCCGGACAGCGGCAGGGTGCAGGCGCAGGGAGGGGACTGCGGTGGGCAGGAGATCATGGTCCATGCAGCATTTCTCCGTGTTCCTGAGAAACTCCAGTCTGCTGCAGTGCTCAGTGGGAAGACGGTCCCACAATGTAATGCTTTCCGCTGGTTTCAGTCAAAGCACGCATCCCACCGGATTTAGACGTTCCCTTCCCAGAGAGCATGTTAGGCACCACAGCCGAGATGTTCAAAGCCCGATGAGCATAAAGAAAGCCTTGCAGATGGGTGTTCAGGTGAAAGGAACATGTCCCAGGTTTCTCACCTCTTCCTATGTGTCATCTGGAAAATGTGAGCAGGGCACACCCTGTGCTGAGCCCTACTGTGTGCTAACACAGTGTGAGGGTTGCACAGACATTCCTTTGCCCTCTATAGGTAGATGTTCCTGGGGCATCCAGGCAGGTCCTGGGAGTGGGCATGTGAGGAAGAATGCTTTAAAATGTAGCCTGGCCTTTTAAAAATCAGATATGGTAAGACACCCAGACACAGAAATGACATCGTGAAAGAAGGTCTGATACTCCCAGAGCCGGGAGGCACAGCTCGCCATGCAGGGCCACCCTGGGAAGCGGAAAAGGTGAGGGGAAACCTGGGTGAGAGCCTTCATGTGGTTCTCACAGGGAGGAATGGCGAGGTGGGGTGGACAGTTTAGGACTGGCCAGTTTGAATGCTCTCTATGGGCTCTGCGGCACAGGGACTGCCCCTAGTGGCCTGAGACCTGGCCCTGGCATGATTAGGGCGGTGAGCCAGTGGTTGGGTTGATAAAGGAGGTGGTTGCAGGTATGGGCTGTGGATTGGTCGGTGTGATATGAAAGGTGTGCTTGCAGGAGATTGCCTGCCATCTCTAGGAATTAGCAAGGCCCCAGGGCCAGAGCAGCAAGAATTCAGAAACGGAGACGATCCAGTTAATACAAAGGACCAGCCAGGATTTGGCAGAGCGGGGAGCAGGAGGGGGCATGTTTGGGAATGACGACACTCTGCCAGCCTGGCCCTTCATGGACTCTTCTGTCCTCCACTCCCCAAGGGTGAAGCAGTCGGAGCTGTTCGACAGGTGGAGGAGCCTGCAGATGTGCAAATGGGCGATGAACATCTCCGAAGCCAACCAGTTCAAGTACCTATGACTCGTCTGTCCTGTCCCGGGGTTCTCTTCCTGCCTCCTCTGCACATCCTCCCGGTCCTGCAAGGCCCAGCCCCGGGGCATCTCCTTGGAGCTGGTCCTGACAGGGCTCTGGAGTCTGGGCAACGGGGGGGAGGGGGGGGGGGGGGGGTGTTCTGACTCAGCACGCAGGCTTAGGCGGCACCTGCTGGGTGCTGTCCTCCATTCTCACCCTGCAGCATCCCTGCAAGGTCAGCGGTGTCGTCTCCAGTAAAGCCGAAGTTCACTGAGACTCACTGAGGTGAAGCGATTTTCAGGTCTCTAGCAGGCCTGTGTGTTAAGGCACAGTAAGCACCATCCACGGCCCCACCCTGTTTCCCTCCTCACCTCCAGCCCAGCATCCCCTCCTCCGAGCTCTTGAGTTCTTATAGCTCAGTGGTCGCCAACCTTTCGGACCTCATGGACCTCCGGTTGGGGACCGCTGTTATAGCCTATCCTGAACGCTTGAGTGCTGCTGTAGGTGATTTTCTCATGGCTCTCTAACCAAAATTTACAGATCATAAGCTCCCAGAGCTTAAAGTTTTCCAGCCTTTGAGAGTCACCTACTATAGAAGTAGAACGTGAACTTGAGCCAAGTACAGGAAGAAGGGGGGAGGTCCAAGGTCTGGCTTTATGTGCTGCCCAATCCACCCTTAGAAAAAGATTACTGTGGGGACTGGGCAGGCAGATAACCCCTCAGGGTGGGTGCGGCTCGAGAGCCCTGAGGGAGTGGCCAGGTCAGGGAGATGCACAAGGATGCTGTCCAGGCTGAGTGGACAGAAGCCTCATCAGTGGGATTCACAATATAAAGAAATAATAATAATAATAATAATAATAATAAGCACCAGGAAGATACTGTGGCAGGAGGAAAACAGAGAGAGGCATAGGGCCCTTTGGCAGGGATCAGCCAGCGGCTTGTAGGGGAGAGACTCTGAGGGCTTACAGATCATAAGCCCTGGGGTAACTGAGACCCTTCTGGGATGGGAGTGGGGGGTGGTTTCTGGTGTGGGAAGAGGGGATGATATCAGGCCAGGCCATGCTGTAAAAGGAAAAACCTTCAAGGCCAGTCATCGTTTCCCTTTGCTCTTATTACGAGCTCATGGAACAATAATAAGATTCTCAATTCAGGTTCGCAGGAATCTGGTACAATGAGGTGTGTGTGCAAGGCAGGGGTGGGGGGTTCCAGGGAGAGAGTAGGGTGAGTATATTAGAAGGCAGGCATGAGCATTCTAGCTACGGAAAAGGAATCCTGTAGCGGAGGCCTTCCCTCACCCTACTGCTTACAAAGTAAACACCTGGCGTTCTGGTCTACATATCAGGCCCTTGTGAGTTTGGTGAGTATGAGTTAGTCTCCTGCAATGGGGTACTCTCCAGTGGACTGATAAGATTGAGTTTCCGGACCAACAAAGATCAACAGCCCAGATGCTGGTTTGTCATGCTGACCCATGGCCCTGCCTGGCCAGGCCTCTGGCCTTCCCTTGGGGAAGCCTCAGTCACATTCTGAAACCCAACCCTCCACAGGAAAGAATGCTCTCCACAGCCAGGAGCCGGCTGAACTCCCCAGTGAAGTCCCAGCAAGAATAAAGTCATAACAAGTATTTGTATAACCTTCCTGGCTTTGGCAACCTGGAATCATGGAATTACAGAGGGTCAGAAGAGCCAGCCCTGTATTGTACAGATAAGGAAATTAATTGAAGCCCAGCGAGGGCAAGAGACCTGCCCAAAGCCCCACAGCTGGCGGGGGCCAGCAGAAACTAGAACCCAGGCTTTTTTGACACCAAGTTGGTAAGCCAAGTGTCCATCCAGGACCTTGGGAGTGAACTTTCCAGAGAGCTCCTCCTCAATTTTAGTTAATGGTCATCATCCGGGCTCCATGGAGAAGGTGTTCCGTTCCTCCTGTGGCTGCCTGGGCACCGGACGTGACTGTGCCTGGAGCCAGTGTCGGGAAGGCGGCCAGGTGGCCTCAGCCCACTGCTGCTGCCTTAGGAGAAAGCATGTCTTCCAGGGCCCACAGTCCCTAATGGAGTGGGTAGTAATTTGCATCCTTTGTCAAGCCTGGCCCCTCTGCAGCCAGGGCAGGGGGAGCAGAGTGTGCCCAGGGTCTGACCCAGCACCAGGCCTCACCAGCAGGCCTGGGAGAATGCCCCGCCGGTAGGATGCCAGCCACAGGGAAGAGAAAAACCAGGCTCTGTGGCTGGCTGACTCCCAGGCCGGCCTCAGCAGCCACATTCTCCCTCCGAGGGTGTTTTAAGCCTGCTTACCTCGTCTCAGCGTTCATAACTTCTGGGAGCTCGTATTTGAGTGTTTTTGTGAGTGAAAAACCACAGGTTCTAATTATTTTTAAAATTAAATAATGAACTCCTGGAAACTTCTTTTGGCAGCCAGGTCCATTCTGCAGGATGTCATCCAGTATCAACTCACCGTCCCCAATTTCTGACCGCCACCCCCCCCCCCCCCATTCCTAAACCACTTTCTAAATGATTGAAATAGTACATTTCTGTTGACTGTGTGTCTTGGCTTTTGGGCCCCATCATATAGGGAGCATGCCTTGTCTAGGGTCTGATATGGGGGCCAACGGCCTGCCGAAGGGTTTCCATGAGGACTCAGTTTCCATGTCGATTGGCCTGTTTCCAGGAAGTAGCAGAAAGTTTAGCAGACCTTAATGGAAGCTCAGATGAGGATGATTTGTCCCACAATTGGCAGGCACCTGGTTGTCAAGCACCTGTGTGACTGACATGCAGGATCCAGAGAAGCAGGGTCCCTGCCATTGGGGGCTGTCATTCAGTTGGGGAGGGAGGTGGCAGACGAGGAAGCCAGTGGGACCCTTGGAGGCCAGTGTGGTCAGTGGGGACAGAGAGAAACCTGGCTCCCACCCAAAGGCCCAGGCACTGGGAGGAGTATGGGAAGGTGTGCGGTGGGAAGGGGGAGGTGGGAGAAAGTGGGGCTCCCTGGCCTCCCTGAGGGGCCTCCGTGTCCTGATGCCTCTGTTCTTCAAGAGGCTCTGCTCTGTCTGTGTCATCAGTGTCTCCTGTCTGTCTCCTGCCCGCAGGTCCACTCTGTCCAGATGCTGCAATGCCCCCTCCTTCCTCTTCACCACCCAGAAGAACACGCCCCTGGGGACAAAGCTCAAGTACGAGGTGGACACCAGCGGCATCTACCACATCAACCAGGAGATCTTCCGCATGTTTCCCAAGGTGCTGCTTTGGGCAGGGCGGTCTGGGCGGGGCAGAGGAGCCGACTCAGCCGGGCCCTCTGTGGCCATGCCCAGTGGCTTGGCACTGCTCTGCTGTGCCCTCTGCACCCAGTCCTGGCCCTGGTTGGCCATGCTCTGAGGCTCAGTAGAATGTCTTCTGGGGTTCTGTCTGGCATGATGAATGGCAACTGGCTATTATTTAAGTGACTTCTGGCAAGAAGGTGGTTATAAAATTTTGGCTGTTGCATTGCTGGTAGAGGACATCCTGAAGATAAGCATTTGTCCCCCACCCAGGGGAGGCACAAGAGCAGAAACATCCATGCGAAGGCTGTGCGTGCACAATAAATCAACCAATGCAAAGCACGGCACTGAAAGAGGCGTCTGTATTGGATGACCTTAGGGGGTCGTTTTGATTTACAAAGACTCAGTCTGCCCATCTGTAACATGGGGTTTGGACTGGAATGGGTTTGGCTGCTTATAACAGAAATCTAAAATATCAGAGTCTTAAAGAAGATATTTTTTCATTTCACATACAAGAGATCTGGGGGTGGCCATCTGTCCGGGGCCAGCACCGTGGCTCCCTGGTCATGGGGACCACAGAGGAGGATCCATGTGTGTGAACTGCTCAGGTTTCTGAGGCTTAGGTACATGCACTCACTTCTGGCCTGACTGCCGCCTCAGACTCTCAGAGAAGGGGCCCCGAGCCTGCCTGTGTTTTCAGCTGATTCCGAAGGTTACCACCGAGAGAGGAGGAAGGCTCCATGGGACATGAGCACCTCCTGGAGAGTTCTGGGCTCCGGGCAGGACTTGATTGAGCCTAGTTTGTAGAAAAACAGGTTGGGGTGTGTTCAGGTCTTTCTGGATGATGTCCAAGGGCCTGGGCTGAGTGCTGATGAAAGAGAGCCCAGGGCTTCTCTGCTTTCTGTTACTCAGGCAGGGTGTCCTGGTAAGACTAGGCCTTGTGGGGGCACCGGGAGGAGCTGGAGGTGCCAGACGTCCTCTCTCAGGTCACAGTGCTGGAGGACATGGGGTGTGAGCCATCTTGGCGAGGTGGGCCTTGCAAGGCCTGGAACATGAGGTTGACAGCAGGTGAGCTTGCATCTCACACAGGTAATACCAGTGGGTGACACACAGCTCGGTATGACATATGGGTCCAAGGAGGGCCATGGGCATGGGCCGCTGAGGCCCAGGAATTAGAGAAGGGATTGCCAAGGGTTCTTTGGAAAGGGCCAGAAAATAAATATTTTAGGCTCTGCAGGCCATCTGGTCTCTCTCACAGCTATTCACCTTCGTCCTTGCACAAAGCCGCCTGGCTGTGAGTACACCAGTGAGCGTGGCCCTGCTCCAATAGCTCTTCAGTTCCTGTTAAACGCTGACATTTGTTTATATACTTTTTACATGTCACAAAATATTTTTCTTTGGATTTTTCTCCAACTATTACAAAATATAAAACCCATTTTTAGCTTGCAGGCCATGCAGAAGTAGGTGATAGGTCAGATGTGGCCCGCGGGGCTGTAATCTGTGACCCCCTGAACTAGAGCACGTGACACAGAAGTATTTCCCACACTTCCTAAAAGTGCATATATCTTTGAGTTTGTAAAAAATAGAGTTTCTTGCCTCCTACCTCCACCCTAAAGATTCTGGTTCCGTGGTTCTGGGAAGGAGCCCAGGAACTCAGGTAGTTTTTGATTTACAGAAGTTTGGGAAACACTGACATACAACATAAAAAAGCCTTCGATGGTCTCTCCAAAGAGGATTAGTGTTTTCTGTTTCTCTGATAAAAATCAAACAGTGCCGTTTCCCCCACTGGTCCTGAAACACCCTGGTTTCCCCACCTTGGCCCCCTGGGCCTGTCCCTCCAGGGAGAATGGGCCACGAGGAAGGACCGTCTCCCACAGACCTGCCGCATCTCCTTAGGTTTAGCCGCATCCCGATGAGGCTGTTGTAGTGTGATTTTTCCAGGATGCCTGCCTGGAAGTTGGTCCCAACGGAAGCCCAAGGTGCTGACAGGGCCGCTCTCCTGCAGGCTGGCCAACTGGTGTGTGCTGGGAGGACAGCTGCCCAGCAGCCTCCTGCTGTCCGAGATGGAGGGGACCTTCAGGCCATCCAATAACAACCTGGTCCCCTTGCCGAGATCCCTCTGGGCCGGGGCCCTGCACTGGTAGGCTTTTCACTGACACCAGTGGTTCTCCACAGGGGGACGGTTGGGGACATTTGGCAATGCCTGGAGACATTTTTGGTTGCCATGACTTGGGGGCACTCTTGGCATTAGTGGGGTGAAGCCAGGGATGCTGCAGTGTACAGATCAGCCCCAACAATAAGGCACGTCAGTGCCAAGGCGAGAAGCCCTGCTTTATATCATATTGAGCAGCATGAAGTACACAAATTACATTTTAATTTATAACACATTTTATAAAATTTACAAAACCAAAACACTGGGAGCTCAAAAACCTTGCCTTCACCTCATTATAGATTGAATTTGGGGCTTTGCATCCCAGGCAAAGTCTGCCAGTCCTGGCAGCTGGCATGTTTGGTCACCCTGCCCTTGCCTCCAGGTCTGTGTGCCTGCCCTGTGCCTGCCCAGTGGCACCTGCCTTGGGTGGCCCACGAGGGAATGTGACAGAAGCAGGTCTCTTAAGTGTCAGGCCAATATTTGCTTTTTCCTGCCAATTTGCCCGTGGCCCCCTGGAGGGCATGCCTAGAGTGCCTTTGTGGGCAGCCAGTACCCAGACCAAGGTAACCCCCAGCTGAGGTATGACCAGGTCAAAGCGCTGTGAGACGCTCACTCCCAGTGCTCCTCTGACTGTCACCATCACTTAGGGTAAGTCCTAGGCTCCCTGGGTGTGCCAGCCTCTAACTGTTTCCCTGAGGTGGCCTTGCTTGCTCACCTCGTCTCTTATCCCCGCTGCTGTCAAGTCCTGGCATCTGTCCCAGCCTATATGACCTTTCTGTCCCAGGCCTGTGTCCTCCTCGTGGACAGAGGGCGGCTCTGCACCTCGCCCTGAGCTGAAAGGGCTGAGGTTTAGGGCTCTGGTCCCAGGGTGGCCCTGCCCTCATTTCTGCTGCCGCCATCCCCAGAACATCTGCATTCATCATTAAAATATGTGCACTAGCCGTCGTGAAAAGCTGAGCCTCCAAACATGGGGAAACTGAAGGCCAGCAGGGCTGTCCTCTCTGCGTGCCGGAAGCCTAGCGCATCCCGGGGCTTATTGAAAACGGCCATGGAGACCTGTCTTCTGGCCCCGGCCCATTTGTAGTTGCCTGAGGAACTGAGAACAAAACTTCTGACCTCTTTTCTCACCTGCAAAGTGGAATAACCACTTTTCTCTAACGTTCCCCACAAGGCTGCCTCGTGGGGCCAGGAGGAGTAGAGGTGGAGGGGGTGCGGAGGTGAGAGCACCCGCTGAGGGCTGTGACCTGTCTCCCCAGGATATGCCCTACTACCGGTCCCAGTTTAAGAAGTGCGCAGTGGTGGGCAACGGAGGCATCCTCAAGAACAGCCGCTGCGGGAGGGAGATCAACAGCGCCGACTTCGTCTTCCGGTAAAAGCACCATCCTGGTCTGCACTTGCCACTTCTGCCCCAACCCCCCCTCCCTTCCCCTTGGCTGCCCTCCCCCCAATGCTGCCCTTTACATGGTTAATCCCCCACTCCCCACCCCTGTAGACCCTCATGCTCCAGGTTGTCACTTCTCTCTAGTGCTGTCCCCTTTGGGCACATGGGGGAACCTCTCAGAGCCTCAGTCTCCACATCTGCATAATGGAAGCAAATGGCATAACAGAAGTGAAGAGACTCAGGACTCAATGGGGCCCCAGGCAGATCAGTCGGTGAGGCCTCTGGGTGGCCACCTTCCTGGTTGCGTTCTACTCTTCCGGAAGCAAAGCTTGGAACCAGGGTAGCTTTGTATCTAACACCAATTTGAACTTCACCCTGGCTTTGCCTAAGGTAGAGACTGGTCCTTATATTTATTCTTCCTTATGTAGAGTCCCCCTCTTATCTTGGGGACCCTCACTTACATCTTTAGTCTGGATAATGAAGATGGGCTGAAAATGAGAGATTAAAGCAGAGACCTGGGCTGAGGCTGCAGTGGGCTCTCGGGTTGTAGATTCAGTTATTGGGCTGCTCAGGGTTGGTAGGGGAAATGGTTGAATTGGCCCCTCCATTCCCAGGCCACAAAGATTCCACCCAGTTGGCCGCCTCCGCATCCTTCTCTCATGTGATCATCCCTCCCCTGCCCCCTGCCCTTGCCCACTCCCCGCTCCATCAGGCATGACTGACCACAGGCTGTCGGGCTGCCTCGTCTCTTCCGCAGGTGCAACCTACCTCCCATCTCAGAGAAGTACACCATGGATGTGGGGGTGAAGACGGACGTGGTCACCGTGAACCCCAGCATCATCACAGAGAGGTCAGTGGCCCTCTTTCTAGACCTGTGGGGTCCAGTATGGTAGCCATTGGTCACATGTGGCAACTGGCACTGACGTGTGGCCAGACTAGAGTGAGATGTGCCATCTGTGAGTGTCACCACCCCCCTTTCCAAGATGTAACGTGAAAGAGAGGATGGCCCCTATCTCATGAAATCTTTATATCGATTATATGTTGAAACGATAGCCTTTTGAGTATATCAGGTTAAATAAAATATATTATAAAAATTAATTGCACCCATTTTCTCCTTGTGTAAATGTGCTTTCTAGAACATTTAAAATTACTAGTATATATGTGGCCTGCATTATATTTCTCTTGGACAGTGCCTGCCTAGACTGCCCTCACCTAGTAATGGGTCAGAGCTCCCAGCCTGTGAAGGGAGAGCGGCTCCCTATGCAGTGTGTCCAGGCAACACTGGGGAGGAGCCTCCTGCAAAGATCTCCTCCCCACCTGGCTCCCTCCTGGGATCTGTCTGGGAGGCCTCAGGGGAAGAGGTTCATGTGTTAAAACTCCACCTCTGTTTCATAGTCACACCATCCAGGTCAGATGAAGGGTAAGGAGGTGGGGGAGCTGTTAAATTGGGTCAGAGGCCCAGGAACAGGGACAGTCAACAGAGTAAAGGAGCATTTGACACCTGTGAGATGGGCCAACCTGAGGGCTGTTTAATGTAAAGGAAAGATAAGTGAGGGGCTGCTGGTGGTGGGGAGAGGGGCAGGCAGAGAGATCAGCAGCTGGTTTGAGATCCATTAGGGATCTTAGGGAAGCCAGGACAGGTGAATGCCCCGAGGGCTCCAGGGAAGGCCTCCACTCCCTCACCATCCCACTGAGCTCACCCCGGCCAGCCTCGGCCATGTGAGTGCAGCATTGCCCTCCCCTGGCAGCCACACACTAGGTATTTGTCCCTTTGGGCCCTGACTGTCCTCTCCTGCACCCACTTACAAACACATACCTGTCCTGGGGACGCCTAGACATTCATCGCTGAGGTGACAGATGAAAGGAGGCAGGGATGGCCTGAGAGTCCCTCCCTCCTTTGGAAAGACCCGAGGGTGCAGGGCTGGGGAAGCAAGGACGCGGGGCTTGGGGGCCCGGGGGCCCGGGGGCCCGGGGGCCTGGGGGTCAGGGGCTCAGGGCGCAGTGGCTGACCCTCTCGCTTGCGCCCGCCCAGGTTCCACAAGCTGGAGAAGTGGCGGCGGCCCTTCTACCGCGTGCTGCAGGGCTACGAGAACGCGTCCGTGCTGCTGCCCGCCTTCTACAACACGCGCAACACCGACGTGTCCATCCGCGTCAAGTACGTGCTGGACGACTTCCAGGCGCCGCAGGCCGTCTACTACTTCCACCCGCAGTACCTGGTCAACGTGTCGCGCTACTGGCTCAGCCTGGGCGTGCGCGCCAAGCGCATCAGCACCGGCCTCATCCTGGCCACGGCCGCGCTGGAGCTCTGCGAGGAGGTGCACCTGTTCGGCTTCTGGGCCTTCCCCATGAACCCTGCGGGCCTCTACATCACTCACCACTACTATGACAACGTCAAGCCCCGCCCCGGCTTTCACGCCATGCCCTCCGAGATCTTCAACTTCCTGCACCTGCACAGCCGCGGCATCCTCCGCGTGCACACGGGCACCTGCAGCTGCTGCTGAGGGTGCGCTGGCTGCCCTGCCCGCCCGGCCCCCAGACCCTTGCTCCTCCTTTCCCTCCTGCGCTGGGCAGGGCAGGGCGAAGGTCTGGCTGGAAGGCTGTCTGTCACTACCTGGTAGTTCAGCTTCATGCTTGGGACCCACCCGTGGGCCGGGAGACAGGGGTGGGGCTCGGGGCAGAGTCAGCTCTGTGCTGGGCATCCAGGGCCTTGGTCTGGGCCCCGTGTCTCTGCCCGGCCCACGGTGGCATGCTGCTGGGGATTGCCCGTGAATAAAGCACATTTCCACTCAATGTTAGCATCCAAGAAAGAGGGCACACTGTATTGGCCTTGTCACAGCTAAAGGAAGGCCCCACGGAGAATGGAAGAGAGACGGCAAGATTTAATTCAGACTTTTGGGCTCCTGAGTTGCATTCCGAGGCCTCAGCCCTGATTTGCTGTCTAGAATCTCAGAGCTTAGCAGCCAGCTCAGCCACCAGACCCTCCTGTGAAGACAGAGTGGCCCAGAGAGGTCCAGAGACTTATCAGCCAAGGTTACACCTACTGACCGAGCCCATTAAGTGACCAGTGAAAGCTAATGCGAGGCCTGTGTAAGGATCTTCGCAGAGACCCCATCAGCTGAGGAGAGCCGCACCGTTTCATACACATCTTCACACACAGTCTTGGTGCCTCCGGGTTCAATCCTGCATCTGATCTTTCGATGAGAAGAACATAAACCAGACCAGCCATTTGCACTAAGGTTTTCAAGCCAATGTTACCGACTCATAAGCGCTCAGTGATTCGCTTCCTCTGCTGGCTCCTTATTTCCAGCTCTGTTTTAGCCAGGAGTTATTTATAAGACCCGTTCCTCTTCATGTTCTTGAATACTGCAGAACGCCGCTATGTCGTGTTCCTGAATAGGCACTGTAAGGCTCGGGATGAACCGAGTAAACGGTGAGCGTGGCAGCAGGAAGCCCATCATGGCCCCGGACACCAGCATCACCGAGGGATCTGCACAGGCGGGACCACCCACGTGGCCAGCCAGGAAGCCCACGCACACATGTGCCCGCAGGGCCTGCGCTGGGGGAAGTTAGCTGTGTCTAGCTGAGAGGGATCAACAGGTCACTTCACAGCTGAAACTCATTCCCTTTGCTTCCGGCGTGATGTTTCCACCACTAACTCGGCCGTGCCGGATGGACGCTGTTGATAAATTGCCTTAGAACTTAGTTTTGTAGAATCTTAGAATGTTAGTCCTGGGGAGGACTTCAGCCTCCTCCCTCCCTTTCTTTTTTCTCCCTCCCCACCTTCTCTCCTTTCTCCCTCCCTCCCTTTCCTCCTCCTTCCTTCTCTCCTTTTCTTCCCTCCCTTCTGTAAACATGCCCATAGCTTGTCTTGTTTTGATCTGGGCTTGGGCTTGGACATAATGATGAATATGGACACATCTCATTTTATTGCACTTCATATATGTTGTGGGTTTTTTTAAAATATATTTTTATTGATTTCGGAGCGGAAGGGAGAGAAATAGAAACATCAATGATGACAGAGAATCATTGATTGGCTGCCTCCTGCACACCCCCTACTGGGGACCGAGCCTGCAACCCAGGCATGTGCCCTTGACTGGAATCAAACCCAGGACCCTTCAGTCCGCAGGCTGACGCTCTATCCACTGAGCCAAACCAGACAGGGAAAGATGTTGCATTTTTTACAAATTGAAGGCAAGACCCTCCACCAACAAAAAAGATTACGACTTACGTTTATTGCTGTTGTATCTCTCTCAGTACCCAGTATCCGAGGCATGCCTTTATAGGCGGTATCTCTGACTCTGGGCCTGGAGGGAGACCATAAGCAAATCCCAGTCCCACCTGCTGGGTGCCCTGAGGAGGAGGGGGAGGAGCTGCGGGAGCACAGCTGGGAGCAGGGCCTTTCGTCTGATCACCTCATTTACAGCAGAGCAACAGGCCCAGCCAGCAGGAGACAGGCGAGTGCAGGTGCTGTCCTGACCTCCAGGCTCAGTCCAGGGCTCTCAGCCTTGGCCTGTGCTTCGTGTTGGTGGGTTGTACAGAGCGCGTGTTCCATGCACACGCTGTTCTAGATGCTGACCTTCCCGCTTCATTCTGAGCTCTGAAAAAGCTTCAGGCTGCTCTGAGGCTCCGTCTGCTTTTCGACACAGCAGGGACGTAGCCAAGGAGGCAAGGTAGGCCCGAGTCCTTGGTAAACGGGGAGAACTGCACAAGGATAGCGCATGGCTATGCTTTCTTAGGTTCTGCCTGTGTCTCCTAACGAAGGAGCTTCTGGGAAAGATTCTGGTGTCCTGAGGTTTCCAGCCACGTGTCTGTGGTTCCTTGAGCCCCGTTCTGGAAGCCATAGCGTGCCGGAACTGGAAGGCTCTTAATGATCATAATGTCCCACTTAAGGAAACAGGCCCAGAATGGAGAGGTGACCTGGGTCAAGTCAGGCCTGGGGCTCTACCGATGCCTGCTGTGGACAGACCCTCGACCTGAAGCGTGTTCCAGGAGGGGTAGTGTTGGGGAGCTGGAGCCTGGGGGAGCCACACACCAGGGCTCTCACACTGAGGGTGTGGGGAGCTGGTGTCGGCCCAGCCAGGCCCCTTGTAGGAGCCAGGGATGGAGCATGAGGAGTCACCCCATGGAGGAACTGGGTTTCATGGCTCATGGCCCTATTCCTGCCCATAGGTTTCAAGGCAAGTCTCTTCCTCTCCCTTATGGTCTCGGTGTCCTCATAAACAACTAGAGGCTTTGATCTCTAGGGTCTCTATAATCTCTAAATTTTTTTGGAGACATTCATGATGTATGAGGTCTAAGCCATAAATATTTATGATTGTACCATCTAAGATTTACTGTGCTCATTCTCAGGCCCAAGCCTGAACACTTAATTTGCATGATTTCCTATAGGCATCACAGGACCCCCTTAGGTTAGAAGATTCCCATTAGAAAGATGAGGAGACTAAGGCTCAAAAACAATTCAGTGACTGGCCCATGGTCAGGCACCCAGTGGAGGAAACTGCACCCAGGTTTGTAGAACGCCAAAGTCTGTGCTCCAAACCTCAGCCTTAGCCACTTCCCATCCAGAGGGATCCTGAGAGGGATCGAGATGTCACTGCACGTACTGGACCCTGCTCTAGGGTCACGTGCTCTGAGAGGCTGTCCTGGGTCTGGAAGACAGTATGTGCTTATAGAGGCCTCCCTCCCCACACCCTCCCTCTGGCACTGGAGGCGAGCTGAGGCCATCTCCACATTTTGCAGGTGAGCAGAGATGACCAGGAAGGGTACACATTAAATGACACCATGGTGAGTGACTTGCCCAAGGCCACATGGCCAGCTAGTGCCTCAACTGGGATTCACCCCATTTCCTGCCTTCCAGGTCACGCTCTTTCTCCTGCAGCCAGTATTTGTAGGAAAAACGTTTTTCAAAGGCTCAGAGACACCTGGGCATAGACTCAGAACCCCCACCATGTTCCTCTCAACCTTGTCCCTCTCCCACCCTGCGGTATAGACTACCAGTTAAATTCTTATTTAGGGCAAATTGATGCTCCACAGACAAAACAAATCACAGCTTCCTTTGTGCTAAATCCACTGCCCCAGGGTTGAAAGGCAGCAAAAACAAGTAAATGACTTGGTGCCTAGCCAAGCCAAAAGGAAGGTGGCTCAAGGTCAGATGCGGCCTCTGAGCAATGCTGTCACGGCAACTCTGCCCGCTTGTCACCTGGGGCTGCAGAGAACCTGGCGCCCTTGACTTTGTAAGGGTGTGGGGAGGAGGCAGGGACAGTGCTTTCTGACAATTGAGGGCAAGCACAGAACTGGCTTCAGCCAGGTATTCAACCAATATTTATTGAGCACTCACTTTGTGCCAGGCATTGTGCCAGGTGCTGGGGAACTATGGTAGTGATGAGCACAACATACCCCCTGCTGACCTGGAGGTGGTGGTCTGGTGGATGTGTCCAGACACTGAACCAAGAGTCCTACAGGCACACACAAGAGTTGCGCTAAGTGCGGGCATATCCCGGCTTGTGGACAGTTATCAAGAGAGAAGGACATGCCCAAGTCCATCCTGAATTCTGAAGGTTGGCAGGAGAAAGATGATAATTGCCGAAGCAGTGACTGCTTCTCAGGTCTCATTGTCGTCATGTGACATATGACAGGCGTGGCCTCTGGTCTTTGAGTTTTCTCCTTTGTTTCCTCAAAAACCACCCTCCCCCCACCCCCGACTTGCCTCCTGTCTCCCTAAATGCTCCCTCTCAGGCCCCTTTGTGATTCATCTTCTGTAATGCCACTTTAGGGCTTTCTTCCCCTTTGGGGAACATTCCTTCAGAAATCTCATCTGTTCACAGCCTCACGTCTCTTCTGTCCTTGCATCTTAACCGCTTCCCTGCAGGTTGGTCCTCTCTCTGAGCATCAGAAACATGCTCACCATGGCCTCCTGAATGTCTGTACCTGCATGGCATCTAAAGCTCAATATGTCCTCAACTGGTGTAGTTAAAAGGACAATTGGGACCTCACATCACCTCCTACCATTTACTAGCTGGGTGACTTTGGAGGAGCTGCTGAAACCCCTGGAAGCTCATATGAACGAGGCCAGGTCACTAGCTTCAACCGTGGCAAGGGTCAAGTGAAATAGTGTTGCACGATGCCTAGCATGGTGCCGGCACAAACTAGACACCAGTGAGCACAGGTTCTCTCTCTCTTCTCCCTTCCCCAGTCATCCCCTCAGTGAATGGCTCTACCGCACTGAAGGCCACTCTACCTCAAACCTGGATCACCCTTTGCTCTTCCTTTTCCTTCACCTCCTGTGTCTATTTGTTCTCCAAATCAAGTCAATTCTGACTCATAAGTAGCCCTTGAATTTATTCCCTACTTGCATTCCTTCTGCCCTAAACGCAGGCCCATCTCACCGATCTTCTGCTTCCAGAGAATTACCTTCTGGAAATACCTTTGGTGGAATCCATTGCCTGCCTGTACCATATAGTCCAGATTCCTTACCCAGGTGGCTCACTCCCTTCCCAGAGACCCTCCCGCCACCGCTCCCCATCCCCCTAGCACTCCTCCAGGCACTGTGCTTTGTATAGCTGTTGGAAATGCCTGGATTGGCCCACACCCCGCCTCCCTCTGTCCTCTCCTTGACTCTATCACTTTTGTGGATGATGTTACGTTGTAGTCCCTGCGTCCTCTCCTCTGTGCTTCTGCCCCAACCATCACTGACTTCTGTTAGGGCATCCTCATAGCACATGGCATGGGCATCCTGTGTCCTTGGCCCAGGGTCTGTCCTTCCCTAGGGGAAGCCTCCCAGTGTGGCCCATGTTGGTGCCCTTGCACTGGCACAGAGCTGGGTGTTTACTACAGCAATGGGGCCTCTGGTTACCTAGTGGCCTCCCAGGGTCAGGAGACCCAGTTAATAAACTGAGTAATGCCCTTCGAAATTTTCAGCTTAGACAAACCCCTGTTGATTGTTTTTTGCCTAGTACCATCTATGTGGGAAGCACTGAGCTGTGTAGACACCCCCGTCTGTCCTCGGAGCTTGGGGCCCAGGGGGGCGGGACATCTGTGATGTGGTGGCTTGTGGGCTCATCACCCAGTCTCAGCTCCCCTCTTTGTTTACATTATAATCCTGCTCAACTGCCTCTTGCCTGCTAACCAACCCTCTTTCTCTAGTTTAAACTAAAGCAGGGAAAGGCATTTCTTTCTTTCTTTTTCTTTTCCTCCTCAAAACCATATAGATTTGTCAGGATCTTATATCGCTGTGCTGAGGTACAGGCTGGTAATGAGGGATTTATCAATAGTGTCGCCAAAACGAGTGGCCTGAGACAGCTGAGCTGAGCTTTGCAAATGTCTGCTGCAGAGGCTCTGTCCTTGGCAGGAGGGGATGGTGCTGCTCTGAGCTCAGCACTCACCCTGCCTCTCCCTGCCACCAGGGCACCCTCCTCAAGGAGGCTGCTTGTGGTGCAGGGTCAGGTGAGGCCAAGCTAGGGCTGTGCGGGTGGCTGGGCGTGCCTTCTGTTATCCTGTGGAGGTTGATCACATCCTGTAAGGTGTCCTGAGAAAGCAATGTGTACTTCCAAGGGTGGCCTGTAGGTCGCCTGTATGGAAACCCCTGGGTGCTTGTTAAACCCCCACCCCTGTACTCAGAGCCTGGGGAGGTGGGGGTGATGCCGGGGATCAGCTTGTATGACATCCCAGGTGGTCCTGGCGCTAGAGGATGCTGTGCTGCTGGTTGGTGCGGGCTGGTGTGTGGCTTGACATTCAGACTGCAGTCTTAAGTGAGGAAAAGAGAGCAAACAAGAATCTGGCACACAGCCCAACTTCTGCGTTTTCTAGAAATATAAACATAATATACAGCTCGCTATTAAACTAGCAATGAAAAGTAACTGCTCAGGGATCTCTAACATTTATGAAATCTGTTTTGGCCTTGACACTATCGGAGATTTTATGTGTGTGTGTATGTGTGTGTGTGTGTGTGTACCTCATTTTTAATTGTGGTAAAACACACATCACATAAATTTACCATCTTAACAATTAATCATTTTAAAGTGTGCAGTCAGTAGTGACCAGTATATTCAGAGTGTTGTGCATCCCATATCCAGAACGCTTTTCATCTTGCAAAACCAAAACTGGACTCCTCTTAAAAGACAAGTCCCCATCCCCCTCTCCCCCAGCCCCAGTAACCACCGTCAGCTTTCTGTCTCTGTGCTTTGACCCCTCTAGGTTCCTCATATAAGTGGAGTCACATAGTAGCTGTCCTTTTGTGGCTGGCTTGTTTCCTGCAGAATCACTTAGATACGGGCTGTTCTCGGTGCCCCTGTAATAGGATTATGCTTTTGTTTTTGCCTGGAGCAGTTGTTCTGGGTCCTCGGTGGGTCCCTGGCTTCTGGCGCTCGGGCACCTTTGCTGAGGGTCAGAGCAGACCTGGTCTCGCTTCGCCAGCTGGGCTCAGCTGTCCTGGCAGCCAGTGTCCTGAGAGGCAGCCCTGCCCATCTTTTCTAAGTCTTTAGATATTTCCCCTGCGTAGTCTTTTCATTAAATAATAATAATAATAATAAAGAAAGAAAAAGAGAGAGAAAGATATACTACCACAACATAGCTCTTGGCACAAAAGCCAGAAATCAGTGATGGGCACGCTTTCCAGTCGGGGGATGGTTCCCTTGGCAACCAAGTAACTTATTTCCTTCAACTAAATGACTTGCTCAGCTTTGGGGTTAACGTTTTATTTGCTCTAGAACTGTGGTTCTCAACCTTGTGTGCACAATAGAATCATCAGGGGTCCTGCCCACGGGGCTCAAAGCCGGGCCCAGCGCTCTGCCCGCTCCCCACCATGGAAAGCAAATGTGGAAGGTGGTGACGAGGACACGTGGGTCCCTCAGACACAGGCTGGGGTTCACACCCACTGGCATCGTGCTCTCCCTGCCTTTCCCACCTTCCTTTGGAAAAGGCTCGGAGGTGAAACCAGCTGGTTAGTACCTGGTTTCTGCCTCGATCTCTCCTCTCTCCAACTGGAGGCGAGTCTCACCCTCCCTTGGAAGATGCCCAGCAGTGCGGTCCCAGTGTGAACCCTATCCCTGTGGCAGCCCGAGATCCGCATTCAGCCACAAAGTTGTAAGAGTAGGAAATTGCTGCTATTTTATTGAAACGAAGTCCAAGCACACCCCGCTTCCCAGGGCTACAGATCCTGCAGGCTCGCTCAGCCCGCAGGGAGCCGGGGACTCGGAAGGAAAATTAATCTGGAGCCCTGAATCCACACTATAGAGCTCTGCATCAAAGACCAGACGTTTTGCTAACAGCAAATCCCTCATGGCATCCGCTTTAATCTTCTCTTCAGTTCCAATGACCTTGGTTCTGGTGTCTCAAGATCAAGCAGACGAAGAGAGTGGCAAGAGGTGCTAGATATAGCAGAGGGGGCAGCTAGTCGCTGGATAGCAACAGCATAGAAAAGACCACAGCTCTGCATCTCAGAAACTCCCAAGTGATCTGAGGCCGCCTAGTGGAGGGGCAAATAGTTCAGGGAGGGGCAAGTACGTCATAATCACCGCAAGGGCAGCAAAGCATTTCAGATCTGTTCACCTGGACACCTGAGGTGTCCACGTCAGGCCAAGACAGGAAAACCTTCCAACACGGTTCACACACTGCGGCTCAGAAGGGAAAGGAGCCTCTTGTCCACTTTATAATTATTCCCGTCCCCAAACACAACACATTCATAGCAATCTTGGTGCTTAAGAGCTTAGCCCTCCCTCACCTTGAAGTTCGGGTAGGTGAAGCAGGCAATGGTGCAAACTCTCTGGGACTTACATGCTCCCTCTGACATTGCCATGCTCTCTGCTACCCTCCCCCAAGACAGAGGGAGAGGAGGGGGGAGACGTGCTTCTGCACCTTCCCTGCAGGGGAGCCTGCAGTGTGGTCCCTGGTCCACAGTCTGTGGCCGTGGCCAGGGCAGCCTCCTTCTGCCTCTGCTTCCACCTGTGTCCTTGTTGCACATGGGGTGGGGGTGGAGCGGGGGAGGTCAGGACCTCCGCTGGGGCCAGAGCTGGCTCTGCAGTGACTCAGGCCTGGGTTCATTTGTGGATTGAAGAATATGACTTTTTTTGTTGTTCCTGTAGATCAAGCATGTCAAACTCGCACCTGCCGACCACGAGTTTGACATGCTCACCATAAGTGAACATTTCTACTTTTTTTTCTTAAATCCTAACCTGAGGATATTTTTCCATTAATTTTTAGAGAGAGTGGAAGGGAGGGGGAGAGACAGAGAGAGAAACATCCATGTGAGAGAGGCATTGATCGGCTGCCTCCCACATGCACCCCAACCAGGGCCGGGGATGGAGCCTGCAACCAAGGTACAGGCCCTTGATTGGAATTAAACCTGGGACCCTTCAGTCTGCAGGACGATGCTCTATCCACTGAGCCAAACTGGCTAAGAACTTCTACTTTTTAAACGCCTTCGCTATCCCTTTTCTCACAGGGTCTCCCTGTATTCCTGAGAAGAGGGTGACAGGTCCAGAACTATGACAGGGGTGTGCCCAGCTCACACGGGGCTGGCGATGGAGCATTGGTGTTATGCCCAGGCTCCCAAGGGGCAGGGGAGGTGGCCTTGTCCTGCTGTAGCTCCCATGGCCCTTCTGCTTTCTTCCCTGTGGTGTTAGGCTGATCTGGAGTCTGGTCCAGGCCTCAGGCCCTGCCCAGCGTCTGTGTGGAGGGGCCTGTTTGGTATTCATTTCTTTCTAGTTCCCAAACCCTGGGCACCCAGGGCACCCAGAGCCAGCAGCATGGGGTGGCCCTTCCTGGGGGTGGGGGCGTGGGAAGGGAGGCAGACGACTGGAGAGTCCCTGGAGGCCACAGGCCTGAGCAATGCGGGGCTGTGGAGGGAGTTGGCATTCGGCTTGTGGTGCCAGCCCCCTGGTGCTGTGGCCCTGTGGGTGGAGGCTGGTGGGTCCCAAGCCACAGCTCCTGCCTGCCCCCAGGGAGCTAGCAGGACCCTTGGCCCCCACTCTGACTGGCTTCTAAGCAAGCTCCTCCACTCAAAGTTGCTTTGAGGGACAGCTGTTTCTCCCTGGGACTCCCACACTCTGCACACACATTGTAGGGGTGCAGCTAGGCTTCGTGGCTTACAGATTCTCTTTCTGGACCTGTCTACACCCCCATTCAGAAAGCCATACTCTTCTTCAAAGAGCTATGAAATAGATGTATATGTTTTTGTTTTTTTTTAAAAAAACTAACCTTTAACTCAATGGGCATAAATGGGTTGTCAATGGCACAGAGGAGTCAATCTCCTGCCACCTCACTCCCCAAAATGAAGTCGGGACAGACGGTGAGGTCAGCAGAGGAACAGGGTGAGGGGAGGGGGCCTGCAGCCATGTGCCCACTGCCCTCATGTGGCTTCAGCCAGGCTTGATGTTAGTTCCCTGCCTTGGGGTTCAGGTGAAGGCAGCCAGCGGAGTTTGTCCCTGAGAGGTGGTGGCACCAATTCATCCCTGAGTGGCCTCCTTTGTTAAAGAGAAAGTGGCCATGTGGCCGTGACCGTCACACCTTCATGTGCTCCTCAGCCTCATCTGCCCCGCACCACACTGCGCTGTGTCCCACGCAGCCTCTCCCATTGGAAATGAGAAAGACAGATGCTGTTCATTCGCTGGGATGTGGAGACACTCGACCTGGGCGTGGAGCAGCAGAGATGCTTTAAAATCCCTCTGCCCTGTGGACTTGCTCCTCCCCAGCCCTGGAAAGGAATGCTCTGTGCCCTCCCAGGCGTCTGGAGGGGCTGCAGCATTATTTGTTTTCATGCAAATGTTGTCCTGGGAGCAGGGGCTCCTACCAACTCCTGCAGCATAACCCCGGCTTGTGTGTGGTCCTTGAGTGATTCTAAGTGTCGGCTGTGACTTATGCCTCAGAACATAATCAGGGTTCTTTGTATCTGTCACTGTGTTTGAAAAGCCCTCAATTTCCACCCAATAAAACCAGACAAATGATTCATCTAGCAAGGGCTCTGGCCTTGGCTGTGTGTGTGTATGTGTTGGGGGACTGGGCTGGACAGGAGGCCTGACACAGACAGCACCGTCACTGTGGGAGGTGGCCTGGTCTTGGGAAGCATGCACAGCCACTCTGGGCAGGGGTGGCAATCAAAGCAGAGATACAGGTGAGCTCACGGAAGGGCTCAGGGACCAGATCCAGACCAAGCTGGGGGGAGCGCTGAATTGTCAGTACACGGGAGCAGGAGGACATGACCGAGGACCACAGGCTGCCATAGGAGGAGGAAGGGCCCCTGGTTCCTGAGGGCTGGAGGCTGCAGAGCAGGCGGGGCTTGGGATGTGCTCCCACCTGGAAGCAGCCCCTCACCCCCACCCACCCCAGCATGCAGTCCTGCCTCTCTTAGGTCCAGAATCGCATCAAAGGCATCTGAGCATTAATTATCCTCTTCTTCTTTTTTTTTTTTTTTTTAAAGTTCTTTCAATGCCAACCTCCTGTTTAAAGTAGGACTATATTTTTGAATCTTGAATTCATGCACAAACTGCCCGTGGCTGGGGCCTGCCTGGCCTAGGAGAGGTAGATGAGATGGCTTAGCTTCCTTGTATCTGCAGTTTGGGGAAGTCTAACACCTTCCCTGTGCTTTCTGCAAATTCCCAGGGACGTTTTCATGATCCCCCTGCCTCAGCACAGCCCTTTGATATGAATGATCTTAGGATGTGGGCCAGAGTGTGTGAGAGGAGATGGGAAAGACATGGAAACCACTTCCAAACGGGCAGCCCCAGCAGGAACATGGTGAGTGCCCGGGTCACACGTCCTTGGACTGCCCATCCACTGGTCAACCTCCCAACTCGGACATGCCATGCGGCCCCAGCCTCATCCCGTCGCTGCCTCCTCCTCGTCCTCTCCCTCCTTCGCCTCCCAGTCCTCAGCTCCCCAGCACCGGCTGAGTGGAGATCACAGCTCTGCACTCTCTCTTGGGAGCAGCTTCAGCATTCTCTGTGCCCTTGGTCTCCTGCTGAGCCTGGAGCTCAGCTCACCTTCTGCCCCCAGGAACTTCAGTGCCAGATACAAGGCCTTTAAACATTTCCTGATTACAGTTTATAAAATGCCAAACACTCGAGTGAGCAACTGTGGAGCCTAAGGATATCATTCGAGGGTCAGCCCTGGGGCCTGGGCTCTGTATTCTAGTCTGTCATAGTAAGAAAAAGGGCTGAGGGCCACGGAAGTAGGACTTCAATACCTATTTTTGAATGAATGAATCGATGAGCAGAGGGACAGGAGTTTAATGTAGCCCATTTATTTACTTAAACACTTATCAGATGCACACCACTTGTCACTTCATTCAACAAGTATTTATTTTTATTTTTAAATTTAAGTATAGTTGGTATACAATATTATATTAGTTATACAGTATTTGTTTCAGGTGCAGAATATAGTAATTTGACACTTTTAGACCCTACAATGTGATCACCTCACTAATTTTAGTAACTCTTGTCACCGTGTAAACTTATCACAATATTATAGACTATATTTTCCCTTTCCCCTTTTCCCCCCTCCCTCCACCCCCTCCCTTCTGGCATCCCTTTGGTCTCTGTTTCTATGAATCTGTTTTTGTTTGTTTTGTTTTTAGATTCCACATTTAAGTGAAACCATGTGCTATTTGGCTTTCTCTGCCTGACTTATTTCACTTAGCATAGTATCCTCTAGGTCTATCCATGTTGTCACAAATGGCAAGATGTCTTTTTTTGTTCATTACTGTGATATTCCATTGTCTATATATCCTCTTCTCTACAAGTATTTCTTGAGCTCCTACTTTGGGCCAGGCTACTTTTTGGGAATACACATGCCATCTCTGCATTCACGGGACATAGGGTCTGACCAGAGGAACAGAGGTAATAAAAACGTGTCACGGCTCAATGTTTAATTATAGACTGAAAGAAGCATACAAGTGTGGCTGACCTGAGGTTGAGTCCAGAAGAGCATTCCCCTGGGGAAGTGACAATGGAGGTGACAGCTGAAGGGTGAGGAAGGGGTAACTAGGTGCCAGGCAGGGGTCAAGTTGTGGGGAAGCAAGTGCAATGTAAAGAACCAACCTTAAGGTAGAGGGGTGAAGGGGGTGCTCATTGCTGCCTCTCCAGCCCCAGGCTTAGTGGGAGGGGTTTCCATGGAACCACCCAGAGAGCATGTAGTTGGGACACTGAGCACTGGCGCCCCCTCTTGCCTGGGGAAGCTCAAGGGGCCTGAGTAGCAGAGTCAGCTGAGTTGGGAAAGTTCCCATGGAGTCCTGCTGGTAGGGATGTGTCAGCCAGAGGTCATGTAAGAAGGGATTTTCAGTGGTGTGGCTCAGTCGGTTGGAGCATCATTCTATACACCAAAAGGTCTCAGGTTCCATTCCCAGTGAGGGCATATACCCAGGTTTCGGGTTTGAGCTCTGATTAATGCTTCTCTCTCACATCAATGTTTCTATCTCTCTCCATTCCTCTCTCTCTCTAAAAACATATCCTTGGGTGAGGATTAAAAAAAGTAACAATAAAAATAAGAAGGGATTTTTCTTTGGTGAGGGTGGCCTCCTTGGCAGTAGGAGTCTGTAGGGCGCACTGCTGGGCAGAAGCTGAGGTGGGACTGGGGACTGTCTACCCAAGGGAAGGCCATGGCCCTGCTCAGGGCACAGGGTGGGAGGGAAGCCTGGGAGCAAACCTGCAGAGGTGTCCATGGAAGCATGGGCCTTACCCATCCATGAGGCCCAACCCCACAGTGGGGCTGGGTCAGACCAGCTCCTAAGAGAGGGATGAGGTGAGCAAGACAGAAGGTGGCAGCCCCTCCTAAGGCGGCAGCTGAGCCTGGCTGGAGAGGGGATGAAATATATTTATTAGAGACCCTCATGCAAAAGCCAGAGTTTCACATACACTGGATGTGGGCCACCACGCGGACTCCGCAGTCCTAGCTGCTGACATGAGACAGTGTTTGTCACTTAGAGGAACCTTATGTTGATCAGCAAAGTCAGGGGTGCGTGTGAGATTTTACCCAGTGTCACGGGAAGGCTTACCCCTACCCAGCAAATTGTCACAGCCACAGGCCTGCTTGCTCGAGGTGCCAGCTACAGAAGGGATTACAAAACAGTGAGGTGTGTGCCAGGAGCCAGGTCAGAGCAAACGGGAGGCGGGTTTTACAGAATGACCAGGGACCAGGTCTTGGATTGCGCTTTGGAGTCTGCCAGTCAGAGAAGGGGACGTGGACCCGAATATGAAGGTCATCAGGAAACAAAAGCATTTGGGGAGTGTGCTCAGGTGGGGTGGGGCTGGGATCCTGGGGACTGGGACACGGCTGGAGTAGTAGACAGCACCAGATTTTGGGGGGACTTGTGAATGGGGCTGAGGAATTGGTAATTTGCTTTTAGGAGAGGGGTAACAAGGGAACACTGCATCATTCATCCACGTGGGCGCATGTATCACTACTTCATTCCTTTTGTGGCCGAGTACGATGGCCAGTGATGGGCCCCTGAGTTGTTTTCCAGTTTTTGCCCTTTATGAATAAAGCTTCTCTGAACACTCACATGCAGATTTTGTGTGGACATACGTTTTCATTTCTCGTAGGTCAGTACCCAGGAGAAGAATTTCTGGGTCGTGTGGGAAGTGCTTGGTTAGCTTTATAAGAAAGTGCCAAGCTCTTTTCAAAAGTGGCAGTACCAGGTTACACTGCCGCTCTATGGGAGCTCTAGTTGCCCACATCCCTGGTACACCTGCGATTGTCTGAGACCCCATCCTCTTAATCGTCATGTTCTAATGCCGTGAGGATCTCTAATAAATACACTTTAAAAATATGTTTTTAGTGATTTTTTTGAGAGAGGAAAGGAGAAAGGGGGGGGGGGAGGAGAGAGAGAGAGAGAGAGAGAGAGAGAGAGAGAGAGAGAGAGAAGCATTGATAGCTGCCTCCTACTGGGGATGGAGCCCAAAACCCAGGAATGTGCTCTGACCAGGAATCAAACTGGCGACCTCTTGGTACATGGGATGAAGCTCATCCAACTGAACCATACCGGCCAGGGCACAAATATTTTTATTTCAATCTTTTGAAAAAACATTCTAATGAACATTTTATTGTTTTTTTTTCTCTGAATGGGCCCTCATGCAAAATGAATACTTTATTTTACTTTTTCTCTAAAGGGATCCTCATGCAAAATGGTTATTTCCCTAGTTTTTCCCAATAATTAAAGTCTCCCGAAAAACCCAAATGTTTAATTAACAACAGAGGTCAAACCGCATGATGCCAGCAGGGGGCGTGTGTCACCCACAATTAAACTTCACTCCTACCCCTCATTCCGACTTGGAGCTGACTTTAGGGCTGTCCCTCTGCAGAACAGGGGAGGAGGTGAAGCTGATCTTTTTGGGGTGAGTTGTTTAAGGCAGAGTGCCTGCTCCTGGTGGGAGCCTGGGTGTCTCCAAGGAACAAAGCTGCCCCAGGGATGTGAGTGTCCCATGCTGCTCAGATGTCCCATATCAGCTGGGAGCCCTGGAAACTCCACCCAGACCAAGAGATAGGGATCTCGGGGTAGGACCCAGGGTGGGACCCAGGGTGGGACTCAGCATTTTTGGGAGGTGGGGGGTAGGGAATATCTTAATAGTCTTAATACTTATTTCTTTCATTTTTTATTTTTTTGCGTTATGTGAACTTTTCTTTTAACCTAGCTATTTTAATACATTTTATATGCATTTTTTATGTGTATTGAGTGGAAACATTTTTTAAAAAAATTTTCATTTCCTACACCCTACCCTTTGGCAACCATCAGCTTGTTCTCTATATCTATGGGTATGTTTCTGTTTTGTTTTATTTATTCATTTTTTTCAGATTCCACATATTAATGAAATCATATAATATTCATCTTTCTCTGACTTATTTTACTTAGCATAATGCCTCTAGATCCATCCATGTTGCCACAAATGCCAAAAGTTCATTTTTTGAAAAATCCTCATCTAAGAATATGTTTTTTATTGATCTAGAGAGAAATGAGGGAAAAGGAAGAGAGAAACATCAATGTGTGAGAGAGACGTTGGTCAGGTTGGCTTCCTGTATGCACCCCGACTGGGGATGGAACCTGAATCCTGGGATGTGCCCTGACTGGGAACCGAACCTGCAACTCTTCCGTGCATGGAATGACTCTCCAACCACACTGGCCAGGGCTTCATTCTTTTTTTTATTTTATTGCTGAATAATATTCCATTGTATACATGAACCACATCTTCTCTATCCAGTCATCTACTGGCGGACACCCGTGTTGCTTTCATATTTCATCTATTACTAGTACGGCTGCGTTTAAAATTTGTGTTTTCGTTTTCTTGGGGTAAATCTCTGGATGTGGAATTGCTGGATCATATGGCAGCTCTATTTTTAATTTTTTAAGGAATCTCCATACTGTTTTAATTGTGGCGGCACTAATTTTACAATCCCATCAACAGTGTAAGAGGGCTTCCTTTTCTCCACATCCTATTACTCCACATCCTATTATACACTATTAGAGGCCCAGTGCATGAAATTCATGCACGGGGGAGGGGGGAAGTCTCTCAGCCTGGCCTGAGCCCTCTCACAGTCCAGGACCCCTCACTCCTTACTGCCTGTCTGTTCACTGCTCCTTAGTGCTGCCACCACCTCCACAGCGCTCTCCATCCGTGAGCCCGGCTTCTGGCTGAGCAGCGCTCCCCCTGTGGGAGTGCACTGACCACCAGGGGGCAGCTCCTGCATTGAGTGTCTGCCCCCTGGTGGTCAATGCACATCATAGTGACCGGTCATTCTGGTTGTTCCACCATAATGGTCTCTTAGGCTTTTATTATATAGATTATTATTGTATTACTGTGGATTTCTCCCTTATGTCCACTAATAATTGCTGTACATATTTAGGCACTCCTATGTTGGGTGTGTATATATTTATGATATATCCTCTTCTTGGATTGAACCCTTTATAACCCTACATAACTATGTAATGTCCTTCTTTGCCTTTTTTTTTTTTTTTTTTTTTTACTTTTAAAGCCTTTTTTTTGGGTCCAATATAAGCATTGCTACTCTTTCTTTTCATTTCTGTTTGCATGGAATATCTTTTTCCATCCCATCACTTTCAGTCTGCATTGTCTTTTGATTTGAAGTGAGTCTCACAAGCAGCACATAGATGGGTCATGTTCCTTAATCCATTCAGCCACCCTATGTCTCTTTATTGCAGCATTTAATTCATTTACATTTAAAGTAATTATTGATTAATATGTACATATAGCCATTTTTTAATTGTTCTTATGGGTGTTCTCTATTCCATTCTTCTCACTTCCTTTGTGGGTTGTTTTTCTTTAGTGTTTGGTTTGGGTTCCTTTCTCTTTATTCTTTGTATATCTTGTGTAGGTTCTTGGTTTGTGGTTACCATGAGGTTTATGTACATCATTATAGATAGCAGTCTATTTTAAGCTGATAGTTGTTTAATTTGAATATATTCTATAAGGACTACATTTTTACTCCCTTCTTCATTTTTTATGTTATTAATGTCATATTTTAGATCGTTTTGTGTTGTGTATCCCATAACTACCTGTTGCAGTTTGAGTTGAGTTTGATACATTTTTCCTTTTAATCATTTAAAAAATATATATGATTATTGATTTTAGAGAGAGGAAGGGAGAGGGATAGAGAGACAGAAGCATCCATGAGAGAGAAACATCTTTCAGCTGCCTCCTGCACACCCTCTACTGGGGATTGAGCTTGCAACCTGGGCATGTGCCCTGACCTGGGATCAAACCAGTGACCTCTTGGTTCATGGGTCAATGCTCAACCACTGAGCAGCACTGGCTGGGCTCAAGATTGTTTCTTTATCTTTCACTTTTGCTACTTTAACTACGATATGTCTCTTTGGGTCATCTTGTTTGGAACTGTGCTTCTGGTTAGGAAAGTTTTCCTTTCCCAGGTTAGGAAAGTTTTCAGCCATCATTTCTTTACCTAAAGTTCCTGTTCCTTTCTCTCTTTCACCTCCTTCTGGGAATCCCTATAATGTGAATTTTTGAGCACTTGATGTGATCCCAGAGATCCCTTAAACTATCCTAATTTTTAAACAATTCGTTTTTCTTTCTGCCATTCTGATTGGTTGATTTCCACTAGTCTGTTTCTACATCCCTGATCCGTTCTTCTCTGTTCGCTAATCTACTGTTGATTCCTTCTAATGTGTTTTTCATTTCCTTGTGGACACAGTGAGCTTTGTTTTATGACTGCTTATCAGATCTTCCTGCACTTCGTTCGTTCATTTGTTCATTCATGGGACAAATGCATATGGAGGCTGCCTGTGTGCTGGGTGTGTTACAGGTGCTGGGACCCTTACACTGAACCTGGCCTGTGGTCCATGCCCCCAGAGAGCTCATGGCTGGGAGAAGCAGGGGGAGGGCGTTAAGTGAACACGCCCTTAAAGACATCCTCCCTGGAAATGGGGAGGATGCAGATGTTTCAGTCTGTCCACTGTGGCCCCTTTGTGCTGTGGTGGGCTGTCTCTGAGGAAGGAGGACACAGGGGCCTGCCCTTGCACATGGGACCTGAAAGAGGGCTTCTGGAACAACCTGGGATAATAACCAACACCCCCCCCCCCCCCCCGCATCTGACATAAGGAAGAAATACCCATTAGAGTCATAAGCATTTGCTAAGCCCGACTGTGTCCCAGAGGCTGCCACTTCCTGAGCACTTTCCCAAGGGCTCAGTATGCTTTACTGGGTCACTAGTGCTCCTTATGGATGGGAGGCAGGCCTGTCCAGGCCACACGGCCAAGAGGTGGTGGTCAGGCCCAGTTCTCTCCGACGGCCTCACACGGCCAGGACAGAGGGATGAGAGTTGCAAGTGGATTGAAAATTTCTAGTATTTCAGGATTACATAGAAACCTTGCAACTTGGGTTGTAAGAAACCTTAATAAAATCCTAATGAAGTGTCTTCACAAAGTCTTAATAATGTAGAATAAGCAAGGAAGAGGAGTCTAGCGACCCTAAAGGAAACTTTCCTTGCTGATCAGGGTAGAAAGGGGCCTCTGGGCGCCGGTTGTCTTGCTGTGACTCAGAATCCCCCACGTGGGGCTGTGGAGTGGGTTTGGCATCCACAGTGGGCTCTGAGGGTTTTTTCCTGTTTCATGAGAGAGTGCAGGGGGCAATACGACACACGGCGAGCTGTTGTTAAACAGATGCTGGTTAGTTTTGCCCGCCCCGTCTGGCACTGTGGGTCACCAGGAGGTGGTGGGCTTCCCCAGGGAACTTGGCTTGGGTCAAGCGATGCTGTAACTCACAACTCAGTGTGTGCTTTGTGGGTGGTCTGAGTGCTGGTCTGAGGGGCATCGCTGAAGGGCAGCAGGTGTCCCCTGGCTGAATGGCCACTTCCAGAGGCATCAGTCTTGAGGTGGAAGCAGAGAGAAAGATTAGAAGAAGCCAGTGAGGACCTCGCCTGCTCCGTAAGATGATCAGAGGTCATGAATAATGGAGAGACATGGATACCTCTGAGTCCTGGCAGCTTGGCTGATCTGGGGCCCTGCCCTCCTCAGGAAGGTCTCAGGCCTGAGGACGTCATTCATGGCCTTTGAGACCTGGGAGGCCAGGGGGATCTCCACGGGGGGGGGGGGGGGGGGGGGGGGGAGGCCACCACCTGCCTTTTGGGGGGGGGGATTCTGGAAGAGTCCCCGGGCCCCCTTGCTGGGAGGCCAGGTGGGAAGCTGATGCTAAGGGTTCGATTTCACCTGATTCTCCATGAAGGGGAGAGGGGGGGCTGATGGGAGGGGCTGGGAGGAAGGAGGACGGCCTGCTTTCAGTCCCCATGAATAAATGATAAGGCCTAAGGAGAAACCCCAGGGCAGGAGCAGGAGGAGGTGGCCAGCCAGAGAGTGGCAGAGAGAGGGGCCAGGGATAGGAAGGGCTCAGAGGCCAAAGAAGTGAGGGGAACGGGAGCAGCACGGTGGGCACAGGGTACACCGAGTGTGGGCTCTGGCCCCACCAGACGTGGGCACAGGAGCGTAGGGGGAGAGGGTTGAGGGTCCAAGGAGGTGCAGGGAGGTGGGTGCAGTGAGCCAGCAAGTGCCAGGAAAGGGCAGCTGGCAAAATGATGCCCCAGAAGAAAAAGAGGAGGAAGAAAGACATTGACTTCATCGCGCTGTACGAGGAGGAGCTGCTGAACTATGACTCAGAGGACAACGAGGACGAGCTGGAGCATGAGTACTACAAGGCCCGAGGTGAGGGCGCAGGCCAAGGGCGGGCGGGCAGCGCGGTGCCTGGGAGCTTCCGGTGCTTTGAGGGAGGAATGGGAGGTTGCACCTGTGCTGCAACCCTTGGCGTAGATGGAGCAGGTGATACACGAGACCCCCACTGCTCGAGAGGCAAGGCGACCTGCCCTTGGTCACGGCCTTAGTGCACAGAATGCACTGGAGCCACAGCGCCCAACTCTTCAGGTTGTACACATCCCCAGAGCCATGTTCCAGCCCGGTCTCCACGGTGCGGGCTGCTTCAGGCAGGGCCTGACCTGACCAGGCTGTGAAGGGATGTGGTGGGGAGGAGGCCTGACCTCTCCTCACATGCCCAGTGGGGACTGGGGACTCTGTCACTGTGGCCTCGGGAGGACGGGGGTCTCTGGCTTTTCCGGAGAGAAGCTATGGTCCGGGTGGAGAAGGCAGTGCTCCGGGCCCAGGGCCTTATCCTTTTAGTCTCCTGGGGGGCACGGGAGCCGCTTTGAAATGCTCCACCTTCTTGCCAGGTAAACCAGAGAAGGCACCTCAGTGTATCGCCCGACTGAGACAGGGCCTATGAAGGGAAGAGAATGACTCAGCAGAATCTGAAACCCAAAGGGACCCAAGAGGCCATCCTGCACAAGCCTCCAGCCTCGGGCCTCTCCTCTCCTACAACCAGACAGGGGTTGCCCAGAGACATGTTGGGATACAATCTCCCAAGGCAGCCTCCTTGGAAAGTGGTGAATGAGCTGATGCAGTGATGATGAGGCAGTGATTGCTGCTGCTGCTGGCAACAATGGAGATGATGATGGTGGTGATGATTGTGATGAGGATAAGTCCAACTCCTTATGGAATGCACTTCTTTCATCCAACTGTGGAAGAGTGTCTGCAAGATAAGGTCCCAGAAATGGAAACGCTGAGTCAAGGAAAATGACCATTGAAAACTTTATTTTGATTTAATCCTTAACATAACTTTTTAAGGGAGAAATTATCATCCCTATTTTAGAGATGAGGAAGTGATGCTAAGAAATTTGGTTGAAACCACATAGCCAGTAATAGAATTGGGATTTAAATACTGGTCCATTTAGTTTCATAGTTCATATCCATTTCATTGATTGCTTTCTCATTCATCCACCCAGGCAATTACTTATTGAGCATCTCCCACTTACCAGGCCGTGTGCTAAGAGCAACTGACTCTGACAGTTCTTTGTGTGGATGAGGGGACTTTAAAATTTGGGGTCGTCCCTCTGGGGTCAAACAGAATTTTGTGTTTTCCACAATATATTTGTCTTCCACAAGACAGTTCTTCAGCTATCTAAATTGTTAATGTTTTGGTTAAAATTTTTAAAATTGAGAAATAATATATATTTCAGCACAAAACTCACAAAGGTACAACATGACACATTTTTACATCTGTGCATGCTTGTGTAACCACCATTCAGAACAGGACACAGAGCACAGCCAACCTCCAGAAAGCTCCTTCACTCTCCTTCCCAGCGGTAACAGCTTTCCTGATTCTATCACCACAGATTAGTGTTTTCTGTTCTTGAACTTCATATAAATGGGATCGTGCAGTATAGTGTTTTGGTGTCTAGTTTCTCTTTCACTCAATATTATATCTGAGAGATTCATCCATGTTGTGACATGTTATATAGTTTGTGTTTTTTGTGGTTGTTGTGTACTATCACATTTTATAAATGCATCACCATTGATTTAACCTTTCTACTGTTGATGGATTCTTGGGTTATTTCCAGTTTTTATCTATTATGAACAAAGTTGCTACAGATCGTGTACACGTCTTTTGATGGACACATGCACTAATTTCTCTTAGAATTATAATTAGAAGTAGAACTAGGGGTCATCAGGTGGACATTGTGTTTAGTGACCAGGGCTTGTAACAATTTACACTCTCACTAGTAATGTCTGAGAGTACAATGGCTCCACATTCTTGCCAATACTTAGCACTGTCAGCCTTTTTTATTGTAGCCATTCTGGTGCATAGTAGTATCCTGATATGAATGACAATGCCCAGGAGGTCATGGGAGGTGAGGGAGGCGCAGAGGGCAAAGAGGAAGGTGAGAGCTAGGTATGGGCTCTGAAGGTCGTGTCTAGGAAGGCATCCATGTGCTGGGCTGGAAAGAACACAGTCTGGGCATCTGGAGGCCTTGCACTGGACTCTGGTACTGACGCTGTATAGTGTGTGACCTGGACTTGCCCCCGGCCTTTCCTGTCAAATGAGTGTGCGGCATTAAGCGGGAGGTTTTGGTCTCACAGTAGGACTTGCTGTGGGTCTGCTTGTGGCTCAGGAGATTGCAGGCTGTAGCAGGAGTTCCCAGAGTCCTTTGTGGCTGGGCACCCCCTGCAGGGTTGGCAGGATCGATGGCTTCTCCAAGCCCACATAAGACTCATGGTGTTTTTCTGAGCCTGCCACCTGTCTTCTCCTTTCCTCCTCCAGTGTATGAGGTGGTCACAGCCACGGGGGATGTTCGTGGTGCAGGGACAGACGCCAATGTCTTCATCACCATTTTCGGAGAAAATGGGCTCTCTCCCAAGCTCCATCTCACCAGCAAGTGAGTACCAACTCAACCTGGGTCCTGGGCCGGTTGGAACCCAGGGGAGAAGACGTGTGTCCACAGGCATAGTAAGGGGTAGGGGCCTCTGCTAACCACAGCCAGGTCTCTCCCAGCGATTTCCTGTCAACCTTCCTCAGCTCGTCTCCTGATTTTTATGTGCAGAATATGCCCATTTTGAATCTCAGAATTCCCATGAATCCATGTGAGCTGTTCCTTGATGTGGGAGAATAACACTTGGGGTCAAGTAGCCTGGGTCTAGGTCCAGCTTTACCACTTAGTTGCCATGTAACTTCGGCCAAATCTCGTGCATCTGAAGACTTTGCTTCCTCATCCAACATCTGGAATTAATAATCCCCTTTTTACAAAACTCATAGGACCTTTGGGAAGAGGAGACAAGATCATGCATATGAGAGAGCCATGAGCTTCAGTGCTGTGCACCCAGGGACCCACAGCGTATTAAACCTGCCTGCATTACTCCTGTGTGTGTTTGTGCAGATGTGCGTGCGTGTGTGTGTGTGTGTGTGTGTGTGTGTGTGTGCTCATGCCAGTGTCTCCCATTTTATTGTAACCCATTGAGAGCAGGGGCTGCTCTCTCTTCTCTTCAATCTTTCCCCCACCACACACGTGCACATACAGACATACGCAGTAACACTTAGCAGAATCACTGAATTCCAGAGATGGCCTTGCGGATGGTCTGGGCAGCTGGCATTCAATCTGTGCTGAATGGCACAGGGGACTGATCATCTGGTCCTGAGCCCACCCCATCCTTCCTTCCGCCGGAGCAGCTCAGCTTATGGTTGTTTTACTGAGAGTCTGAGTCAGATTCTATTTGCGCCAAGAGCTCCACAGCCAAGAGGAATTTTAAAACCACCAAATCTAACTCAACCATTCATGGGGAAACTGAGGCCTAGAGAGGAGCAGGGAGCAGCGCTAAGTCATGGAGCTTGTTGGTGGTAAAGCTGGTCCTCCAACCCAGGTCTTGATGTCGACATTTTCTTTGAGCACATGGCCTTGTCGCCCTGGCAGGAATGGGGGAGGCCTCCTGGGCTCCAGGTTTGACCTCTGGGGTTAATGGCTTGGCACCCCCAGGGATGGCAGGGGAAGCTGTGGAGGGGTTGGGTCCACAGTCCAGGACATCCCCACATTCTGGGCTTAGCAAACTGACGAGGCCCCGTGTCACATGCTTGCCCTGAATGTGGGCTGTGGTGTGAAGGTGCAGCGTCGAGGCTGGCATAACATCCTACTTTATTTCTGCAGAACAGGGTACCTGCCTCCTTGCACTGCTTACCCTGCAGAGTGACTCGCTTGTGGAGCCTTTCCCTCCAGTGTCGTGGGCACGGTAAAGAGAAGACGTGAAATGCCCATCCTCTTTGCCATGTGACCTCCCAGAGGCCAGTCCTCTAGGGAGAAGCGACTAGACCTTGGGGATTTGGCCAATTTGGTTTTAGAGTTCCCAGCCTGTCTTTTTTAAATGAAAAGAACCATTTTCTTCCTTTGTGGTGGCTCCTCACTGTCTTTCCTGCTTTCGTGCATCCAAGCATCCTCAGACTCTCCCCCCTCACCTTTTTCATTTGTCAAAATATCCTCTCAGGAATGGCCCCCAGGTCACCTTCCATAACCCGGTGTGAAGCTTGATCCCTGGGCGTCTGAGTGGGGAAGGGCAGGCCGCATCCTGGGAAAGGGGTCTAGAGCAGGAATGAGCCGGCGGGGCCAGGAGTCTCCAGGCTCTGCTGACACCTCATGGAGGCACCAGCCTCTACAACTCGATAGGAATCAACAACCCACCCCACCCCCCATCACCCCGCAGTCTGCTGACAAGGTCCCTCCGTGTCTGCATCGCGCTCCAGGGAGGGAAGCAGGAGCACAGGTCTGGCCAGGACTCCAGTCTGGCTGGTCCCGAGGGCTCTGCAGGGCCCATGGGGAGTGGAGGCTTCAGGGCTGTGGGCACGTTTTATAATATCAGCTGTGTGCCCTGGAGCGGCGGGAGGTGATGTGGAGAGAGATGCCAGGTGGAGCGGGAGGATGAGGAGAGGTCTGCTTTGTGCCTCCCATGTCTATCTCAGTTCTTTGCAAATAGTCAGAGCTCAGTGAATGATGTGGGATCAGCAGGGCTAGAGCGGGACTTTACAGGGGAAGATACGCCCTCTGGGCCTCACATGGCGGAAAGGACTCAGATAAGAGAGGGATGGAGAGAAGGTACTTTAGAAGGGGAATACCTTGCAAAAGTATAGCGGCTTCAGGGGCACCGCAGGCCTGTGGGAGCTGGGAGGGAACCTACTGGCTACGTGAGTGCAGAGAGGAGGCAGGTCAGAAAGGCAGGGAGGACCAGACTGCAAAGGTCTTGCTTGAAAGCTGATCAATGGAGGTTCAACTTACTCTGTGTCCGAGACAGATTAATCTGACCCCGGTGAGCAGGTACATGGGGAAGGAGGAGACCGGAGGCTGGCTGCTGCAGGACCCGAGACAGTCTCCCAAGAGAATTGTATAGACACAGTCCTCACCGGGACCCTTTCCATTCGGGTCTGGGAGGGAGCATGGCTTTCTGGGGAATTCCAGGTCCAGGTCCCCGTGTAACCAGCTGCAGAGGCCGCGGGGTCACCGTGCTCCGTGAGGCGTAGATGCAGTTAGCTCAGCCCACCCTCACCCCCACCCATCCCCGCGGCCTGCTCAGAATGCCCACCGGTCCCCAAATCTCTCATCTCACTATCTGTGCTGTTCCCTCCTCACTGCACAGTGCCATCCCCAAACAAAGCCGTGTGTCAGCTGGAACTGGGCTCTCTCTCTCTCTCTCTCTCTCTCTCTCTCTCTCTCTCTCTCTCTCTCTCTCACACACACACACACACACACACACACTACAGGCAATTTGCTGTGTACCAGATTTCAGATTTCAGTGATAGTGGGGGCACCAGAGAGAGTTCACACTGCAGCAAGGTGAATATCTTAAAACAGAATAGCAGGCCCCTTAGTCTTGAAAGTAAGCCACCACCTTTCCTGGGATTCCTCCCTGACCCCTTTCTCCACAGCTCCAGCCACGTGTCTCACTCTTTCTCGGTCGCTTCTCCCATGTCCTTCTCTCTCTCCCCCTCAATTCCTGCTCTCTCTGTGCTCTTTGTCCGAGGCCCCAAGATTTTTCCCCTTCCAGCTCCCAAATGGCTTATCAAGATATTTTCCCCTCAACACAAAATAATTCCTATTGCAAGAAGAACTTTGGTGCCTGTTGGTGGCAAAGGCTGTGACATGTTCATTTCGATTCCCCCATAAGCTGACCTCCACCCCGACCCCCACACTGGTTAAGTGCCAACAGCCATGGCCTGGGGGTTCCCTTCACCATCACCCAGGACCACCCCAACACTGGGTCATGTGTTCAGAGTATGGCAAAAGGATGGGATCTCATGCATCTTCTGGAACACGGTTCTCCTGTTGAGAATTCACCCTTTGAGAGTGTCCGAGAATGCCTGGCATTTCAGCCCGCTGGCCCTGCCTGGTTGGCGGCTAAAATGCCTTGTGGGCCTGTAAAGGCTCCCCTGGGTGGGGGCCCTGGGCAGGGGTGTGTGCTCTGCATTAGCCTTCATTTGCAGGTTGACCAGGAGCCACAGAGAAGCCGCAGTCTCCAGCAGAAGGCATGACAAAGTCTGTTTCCTGTTTCCTTTGACCAGGGAACCCTGTCCTTTGCTGTTTCCACCCCACCCCAGTCGGTTTTCTGAAACCCACAGGCACTAGCATTCTGACTCACAAGAAGTACAGATCCTGGAATCTGACCCCCAGTCGGTTGAGATTGGGCCTCATTAGGGATTATCCAGGCCCCTTCCTGAGAGAAGGGAGTCTGTGTGGCCCTGCCCGAGTCCTTTCTGCCCCCTCCTCAAAGGAGGCCTTCCTCTTGTTTGCCAAGATGATGTTGGTCTCCATCTCATAGACACCGTGGACCATTGCTTTGTTTCCATGGTCCCCCTGGACGGCTACAGCGTGGTCCCGAGAGGCCCATCCTCGATCTCTCTGCCCTGGTCTCCCTTCTTCCATCTTGTTTTCTAAAATTTGTTTGCCAAGTGATTAGAAAGCACCATGGCCAAGCATTTAACACGCTGGGATGTGAATCCACACTCCCCGGGGTCAGTGTACGGTGCCTTTCTGAAGGCGCAGAGCCCCCCTTATGGAGTGCAGCTGTGAGAGCCCCTCTTCCGGAACGCTTGTTGGAGGCACCCCAGAAAGCTGGCTGCTTTCCTTCCAAACCCACACCTCCTCTTTCCCTTTCCAAGTCAGCCTCCTCTTCCCCTAAACATTGGTCTTGGCCGTTTCCTAAATCCACGCACCCTGAGCGCGGGAAGCCAGCACCTCTCATGCTCATTCCAAAGATTTCGCCACAGGCAGCTGCGGGCCAGGAAGAGGGGGCTGCTGAGACTGGGGCTGTGCTTTCCTCATAATTGCAAACCCAAGACATGCTCCCTTCAGAAAACTAAAAAATATATACAGACCAGGATAAATAATAAATAAATAACCAACACTTCATAATAGTCTTTCCATCTAGACATGTTTCTGTTGGAATCTCTCAGTCTTCATTGTTTTTAAATGAAATTGGTGTCCTGTGTATTGTTGTTCTGTTTGTACATTGGATTTTAACCTTCCTCCTTTTATAAAGCCTCTAACATAAACTTGTCTCTGTTTCATGACAGAGACAAGTCATAACAGACTTTTCAATGGCTGCATAATATTCCATCCTATTGCTCCCCAGGATGACTGTTTCGTAGGGTATTTATTTGAGGTAAAGACTCTTGTCTATTTATTCTAAAAATCCCCTTTTTGGGGGGGGGCATCTCATATGTAGAAATAGAAAGTGCCTCTTAATTCGTTTCTTTGTTTCTATTCACATTATTCTGATGCACAGGGTTGATGTTCACGTGTTTTCCAAGTCATTTAACCACCACTTTGACTCTGAAACAAAGCACAGGTGCGCTGTTATTTACCCTTGGATGTGAGAACCTGACAGGGACATTCAGCAGGCCTGGGAGTGGGCCCTTGCTCTCCAGCGAAACCGAGAAGAGTCGGCCACTCTTGCCCCCTCCCCTCTGTGCCCAGAGGCACCTCTGGGGCCTCTTTCCCCTGACAGTTTGCCTCAGTGTCCACGGTCACCTGGTTTCATGAGTTCTGCACTGCTTTAGGGGGACCGCGGGCCTGGGTCTCGTGCTGTGCACACCACCAGAAGGAGACTTCACCCAGGGCAGAGTGCTTGCCAAAGCGGGTCTATTTTCAGAGTCACAGCTTCTGAGTCTGTAGGACCTTAAAAGCCTTTTGTTACTGAGAGAGCTGGAGGCTTGTTGCCTTGGGGAAAAGACCCTTGACATCGCTCTTCATTTGGAAACATATTGATGGCAATAAACAGGCATATGTGTTTGGGCCTTTCTTTTCCCATGGGCTGTGCTGATGCAAGATCCCTGGCTAGGAGTTCCGAGGGAGGCCTGCAACTCTCAGCCCCACAGAGGCATCACCGTGGGGCAGGACGAACTGTGAGCAGGCCGGGCTGGAACTGCAGGGGTCCTGGCCCACACAGAAGACAGAGCAGGTATCCATGTGCGATTCAGGCTTTCGCTCCTGGAGGACTCCATTGTGCGGCTGCTCCAGCCCTCCAGTGTCTAAGCTGATGGGATCTAGGATGCTCCCAGGCTGGACTCGCCTGGCACCTCACTGTGGACCATCTCAGGTGTACCTGCTTCTGCTCGCACCATCTGCAGAACATGCCTTTCCTCACTGCCCCACTTCCCTGGTTGCTGATTTGGGTTGTTTCCTTTCTTGTTGGAATGGCAGGACCATGGATTCACACCCAAGGTCTGCATCCACTTGGGGCTGCCATTGCAACTCTCCCCAGCAAGAGCAAGGCAAGAAAGGAGAGGCCAGGAGGCCTTCAGACCCGAGAGTACCACGGCATCCATCATGCCTTCCTTCCTCCCCCACTGTCCCAACCCAGAGCAACTGGAGGGCGTTGGATCATGGCTTTGGAGAGCCAGGTTCTGGTCCCAACTCTGCAATCAATTAGCAGTTTACTTGAGTGTAACATGGGGCTAATATTGCCTGCTGTGCTTGCCTTAGTGGTACATGACAAGGATCCTGAGAACCTGGGTGTGAAAGCAAGGAATGAATACTCACCGGCCTTGCCCCTGCCTCTCCAAAGCACATCAGAAAGGAATCCCAGAATGGGCTCGGTTGCTTGTAGCACATCCAGGAGTGGGACGGTGGAGGAGGAAGGGGATGCCAGCCCTCGGCTTTCCTCCCGGGCCTGTGAGCCACGCCTGATCTAAGCTATGTGCATGTTCATTGCAGGAGCAAATCTGCCTTTGAGAAAGCCAACATCGATGTCTTCCGGGTGAGAACCAACAATGTGGGCCTCATCTACAAAATCAGGTGAGAGTCGGGCCCTCGTCCAGGCTGGAATGACATGGAGGCAGGTAGATTAGGAACTCGCTTCACTATTGACACTTTCTGGGTGTTATTACTCTCCTGGTGTCATTTGAGGGGAGACAAAAGGCCTGATTCTTTTCCTTCTACCCCAAGTCACAGTTTTCTAAACTTTCCCATTAGAGATTCAATTCTCTGGGTTAAGACAAGTTAAGGCAATTTTTCACAAACTTGGGAAATGTGCTCTGAGAGACATCAGCACAGTGGTTAGAGGCAGACCGAGGCAGTCTAGACTTATTAACATCATTAATAAGCATCTTGCAAGTTATCCCCATTTGATAGATGAGGAAACTGGGGTTCCAGAGGTAAAGCACCAACAACAATGATTGAGCCTTTCCTTGGAGTAAACAGTTGGGTAGTCCAGCGTGAAACGGGAGTCATCTCTGTGCTGCCATGACTGTGTGGGGGTGTGCTTCTGCCCAGGATTGAGCATGACAACACAGGCTCGAACTCCAGCTGGTACCTAGACCGTGTGATTCTGACCGACACAAAGCGGCCTCACCTTCGTTACTACTTCAACTGCAACAGCTGGCTGAGCAAGGTGGAAGGTGACCGCCAGTGGTGCCGTGACCTGTTGGCTAGCTTCAACCCCATGGACATACCCACAGGTCAGTGCCAGGCTGGTTCACCCACCGTCCCTCCCTGCTGGGGCTGGGCTCACCCAGGCCTCTGTCTTGCATCTGGGCAGTCCCATCTCGCCTTGCCACTCTCCAGGGTCTTCCTGTTGTCTAGGGCCTGGGTGAAGCCCCATCTCTTCCTTGTGGCCTTTCCAAGAGCAAGCTTACATGGAAAGTGGGGAAATGTCAGAGGACCTAGAGACATGATAGAGGGGTGGACGGGAGCAGCCCTGAACACATCCTGTGTTTTAACAACTCCTGTTAACAGGTATCTACCAAGAGTCCCTCTGAGTTTAAGGTCAGCATTCCCTGCTTTCCTGTTCCATTACCTCCCTCTGATGTCAAGGAATGTGCATTACAGTCAGGGCATGGTGGATGGGAATCAGAACTGGCTGCTTCCAGCGTTCCATCATGCTGCCCCCGGCTCCTGATTTTCATGAGTGAAACAGCTTATTTCAAGTGCATGTCTGGCAAAAGGCCTTAAATTCAGTCATATTAGCTCAACAGGACTCGGGAACAAAGCATATAAAAACACACACTGTAGTCCATGTCCCATTTTATCTCATCTTTGTTCTGTAAAGCTCTGACCTCCTCACCTCGCCCCATTATTGAACATACTTTTCTAAAAAGGACTAGCATATGTGGGTACATTCATCATAACATCCTGGTCACATAGAGTCATGGGCCACTGGAGGGAAAGGCATGTGGCAGCCAGAAGTGACACTCCCGTGGTCACAACAGAAGGCTGACACACCCCTTAGATTCTGCCTTCCAGCATCTACTCTTGGTCTCCAAGTTCCACCCTCTCTTGCAACCCAGCTGGGTAGAAACAGACATATCCTCTGTCCCAATGGGCTTCAGCTCTCAGTTTCTCTGTCTACCTCTGATCGCCCATCTCCCAGCTGACTTTGAACACTTGACTTGTTCCCCTGATCCCTATCATAACAACTTGCAAATTTATTCTTTTTTTAAAAAAAAGATATGTTATTGATCTTTTATTATAAAAACCAAATTTGATCATGACAGAAAAATTATAAAATAGAGGCACCCTTGTTGAAAGTCATTTGACCATACATACATGAGGGTTTGTTTCTGGGCTCTCTGTTTTGTTCCATTGGTCTAACTGTCTGCCCTTATGCCAGTCCCATGCTGTTTGATTATTGTAGCTTTACAGGAAGTTTCAAAATTAATCTGTGTGAGACCTTCAACTTTCGTCTTCTTTTTAAAGATTGTTTTGTCTTCAGGGTTCCTTGATGTCTTGCTTCTTTTAATGCATCCTAAATTTTCAGTAACTCTTTGTAACAGTGGCAATATACCATATTGACTTTGCACCATATTGACTTATTTACCTAGAAGAAAAGAGGAATATGGTGCCTGCACCCCAAGTCCTAAGTTCTTGCCAAAGACTTCAGGCTGCTGGAGAAAAAATCCTGGATTCTCCTGACTTATCCCCAATGAGTCAGCAGGAGTGGGTGTCCCAGTCTTGGCTGGCTGGCTTCCTCCCCACATTTCAATGGACTGGTACAGGCATCACACTTCCTGACTAAGAATCTCACACATGTGTGCACACTCACAGGGAGTTGGCAGCCATCCCTGTGCTTGTCTCCCTCTTAGTGTGGGCATCAGGGGTCCTGGCACTTCATGGAGCCTGGGGAAGGTTGGTAGGCACTTTTTCAGCATAACCACATTAGCATAACCACATTGGTTATTCCTGGGGACACAGTCTTGGCTATCAAATTGCTCCAGAAGTTTAGTGAAATTTCCTTTCTGCCATCACCTCTTGGCATTTCCTCCATTACCATGAATGCCCGACTTTGTTCAGCAGGATTTCTTCCACCCTGTGTGGAATGGTTCACCTTTTGACAACCCAGAACCCAGAAAAGGAGAGTAGCTACATTGGCATTTACACACTGATGGCAACCCCTGTCCAGGCCTTGAACTGACCCATCATCACTAACAGCTGCCGTCGGTGATGCCTCCCTGAGCTGCTCTTAGGGGTTGGGTCTGAGGTGAGGACATGGTTCTTGCCCTCCAGGTGCTCACAGTCCAGGGGAGGGCACAGATGGCCTTACTACCAGGCACCCATGAAGAGGGTAGAGGGCATCATGGTTCAGAGCTCCAAATCGCAAGTCATAGAGTCCTAGGTTCAAATCCCAACAATGCCATTTACTAGTTACATGTCCTTTGGGCAAAATACCTCTGTAGCCTGTGTCCCACGTGTGTACATTTTGCAATTACTATCTAATTTAAAATCCAGAGCACCGCTAGGAGGTAAGGTTGATTACTATCTCCACTTTTCAGGGTTAGGGTTAGGGATTAGGGTTAGTTTAGGGATTAGCATTAGGGTTAGGATTAGGGATAGGGTTAGATTTAGGGTTAGGGTAGAGTTAGGGTTAGGGTTAGGGTAGGATTAGGGTTAGGGTTAGAGTTTAGGTTAGGGTTAGAGTAGGGTTAGGCTTAGGGTTAGGGCAATGAATTAGGGTTAGGGTTAGGGTTAAGGTTAGGGTTGGTTTAGCATTATCGATTAGGGTTAGGGTTAGGGTTAGGATTAGGTGTAGGTTTAAGATTAGGATTGTGTGTAGGGTTAGGGTAGGTTTAGAGTTAGGGTTAGGGTTAAGGTAGGGTTAGAGTTAGGGTTAGGGTTAGGGATAGGGTAGCATTAGGGTTAGGTTTAGCGTTAGGTTAGGGTTAGGGTTAGGGTTAGGTTAGGGCTAGGTTTAGGGGCTGTCACATGGTAGGAAAGTGTGGGTTAGACCTATTTTGGAAGACTCTGCGTGGACTTCTCAGTGCCGATATGATATCATTCCCTGCCTTTTGGCCAAGTAATTGTCCCCATCCCAGTGCCACCCTCCAACTCTCTCACCTTGAATAGCATTGAGGTGATCACGTGGCTTACTTATGAGCCCACACCACGTTGCTCAGGGAAGCTCTGGGCAATGAGACAGGCCCCTGAAACCGAGAGCTGAGTTTCAGCTGGCCTGGGGCTGTTCACACCCCGGGGCTGTTAATGCCCAGGCACAACAGCTCGTCAATGTTTCAGAGCCAGGCTCTGCCAACAGCAGAGAGGGCCCTTGCTCTCCTAAGGGCCCAGTTTGTGGTGGGTCCCATTCCCTCCCCTTCCAGCTGGGACCTGCTCACTAGGCCTCCTTAGGAATAAGTTTTTTTTCTAAGAAATATTTGTCTTTGGTGGATTAATAATAAATATGACTGCAGCCTGTTTCATGCTATGCTCCAAAGAGACCGAGGGGCTAGTTGTCGGAGAAAAGAGAACTATACCAAATGGTATAGCTAGTGCTGGGGCTGAAAGCTGCCCGGAGTCTGGGGAATGGGATTGTATTTGTCCAACCCAGTTACTGTTTCCACGCATGGTTATTCCATCAGGTAACTGGGTTGTAATTTCACTGCAGCCCACGCTGTGCTATACAGTGATTATCACACAACTCCAGAAGTGCACCCGGTCTTAGCAAGACCATGTTGGGCAAGTGCCTAGGGTGCATTTGAAGAAAGGACGGGACAAGACAGGGGTTGTGATTAATGTGTTAAGGGCCTGTGCAAATTGCACTACCTGCAGTGAATTGCGGCCCTGCCAGAGGACTGCATGGTGCAAAAGCAAAGGCAAATTGAAAGCATTCTGAGTGATTGATGCAAACAACTCCCATCATGAGGGTCCTGCCAAATAAGCCAACAGGCCCGACTTGCTCCCAGCTTCTACTGGATAATACCAGGGGGTAATTAAACCATTAACTAAAAAATATAACTCTCTGGGCCACAAAGCACATGGGACTATACACCCCGAGTCCTAGTTCTGGGTTTCCCACCCAATAGTGATGAGACCTGGGGCAGACCTCAGGTCCTCTCCCAGCCTCAGTTTCTCCCTCTGTGGAGTCAGGCATACCGGGTGGCCCCTTGAGTCTTTTCAGGATTAGTAGAGTGTTTACCTTCACAACCAAATGGCAAAGATGGGCCCAGGACTAGCCCTCCTCTACAGGGCGAGAGATTGGCTTGTGATGACCTCCCTTATGCTATGGATATGCCTCCCCCCGCCCCCCCCCCGTACTTTCTATTCTTCTACGTAGTGCCTACCTCCCGCCTATGAGCTCAGTCTCTGGACCCTTCTTCTCTGTGGGCAAATCCTGACTCTGCCACTCCACCAGTTGTGCAAGCATGCCTTAAGCTCTTTGTCTCCATTTCTTCATCTGTAAAACGAGGATAACATTAATTTCCACTCATAAAGTGGTTGAGCTGATTAACTGGGGCAATAAATATACAGGACTTAGTGCACGGTGGGCAGAGAGAAAGTGCTCAGTAAATATCATGGTGGTTGTTGCTCTCGTTGCTATTCTGATGTTTCCTTGTCCTCTTCTCCTGCTTCTGGCTTGCTCTGACTCTGAGATGCACAGACTCAGGATTCTGTCCTCTCAGAATCAGAAAGGACTTTGGAACCACTCAGTGCCAGGACCTGCCTCTAGAATCCGGCAGGCTTGTCTAGACAACTTGGAATGGACTCATGACCTTGATTGCCGTTGAAGCCTGTGGGAAGCACCTTTCTTCCCAATCCTCTTCCCTTCCTTGATATGTACCTTAACAAAACTCATGTTCTCCAGGGCCCTCTGAGCTTTGGTTGCTGTAGGTGCTGTTAGGAGTAACTGTTTCTCAGAACCCTACGAGGTGGCCCTGGGCCCGTGGACTCACAGTGATGAGGACTTCAGGGTGGGAAGAGCTGGGCCAGCCGCGCATCACTCTCCTCCTCTGAACTTCACAGCAGCTTCCCGCCCACCCCATCTGCTCCCACGTAGCAATGCAGAAAATCATCTCCGGAAAGAGTGGGAAGAAGAAAACTGCTTTGAATGAGGCCTCAGGGAAGAGTATCAGATAATTTCAGGACCAAAAGGGATTTTATCCATTTTATAGAGGAGAAAACAGAAATCCTAGGAAGTTAAGTGACCTGCTCTTGGTCACCCTGGCTCAAGATACCAGGCCATGCTCCTCCAATGTCATGCAGTGATTCAGTGGGTGTTTACTGGGAATCTTTTATGCACCAGACCCTGTGCTCAGGGTAAATAGGCAGGAGCCTAGATTATGAAGAGGAGAAAGGTAGGCCAACAAGTAATCACAGTGCAAAGGTATAGAATGTTCTAAGTGAGCGATGACCAATGGGAGCCAATAGAAGCATAGAGGAAGGGAGAATCAGGAGGGCTTTATAGAGGAGGTGATGCCCAAGCTAAGACTTCACGGTTGAAAAGGAGTTTGCTAGGCTTTCAAAGAGAATGAGAGCCCTTGGGGAACTAAGGGCTCTGATGGCACAGTATCTCATTCACACAGCTGAGAATAGGCCCTCCAACTCACAGCTCACTGTGCCTCAGGCTCTGGGCACCATCACAGTCCATGCTCTCTTTTAACCCAGCAGCCGAGACCTTTGGGGGATGCATGAAATTGTATATTTGCCCTATATTTGGTTATTTTGATTTTCAAATGGGTGTTTATAATAACCTTTGCTTTTCTATTTGTGGAAACAGCACTTTCTCAGTGCTGCTTTTGTATGCATGACACTCTGGACTTATGATACCAACATTGCCTTGGTCCTGATACAGCTGTTGGTATGCATGCTAGCTACCTATGGTCTCCGACTTGACCCCTCCCCTGAGCTCTGAGTGTTAGCCAGAGTGAGCCCAGTGAGAGCCACAGAAGGGGTTCCCATCTGCTTGGGGCACTGCAGGCTTGGAAAGTGGGTTCAAGCTAGACCCAGACCACACCGGGGAGGGGTGAAATGACAGCTAAGAGAGCACCTTCTTGTCCAGTCCCTTGAGCCCAAATCTGGGCTTCACCCTTTCTAACCATGGGGACTTGGTTAACTTTCTTAACCTTCTGCTTTCATTGCCTCATCAGTAAATGGTGACATTAGCAGCATTTGGGTCTGTCATGCTGAGGATTAAATGAGATAGTAGGTGTGACTGGCCCATAGTAGGTCCTCGGCAACCATCAGAGGCTCCTACTATTATTTTGATAAGTTGGTGTGTGTGCAAGGGCAGCCAGGTTGAGAAAGCACAAATGTTCCAGTCCTATTTGAAGAACGGGGTGAATCTGGCCGAGAGACTGGGCCCCTGACCTGAGGAAAGACAGAGGAAACCTTTGGGGGCAGCATGGAGGAAGGGCTGTCGGTCAGTGACTGTGCCCCAGCTCCTGGCATGTAGCATTGCTGCTCATCCGTGGGTCCGCTGACCACGTCCTCTCCATACCCGGGTTGACCTGGGTAGTCTCCCCACTGAATTTCTCTCCTTCCGCCTAGTGCCTGTGATGTCTCGCTTCTCTACATCTGGCTCTCAGTGAGCGGAAGTGAGGGGTGTCAGGGTGTGAGCCATTGCAGATTTGAGGGGGTGTAAAATAAAGTCCAGTCATCTTCCTTCCAACCCACTCCCGACTCCTCACCTGCCCAAAGAAACAAGGCCACGGTCTAATCACACGGGGTCTGAGAACGGGTGAAAGGCAAGGGGAAAAAAGCTCCGTGAGTCAGTTCACCACCAGTTCATTCATGATTCTCTGCTTCCTAAAAAAGCCCTGGCCACGTGAGCTTCTTTCTCTGAGGCGCAAATGCTGGTGGGTGTGGGATGGTCCCTTCCTGGGAAGGCGGGATGGAGGCTTCGTTACAGAGCATTTGCTTGACTTCTGTTGTCATGAACACGATGAGCAGCTTGGCTGGCTCAGTGTGCACACAGTACCAGGACGGGGGCTTCCAGCCCCCCGTGACTGTGCCTCCCCCGCGCCCACAGTGGCTCTATGGAGATGTATCTTGTCGCTGCCGTGTGCTGACTGTTCCAGACAGTGCAGGGGAGGCCGTGGGGGCGGCTGGCGCACCAGACACAGGAGGCAGCTCGGGCCTGCCGTTGCCTGCCTTTTCTGGAAGCCCACGCAGGCAGCTTCCGGCCGGCCTGCAGGAGACAGATTTCCCGTTTGATGGGAGCAGCCTGGGCCTCTGCCATGGGGCCAGCAGAGAAAAGAAAGAAAGAGGGCGATGCTGGGTATGTGTTGTCCCCCGCCCCCCACCCACACCCCCCGGCTCCCGCCGGGCAACAAGGACAGACCACCCTCTGCTGCGGCCTGAGGCAAGCAACCTGTCTTTAGGCTGCAACTAACTCTGCCAGCTCAGCCCAGCTCTGATTTTTGGAAGGCACCACGTGATTAACTGAATCCCCGGTCTATCTTCCTTACTGTATCCTTTTCAGATCAATGCTCAACTTAGCTTGGCCTCTCAGAGCTCACACTGGCTTTAGTGGAAGAAGGCTACTGCCTGGAAGGTGGGGTTGCCGGTTGGGTTGTGCAGGCTGAGCGCTGCACCAGCGTGTCTCTGTGAGGACACAGGTGTAGATTTTTGCATTTCTTATGACAGTTATCCAACAGATGGCAGCAGCGTGTCTTGAGGAAGGGATCCTTTTTCCTCATCTGCACAGAGGCACTGTGTGGGCTACTGCTGGTCCTGCTGACAGGCCAGAGAAGACTCAGTGCTGGGAGCTTCCTGACAGATGATGTGCCAGATGTGTAAACCATGGGCCAACCTTGGCTCGGGCAGCAGTTCCCGTGCTCCATCACTAGGCCCTGCTCCTCCCAAGCTTGCTAGGGTGATGAGCGCCTGGCTAGCTCCTCCTCCAACTTGATCTCTCCCCTCTTCCCAGCTCTGCTCCTTGCTTGCTCTCAGTTAGGCAATGAGTTGAAGGCACAATGCCTAACATTGAAGCACTGGTGCTTCCATCTGTCCCCACCTTCAGGAAAGCCCAGCCCGTGCCGGCTTCTCACTGGACTCAGGGAACTTCAGGCTCAGCTCAGACACACAGCATGGTGGAGGCAAGGACAGCTGGCCCCGCCTGCCCACACTAGGCCCAGGACTTGCTCCTTCGCACCTCCTCCACCTCTGAGAAAGGGCACTAGTTCTCCATCCTTTGGAGCCTTGAGCTGCTTAGCTCGTGGCTAGGATGTGCCGTGATTATCCTGCAACCAGCAGCTGGCCACGCCAGCACCAGGCAGCTCTGCTCCCGCTCCAGGCCCCAGAGCGCTGAGATGCCCATAGTCCTTCGCCTAGAAACACACAGACCAATGCTGAGAGCGCAGGAGAGCTCAGGGCAGGGACTGCCAGCAACGGCCGGTGGGCCAAGCGCTGCCTGCCACCTGTCCGTGTGGACCTCAAGCTAAGAAAGGTTTTTACAGTTGTAAGAGGTTGAAAAAAAAGCAACACAAGAATAATATTTCACAACACAGGAAAGTTATAGGAAATTTAAATGGCTGTGTCCGTAAGGTTTTATTGGGACACAGCCACGCCCGTGTGCCTTTACGTAGATTGTGCATGGCTGCCTTAGTGATACAGTGGTAGAGTTGAGTAGTTGAGGCAGAGACCACATGGCCTGTATGACCTACAGTATTGATGACCTGGCAATTTACAGGAAAAGTTTGCCGGCCCCTGGCGGAGAGCACAAGAGGCCAGGAGTGTCCCGGAAAGAGCCCTGGATGTAGAGGCGAGAGACCTGGCCTTGATCCCCTCTTGCATCATTTAGCTGTTGTGTGACCTCGGGCATGCCCCCTTGCCCTCTGAGATTCAGTGTCCTCATCTGTAAATGAGAATATCAACAGGACGTGCCCCTCCTATGTCATGTGGCTATTGTGGGGATCAGATGACTTCAAGGACAGGCTAGTGCCCTGCGAGCTGCAAGGCCTGTGTGAATGTTCAGTATGATTTGCCCCAGAAGGGGGGTCAGCCCTGCCCATTCTCTTTCAACCTTTGTTTCTTACCATCTTTCTCCTTTCTGGCCTCAGGGCAGGGCAGAGATTTTCATAAGCCCTTCACCTCTCCCTGTGTTATTACAAGTCCCTGTTACCAGGAGGGCAGCCAGTTTTCATAGGTGGGCATTTTACCCTCTCACTGATCATCAGATTAAGGGGTGGACTCAACCTATCAAAATCCGCTTGCAACTGGATTGTGCTCAGTGAGACGCTGGTCACCGGAAATCATGGGGCTCTCACAGGACCCTTGGGGAGCAGGGTTTGATGCACTGTGCTGATAGTTTGCCAACGGAGAGAAGGGAGCCCTATTTTATTCAGCTTGCTCTTTCATCGATATGTGCACTTAATTACAATTTAGGGTTGGCACAGGGCCCTAGGCCTTGTTGGGAAAATGGCAAATCAAATAGTCAGATAGTCTGGGGTTCTGCTTAAAGAGGAAATGTAAAAAAAAAAGGAGGAAGAGCAGTAATTTCATCAGCCTCATTGTCACTCTAGGGGACCCTTTAAAGAGCAGCTGTGAGGTGTGGCATCCCCCTTCCCCTGGTGTGATTGAAGGTCACCTGACATACAGGATCCTGCTCTGTACTCAGGCAACTGCATGGGGCTCTAGGACCCCATTTTGCCATAGAAAGTTCTCAGAGGTTAGAAGGCTGTCAGCCCTTGTGCCTGACTTGACTTCCTCCTGCACTGGGTTCCCCTGGCTTCCTGATCCCTGGGCACAGCCTCAGCCAGAAAGTCCTGGAAGCTCCTTCCCACCCCAGTGCTGTCTGTTCTCTGGATCCCTGACCCTTGGCTGCCTCCTTGTTGCCTCACTTTGGCCCCGACACTCTGCTTGTGGGCACTTGTCCAGCACAGGGATGCTGTGTGTTCCCAAAACCCTGCCTGGGCTCCTGCTTCCCAGGCCTCATCTGGCATGGCCTTGGGTAGCTCCCCCATCTTCTGAGATGCTTCCTTCATCTCCTGGCTTTCCTGCACAGTCTGCAGGGCTCCCTTTCCTGGCCAAACGATGTGGAATTGCAGAGTGAAAAGGACCCTTAGTGTTCTCACATTCTCTCACCTCTGGCGTGTTCTCCACAGCATCTCCGACAGATGGCTGTCCACCCATGTGCTTGGCACCTGATAACTGCCTATGTGTCTTTAGGGGTGAGAAACTCACTTCCCAAGGGCATCCCATTGCTTGTTGGATAGCCTTGGCCACTAGAAATGTTGCTTTTTTTGAGCTAAAATATCCTTCTTTATAATTCAACCCGCTAATTTGAATTCTGGAATGATTCAGAATGTCTGCTACTCCTTCCACAAATGCTCTCCAGCCCCCAGCCCCCCACCCTTTCTCCTGCTTCCCTGTGCACAATGCCCTCTGGAGTCCTGGTGCCCCTTCTGACTGACCGCTGTTCAGCAGTGGCCTTCGGGGACACCCCTGGGACTAAGGCCAAGGCAGAGACATTTGAGTGTCCAAGGAATGGAGCAAAGATACAAGAAGCAGATACAGGTCTTTAAATGAGGTAATTTCTAAGTGTGCATTTGCTGGCTACTATTGGTGCCTCTAGTCATTGCACTGGGTATAGCCTTGACAATTTTCATTTACAGAATCCATTTTCCCCAGTGAATTTTTACACTGTGATGAAGTATGGAGAACAGATTGGAGAAGGCAGAGCAAATGCAGAGGGCCCAGTAAGAGGCATTTCAATATCCAGGAGAAATGTGCTGGGGTACCTTGGATTTGGGCTGATTCATGCATCCCAAGGCAACATGTTAGTAGCTAAAAACTGAAGTCCACTCTACCTCTGATTTATGCTATGCAATCAATTTAAAAATGACCGTTTGACTATTTTCCAGCTTTACTGAGCTATAACTGGCATAGAGCATTGTATAAGGTTAAAGTGTACAATGTGTTGATCTGATATGCTTATGTATTAGCAAGGGACGTTTGGAACCAATGTCAGGCAACTTGGTTGTTGCTCAGTTACTGACAGTGATCATGACAATTCATGCCTTGATAGAGGGAAGGGTGGGTGGTGTGGTAGTTACTTTGGGGCCTCTGTTCTTCCCTCCTCAGGATCCTAATGAACTGAGGCTTTCTCTGACCCCTTTCTCAGGTAACAGGTATGAAATTAAGGTGTACACTGGTGATGTCATTGGTGCAGGAACAGATGCGGATGTCTTCATCAATATCTTTGGAGAATACGGAGACACAGGTAAGGGGTTTGAAATTCTTTCTTTCACAAACCATGCCCAGAAACTGCTTCTTAGGTGGGCTGTTTCCTCCCCTCCTCGCAGCCCCAGTTTCTCTAGGCTGCTCTGTTGAGGATCTCTCTTCTTACGATGTGGTTGTCATGGGCTCCTCTGGGCAATAAGGTGTTCATCTTGTAAAATGTATGTGTGTAATGTGTTTTCAGGGTAAGGTGTGCTTAGGTTTTGGCTTGGTTTAAAATTGTCCTGCACCCTAGAACAGATCCAAGCTCCAATCACCATGGAACTCATTCTCACTTACCCGCTTTGTCTCCCTAAGCTGCATGTCCATCTTGAGTCATATTCTGGGATGTGGCCTGGCCTGATTCAGTGCAGTGGTTTGGGGCAGACCAGAATGGGACCAGGGATAGAATTAGAGCTGGCCTCATAGATGGAGCAGGAACCAAAGACACAGACACAGTACAGGTGTTAGGAGGAAATTCAGGCCAGCGGAACTGAGGCAGATGGTTCTCTCCTGCTTCTGCCAATTTAATGGAAGAACATAGGAGACAGTACAGCTACCGAGACATGTTAATTTTGGACACAATATATTGAAAAACTCAAAATGCATTGCTGAGCTTATAAGAATAAAAAAAGTCTCCAGGTGCCGGAAATGAAGAGGGAACGCAAAACCAAAATATTAGCTACGAATTGATGCGGTGGCTCTTGAAAAGAGGGAGCTTTCACATTCAGCAATCTACAGGGTGGATTTTATACCATTTGAGGTCATAAAATGAGCTCTTGGCCCTTCATGAGGCGAGATATGCAAAATTAGAACCACACATAAAGCCAGGAGTCTTGAAGGTTCACAGGAACATTTTCAGTGAAAAAATAGAACAGGAAAACATTTGCTCATCAGTATAGTAAACTTATCTCTGCAAGAGCTCCAGATTAAAAAGACAATTGCTGAGAAATTGTTACCTTCAGCTTGTACCACATGTGGGCTTGAGGTTTGATTTTACACTACAAGTGTGCTTTGGGGACTTCCTCTCCCCAAATACAGAAAATTGGTTCCATGCTAGTAATACTCTTGGGTACTTAGCAGAAGAATTGGGGGACTTTCTTTCCCACAAATACAGAAAATTGGTTCCGTGCTAGTAACACCCTTGGGTGCTTAGCAGAAGAATTGCGATTCCTATAGATGAAGTACTGAAGATGGATTCAGTTTCCAAAACCACAAAACACTTATGGACGCAATTCAACATGGCTAAGCACCAATAGATACAACAAACAATGAGATTAACACACACACCCTCCGCTGCCCCCCTGGAGAATTTCAGATAATAGAGTAACCTGAAAAAGGCTATAATTTAAGTATTTTAAACTATCAACATGAAATATGCAATTGAAGAAAATAACAGGTACCGTGAAAAATATAGCAAACAGCAATACAGGAAATGGCCCTGGGCAGGCAGCTCAGTTGGTTAGTGTGTTGACTCAATATGCCCAGGTTGTAGGTTTGGTCCCTGGTCAGGGCACATACAAGAATGAGCAAACAAACACATAAATAAGTGGAACAACATTTCAAGGTTTCTCTCTCTCTAACATCAATAATTAAAATTAAAAAAAGAAATACAGGAAATAAAAATATAGTGAATAAATACAAATGCTTAATAAATGGCTTACTTCACACAATTAAAAACTATTGAATAGGTAATTTGTAAACTATAAGGTAAATATGAGCAAAATATTCAGATGTAGCAGAGAGAAAAGGGGTTGGAAAGTATAAAAGAGAAGACATGAGGCATGAAGGAGAGAATAAGTCCTGATAGATGTTAAGCAGGAGTTCCAGAAACAGAGAATATATAATAGGTGAGAGGAAATATTTGAAGAGATAATGGTTGAAACTTCAAAATTGAGCAAAGATATGAATCTTCAAGTTAAAGTAAGAAAATGAGTCATTAAACAGGATAAATAAAAACATCCACATTTAGATACATTGTGGTGAAGTCGGAGGCAAAGAGAAAGAACTTAAAAGTAACCAGATTTGGTAGGTTACCTTCTATAAAAAATTTAAATTTATAGCAAATTCCTATCATCAACCTATAGAGGGCATAAGTTCACTGAATAATATCTTCAGTATTCTGAACAAGAATATATATCAACCTAGAATTCTGTACCCAGCTAGGTTATAATTCCAGCATAAGGGCATAACTAAGGAATTTCCATGCAAACAAAGAGAAATGGGCTTTACCACTTATAGACCTATGCTTAAACAACCCCTAAAGAATATGCTCAAAGAAAAAGGAAATTGTACCCCAAAGAAAGGGTGGGATGTAAGAAACAAAAGTGAGCCAAAAAAATGATTATGTGACAATCTAAGCAAGCATTGATATACAAAGCGATAACAATAATGACTATATCAGGATATGAGAAAATGTGGACCCAAAACACTAAAAAACAGTAATCTTTGAGAAGGAAAGTAGATAATGATTGTTAAAACATAATAAAGTTCTTGGTCCCAGTGCATTCTCCTATCCTAGGAGAGTAGAGATATTAAATTTAGACTTTAATGTTAAGTATGCATATTGAAATTAATCACCAGAAATAGAAATGTATAATTTCTAAACCAATAGAGGAAGTACAAAGAATAAAAAGTCAATCCATCCAATAGAATGCAGGAAAGGAGAAAAGAGAAATAAAGAAAAGGCATAGTTAAAAGCAAAAAGTAAGATACATATATAAATAATCACAATAAGTAGTAATAAATGAAACTCACCAGTTAAAGGATATATGTTCTCGTATTAAATGAAAATAAATAAAACTCAGCTTAAATGATATAGAAGGACTGAGAATAAATAAGATGGAATAAAGTATTCCAGGAACATATCAGCAACAGGAAAGAAGCTGGTATAGCTATATTAGTATCCATCAAATTAATCTTTAAGGGAAAATGCTTTGTTAAACATAGAAGTATATTAGGCAATAACAAAAAACCAAAAATAAACCTGGAAGATATGATAATTCTGAACTTGTATAAACTTAGCAACTTATTCCAAAAATATGTGAAGTAAAAATGAACAAAATTCTTGGAGAAACTTGGTAAATAATCATAGTGGAAGATTTTAACACAAGACTCAATAATTGATAAGTTAAATGGATAAAAATTTAGTATGGCTGCACAAGATTTTAACTACACAGTTAATAAGCTTGATTTTATGAAAGTATGTAGATTCCTGCATCCAACTGGTAGAGAACACACATTTTTTCTTTTTAAAAAAATATATTTTATTGATTTTTTACAGAGAGGAAGGGAGAGGGATAGAGAGTTAGAAATAGTGATGAGAGAGAAACATCGATCAGCTGCCTCCTGCACACCTCCTACTGGGGATGTGCCCGCAACCAAGGTACATGCCCTTGACCAGAATCGAACCTGGGACCCTTCAGTCTGAAGGTCGAAGCTCTATCCACTGAGCCAAACTGGTTAGGGCGAACACACATTTTTTCAAGCACATAATGATAATACACTAACCCACAAAGCAAGTCTTAACAAACTCAAATAAGTCAATATCATTGAGACAACATTCTTTGATTATAAGTCAATAAAATTAGGAGAAACTCCAACCTTTCACTCCATTTAGAAACAAACTTTAATTTTCATAAAAAATAATCATCATTTACAAAATTTAGGAGAATTTATAAGTCATTTGAATCAATGAGAGAGAAAGTTTAATAAAGGTTCTGGATACCAGATTAATATACAAAAATTAATAAAATAATAATCAAACATTTAATTTAAAACATGTGACTTCTAATAGTAATTATAAGGTACTTAAGAATAACTCTACAAAAGAGTTTTCTGGAAATATATAAAATTTTATTTAAGGATATACAAGAATACCTAAACAAATGGAGGAATATATTATGCTCATGGATGAGAAAAAACTTAAATTTATTAAGAAGTCAAATTTTCTCATGTTATTCTATAAATGCAGTGAAATTTTAATCACACTTCCAAAGGGCAATATCCTATAGCTTAAGCTGCTAATAAAATTCATGTTCATAAAGAACTATGTATTGCCAAGATAATTTTGAATGTTGAAAAGTATATTAAGAGTATTTACAATATGGGTATATTTACCCTGCCAAATATTAAGACATTGCAGGTCTCTAGAAACCGGAACAGTGTGATATAGATAGAGGATAAACAAAAATACTAATGGAACAGAATATAGAGTCCAGAAACACACATAGAGGCAGCATTATAAATCAGTGGGAAAAGGATGAAATAGTCAGTTACTGGTATGTGAACAATTGTCTCACCATATGAGAAAAGATAAAATTAGATTTTTTTACCTTTCACCATATACAAAAATAACTTCCAGATGGGCTAAAAACTTACATGTGAAACAACAACTCTGTGAAAATTTTAGAAGAAACTTTAAGAGAGTGTCTTTTTTAAAATCTCAATTCAGAATGGAGTTTCTTCAACTATTCACTAAAAGCAAAAATAATAAAGGAAAGTATTGATAAATTCCATTAAAACAAAAGAAGTTTGCATGACAAAGGAAAGACAATAAAGTATATGAATAAAAAATTACAGAAGAGCAAGATCTAAATTATATATATACCAATCTCTCAAATATATATATATATATATATATATATATGAACTTCACACACACATATATGTTCAAGTTACCTTTGTTGTTGACTTTTAAAAAATTTTTATTTTATTTTTAAAAAGATATTTTTATTGATTTCAGGGAGGAAGGAAGAGGGAGAGAAATAGAAACATCAGTGGTGAGAGAGAATCATTGATTGGCTGCCTCCAGCAAGGCCCCTACTGGGGATCAAGCCTGAAACCCAGGCATGTACCCTGGCTGGGAATAGAATCAAACCAAACCATGACCTCTTGGTTCAGAGATGGACCTTAACCACTGAGCAACACCCATCCAGCTTAACTTTATTTTTATAGCAGTTTTAGGTTCATAACAAAATTGAGTGGAAGTACAGAAAATACCCACATACCACCTGTCATCCCCTATGAAACCTCCTCCCCTAGTTGACCTTGGAGACCATCCTTCAGTGGGTAGACCATTAGGTATTGGCGTTGGTTCCCTCTCCTCCTCTGGTCTTCGCTGTAATTGTCTTGCATGTCATGTGCACAGGGGAACGGAGGCTGGAGAGTGAAAAGAACAACTTTGAAAAGGGAGCTGAAGACAAGTTCACACTGGATGCCCCTGATCTGGGGCAGCTGATGAAGATCACTGTTGGCCACAACAACAAGGGGGCGTCTGCAGGTTGGTTCCTGTCCAAGGTGGGTTCAGCGCCTGTCTGTGGTCCTTGTGCCCTGGGAGGGGGATTCTGGCTCTTCAGGGAGTTACATTTCAGCCCTAACTTTCCTCTCATGATCTATCTGCCTCTACTCTTCTGCCTGAGCCCGCTGGCCAACCATGCTGCCCTCCTCATACGTCCAAGACTTTGCCCATGGTATCACTTTCCTAGAGAGCCCAGTTTACCCTTCAGGGCTCTGCCAGGAAGCTTCCCCTAACTCTGGCCCACCAGAATCTCTCCCTCCCATGAATGTTTATAACCCTGCCTGCTCAGAGCATTCATTTGACCCTAATCTTGTGACTTATTTTGGGCTCATTTTGCTTTATACCTCAAATATCTGACTCTCAGGTCCTTCGTAATTTCACTTACCCAGGACAAAGTTACAAATCAAGAAGATGACAACAAGGCTTCTGAGAAGCTAAAACATATCTGGTCCAAAGTTTGAAAGGAAAGCTCATGCCTTGCTCTACCTTCATTTTGATGGCAAGACCCCCTTGGACTCTCATCCCAGCCTAATGCTTACTTACAACCCTTTCTAACAAAATTGCTACATGCATTTAAACCTATAGCCAAAAATTAGAGGCAGAAAGAGGCACTATAATAGGGAGGACTGTTGAGAATTGTAATGGGAGTCATAGAAGATAGAAACAGCCAAAAGAATATTAGCAATTGATGGAAGTTGGAGGTTATTTAGAAAATGGGCTACCAGCCCTTTGCATATAGTTCCCTTAGTCACGAGGCTATCAATATATTTCAGCTCATCACAGATGATAGGAAAAGGTTAATGTATAATATAGTCTTGAAAAAGGTCTTATTTCTTGAAAAAAACGCTCAGATTTATAACAACTTGACTATAGAAAATGAAGCTGTCTGATAGTGAGATTTTGTTGTTACTTCATTTGTCTTCTTTTATCAGTTAGGAAGGTATTTGGCTGGGAGTATCAGAAGATTGAAGTGCAGAGTTAAACAATTAGGGGCTTCTTTTTCTCATCTCGCAGGAATCCAGATGTGGCCAGCTCAGGGCCGGTGCAGCTGCTTTCTTTCTGAGACACCGGCTGTCTTGCTGCATCGCCATTCTCAGCGCTGTGGCTCTCATCCTCCAATGTGGTGCCTCATGATCACATGATGGCTGCAGAACCTCTAGCCGTCTTATCTGTGTTCCAGGCAGGAAGAGAAGGGGAGACGAAAGGGGAAAAAGACTATTTTTTCTGGCAAGTCTTTCCTTATTGTGAGAGAAGTAACACTCGCCTTGGAACTTCTGCCTGCATTTTATTGGCCAGAAATATGATATGGCTGCATGGAAACTGGGACATTAAGGGCCTAGCTTTTCAGTCTTCATAGTAGAAATAGGCTACGAAGAAGGTTATTGGCATGGGTGTTGAGTGAACATCCTAGATCAGTGATGGCAAACCGATGACACTCATTTTTTTGGTTGATTTTTCTTTGTTAAATGGCATTTAAATATATAAAATAAATATCAAAAATATAAATCTTTGTTTTACTATGGTTGCAAATATCAAAAAATTTCTATATGTGACACGGCACCAGAGTTAAGTTAGGGTTTTTCAAAATGCTGACACGCCGAGCTCAAAAGGTTTGCCATCACTGTCCTAGAGTGTCTGCTACACTTCTCTCCATAACTAGCCCTCGGTACAGGGCAGGGTGCTCAATTCATGAAGCAAAGAATGGCCAAGTTTCCTTTGGAAAAGAGAGGGCTTGTCTGGCCCTTAGAGCAGCCATCCGGGTGCTGTACAGGGTGCCAGGAGGCCAAATGCTGGTTGGATGAGAGAAGAAATGGGGCAGGAGTCTAGACCCCAAACAGCCAATGCACAGACGGAGGTGTGTCTTCAGGGAGGTTTTTGTTCCGCTGGGCAGAGGTGGGAGAGGAGGCAGGTGTGTTTTGTGACCTCAGTCAGGATGGGGCTCAGAGCAGTACCTGGAAGCCCAGTTCCTTCATCCTCCGGAAGGTTAGTGGAAGGAGCAGCAAAGTGCACCTGAAGTCCAGGTGTGACCTTGACACCGTTGCTGCAGCTGCACTTCATGAGGTTGGGCTCCTTCATGGTCGCATGGGCCACTCACCAGTGAGCTCAGGAAGCTTCATGAAGGAGGCAGGTTCACACGGCAGAGCAGGGCCATTCATTATCTTCATGCTCAAGGCAAGGGCAGCTTGGCAAAGTGTGAGGACAGTTTTGTCCTCTGAAACGTCATAAATCTTGTTCCATTGCCTTCTGACACCTGACATTGAGGCCAAGCAGACTTTAGTTTCTTTTTGGAAAAGCTGTTGTGTGGGGTTCTCCCCGCCTACCCCCAAGCCAGGAGGCTTGCAGAATTGTGTCTTCAAATTTATCATTCTAAAGTCTTGCCAGAACACATCTAGGAGCAGGGCCTACGTTGGTTCATTATCTTCCCCCCACAAAGAGTTCTGCTCTTCTTCTCATTCTTTGGAATGTTTTCTTCCTCCCTCTTTTTCCTTCCTTCCCCCTTTATTATTGTTTGCTGTTCAGATCCTGTTTTATTTTTAATTTATCTTTATTGTTGGAAGTATTACAGGTGTCCTCCCTTATTCCCCCCCATTGACTCCCTTCACTCCCCCCTCACTCCCCCCCACCCCCAGGCCTTCACCACACTATTGTCTGTGTCCATGGGTTATGCATATTTGCATGTAAATTCTTAAACCCAAAGGCCAAGCAGGCTACTGTCAGTGTGAGATTGGTTATTCAATTTGGGGCTATATTATCTACACGGGTGAGTTCAGGGCCTGGTAGGCAGGGCCCCACCCATCCCCCCAAAGCCAAGGTTGGTTGCTTCTCTCAGAGGGTCACTGGCTTTTCTGAAACTATCCTAACAGCCTGTATTCCTTTATCTTAAGCAACCAAAATGCTCCGGGGGATAAGACATGCAAACAATTCAAGCATTTTGTAGGTCAGCGTGCCTGGATTTACTAGACATTTTCCTGAGGAATAAAGTGTAATGAGAAAGGAGGAATGAGGGTTGGAGATCCCAGGCAAGGTGGGTGCAAGCTGAAAACCCGGGGCTGGGGGAGACTCGGGGCCACCTCTGGCCACTTTCCCATGTGCCAGGGATAGCGGCCCTTCGCTTCTGCCTCGCCCACCTGGTCTCCAGGCTTCCCCTCCCCTCGTTCACTCTGATTGATCTGCTTGCCTTCAGCTCCCCAGAGACGCCAATTAAAGGGGCTGTTAGATTGACTGCATCAGGTTTGACACGCGCACAGACAGCACTCCCATTCCAGAGGTTGCCGGCTGAACTTCACATGACAACCACTCCTGTGGCCTTTGTGTTTAAGGCTTTGGTGGGATAAATCCAAAAGCCAGTATCATTATTCCCTTCATAGGTTATCTCCCTCTTTTTCTGTCTAGTTAATCACATGTGTGTGTTGCTCAGCCTGAGCTGATGGGCTGAAGGACCTTGGTGTGACCAACACATCCCTTCCCCCGCTCTTGCCCCTTCCCGGGCTGACAATCCTCCCTTCCCCAGGCTTTGCGCGTGGCTTTGGTCTCCACATCTGGTTAGCCCCACAACTGTGATCGACTCAAATGGTCAGTTCAGTTCAACAACCACTTCAAAAGATCAGCAGTCACAAGATGGAACATTATTCGGCCAATGGGTCTGTCCTTGGTCCATCTGCTTCAGTAAAGAGATTTGCTCAGGGCCCCACAGCTGTTCAGTGGCAGGACTGGTACTACCCCAGGTTCTCTGGACTTCCAGTCTGTTCCACCCATTGTGCCATGTGTTAGAAACTCCAGAATTGAGCAGATGGCCTGCTGCATGCTGTGGGGAATATCAGTTCAACCAGCACCACTGTCTCTGATAGGAAGAGAGACAGAAGCTTGGGGAGTGAATTGCAGGGGCCTTGAGAAGCCCAGTGTGCCCTCATGTCACCACTTAATACTCAACATTCAACAAACATTAATTGAGTGACTGTTGCATCGTAGGCCCCACGCTACCAACTGTGGCTGTTATAATAAACATGGTCCTGCTTCTAAAAGAGATAGGACAAGTCCTTAAATCATTGCTTATTCACTGTAAGGCAGGTTGCTTACGGTACCTTATATTCCAAAATTTGATGCAAAGTCCAGCTTTCAGTGAACAAGCATTCTGTCCTAGGGGGTCCCATTCATGCTGATCAGACCGTTTCCCAGTTTGAAGATCAGGATACAGAATCCCCGACCTTAAGGCAAAGCAGGATGAGATAAGAGTCTTGAGCACAAACAGGTGTTGTGGGGGTACGCCATGTCTGACCGGGGATCTGAGAGGCGTCGGGGAGGGCCTGCTGGAGCTGGCCATGAAGATCAGTAGCAGGGACAGGGATGTTGAAGAGATCTGGGCACAGGGCTCAGAGAACTGAGAAGTGGTCTTAGGGAGATGGGCGAGGGCAGGTCTTTATTGAGTGAGGTGGCCTGAGGTGGTAATGAGGGAGTGTGTGTGGGGGTGGTTTAGAGGAGAGGAAGACAGTGTAGAGAGGAAGGAACGAGAGTGCTAGGGATGTCACCAAAAGCTGTCACTTACAGTTACTGGTATTTATGGTAAGTTACATCTATGTGACAGTGTTTCAGTGTGATGGGTCAACTGCAGAGCATGTGGGGAAGGGCAGCCTTGTGACAGGGAGGAGGAGATCCCACCTTTCTTTGCTGGCCTCAGTTTCCCCCATAGAACATCCCCTCGTTCTTTTGGAACCCAGGTCTGTTCTGCTAACTCGTGGATGCTGAGCTTTATTTCAAAGTGGGTTTACCAGCTCCAGACCTCCCTCCCTTTTCCTCCTGTGTAAAAACTCACCTGTCCTTTGCCTCCTGGTCTTAGAGCTCTAAAAGTTAACCACAATTGGAATGTGGTGATGGCTGCTTACTGGAGATGGTATCTGTGCTTTTAAAGAAGGAGTGAAACTCCTTGAAATCAGAGACTTGTTTTTGTTCTTTTCCTGCCCCTGGGGCTGGTGCTTCGGCATAGGGCATGGAGGCAGGAGACCCTTGAGCCACCCAGTTGCTAAGCACAGAATGGGCTTCTGCCCCAGTCAGCTTATTTATGTAAAATTGGTGAAAGTTACTCCAATATTGAGGAGAGAGCACTGCTATGAATCATAGTTGACATTCTACATCAATTGAAAACGTATTGACTCCAAGACCAACTCCATGTATTGGAGGCACATCAGGGAGGACACAAAGGCCCCGAGGCCCTGGATCTGTTTGGACGTATCTGTGAACCATCTGGAAAGAAGTAACGAAGACGTGACCCCCACTTAGCAGCTCCATCTTTTGTTCCTCTTGTTCGGGGGTCGGTTGTCCTTCTTGCCTTTTTTTAACCCAGTGGTCTTGCCTTGTGACTTTGCTGTGTCCCTGTTGCTGTACGCATGACTCCTGGTCTCTGTTGCCTCGTGGAAGGCCAGCATCATCTTCCTCGTGGGCTGGGCTGCAGTCTGCACGTGGAGAATATTCCTCCGCAGGGGAAATAGCTCTTGTTTTTTTTTCTTTTTTATTAGATCATTGCTTCTGCTTCTGTCCGTCTGTCTGGTTCACACACAGACACTCTCTCTTTCCAGGTGTGCACTTCTATTGTCCATGGTGAAGGGTGCTTCTGTCTCTCCCGCCTTATTTTGCAATGATCTCTGCCATAAGAGCAGAATCCATGGAACAGTGGTCTGGAGGGAATACCACCATTTCATTCTGTTAGCAAACACATTCTTAAAAGGAACTCCGTGAAAATCCAGAGGTGCCTGGGCAACTTGTGAGAAAGCTGCTTACGTCTCTCTTGGAGGGGGGCCTTGGTAATGGCCCCTTAAGCAGCGGCGGCCAGAGCTCAGCCAGGACCCATGTCAGCAGAGGCCAGAATGCCCTTGGGAGAACCCTCTGCGCCCTGTACAGTCTCTATACCTGAGTGCCTGTGTCAGTTCCCTCCTCGTCTCACTTCTCTGCTCCTTCTCACCTTCCCCATCACCATTTGCTGCTAGATATGTTCCAAAATTTTCCACCCCCCAGGTGCCAGCTTCCTCCAGCCTCATCTTGCAGATTTTGGGACCAATAGACGTCATAAATAATTGTCCCCATATTTCAGTATGAATCTGGAAAATTTCTAAACTGTTCATGGACTGTTATAATTGCTATACCAGTATTTAAGCTGCTATCTTCTCTTTTGGCCTTTGTTTTTTCTTCTTCTTCTTTTTTTGGTACTTTGGTTGTTATTTGAATATTCATTCAAATGTCACTTTCCTTTGGGTTCAGCTATGCAAGCTAGTTTTGTCCCATAGAGGTATTCAGTGGTGCACATTTTATTTCTCAGATTAGCTAAACTTCTCAAGTCAGGAATTTCCATCAGAAACCAGGCCAGTCGAGGCCCTTGATTGATGACATCGCTGTGAACTGTGAGGGTGTTTCCCTGGCCCTTCAAACCTTGGCTGGCACTGGTCTGTGAACATTTGAAGGCAGAGATGGTGCATCTGTATGTCTAGGTTTATTAGTAGACTTGACAACTTATCTGACAAATTAAGTCCTGTCTTTCTTTACCTTGCTTTCCCAACTCTGTGAGAGTCGATTTGGGGGTTAGGAAGCAGGCTGAAACCTGGATCAGACCCTTGTCAGTGACTCCCCCATCTACCCCAACCCTGGGAAACTAAAGCCACAAAAATGTGCAAATTGATGAGTTGGGAGAACCCCTCTGGGCAGTGCCACCACCACTCAGCTTTAAAAGTACAGACTTTCAATCAAATCAGCAGGCTCTGGGGATGACTCACACCAACCAAACTCACAAGGGACTAATTATAAACTGAGGCCTGAAAGCTGGCTTGTCTGGGGAGAGAAGCCTGGTGGGATGGCTGGTTCCAGTCACTGACTCAGGCCCCGGTTCCTGTCTGGTGGGCGGAGTCCTCAGGAGGCCAGCGCTTAGACTCAAAGGTTCTTTGATGGACACGGGATTAACACAAGGTGAGGTGCCTTCAGGCAGCCCCATGTGTGCCCTGTTTCTGCCCTGCAGACACTTGGATCTTAGGAAGTGAGGTTTTATTGAAAATCAGAGCCCCCCTCTCTCGGGCAGTGTTGGGAATACCAGGGCAGACATTGTTACTTCCCAGGCCTGTCTGTCACCAGATCTTCTGCCTCCACAGTGCAAGGACTGGAGGACACATTCCAGTTATTGACAATTCCACTTATGTTAGAGGGAGTTTTCAGCTGGGTCTTCTCGGGACCTTTGGGAAGGGGACCTCAGCTCCTGGGTAATCTCTAGAAGACACCTTATCTCACCTCGCCAACCCAGCTCACAGGTGAGACCCCACAGGAAGCCTCATCAGTGGCCAATTCCACCAGCCTCACTGTCCATGGCTGGCATTTTCTAACCCGATCACCAGATCCTGGGCTTCTGGGTGCCTGATTTGAGGCTTGCCGTTCCCTCTGCATAGACTCTGCTTCTCACCAAGGTTAGAGCCCCAACCTTCCTTAGCTAAGGAAGGTAATGACCGTCCTGTCTGCAATTCAGGCTTCCAGCTCTCACACCCATCTCACAGGGCACATCCTGCCAAGTGTCTTGCATTCAATTTCAAAAAATGATCTGCAGCAGAGGAGGGAACAGTGGCTCAGTAACTCAAGTAGGGGCACTTGCCAGGCATCCCTATGTGACTCTCAATGTTTTGCAAGGCTTTCCAGGCCACAGCTGTGTCCTTGTGGTGAGTTTTCCGTGGGCCACTAGGAAGATGGCAGTGTATTCTTAGAGGACACTCAGGGATGGGGGATTTGGATTGGATCGCCATGTGCATCCTCAATGACACTTAACATTCCTTCCCTCTCTTCTTCTTAGATCCTCATTGAAGATATTGCGAACAAAAGAAAATATGACTTTCCTCTTAACCGCTGGCTGGCCTTGGATGAAGACGATGGCAAAATCCAAAGGGATATCTTTGTGGGTGGAGCTGAGACCACAGGTAGGAACAAAGAAAAAGAAGACTCCATTGGCTAATAGTTTGCTTTCTGCCTGAGGCTCAGCGTTCTCATCTGTGGGCCTGGAGGACTGCAATCAAGTGAGAGCCAACTGGGTCTTCCAAGAACATTCCTCCTGCTCTTGAAAATGTTCTGTTTCTCTGGGCTGCAGTCTGGGGCTCTGCTGATGCCAGAGGTGATGGAGAGATGTCCCTGAGCAGACGCTGACTGCCCAGGGCAAACAAAGTCATCCATGGGATGAAGCCAGAACTCCTGATGCATGTGGGCATTTATAAGGACATTATTTTAACTCCTCCTAATATTGAGTGCTCTCTGTATACCAACCCTCTGCTAGGCACCTGGCCCATTTCATCTCCTTTCATCCTCACAATGACCCTGTGATATAGGAACTGTTATTGTTCCCATTTCACAGATGAGGAAATGGAGTCACATAGAAGTTAAAAGACCTGCTCAAGGTCTCAAGCTGATAACTGACAAATCCAGGATTCGGTCTACCTCCTAAATCTCTATGCTGTATGAATTCCATGGAAAACCTAAAACTCCAAGCATGAAAGTCTGTGGAAGTTCCAGAAAATCTATGTTCATGAATGCACATGTGAGAATGCGCTCTGTTGCAGAACCTCCCATGGCTCCCACTGCATAGAGGATAAGTCCAGGTTCTGGGGTGTGGTATTCAAATTGCTCCTTGAACTGGCTCCAGTTCGCCATATTAGCAGGATCTTCCAACAGCTACTCCCACCACTTCCACACACCCTCCATCTCCTCCACCTCCTTTGCATACCTTTCACTCTTTCCTTACCTGCACTCCTCCTCATTCCCCCCACCACCCCTACAGCTTCCTCTGCCCTCCCTTATTCTTCCTCTCTCTTTACCTCATGCCTTTTTTCTCAGCCTGTCATGCCATTTCTCTACTTTGTGTTTCCCAAGTTCCTGCTTCCAGTCACTTCCCTGAACCCTCCCCACCTCCTCTACACAGGACAATTCCTCCCGTCTTTGTTCAGGGCACCATGAGTTCCTCTGCTCCAGCGCTGTGGCACCTTGGCCTGGCCTGACCTTTACTGCACAAGTCATTTGTAACTCAAGTTCAGAAATTATTTACCTAAAAATGTACATTAGAACAGATTTAACGTAACCCCTGTAACCATGATGCCATTACTTGCCTCCAGTAGTAGAGAAAAGGGAGAAATGGCAGTCAGAGGCTGGGAACTGCTGCCGACCCAGGCTGAGGGAGTATGTCTCGTGTGAGAACAGCATCCGTGTGTGTATTTTGGATAATAAAGCTGGAGACCCATTCTTTTAGGGCAGTGGCCACTCTTTTTCATCCTCATATTCTCCCAATACCTGGCATATAATAAGCACTCAATAAATGTCTGTTGAGCAAAAGAAGGTGTAAATGTATGAATGAATAATGCATCTATGTAGTTGTACGTGCTAGCTCCCAAATAAGTTTGGGATTTTTATTTCTCTGGGGCCAAGGAGTGAAGGCGGGGGTAAGGTGCAGCCAGGGCAGGTACGGGAATTAACAAGGACTAATGTGCCATTGCCTTAGACTCTGGGACAGAATGAATGAAGGACACCGGACCTGTCCAGTTGTCGTCTTTGGTGTTTTCTCTTACTCTGCCCCATCTTGGAGTTTAATCTTCCCTTGCTGGCTCTCCCCCAGAGCTCCAAGTCCTCAGACTGCCTCCCGGCTGACCAGAACCCCACAATGTTCTCTTGCTGCCTCAGTCTCCCCTCGTCCCACCACGTCAACAAGTGCCCTCTATTAAAAATTATATTTTTAAGTGATGAGCAAGAGAGCAAACTAAATGAGTCAGATAGCCCTGAACATAAATCTCTATTAATGGAGTTGACTATTACAATTAAATTAGACATAGCAGAACTCATCCAGCAGCTATTAAGAATCTGCACATGATAATTAGCATTAATAATAAGTACTATTCTTAGCTATCCCAAGTTCCTCCTTCTCTTTTAGTTTCCTGTGATTAGGGCTGGCAGCTTCCTGTCATAATACCTGCCGTTTATCCCTAGACACAGAGACACTAACACACAAACTCTGAAAGAGATGAAGCGAGGTTGAGAGCGGCACTGGGTGTCATCTGGGGAATGGACCAGGGGATTAAGGCTGTATGGAAGAGGGAGACCTGGGGAGATGGTGGCTAGGGAGGGAGAAGATGGGCACGATATGGTAACCAGTGGGCACTGAACCCTGTTCTTTCCCCTCTTGTTTCCACACCAGCTATCTCATACATTGTCACCATCTTCACTGGGGAATTACAGGGGGCTGGGACCAAATCCAAAATCTATTTGGTCATGTACGGGGCCAAAGGGAATAAGAACAGTGGAAAAATCTTCCTGGAGGGTGGTGTGTTTGACCGTGCCCGCACAGACATCTTCCACATCGAGCTGGCCGTCCTCCTCAGCCCCCTTAGCCGGGTCTCCATTGGACACGGCAATGTTGGCGCCAACAGAGGCTGGTACTGTGAGAAGGTAAGGGATGCTCCCTCTCTTCTTTAACTTTTAAATATGAACTAACTCTAACCTGCTTCCTACTTCCTTTGGGTCAGTAACAGAGCACGTGGGCAATGCCTTTCACTGGGCATTTTGGATGGTAATGTGCCCATTCACCTTGTCTTGAAGATGGTCAGGAATGGGGCTGTTTTGTTTATGCATCCAAGGGCCAGACACGGGGTAGGGGATCCAGATGTGCTCAGTTGGTGGTTGTAGACTATCCTGATTTCTGGTGTGGCATTTAGCTTCAGTTTATAAATCTCTCAACACGTATTTTTAAATATATGTTTGTATTGTGGATACTTATGCTTTAAAGAATATATATAACAAACGTGAGATAAAACCAAAGTCAATTTTGTCTACCACCCAACTTAAGAAATAGAAAAGTTTCAATGCTCTTGAAACTCCTCTGAGTTCTTCCCCAGTCATATAATTCTCTCTCTCTCTCTCCCCAAAAAAGCATACTGTATTATGAGTTTTGTCTCAGTGTATGTTAATAGAAGATTTTTGGAGTGTTCCAGGAACTTTCCTTTGAACATCTACAGTGTGAGTGGCCTGGGCTACATAGACTTCCATGTTCTAAAACCATGACTTTGGAATGCAGGTTCAGATGGAGAGGATGTAGGAGAGAAGGTTGAATGAAGCTCAAGTCCAGAAAAGGGCAGTTAGTTTTTGTATTAAATTCCAGATATTAATTACCTTTCATGTGATTGATCTTTTTTTACAAGACAAATATAGGGAATTAATTTCATATCCAAGTTACTTTGGTTCAGATTGAGATTTTACAATGTGCTTAAGGAAATATGGTATTTAAAGAGGTTATTGAGTATAGAGGAAAAGATTTGAGATTTGGGCTGGTAAATTGGAGGATGGATGATACCTATTTGGGAAGACTTCTTGGAAGAGGTATTTCTGGATCTAAAATGAGACAAGCAATGGGAAGAAAGTGCATTCCTTGAAGGTCCTAATGTAAATGACCCTAAACATGGGACTGAGGAGGCTGCTGAGCATTGCAAGCCAGTCCCAATGTGTGGTCTGCTCCCGCAGGTGGTAATCCTGTGCCCCTTCACTGGCATCCAGCAGACCTTCCCTTGCAGCAACTGGCTGGATGAGAAGAAGATGGATGGGCTGATCGAGAGGCAGCTCTACGAGATGGTGTCTCTCAGGAAGAAGAGGATGAAAAGTAGGTGGAAAGGCCCAGAGCCTGGTGGCCCCCCAGGCAGGGGCAGGAAAGGCCAGGGTGTCAGACCACTGGGCAAGAGCTTCAAGGGGGTCCACTCTGCTTCTCAGTTCTCCTCTGGAAAGGAAGAGAAGGGTCCCCCAGAGAGCTTAGGTCTCCAGGATCTAGGCCAGTTGTCGGCAAACTGTGGCTCGCGAGCCATATGTGGCTCTTTGGCCCCTTGAGTGTGGCCACGAAGTTTCAATCGCACTGTACGTGCACGCCCGCACGTGGTATTTTGTGGAAGAGCCACACTCAAGGGGCTGCAGTTTGCCAACCACTGGTCTAGGCCACACACCTGCCACCAAGGCTGGTACTCTGGTGTCCTCAAGTTGAATAAACTGCCATGATGGGCTAGATCAGTGGTTCTCAACCTTCCTAATGCCGGGACCCTTTAATACAGTTCCTCATGTTGTGATGACCCCCAACCATAAAATTATTTTCGTTGCTACTTCATAACTGTAATTTTGCTACTGTTATGAATCGTAATGTAACTATCTGATATGCAGGATGTATTTTCATTGTTACAAATTGAACATAATTAAAGCATAGTGATTAGTCACAAAAACAATATGTAATTATATATGTGTTTTCCGATGGTCTTAGGCGACCCCTGTGAAAGGGTTGTTCGACCCCCAAAGGTGTCGCGACCCACAGGTTGAGAACCGCTGGGCTAGATGAATGGCTCAACACTGTGCATTCTGAATGCACTGGACATTGGTAGGTGGAGTAGACCCTTCTCCCTGTGTAAAACACTTCCTCCATTATGCTACGCTTCCCCCATTAAAGGAACATAAGTCTCCCTCTTTCAAATAGCAAGGAATCCCCGGCTGCCTAAAATTGGCACTTGTTACAATGGGCTTTGTGAGAGTGGGCACACCTATGCATAACCCCTGCTTCAGTCCCAATCACCTTTGATTTGCTCCTCTTCCCCACTAGTACCATGGAAATCTCTTTGCTTATTTTTTTAAAAAATATATTTTATTGATTTTTTACAGAGAGGAAGGGAAAGGGATAGAGAGTTAGAAACATCGATGAGAGAGAAACATCGATCAGCTGCCTCCTGCACACCCCCTACTGGGGATGTGCCTGCAACCAAGGTACATGCCCTTGACCGGAATCGAACCCGGGACCCTTCAGTCTGCAGGCCGACGCTCTATCCAGTGAGCCAAACCGGCTAGGGCTCTTTGCTTATTAAAGTTTTTGGTGCAACTTGACCTGTCTCTGCAGAATTTGCTTGGTCCCTGTGGGTCTGGACGACTGACTTAAGGAAAGCTGGTACCAACTCTCCCATCTACATCCAGCTTTATGGGAAGAAGGGGCGGACGGATGCGCTTCTCCTGAACCCCAACAACAAGTGGTTAAGACCGGGCATAATTGAGAAGTTCAGGGTAGGAGAGAAGTGTGACAGGGTGGGAGGGAGGAAGGAGGAAGGGGCGTAAGAGGCATTTGTCATGGGATTCTGGTTTTCTGAGCCAGGGTTGGGTGAAGACACAAAGGTGCAATGGAGACTTGAGGTCCCCATGAGGAGCGCCACATGTGATCTATGGATAATGCATTAAATGGGGGGCAGGTTAGCTCTGGCCCTTCATCTGAATCAGACAGTCCAGAGCCAAGCCTGGGGGAAGAGGCAAGTGTGGATTGGTTGTGAGCATCCGGGAGCCCAGAGATCCTGAAGCCAGTTAGTGTCAAACCACCCAATCTGGACTGAAATAGAGAGTGAGGAGCAAATTTAAGGGAGAGACAATTTTAGAACATTTTCAAAGAACTACACCTTTAAATTTCCCGTATAGATACATATATAACTAGAGCAAGGCTTGTTTTGCCAGCAGAAGTGCAGCTCTGACCTTTCGGTAAGAATACTTTGCAACGTGCTGCTCTCTTCTCAGAGCACCCCACCAGTGCCGCTATTATACCACTCAGTTCATTGCTCTTTCTGTGTTTGTCTTCCTGGCTAGACTGCAAGCCCCTAGGGAAAGGGCACGGCTGCTGTATTGATCTTTTTGTCTGTTTCAATGCCCAGCAGAGCTGTGGGGCTGTGGGCTTGTACTAATTTGCAGGGCTGCCATCTGGATTTTGTTCCTGGAAGTTCACTGCTTAGGAGATTTTCTTTAGTCTGGATCCTACTGTGGGTCAGTTATTTTTGTTCAATTTCACAAGCTCAGACCGAAGCCTAGCTCTCCATGGCTATCTCACCCTCTGGTTACAAGGGCATGAGAGGACACAGTATATGAGAGTGGACTGAAGCAAACCCATCCTTGTTGCTAAAGAAACAGCCCAAAGCAGGTTCCCTCCTGGCAGGGGGTCAGCTATGAGGATAAACACATTTCACTTGGTTGTCCCCACTCAAACCTTGTTATTTCTCACTGTAGTTTGAGCTCCCGGATCTCGGCAGGTTTTACAAGGTTCGGGCATGGCATGATAGCATGACTCCTGGCTCTGGGTGGCATTTAGAAAAGGTAAGATGCACCATCTCGGGGGTTGGGAGGTGGTTAGGAGAGGAGCGAGAATGGTCTCTTTCTGATGAGTCTGTCACATCAATTTGCTTTGTATATGTTAGGAGTAAGGGTGGAAAAGGGTTACAGTGAGACGCGAATTTGGACACAGCGACACAGGGACTTCCTGATGGGGCAGGGACTTACAAAGTAGACTAAGAAAATGCTCAGGTGTGCAGCCTTACCTTGCATTCTGCCCCAGCACCTGGCTGCTAGGCAAATGTAGGTCTCAAGGGCCTAAAGGATACATATTAAACTGGCACTCTACCTCCCACAAGAGTCATCTCTAGGTAATGGCCTTAGACTCCTTGAGATCCGATAGCAGCATGAGGACCACAGGGCATGGGTGAATATCTTTGGCACACACACTTGCTCACCCCAGCACTTCATTCCAGATGACCTTGATGAACACTCTGACCAAGGACAAATATAACTTCAACTGCAATCGCTGGCTGGATGCCTTTGAGGATGACAATGAGACCGTGAGGGAGATGACTGCTGAGGGCCCAACAGTGCGGAGAATAATGGGCAGTAAGTGCTCACCAGTTATCTATCCAGGGGAGGCAGTGGAGCATCTACTTGGTGTGCCAATGAGGGTCTGACCAATGAGCTGGTAGTCTTGTCCACTGTGCATCATCAGGCTCCCTGTGAATGCCAGGGAGGATTTAGAGGTCCAGCCTCAAGACCATCTTGAAGGAGCCATCTCCAAGGCCTGGTGCCAGAGCTCTGTGGTAATGGGTGTGGGGGATGGAGGGAAGATTCATGGGCCTTTCAGTTGGTTATGAGGGGATGAGAAGAATCTGCACTGAACAATATTTCTCTAAATAAACGAGGCATGTGAGTTTGACATGCTTGCTCTAGACCATCCCTTAAATGAAAGGAAACACTCTCTTCAAATTATGTACAAGATGCTCCCCAAAATGGAAGGCTGTATCTGGTAGCCATGCTTGGCTGCTCCTGATGGGTCCTCTATTTCTATTTAAGACTAATAGGAGAGGGACAAAGCTTTTAATCTGGACTCCAGTATCCACATTCAAAGGGGGTAAAGGGAGACCATTGTGCCTCTAGGTTACAGTAGCAGCGTGTTGGCAAATACACTGTACATCTCCTGTCCTTTTCCTTGGCAGACATTACTAAGCGATCACAGCATTCTATGTTGTTGAGTCTGAAATGAGCTTCATAGCCCTCAAATAGCATCCAAGCATATATTAGCAATTGATCAGAATTGGCACTTAATATAATTAACTTATTAGGTATACTCATGGTAGACTTTAATTTGTTAGTAGTAAAATAGCATTGCAAAATTATAGAGTTAAGAATATATAGACAATGATGTCACTCATAGTTCTAGTAGCCTTTATACATAAGTAACACTAGTTTATGGTTCTTCTTCATTTTTAATTAAAATGTATGGCTACAGAATATTTGTGTTCAAGGGCCCTTAAAATAGCCTCACGCAGATAAGAAACTGAGGAAGTTCTTGCCCTGGTTCTCCATTGGGTAGACAGAGTTGGACAGAGAACAGGTCTCTTGCCTCCTGGGTCAGTGACTATACCCAGCCTGCTCACATTCAGTAGAATTTTCTTTGAAAACAAGGCAATTATTTCTCCATTGTGTTTTGTGGCATCACTCCACTATGTGATCTTCATCACAGATCTAACTCAGACATTTTCCTGCTCATAATTTGTTTATGATTTTACTGTTCATCTCTCTTCTCCACTCTTCCACTTTCACTTATGGGAGCAGGAGTCGTCTGTCTTGCTCACTGACGAATTCTTGTACTAATTATGGCACCTCACACCTACCAGGTTCAGTAAACAGATACTGTTTTAAGTGAAAAGTGAGGCTGTAATGTGCAAAGATGCAGGTCTGCTTCCTTTACGGCACATCTTCAACACAGGAAGAAGCTGCTGCCCGTCCTATGGTGGCTGTGTTATATGCCCTTTCTCTCTGCTTGTCTTCCTGGCATGTCCTTAGTGCTAGACAGTTCCAAAGAGAAGGCTCCATTCTGGTTCACAAAGTAGAGTTATCCTCCTTGGGAAGACAGGACACACATGAATTAGAGAAAAACCTAAAGCAAAAAGCTCTCCTGGGTTGGATGGAATCAAATGCCAAAATGTTGGCATGAGACCTGTGGTCCCCAAACACTGCAATGCCAGCCCCAGGGAGCTTGCAAACAATGCAGTCTTAGGGGTCCCACCTCTGGAAACTAAAACCTGGGAGGCTTGGAGTGAGGCTCAAGAACCTGAATTTGTATAAGTTTCCTGGGGATTCTGATGATGGACTAGAAGTGGGAACCTCTGGTCTGTCTGGGACAGGGATTTGCAGGTTTGCAGGGACTGGGTGGTATGATATGGGATTTGATAGCTGGGGAAGGAGCAAGGTCAGCGCAGACGAGAGCTGAGCGGAGAGGAGGAGGCCGTGCTTAGAGGTGGGGAGCAGCAGGGCCGGTATGGGAGGTAGGGGCTGTCAGTCAGTGGTGTCCCTTCTCTCTGCCCATAGTGGCCCGGCACCGTGTGACCGTATGCACCGGGGACCTCCGAGGGGCCGGGACAGATGCCAGTGTCTACCTCTGCCTTTATGGTGATGTGGGGGACACGGGGGAGCGGCTGCTGTACAACTGCAAGAATAACGACGAGATGTTTCAGAAAGGCAACGTGAGTTGCAGCAATGAGCCATCACCCCTCCCCGCCCTCACCCTCACCCTCACCCTCACCACCCCCATTTTCACTCCCCACTCTGCTCTGCCAAGCACAGCTGACGGCTGGTACTGAGCCATCTAAGAGGCTGGCTCCCGGTAAGAGTGGGGACCTAACATGCCTGACACCCACGGGCTCTAGGACCATCTGGCTGGGGCTCTGGCTTTGCTGTGTCTCCCCCTTGGTGTTGGGTCCCAGGGGAACACCGTCTCACTGGCCTCACGTCCTCCCTGTCCTCCCTGTCCTCCCTGTCCTCCCTGTCCTCCATGTCCTCCCTGCCTCCTCCTCTGAAGGCCGATGAGTTCACCATTGAGTCGGTCACCATGCGGAAGGTGAGGCGGGTGAGGATCAGACACACGGGCATAGGCGGGGGCAGTGGCTGGTTCCTGGACCGAGTGCTGGTGAGAGAGGAGGGACAGCCTGAGAGCGACAATGTGGAGTTCCCATGTCTCAGGTATGTGGGTCCTGCCTGCTTTTAGTTTCTCAGCTTAGCTTATGGGCCCCAGTTCTGGGAAGACCCAGCCCTACGAGCAGGACCAGGGAGCAAAACAGTGGCTTAGGGAAGTAATTGGTGCAGAAAGAGATGGCCCTGCTGGAGGTGCTAGGCTCGTCCCCAACCCACAGGTGATGGAGGGCACACCAGTGTCCCTGTGTGGCGCTAGCGTGCGTACTTAAGTTCTAAGATGTCAGCATTTTTTTCATGTTGAAATGTGACAATTTCAGAATTCAACCGAAAGTTAACTCAGAGAGTTACACGCTGAATCAAACTTTGGAATCAAAGGTTTTTGTTTTTTATGTGGATAGCCTTCCAATACATCTCTTCCCTGTTAATATATTTCAAGACACCTTACTTTGTTTTCATTTCCCTTCCCCAGCTTATCAATGAGGTAAAGTTTCTTTTATTTTTTTCCTTAAATATTTGGATGTTTTTCGTAGCCAGTTTGGGCTCCCACTGACTTCTAGAAGTTCCTGATAGAGACGTTTTAAAATGAAGAACAATATTCATGGGTCTTTTTTGTGCTGTCAAGTTGGCCCCCTACACTCACCAGTAGCAACATCTGGGAGGTGTATGTAGTGAGCTTAATTTGAGGCTTAGGACTGCTGGTCTTTGCAAGGCCTGGGTCCAGGCTAGTCCTGCACCTGTGGATGAGGTGCTGCGTGTCCAACTCACTTCACTGGGGCTGGCCCAGGCTTTTGGGGCTGCACTGGGACAGCCCAGCTGTGAATGCACTACTCTTCCCTGTCCATGCACATACATGCACTCAGGTGTGCACACACACACACACAGAGACACACCCCAGGAGCCCAGGAAGAGCAGTTTCCCAGCCATGGTGGGCCACTGGGATGTTCCCACCTGAAACTTTTATGTTCATTGCAAAGGTCTCTAGTCTTCAAAGTGTAGCCACTGTTACTATTACAAGAGATTACATAGGCACATGGAGACACTCTTGGTCAACACGCAAGCATCTTGGTTTCCTCGTTGCCCTGGAGAACAACAAGGATGTCTCTTCTGCCCATCATCCCGTATCACAGGCCATCTTGAGTACTAGGGCCGAGACAACTCGTGCTTATAGATTGTCTGAGTTCTCAGGCGGGTCTCCGTGCTGAAAGGGAACAGTGCTTTTTTGATGAATTCGCCCAGTGTCTTTGCTGGCTGACGACCAGCAGAGAGCTGGGTCCATGGCCCATGGTAGCAGGTTGATGAGTCACAGTTACCCAGCCCCAGCCCTCAGGGTCCACACCAGCGCCTCTTTGTTGGCAAATCTTGCTCAGCCCTGAGGACTCAGATCAAAGCCCCTTCACCTCGACCCTTTCTCCTTTCCTTGAATTCCTGTTGCAGTTACTTTGATCTAACATCCCTCTCTGTCTTCAGTGCCTCCGCCAGCCTATCCTGTCTTCTTAACCAGACTGTAGGTCCTCGAAGGGCTGGGCTATGTCTCAGTTATCTCCTCTGTCTTCTCCTCACCCCAGAGCCCTTAGCACAGTGCACACACAAGGTGGGCTCTCAGAAAAAAGGTGATTGTTTTGATGATAGCGATGTCCTAGGTGTTCATGGCGTTTAGGACAAACTTGTTCATCATAATTGCCAAGGTCCCACATCGAGTGACCCTTCCACCTCTCCAGGCTCATCTGCCAGCACCTACCCTTTACTCGCTGCATTCCATCCACATTGGCCTTCGGTCAGCTTATCCCAGCCTATGTTGTTTTTCTGGAATGTGCCTCCCTTTCCTCTGGATAACTCCTGGCCATCCTTGCCATTTCAGCGAAATATCACCTCCTCTGGGCAGTCCTCCCTCCCCAGTCTGGGTTGGGATCCTTCATTCTAGCTCTAGAGGAACCATTTTACTTTGCTTGAGTTCAAAGTGCTGGCCTCCCTGGTGACTCTGCATAAAATGTGTGATGGTTGGTTGTCTGCCTGCCCCCCTCAAAGAGCTAACAGCCCCTCATTTGCCCACCAGGTGGTTGGACAAAGATAAGGATGATGGACAGTTGGTCCGAGAGCTGCTGCCCAGTGATAGCAATGCAACACTGAAGAGTAAGTTGTTCTGATGACCAGGTGCTGGCTGGCCCTGGGCGTGACAGGCGCCCTCCCTTGGCTACACAGAAGCAAGCCCTGGAGAAAGCACACGCTCCTCACTTCATTGGCACTGGGAGGGTGGAGAGGAAGGGGCTCCAAGGGAGGATCTGGAAATCTGTCTGTCTGTGCTGTGCACACAGGCTCTTTGTGGCCTTGGGGATGGGGCCCTGAGAGCATTTGGACCTTGCTTGATTAGAGTAACAGAAGCAATAGCACTAAAGCTAAAAAGTGTTCTTTCTCCTTTTCCTAGATGCTTTGTCCTTCCTTGTGCACAGATGATGCAAACCTTCCTGGGTGATAAAATAGAGTAACCCCAGCATTGTGTCCCACTTAAGAACAGGGGTCTTCAGGTCCACATTAAGTCCACATTAGGACTTCACTCCTGGCTGGCTACTGACCAGCTGTTGACTTCTTGAGCCAAAAACATAAGCTTCTGAGGCTCCAAATCCTCACTTATAAAGCCGAGGTCAGAATACTTAGCAGTAATACTGTGCATATAATGTACTAAGGGGTCGATGCTCCCTTGGCCTCAGATTCCTCATCCATCAGATGAGAAGTTGCTTTCAATCCTTTGCCTCTTACACGTTAGTGTTGCCTGTGTTCCTGTTGCTTGAACGTTCACACTGGATGGGGCAGGCCGAGCAGGTAGTAGAATTCCGCTGTTGTAGATGAGGGGATCCCACAGGGATGAAGCAAGCCCTGTCTCAAGTCACAGGACTACTTAGAGCAAGAGTCCACCCCTGGTTTCAGACCCGCCCCCCTTCTGCTCCATGCTGCCTCCTGCTGGCCCTGCAATAACCCCCTTTCTTCTTGCCTCCTGCCTCGGACTATTTAGACTACCGCTATCATATCCGCTTGAAGACGGGGGATGTCCCTGGGGCCAGCACCGATTCCACAGTCTTCATCAAGCTCTATGGCGATAAATCTGACACCATCAAGCAAGACCTTCTTGTCTCTGACAACAACCTGAAGGACTATTTTGAACGTGGCCGCGTAGACGAGTTTACCCTAGAGACCCTGAACATTGGGACTGTAAGTCTCCTTCCCAGGACTGCATGACATCATCTCACCCATCCTCCTGCATATATCTATCTGACCGTGGGTACACACACACACACACACACACACACACACACGCCACTCATGTACACAAGGATGAACTTATTTTGAAGGGAAAAAATGCCCACGTGGGGGTTAATGAGGTACGTTGTTTTCCTGCTATGACCTAGAACAGCAGCAGATACGTGAATAGTGATGAAGCTTTCAGAGTCTCTTCAGGGATGGAATGCATGTATTTAGTGACTGTGGATCAGCTGCAAAGAGACATTGAGTACCCATAACAGTGAGATCATGGCTGACATGGACAATTTTCTAAATCTGGTGTTTTGGCACCAGACTCCTAGCTAATATCACCCCTACAAACCTTCACAGGGAGAATCTGGGGGGCTGGAAGGGACCTCAAAGGCTAATTCCATTTAATGTTAGAATTGCCCAGCAAACAACATTTCAAAAACACATAAAAGCAATTTGAACACTTCAGAGCCACGTATATATAAGGATGGTAACATGATTATCTACATGATCATCTATGTTGCCTGTGGGCAAAGATGTTAGAATTACAATGAAAATAGCAAAGCCAGTAAAGTACTGAGTGCTACTGGAAAGAGGAAACATTCCCAGACCAAGAGGGGAGGAGGAATTGGACACAGATGACAGCCCCCTGAGAGGCTGTCCACATAGTGTCACCTACAGGATGGAAGTGTCAGAGAAGAAATGCAGACACACATACAACAGTGCATGTTTAAAACAAGTCAAAGCCACATCAGTGACATGGCTACCAGCCACAGATGGTTAACATTGTGAATGTTTGCTTTCTTGCCAAGTCACCACATTATTATTAATTGTGTATTAAGTACCCGCCTAAGTACACACCAGAGCTTTCAAAGTTCATGCCTCACCTGCTCCCCCACTTGCTTCTCCCAACACCCACTGGAGGTGAGCTGGACTAAAGAGGGAGCAGAGATTCCAGACAGGAGAGGTAGTGCCCTCACCCCCAGCTGGCTGCTGGCGGACAGGCCCGGGGCCCAGCCTCCTCCTGCTTAGCCTCCCTTTCCTGAGAAACTGGGGTTGAGTCACAGTTTGTGCAGGTGTTTGGGGAGGTAGGGATGGAGGCATGGAGGTTTCTGGGCACCAGCTCCTTGCTCACCCACAGCCTGGTTTTCCTTCCAGATCAACCGGCTGCTGATCGGGCATGACGGCACGGGCATGGGCGCCAGCTGGTTCCTGGCCAGTGTGCAGATCCGTGTGCCCCGCCAAGGCAAGCAGTACACCTTCCCTGCCAACCGCTGGCTGGACAAGAACCAGGCTGATGGGCGCCTGCAGGTGGAGCTCTATCCCAGTGAGGTCGTGGAGATCCAGAAATGTATGGAGGGGGCAGGGGTGGGATGGCAACATCATTCCCCTGTGGAGTGGGGTGGTGGGGTTGGAGGACAGACTGTGGGGCAACTTAGGTCTTATCTCCAAGGGGAAGAGTGAGGGGAGAAAATGGGGGTTTCCCCTGGTACCATGTTTCCAGAAGGGAGGAGGGCTCATTGTACAGATGGGGAAACTGAGGAGTCAAAGGATGAAGCACTTTGTCCTGGGCTAAAGTTAGCACGTGACTTTATAAGAAATGTACATTCTCAGCCCTGTGGACAGGAGGACGTAGTCCATGTCTTCCCCTGGGAAGACTGGCTGAGGAGATAAAGCTGTTTGTTCAGTTATTTATTATATATGTAACTAGAGGCCCGGTGCATGAAAATTTGTGCACTCGGGGGCATCCCTCAGCCCGGCCTGCATCCTCTCGCAGTCCACGACAACCTCCGGGGATGTCCACCTGCCGGCTTAGGCCTGCTCCCTGGGGGATCAGGCCTAAGCTGGCAGTCAGACATCCCTCTGGTAGCCTGGGAGCCCTCGGGGGATGTCCAACTGATGGCTTAGGGGGAATGGGCCTAAGCCGCAGTTGGACATCCTTAATGCTGCCAAGGAGGTGGGAGAGGCTCCTGCCACCGCCACTGCACTCGCAGCTGTCAGCCTGGCTTGTGGCTGAGCAGAGCTTCCCCTGTGGGAGTACACTGATCACCAGGGGGGAGCTCCTGCATTGAGCATTTGCCTCCTGGTAGTCATTGTGCATCATAGTGACTGGTCATTCCCGGTAGTTCTGCTGTTAGGGTCAATTTGCATATTACCCTTTTATTATATAGGATGTTTCTCTGAGCTAGCACTGCTCTAGGCTCTGTGGGGGCAGCCATGAGCAAAACAGATAAAATTCTATCCTCATGGATTTCATATTCCACCAGGAGAGACAAACAATAAATATATAGGGCCAAGTAAGAGTTGTGATGAAAAATGGCATGGGGGTGGGGCCTTTATGGACAGGGTGGTGACATCTGTGAATGAAGGCGAAGTTCAAGGTGACCTGGCCACCCATTGCACATAATGCAAGAGCCATTGGTCATGGTGGGGCTCAGAGAAGCAAGAGATTAACGAGAGGGTCAGGAAGACAGTGGGACCAAAACCTGCTTTTGCTCACTTTCCTCACCTCTGCGTTTCTACATCCACTCTGAAACAAGTGCACAAGGCTCCCTCCATAGGAAGCTTCCCTGAGAGGATCCCCGATACAAACTCACCTCTCTTTTCCAGAACCCTTTGTGTCTTTCCGTGTGTGCATTTTCTGTCCCCAACTAACCTACAGGTTCCTTGAGGGCTGTGTCACATACACATGTTTTGTAATGGTACCCGCTAGTGTGAGGAATCAACTCCTCCCCTCTTTTTATGAATTAGAACTTGATTTCCAACAGAGTAATACAGATACTAGTTAACAACAGAAAGGTAAAAACGCAGTAGTTCCCTTCCTCTGCCCTAGCCCCCTTCTTCAGAGGTAACAACTTTTCAATTACTTTAGCTTTTTCTCCTGAAATGTACCTCCATATTTTAAATAATGTGCTTTATCAACTTCTTGATTTTCTTTTCAGTCAAAGACATTAACTATTGACTTTCTACTCCAGAAAAGGAGGATTTAGCTCTTTAACACATGTGCATGTTTAAGTGTGTGTGTGTGTACACCTACACGCTTCCCCTCCTTCCAGCCCTCAATAAAATTAAGTCAAAATTCAATTTTTACACTATTATGACTATGCAAATATTATTCACTGCTGAAATACCTACTATGCAATGGCTGCATTCCTGCATTGAGCGTTTGCTCAATGTGTGCAAACCCAACAGGAATTCTGTTGATTTTCTCTCTACCTCCTTCTCTCCTAATCTCTTGTATACAATTTTCTGTTTTTTTTCCTGGAGTTTAGTGATAACCTTGTTTTTTCACTTGCATAGTTTTCTATATACCTATCTGGATTTCTATATACCCATCTGTACAGCCACCTGTCTATATAAGTGTGCTAGGACTGCCGTAACAAAATACCAGACTAGGTGGCTTAAACAACAAAAATTTATTTTCCCATAGTTCTGGAGGCTAGCAGTCCAAGATCAGGTGTGACTAGGTTGGGTTTCTTGTGAGGCCTTTCTCCTTGCCTTGCAAATGGCTGCCTTCTCACTTTATGTTCACATGGTCTTTCCTCTGCATGAACAAGTCTGTCCTATTCATCTCTTGTAAAGACACCAGTTATATTGCATTGGGCTCCACCCCAATGGCTTCATTTTAACTTAATCACCTCTTTAAAGGCTCTATTGCCAAATGCAGTCACATTCTGAGATAGTAGGGATTAGGGCTTCGATATATGAATTTGGGGAGACACAGTTCTCCCACAATACCATCTTATCGCCATGTCTCTAGCAGAACTAAACATTTGTGCATGTGTGCAAACCCAACAGGAATTCTATTGATTTTCTCTCTACCTCCTTCTCCCATCTCTGTCTTAAGACATTTCTTTGGGAACCTCTGCCCCCTAGGCTGCCACAAAGCTGTCCTTTTGGTACTCCCTTTCTTACCATCTTTTTGGAAATTCCTCTTTTTTTGGTTGTCCCATTTCCTGGATTTCACGTCTTCCTCTTCTTTGATTTATTTCCTCATTTCAGTAGAACACATTCTCTACTAGTAGCTCCCGGAGAAAAGGTGGAAGAGAAATGGTGAGACCTTGCATGTCTGCCAATGTCTTTCGTCTATTCTCATAGTTGATCAATAGTGTGGCTTGCTACAAAATTCTGAGTTGAACTTTTCCCCTTAGAGTTTAGAAGGAATTTTTCTACTATCTTCTAGCTCCCTGTGTTCCCATTGAAAAGACTGGTGCCATTCTGTGATCCAAGCCCTTAGGGTGTTTTTTTCCCTTCTCTAAAAGCTTCTAGGATCCTATTTTTATCTCTGGCATTCTGAAACTTTATGATTCTTCACTGCCTTTTGTGATTTAGTTTCATCCATGGTTCTTAGAATTCATGGGCTCCTTCCATCCAGAAGCATTTTTTTTTAGTTTGGAGACTTTTTTGTATTAGTTCTTTGACAATTGACAACTCTCTGTTTCCTCTGTTTTCATTAGAACTGAACTCTTAGTAAGATATTGGACTTCCTCTGATTTTCTTACCCTTATATCATTTGTCATTTTGTTCTTTGGAAATTTCCTTTCTGTTCTTCAGAGCTGTTCTTGACTATATCCTTGCTGTGGAATACTTCATTCCAGCGATCACATGCTAATTTCCAATAGCTTGTTCTTGTTCTCTGACTGCTCATTTTTATCTGACCTAATTTTGTATCACCCTAGCTGCTCATTGTTCTGAGAATCGAGGGTCGGAATGGGGTTGGGAGTCCTCTTCCTTCAGAATGCCAGCCTTTACTGTACCCCCTGTTATCCATGTGCTAGCTCACCCTCACTCCCAGCTGAGCCTGGTATTTCTAGTTCAACTTCTTCAGACTTGCAGCTAGTCCTCTTGCTTTCAGCCTCCAGTTTCTCACATTGCCATGGTAATGGAAGATCCTCTTCTTGTTGAAAATAAGTCTTTACTTGAAAAAAAATCATGATATTGTCTTACAGCATTGCTGAAAGGGCAAGTCTTAAAATAGTCACTGAAAAAATATGGCCTCATAGTTCTGAAGGCATTTGGCTCTCCACTGGGAAGCGCCCTCTAGTGGTGCAGACCTGTAACATATTTCCACCCTCTAACACAGTGGTTCTCAACCTTCCTAATGCCGCGACCCTTTAATACAGTTCCTCATGTTGTGGTGACCCCCAACCTTAAAATTATTTTCATTGCTACTTCATAACTGTAATTTTGCTATTGTTATGAATCATAATGTAAATATCTGTTATGCAGGATGTATTTTCATTGTTAGAAATTGAACATAATTAAAGCATAGTGATTAATCACAAAAACAATAATTATATATGTGTTTTCCGACAGTCTTAGGCAACCCCTGTGAAAGGGTCGTTCTACCCCCAAAGGGGTCGCGACCCACAGGTTGAGAACCGCTGGCCCAGGGGGAGGCACACAGCAGAGCGTGCCAGCCCTGTATTGACTATTCCTCATTCCTAGTGCCCGAGGACGCATGTGGTGCAGTGGGCGACTGGGTTTTGGAGTCTGATTGATTGGGTTTGCCACTCCTGACACCGACTCAATTCCTCTATGCCTCAGTTTGTCCACCTGTAAAATGGGGATGATAGTATCTACACATGGTATTGATGAGGTTAGATGAGATAATGCCTGTGAAGCACCAGACACATGGCACAGGCCTGGGAAATATTTTTGTTACTATCATTGCTATTGTTGTGATTACCTAATGTCCCATTTCTCCCCCGAATGTCCCATTTCTCTCCCACTAACATGGCAGTGGTCCACTACGAGGTTGAGGTTTGGACGGGAGATGTGGGCGGTGCAGCCACCACTGCCCGAGTCTACATACAGATCTATGGCGAGAAAGGCAAGACAGAGGTGCTCTTCCTCTCCAGCCGCTCGAAAGTCTTTGAGCGGGCATCCAAGGACACATTCCAGGTGTGTGGGGGGAAGGCAGTGGAAGTGCCAACAGAGGGCCCAGGGGACGCCTGGAAATGAAGGGATTGGACTAGATCAGTGGTTCTCTGGCTTCTTATTAGAATCACCTGCGGAGCTTTAAAGAAAAACTGGTCCGTACCCCGATCAGTTAAATGAGAAATTTATGGGGATTCTTTGAAAAGCTCGAGTAGTGATACTAATATGCTGTCAATTCTGAGAACCGTGGGAGTAGATAAATCTAATTTAGCAAAATATGGCACTAGGCCCGTGGTTACTGCATCCATTTCCAGCCCCGTGGCCTCTGATTCCACAGCTCTGTCGGCCTGAGGGCAGGGCCATCTTCCCAGGCAGGATACTGGGAGGCCTGGGGGTTTCCTGGTTCTGCTTTGAATGCCCTGGGCCTCAGCCCGCCCCTTTGAGTAGAGGAGAAGAGAGTTGAGGGTATGGGCATATTGTTAGCAGGAGAGGAGAATGCAAGGACGGTGCTTATTGGGTGACATATAGAATTTTGATATGAGACATGAGTTCCTGTGTGTGTGTATGTGTGTGTAGGGAACATGATCAGACTGGTGTTCTGTGTGTGTTTGTGTGACACAGCAGCTGAGCCTTTAGTAAAAGTCCTAACCCAGTGCCCAGTAGAGAAGGTCCTGACTGGGCTGGGCCAGGGCTCACCCTCACTCCCAGCTGAGCCTGGTATTTCTAGTTCAACTTCTTCAGACTTGCAGCTAGTCCTTGGTGCACAGAACGCTAGTGCTGGATGGGCTCACTGAGTCCAGCCCCTCCATGCACTGCTGAAGAGGCGGCAGCCCTAGCCTCGGGCCTCTCTGAGCCTCAGATTTTCCACCAGTTCAAACCTAGCTTTATAATGCCTGCCTGGCCTGCTTCACAGTCCCTGGAAGGATCAAAATAGTCCATGTCAGGGAAAGTGTTTGGGAAACTGACCAGTCATGGAGATGTGACAGAGCAGTACATCTTCTGGATGCAGACCGACCGGCTGGGTGAGGCAGATGCATCACGGGTGGCTGACAGGTGGGGAGAGGGGACCAGAAGTGGGCCTCCCTGGGCAGGTTGATCACCCGGACACTGTGACCTGGGAAACACTGAAGAGGAGATCCAAGGTGCTGAGGAAGGGACTAAGCAGATTCAGAGCCCATCCCCTAAGTAGGGGGGAGGGAGGGAGGAAGAGAGAGAGAGAGAGAGAGAGAGAGAGAGAGAGAGAGAGAGAGAGAGGAAAAGGAGAGAAGAGAGAGAAGAAGCAGGGAGATCATCTTGACCATCACAGGGGTTTAGAAAGAAATACATCTGGGTGGAGGGTGGGGCTTGCGAGAGGTCCTCTAAGGTGGGCTGAGAAACAAGGCTGGGCGTGTAGGACAGAGGGAGCTGGTGGAAGCTCTGAGCTTTGAAGCCTGGGACTCTCCATCTGTGACTCCGCACCAAGCCTGTGCCTGGCTCTGCATGGGAGGTGGGAGGACACCAGGGGCCACCCCACCACTGCTCCCCTCTTTGCACAGCTGGAGGCAGTTGACGTCGGGGAGGTCTTCAAGATCCGACTGGGGCACACGGGTGAGGGCTTCTCGCCCGGATGGTTCGTGGACATGCTGTGGCTGCGGCACCTGCTGGTGCAGGAGGTGGAGCTCACCCCCGAGGAGGAGGCCCGGAAGAAGAAGGAGGAGGACAAGCTGCGGCAGCTGCTCAAGAAGGAGCGGCTAAAGGCCAAGCTGCAGAGGAAGAAGAAGAAGAAGAAGGGCAGTGACGAGGAGGATGAGGGGGATGAGGAGTCCTCGTCGGAGGAGTCCTCGTCTGAAGAGGAGGAGGAGGAGTCATCTGAGGAGGAGGAGGAAGAGGAGGAGTTCGGGCCGGGGATGCAGGAGGTGATTGAGGAGTACAAGTTCGATGTCAACCGCTGGCTGGCCAGGGGCAAGGAGGACAATGAAATTGTCGTGGAGCTGGCGCCCTCCGGTCGGTCGGGTCCTGAGCGTAAGCCTGAGCAGGGGTCAGACAGCCCCCCGCCCCCAAGGGAGCCCAGGGAGGGGGAGGTGCCTAGCTCTCCTCTCACATGGGAGCCCCATAGGTGGGCACCCAAATAGCTCTCCTGACATGTGTCCTAAATGCCACCATGGAAGTACCTATCTGGGGTCAGCATTGCGTTTGTCCCAGGGCTCCCAGGAGTGGTTGGCTTAGAGGAGCCCTGATATAACTCAGTGCTGGGGACATAGAGTAGGAGGGCTGCTCAGGGTGAATTTTCCCGGGACTATGACTTCTTGAGATATATAGAAAAGAAAAAAAAAGCATTGGGTGGAGAGAGGAAGGGCAGATTTCGTTCCAGGTTAGTGCAGATGTGGAGGTATCTGTAGACACATCTAGCTTCCACCATCTACCTGGATCCAAGAGACTGATCCTCAGGCCCACTCAGAGGCCCATGTGTCCTCAATGCTGTGTCTGTCTCTGTCTCCAGCCAACACCTACCAGGTCCAGGTTATCACAGGGAATGTGCCCAAGGCTGGCACCAGTGCCAACGTCTTCCTGACCATCTATGGCGAGGAGTACGGGGACACAGGGGAGCGTCCTCTGAGGAATTCAGACAAGTCCAGCAAGTTTCAGCCCGGGCAGGTATGGTATAGTCTTCTGGCCATTGGGTGGGTGATTGGGACTCAGACAGAGGGAGCCCTCTGGTGGTTCCCAAGGCCTCCCCCCAACCCCCTCACCCCCACCCCAGTAGCTGGTAGGTCCAGCAGTGAGCATTGTTCAGCCCAACCAGGTGTCGTGGAAGTGCCTCCTCTGTAAGAACCAACGCTTTCGATGGGGAACGTAAGAAAGGCACAGGTGGGGGGCCAGCTCCATGACCCCACAGGAACTCACCGGAGATAGCATGGGTAGCAGACACTCAGTGCTAAGTGGGTGGAGCAGGGGTTCAGGAAGGAAGCGTGACCATAAGATGGCGCTTTGAGGGACAGGGAGAGATAGAAACAGACTTGGTAGATGAGTATGGTACAGATGTGCAAAGATGTCAGTGAGAGGTGCTCTCCGAAGACAGGACCTCATGACAAAGATGTGGGTAGAGATGTGGAGGCCAGGTTGAGGATACTGAGTCTTCCTGCAGGGCTGTGGTTAAGGCTGAGCCGTGGTGGGCGCTGCCTCTGGGAAGCTTGATGAAACCAACCTAGGGGGTGGGGGAATGAGGGCCTTGAAAGACAGGCTGAGAACTATATCCTGAAGCCACAAAAACTTTTAGCATTGAAAGAAATGCACTCTCCTTCCTTGTATAGTGGGAAAGCATGAAAAATACAGCTGCCTCCTTTGTCCTTAGAAATTGCACAATATCCTCTGGCTAGAAGACTGTCCCTCACATCACCTTTCCCATTCTAAGCCAGGTTCCCTCATCCACACAGAGGAGGAAAGAAAGAAATCAAATTCATTAAAATACTTTTGGACTCAACACTGATTTATTTCCGAGAGCCCCGGTTTTTCTTGCTTCCCATGACTTAAGGATCATGGTTTATTTCTGTTTTAGTACTTTTCTTGAAAAAAAATTATAGCCACTATGATCTGGGATTAAAGAGTTTAAAAAGTGATAGCTAAGAAGACCCTATTCACTCATCTGTTTCCTGCTTCCTCCTGTGGGTATACGTACACTCGTCCACATTCAGTCTTTCCACCTCAATAGTGAGCAAGTCCAGTACTTCTGTTTCTGGAAATCACTTTGGATTTACACTTTGGCTCCGAGAAGGTCTTAATTAAAATGTGTGGCTGAAGGAGTTTATGCACACATGTACACACATAGCACATATCCAAGCAGCAGTTCACCCTCCTGCCCAAAACATATATCCCACAACATAAAATCCATGTGTCCCTTCCTGGTTTGGGTCTCACAATAGCCTCAGATCCTGGGACGGTGAAGCTGATGCAAGGTGGAGAGGGTACCACTCTCTGAGTGCTACCCTGGCCCTTTTCAGACAGACACTTTCACCGTTAGTGCCATTGACCTGGGTCCCCTGACCAAGATTCGGATTGGCCATGACAACGCAGGCGGCAGCAAAGCAGGATGGTTCCTGGACAGAGTAGACATCACCGACATGAACAATGAGACCACGTGAGTGGGGCCGGAGGGGAAGGAGGACAGGTCATGCTTGCCACTAAGATAGTCTTGGAATGAGGGCTGAGGGTGGGGTGGCTGTGATGCCTGAGGGTGGAGGTAGTGGGGGGGGGGGCTGTAATGTAGGTTTGGTCCATGTAACTGGCTAGATGGGCATTGCCTCCCTCCCTTCCCTCTCATTGGGCAGCCCCCTGAGTTCCTTGCCATCTCAGGTAGCAGTCTGATAGAACATCCAATCCAGTTCTTGAGGTCCATCAACTCAGAACGTTGGGTTTTCCTTCCCTGCCAGACCATCACTGGCCCACTCTCCATGGCCAGACTTAGTCACCTATATGTCTCTCCAGGTATAAAGCGACTTCCAGTACATTGTTCTAATGTTCTAGGCCACCTGTAAAGGCCAGATAGTAAATATTTTAGGCTTGGGGGCCACTCAGCCTCTGTCACACCTGCCTGACCTTTGCAGGAGGAAAGCAGCTGTAGATGATTCCTAAATGAGGGGCTGTGGCTGTGCTCCAGTAAAGCTTATGGACATTGAAACTGGAATATCATGTCATTTTCACATGTTGCAAAATATCATTGTTCTTTAGAATTTCCCCCAACCATTTAAAAATGTAAAATCCATGCTTAGTGTGTGGAATGTACATCAGCAACGGTGGGCAGCTTTGGCCCACGGGCCCACTGTGAGCTGGGTTGGAAAGGGGGGACTTTCCTCCCGACAGGTGAAGGATCGCCCTCAAGGGAAATACAACTATAGCCCCAGAATCAAATTGTGCCAGAACCAGGACCAGGACTCCAGACCATCAGTGATGAATGTGCTATGCAGTATTTCTAGCAATAGACCCCATTGCCTTTTGGGATGTGCTGGAGGCAGGGGAGAGGCAGAGGGGAAAGCAAGGAAGATCCTAAGTGGGTGTTGTTGCTGCCAAGGGCCTGCCAGTGCCTGGGATGTAGCGGACACCCAATAAAAACATATTTGTAATGTAAACAACTTCTTGGCCTTTAGCCTGGTGTCTCTGGGAGCATGTTCTCTTCCTGGCTTTCCTCTATGCAGGGTAGGGGGTGAGGAGGCTCACCCCTCTTCCCACCTCCTTCCTGCCCCATCAGCCCCAGAGATTGCTCCAGATGGGAACACTGAGGCACAGCTCTCACATGGCCTGACATCATGGATTTCTATGAGGCCGTCGTGATGGTGCCAAAGAGCCATTAGACAACCCCATGCTGGGATCCAGGGTCCTGACCTGGGGTAGGTCCTCTGCCAGGAACTGGCCAGGTTACCCTGAGCAAGTTGCTCCATCCTCATGGCCTTTCATTTGCTCTTTGGGTAAATGGGCTTAATGATGCCAGCCCAGCTTACTTCTCCAGATGTTCTGAAAATCTAAGGCATTTAAGCTGGAAAAGATAAGTGTTGCAGAAAACGTAGGGACAGGGACAAAGTGTGAACATTGCTGCTACCCCTTGCAGCTCTGTTAGGCTCAGTTAAATCTGTTCCATTGATTTAGCATTTCTGGGCCAGCCCAACAATTTTTAAATTATTGTACCTTTATAATCTCTTTTTAATATCTGTCACTACTTGGCCTCTTTCATTATTCTTCAAAAATATTAGCTAGTCTTACCTTTTCAAATTAAGACATGTGATTTGAAAAAACTATTGGAATTTTGATTGTTATGCCATTAAATGTATGTGTGGGGAACTGCATATTTAAAATATTAAGTGCCACCCGCAAGGTACACATTTCCATTTACCCAAGAGTTTCTTTAGGTATCTCAGTAATGCTTTACAATTTTCTACACACAGCTGCTACACATTCCTGTGTAGTTTACAACCAGGTATTTTAGTTTTATCACTCTTGGGAATGGAACCCCCTCATTACTCATCTCTCTTCCTCCCCATCCTTCTTCCCTCCTTTCTCCACTCCTTGCTCCCCTCACTGCCTCCTCTTCCTCACCCTCCTTTCCTGTTGTGTGTTTATATGTCTTCATTTCCTTGTATTGAAGCCACAGTAAGGGCTCTGTGTGCAACCCTCTCTGCTAAAGTAGTCTGGCTAACAGATTAGCTCCAGAAAGGGTTGGAGCAGTCCCCAGGAGCCCCTCTTCACTAGATGCCTCCAGTATGATCCTGATTGAGGGTCAGCTGTGCCCCAGGCTCTGCTACACAGCATTTTTAATGGGTTGTCTGGAGACTCATCCCCACATTTGTTCTCTGCAAAAGGCAAGTGACCCTGCTGGGGTGATTACTAGGCTAGGTAGGATGGGGGCAATGTCGTGGAGGGCAGACAGGGGAGCATTTGGGCTCCCCACTGAGGGCCTCTAATTTCTCAGCCCATGACTATTCCTTCATGAGACCTTTCCACGGAGATATTCCCAACCTCTCCTCATTCCCCACCCCCACAGGTACTACTTCCCATGCCAACGCTGGCTGTCAGTGGAGGAGGATGATGGCCAGGTGTCCAGGGAGCTGTTGTCAGTGGATGAGTCCTATGTGCTGCCGCCGAGCGAGGAGGACGAGGAGGGTGGGGGTGGTGGTGAAAACAACGCCCTCGACAACATGGGCCTGGAGCAGAAAGGTTTCCTCAACTAGGGCTGATTTCTTCCCTCCAGCATCCCTCCCCTTTGCCTCTGCCCCATCCTAGGTCTCCATCTTCCCTCCTTCCCCTGTGAACTTTGGATACTTCTTCCTCTGGCATCCTATCTGTACTTCCCTCTCATTCTTCCATGGCAAGAATGGGGAGGTGGGTGAGCATATTCATACATGTCCAGCATAAGCCTGGGTATGTACAGAAAAAAGGTATGGAATGAAATAGAATATGATAGGATAAGGTAGGGTAGAATAGAATAGAATAGAATAGAATAGAATAGAATAGAATAGAATAGAATAGAATAGAATAGAATAGAATAGAATACAAGAGCTGGTTCTGACTTGGCCTTGTATTCTCCCTTCCAGGAACATTAGAGGCCCTTAATACATTTTTGTCAAGAAGAAGAAAGAACTTTCAAGAGTTCTGTGGTGTTTGTGCTCCCTTCCTTGCAACTCAGATTCCCAAAAGTCTTCTAAACCTGGAGGAGTCAGACTAAGGTTTCTGGATGATGAGCCTCTGACCCTCACAGTCACCCAAGTCTCCCCTAAGCATCCTACAACTCTATTGGTTGAGGGCTTCCAGTGTGAGTTGGAGGTAAGGGAGACCTCATCTCTGCTTTCAGGATGTTTCCAGACTAAAGGCAACTGCAGAGCAACACATCCTGCAAGCACAGTGCTTCATAGGAATGGTCAACATGAACATAGAAACACATTCAGTATGTTTCTCTCTCCTTCCTGCAGGGGAGGAGCCATCTGCCACTCACTTCTCCACACTCCTCCCCTGCAGATAAATCTACCACATTCCAAGTGACCATAAAGACTGGGGACAAGAAGAATGCAGGCACAGATGCCAATGTCTTCATCACGCTCTTTGGTACACAAGACGACACTGGTAAGAAAACGGTGCAGGTCTGAGGTTCACCCACATTATCCCCAGAGAGACTGGAAGACTCAGCAGAATGTTCCAAGGAAATCCTGGTTGTCCCTCGCTCCCACCCTCTCTTTTAAAAAAAATCCCTTTTAAGAATCCCCCTTTATCATTTTATTGTATTTTACCATGGGAAGAACACTTAGCATGAGATCTATCCTCTTAAACTTTGTATGTGCAATACATTATTGTTGGCTATAGGTATGTGTTGTATGGCAGATCTCTAGAATTTATTAATCTCACTAATCTGAAAAGTTATCCCTGTTGATTAATAATTCCCCATCCACCCCTTTTGACATTTGAGGAAACCAAACCTCAGAAAATTAAACCATTTGCCCAAAGTCGCCCAGATGTTAAGTGGCAAAGCCAGGCATTGGACAAGGTCTGTCTGTTAAGAGTCTGTGAATATCAGACTTTCTACCTGGAGAGGGCTCAGAGCTGGGACTTACAGGGGTAAAGGAACTTGAAGACAATGTGGTACATGCTTAGGCCAGAGGGGATGGTGATGATATTGAGACCACCTCAGATTTCAGACTGATGCCACAGCCAAGGTCCCAGGACAGATTGCATATGTGAGATGGTTGGTGGGGGGCATTGGAAGCCATGCCTTCCACATGCCTCACCCTTCAGGGGAGCCCCTGTTTCCCCAGGGAACATGGGGAAGGTGGCTTTCTCACTGGCTTCCCCCCAGGTGTAGAGACGTGAGCGGTATGGAAGGAGAGCAGCCATTGACTTAGGGCCTCACCACTTTCTCCTGGGTGATCTCAGATAAGGCACCTGGCCTGTGGGTGTGTCTCCTTTTCTTTAAATACAAACTGGAAGCAAACATACATACCTCAGAGGGTTATTGGGAAGCTCAATAAAGAGATACCCACCAAAATAAAATATTCCAAAGGTGCCCAGTGGGTGGTACTTGCACAGTCTAAAGCTGATGAAAATTCAAAAGTTGGTCATTATGAGGAAAGACTAAAAGGGTTGGGCAGACTAGATTTGAAAGGTCTCAGGGCCAGCCAATCATGTTGAGGTCATTTGGTTGACAGGAATGGCCCTCCTGAAATCCTCCAAGACCAATAGCAACCCGTTTGAGAGGGACAGCATCGATGTCTTCACAGTGGAAGCGCTGGACCTGGGAGATCTATGGAGAGTCAGGATCGGCCATGACAACTCAGGTCTGGCTTCCCTCCCTCTGCTCCCTGCTATGAACTTAGGGACCACAGACAGGTCCCAGTGTGTGTCTGGGAAAGAATCAGGGGGAAATTTGGATGTTATCTGCCTTTTATAATTACACAGCTTCCTAAATCCTTGCAGCCCAGTGGAACCCTGGCTGCATGCAGGATTCTGATCTAATTGGTCTGGGGTGGGGTCTGGACACTGATGATTTAAAATACTTTCCTTAAACCTCCAACCCCAGTAATTTTAATGTGCAGTCAGATTTGAGAATCCCTGATCTAGCTCAGTGGCTCTGAAATTTGAGTGTGTATCAGAACCACCTGGAAGACTTATTAAAACACAGATTTCTAAGTCCTATCCCCAGAGTCTTTGAATCAGCATGTCTGGGTAGGGTCCAAGGGTTCATATTTCTCACATCTGATGCTGAGGCTGCTGGTCTGGGGACCCCACTCTGAGAACCACCGATCTAGCCAATTCTTTCTAGAAGCCGCTGACACTACTAGTAAAGCATGTGCCCAAGTTTGTTCTTTCTCAGTAAAATTGGACTCATTTACTTGGTCTTCAAACCATGTCTTCTAAGCCCACAGAAGGAGGCCCTCCTCTTAGCACCTGGGGCTGAGGGGCTGGGTTCTCGGTTTGGCTGCTATGGCCTTTGTTAAGCCTGAGCACTCCTTTTCCCAGGAAGAAACATTGATCTTCACTGATTTCCCTTCTCTTTGTGAATCACAAACTGAGGCTAGGGAGCTGCCATGGGGTGAAATTAACACAGTCTCTTTCTGGCACCTCTGGGTTCCTTGTTTGGAATGCCTTCCACCCTGGACAGTGTCCTTGCTTCCCTCCCCTCAGACTCTGCCCTCCTGTCATCTCTTCTCCATGCTCCTTTGCTCTTGCTAATGCCACTGACAGCAGCCCGGGGTGTGATCCAGCGTCAGCTGGGTACGTGTTTTTACAGGCATCATTTTAGCAATGCTCTGCGCGAAAGGGATGACCCGTTCATGGTGGAGCTGTAGGCGTCAGCCATTGAGTAGAGAAGGACGCGTGGAGTCCCTGACATTACCGATAGGAACCCACCATATCGAAGTCCTTGATCGGTTCTGTGTCTCCTCTCCCTCCCTCCAGGCAAGGCTCCAGGCTGGTTTGTAGAGTGGGTAGAGGTGGACGCCCCATCTCTTGGAAAGTCCATGACGTTCCCCTGCGGCCTCTGGCTAGACAAGAATGAAGAAGACGGTGCCATCGTCAGGGACCTCTTCCACGAGGAGCTTCAGACGAGGCTGTACACGCCATGTAGGAACCACACACAGCAAGTCTGGCCCTGTTTCCAGATCCCATCACCCACCCTCGCAACTCAGTTCCAACCCCTCCTCCAGTGTCCACTCTGGGCCAGGCTGACCTGGGAGACTGGGTCTCTAGCTCCTTTTCCAAACTCTCTGGGTCCTGTGAAGGCTGTGGGCTGAGCCCTGGACCCAGGAAAGAAAATATGGGACTTATTCCAAACTCCACCCCAAACTGGCTGGTGAGAACAGGTAGAGAGCCTGACCTTTCCCCATCTGCCAAAACAGAGATATTAGAGCAGGGTGGTTGTAAGACCCCAAAAGGAAGAATGATAAAGGTCTAACTGTGAGTTATTGTCATCAGCCCCATCACCCGTCCCCATTCCAGTCATTACATGCTGGAGAGGCACCACTATAAGATTTTATCCTGATTGGGGACAAATAAAAGAGAAGGTAAATGTAATTTCTTTTACCACTAAAGGAAGAGAGGAAGGGAAATAATTGGGTGAAGTTTTGACATTTTGCTCCTCTATCATCATCAGAAAGTATGTATTAAATGTTTCTATGCATATAGGTAAATACTAGGTACTGGAACTCAAACTGAAGTCAACCATACTATTAAAAACTGTCTGAATATTCTAAAATCTGAACTAAACCCAGAGAGTATAATTTTTTAAATCAAATAATTAGCTGTATTAAAATATTTCCCTCCACGCAACTCATACTTAGTATAAATCAGTTAACAAAAAAATTTTTAAAAAATCTTTTGCCTACAGCAATTAAACTGGCAATGGTCAGATCGTCAAAATGCTTCCCAGTCTAAAGCCTAAAATAAAGTGACATTTTCTTCAAGTAAAGTCCCTGCATATACAAAGCAAATTCTAGGTCCAGCCTCTGCCCCAGGACTGGCCTGCAGCCTAGACAGACACACCGCCAGGCAGATGCACACAGCTGGCGGCAGCATTGGGTGGGAGCCTTCAGGACAGAAGTGCTCACTCCTCCCTTTGAGCCTAGGACAGGCCTTGCTCTTTACAGAAAAGAAAAAAAGAAGAATTTGTATGGCCTGACCTTGAATACATTCAGTTCGAGCCTAATATTAAAATTGAGCCATCTGCCCTTTGTCCTGCATTCACATTTGTCAAAAAGGGGAAAAAAGGGCAGGACTTGACTTACAGACCAATGAGCTGTGGAGGCCCCTTCAAAGTGCAGCTCTCCCCAGGTGGGGACACAAGGAGGAGTCTGCTGCCCAGAACCCACTGCCCTGATAGGGAATGTCCTGGGGCCCAAAGCCAGGAGCTCCAGGGGCTGGGAGGCCGTGGCTCAGGAATGGTGGGAACAGGGCCCAGGCATCCTCATCGGGGCCTGGAAGGACCCAGGGCGGTTCATCAAGGCTGCCAATACACGTGAAACCACACGGTAGAGGCATATCAATGAAGAAGGGAGCTGTTGTCATGCCTGACCTCATAGGCTTCAGGGGGAGGTGGGACACAGCCCGGAGCCTGGAATGTCAGCATCGTGCCATGTCAGGGCTGGGAGAAACCTCAGTTTTCAACCTATGTTCTGAGGATCCCAGGTGTTGAAGGGGTGTCTGAGGGCAGCTGGTGGAAGGAGGGGGCTGAGAAGGGACAGTCCTCCGCCCCCCAATTCATGCCATCCAGAGAAGCGCCTTAGCTTTAAAAAGTCAAGTGTTTTTTTTCTGAATATTCTTGATAAATATATTTATACAAATTCTGCAGTTAAGGAAGCTGAAAGCCACATATCTATCTAGTTAAACCCCCTCATTTTCTAGGCAAGGAAACTGAGGCCCAAAGAAGCATAACCACTTGCCCAAGGACACACAGCAACGCAGTGGCAGAACTAGAAACCAGGAAGCGAATTGAAGCCCAGGCCCAGGAAAATGGGTGGAGGGTGGGCTGTTCCTGCCAGACATTTTCCAGAGATTTTCCCACTGCCACCTAGTCTCAGGGAAGCTCAAACCCATTGCCAGCTTCTCTGCTCAAGGCCTCACAAGCCGTAGGCTATGGTAAAGCCCAAGAGAACTAAGAAGGGGGACCCCATGCTGCAGAGAGAGAGCACCTCCATTATTGCCTGGGGGCCTGGAAGAGCTGGGACATGTTTCCCCTTAACCCACTGTCCAGGCCCTCATGGGACCAGCGGTGTCCTGCTTAGGCTGCTCCTCCCCGTGGCTTGTGGGTAGGCATCAGTACTCACTCCAGTTCATGACAATAGCACCCATAGAGGTTGGCTGCACAGGATTTGGGGTCGGACATTTCTGGGTTCAAGTTCAAGTTCCACCACTGACCGGCCATATGGTGACCTGGGAGTAGTTGCTTCACCTCCCTGGGCCTTGGTTTTCTCATTTGTAAAATTCAGTACAACAATACCTACTCCACAGGGTCACTCTGAAGGTGACATGAGATAAGGAATATAAAATGCTTAATACTTACTCAGCGAACGATAATGATTACTATTAAAAATATTATTACTATAGTTTCACAGCAAGGTAACCATGACAATAAATGAAAAGCAAATTCTTCCTCTGGAGAAGGCTGTGCCACCTGTGAGGAGGTGACTTCTAAAGCGACTCCTTTCAAGGTCAAGATCATAGGATAGGGTACATTTCCTCTTGAACTCTTCTCTGGGTTTTCAATGTGACCCATAGTAAACATACATATTTGTACACAAACTAGAGGCCCAGTGCACAGATTTGTGTACCGGTGGGGTTCCTTGGTCTGTCAGCTATCCGACATCCCCAAGGGGTCCTGGATTGCAAGATGGTGCAGGCCAGGCTGAGGGACCCCATCGGTGCATGATCAGGCTGGGAAGGGACCGCAGAAGGGCTCCAGGGCATATCCGGCCCATCTTGCCCAGTCCCAATTGGCCGGACCCCAGCAGCAAGCTAACCTACTGGTCGGAGCGTCTGCCCCCTGGTGGTCAGTGTGTATCATGGAACAGTTGAACAGTCGAACACTTAGCATATTAGGCTTTTATTATATTGGATGTGAAAAATTAAAATGCCACCAAAACAATGTTACGTCACTGTAAAATAGCACATGAAGGTCAGGTCCCTGGGCAGCAGCATCTCCTGGGAGGTGGTCTGGGGCAGTGGTGCTGTGAAGAACTTGACCTTGCCTATGTTTGTTTTCTATTCTCACTTTCCCTCTGGCTTTCCCCTAGTTGTCCCTTACGAGATCACCATCTACACCAGCGATGTCTTTGCCGCCGGGACAAATGCCAACGTCTTCATTGTCATTTATGGCTGCGATGGCCTGTGCACCGAGCAGAGGAACCTGTGCACCAACAAGCGGGAGCAGAAGATGTTCTTTGAGAGGAAGTCTGCCTCCCGCTTCATTATGGAGGTATGTGGGCTCAGCAGGCTCGGGGAGCCAGGCCTGGGGGGTGAGGTGGGCCCAGAAGACCAGCAAGTAGATGGAGCCCTGCACTCAGAGGCAGGCATGTCTGACGGGCTGCTGTTAGAGAGAAAGATGGGCAGCTCATCAACCTCTCTTGGTGTCAATACATCCAAGAATCTGGGAGAAGGGTGAGCCTTGCCCTATCCCTCAGAACTGGTGTCAGGATCAAAGGCTTTGGGTTGGGGCGCCAGGTGGCAATTGGGGGGGGGGGGGGGAGAGTGTCTGTAGGATGCTGTAAGAACCTATCAGGAAGACATCTGACTTTCTGGTGGTGGTCAGGGGGCTTCCCTGAGGAAGTGATCCTTGAGCTAAGACCTGAATGATGAGGTAGAGCAGACACTGATTTATGTAAAGAAGAGGAAAGGGAGGGGCAGGGAAAGCATGTGCAAGGGCCCTGTGGCAAGAAAATGTAAAATCTAAGGGACTGGAATTTGAGGGATATAGAAGATGAATGACTAAAGGGGGAGGGGAATCTTGGGGAGCCAAGGAGAAGGTCAGGCTGGCAAGACAGGGCATGGGTAGAACCAGAACTCACCTTCTGATACCCAAGTCAAGTCCTCAGGCAGGAAATGAGCTGCTACAATGATAAGAAATGACAGGCAAGGAGATGGGCTCCACCATGAAAAGAGGGGGCAGCCTCCCAGAGGTTGACTGGATGAAGGTGATTGAACTGAGACTAGGCTGCTTTTAAGTGGGGCGGGGGTAAGGGAAGCATGAACAGGGCATGTGTAGAGGAGAGTGGGGGCTGGTTTGGGGTGGGCAGTGGGGATGTACTGGGGGAAAGTGAGTCCTGGAAGTTCAAAAGAACTCAAGGCTGGTGCCCTGGGAGGCAGGATTTTGCTTGGGTTGTACTTTCTTGGACCTGTCAGCCAACATCTGGTGCGTTTTCTCCTTTCCAAAGCTAGAAGACGTGGGGGAAGTCATTGAAAAAATCCGGATTGGCCATGATAACACAGGCATAAATCCTGGGTGGCACTGTTCCTATGTGGAAATCCGCAGGCTCCTCCCAGATAAAGATGTGAGTTTCTGATTGATCTGTCCTGCTGTTTGTTGTTGTTTTTTTCCCTTTCCAGAAGAGATTCCAGGAAGATTCATTATAAGAGCCTGCAGCCTTATTAAGTTAAGATAAACTCTTCTGAAAAAAATTCCCTCAGTTCACTTCGAGTGCAGAAACTAGCTGAAGTCCCAGGTGGAATCTTTTAGAAATTGCTTTAGGCGTCAAGGAGGAGGGTCTGGGCAGCCAGTCTCTGCTCCCCATCCCAAGGTCATGCATTACTGAGTGACCAAGACTGCCCTTCCTGCCGCTCAAGGTCAACCCACAGACAGAAATCCACCCGAACAACTTGGAAAAGATTCTGAAACGACAGAATTCTAAACCCAGGAGGCAATCGTAGCTATGGATAGGAGTGACTTGGTAGAAATTTAAAAATACACACCCCTCCCCTTACCCTTTGAATCTGAGTCTCCGGGATGGGGTTCAGATATTTATTTTTCAGGGACTCTGGGAGCTCCAACCTTCAAGAACCAACCACTGATGTGGTTGTGTAAGACTCGATCTGCTGGAATTGGGCAGGGCTGTGGCTTTTGCATTATCTATGGGCCTCCAGGACCCTTGTCTTTGGTCCCCATGAGTGTTGACATGCTGATGAACCCCTGAAGTGGGCAGTTTCCTCAGTAAGTGCTAATTTTTCTCTTTCCTCCTCATCCCAGGGTACAGAGACGGTGACTTTCGCTTGTGATCGATGGCTTGCCACCTCGGAGGATGACAAGAAGACCATTCGAGAACTGGTTCCTTTTGACATCTTCACTGAGAAATACATGGCAGATGGGTCCTTAAGGCAAATCTACAAGGAAGTAGAGGAGCCATTGGACAGTAAGTGTGGTGTCATCACCCTCATCACCTCCCTTGTAGGGCACCTGCCCTGTGCCAGGCAGAGCCTTTGCACCCAGGAGGAAGAGTCTATTATTACTTTCATTCAATGGAGGGGGCAACTGATGCTCACAGAGGTTACATAACTGCCAACGTTCCCACAGCTAATAAATGGCAGGTCTATTCTTCAAAGTCTCACTGCAGGGTTTGTACTCAAATCCTTTCCTGGTGATGATACATCCAGATGTGTGTTCTCCTGTGCCTGCATTATCCTGGTCCTGTTCTCTCTTTTCTCTTGGTTTATTTGGCTACAATCTGTGGGGCTGGTCCCCTCTGCTCTTGCTGGATCCAGGTGTTCCCATCAAGGATGAACCCTGAAACATCTTGGAGTCATCCGTAACTGGGGCTGTTGTGTATTTGTTCTCAGGGGCTGGGTGCAGCTCCAGAGCGTCCAACGTCATGGGATTCTCTTCTGCTGTGCCAGTTAACTGGGCCCATTCCTACGGCTGTGGTTTTCTCTGTAGGATTTGCACCAGCCGGATCACATTCTATTCTTCTTCCATTGCTGTAGTACCACCATTTTCTTGTTCTTTCCCTACCTTTCTGAATGCTATTTTCCTTTCTCATGCCATGTGGCATTGCTCCAGGCTCAGTCCTCAGCTTTGTATGCTCCTTTCTTTCTACACTGTGTGACTGTGAGTGAACACACACACACACACACACACACACACACATGCTCACACATACCCATTCTTCCTGGTCCACATGGGTGGAGTCATACCTCTGTTTGGACCAGTGATGCCATTGTCCATGTCCACCCCCATGTTGTTCACCGCTGGTCAGCTGTGTCAAAAATCAACCTCACCTGCAAAAAACAGGCTTTCCTCCACTGATCACATACAAAAGAATACTGTATTTTATCTTTGATACAAGATCAGAGATGCTCCAAAACCTTGGAAATCCAGCTTATGTTTGTTGCACTGCCTTCTTGAAAAAAAAAAAAAAACTGGAATAAAATTCAAGATTACAGACCCCATATGGAACCAGAAGGATATAAAATAGCTCTAACATTTCCTTTCATCCGAGTTGCCACTGCCTAGTGATTGTTTTTGCATCTGGGGGATAATTCCCTTTTGTACTTGCACCCAGAGGACACTCTGGGGAGCTGTCGCACTGGCCCCTTGGGTTGCTCTGTTTTAATAGCATGTCGCAAACCTACTCTGTGCTTGGTTGTGTTTCTAGGGAAACTTCTTTCCACTGAGAGCTGTGCTGCCTGGGTGGGAATGGGAGGGAGGAGGATCCAGAAATAGCCAGATTTGACTGCACAGCCGCATTGCTCAATACTCAGAAGTGGAATCCGTTTTCCTAATTCCCAAAAGACTGGCTGGAGCAGTGGGGGTGGAAGAGGAGAGCAAGAGGGCATTTAGTCACAGTTCCTGGTGACATGGCACCCCACTCTGGGGCAAGGGCTCCTAGAAAATGTCCTGCCTGGGTGTGGAGCAGGGCTGGATGCACAGCCAGGAAACAAATGGAGAGAAAAATTGGGGTGGAGAAGGGGGAGGGGAGGAGAGTCAACTGTTATGTTTAAACTGTGACAAAATCCCTGCTGTGACTCATGTCAGTATTAACCAGACAAGCTTGGGTAACGCTGACTTTTAAACACCAAAGAGAAGATTTTATTTGTGATGCAACACATGAAATGCTGAGCAGGTTCTGCACTGAGCTGAGTGGGGTGGGCATGGGGGGCAGGGTGACTAGTCCTGGTTCCTGCCCCTGAGGGAGGCAGGCCTCCGAGAGCCATTCTCACAGTGCACCTGCGAGGTTTGGAGAGCAGAGTGCTGGGTGTGACTATGCAGACAGGGCAGGTGGGTGGGGAGAAGTTGGAAAAAAGGGTGCAAGGGGGATGATCTCAGGTTTGGGTGTGAGATTGTGACTGTGTTCTAGTCTAGGGGGGTGTGTCCCCTAGGTCAGCAGTTGCCAACCGGTGGTCCGTGGACCACTGGTGGTCCGTGAGGTCTGAAAGGTTGGCGACCACTGCCCTAGGTGACAGAGGTGTGAACCCAGAGCACAGGAGGACACTGGGTTGGAGATATGGACTCATGGACCTCATGGAAGTCAGCACCCAGGGCTTGCAGGGTGAGAGCCGAGGGCAGCAGATAGGACCAGGTGACAGTGTCATGGGCACGGAGGCAGAAGATCAGGAGCCATATGCTGCTCAAGAGGGAGCAGCCAGAGAGGTTGGAGGGGAGCAGGGGAGAAAGTGCCGTGGAATGCTGGGAAAATGAAGGAACCTAGGAGCCATGCGTGGGCATGTATGCATCCATAGCCATGCTATGAGCAATTCACAGCACCTTCCTTTTCTAAATTTAATTAAACGTGGCTCTGCGCCCATTTGCAAGGTTGGTAAGAAAGTCCATCTCACTCCCTGCACAGAGGGGGATCCCCTTCCAAGGGTCTTATAAGAATCCTGAGGCTACAGACTACGAAGCGCACATAGGCAGGCAGTTCCCGAGTCTTCCCCCGAGAAGCCGTAGAGGGTGGACGGTTTGAGGGGTGCTGGGAGAAGCCTCCATCCTTTGAGTCTTTTTTTTTTAATCTTTACCCGAGGATATTTTCCATTGATTTTCAGAGAGAGTGGAAGAGAGAGGGAAAGACAGAAAGAAATATCGATGTGAGAGAAACACATTGATTGGCTGCCTCCTGCAGGCGCACCACCAGGGCACCTGCTAGGGAGGAGCCTGCAACCGAGGTACATGCCCTCGACCAGCGCAGGCTGACACTATCCACTGAGCCAAACCGGGTAGGGCCATCTTTTGAGTCTTAGAGACCACCTTTGTCAGATCAGATGGGCAACTTCCCTCTGGTGAATCCACGCGGAATTGAGCAGATAATAGGAAAACACTAACTCCCTCTTGAGCCCTGTGCCAGATGCCTGAACCTCCAGTTCCCTCAAACCTAAAGTGACGCCATCTTTTTTTTCCCTTTGTCCATCCCTCTGTCTGTTTTTCTGTCCATGTGCCGGCCCAGTTGTGCTGTACTCGGTGCAGATCTTCACAGGAAATGTTCCCGGGGCAGGAACGGACGCCAAGGTCTACATCACCATCTATGGAGACCTGGGCGACACCGGGGAGCGGTACCTCGGCAAGTCGGAGAACCGCACCAACAAGTTTGAGAGAGGGACGGTAGGAGGGCCCACGAAGTCGACCCCCTTCCCTTCTCCTCCTCAGATAACATCCCACACATGAAACTGCCATAGTTATTGCCCTGTTCCCCAAGCGCTAAACACCGGATGGCTCCAAATTTTCCACTGTAACAATTATCCTGCAACAGACATCCTTGCTCACCTGAGAAAGTGTCCCCCCAGGAAGTGGAATAAGGTGTGCTCATTGTTGCTCCAATGCACTCAGTCCCTAGCCAGTGCCCCAAGGCCTGCGCGAGTCCACACTTGCTCTCAGCCATGCATATTCACCTGCAATTCCTCAGCCCGAAGACTGGCCTGCCCTGGCTGCCTGGATGGCCCAGCCCCCCATCTTCATCTTAATGCCACCACCTGGAGAGTCTTCCCAGCCCTGCCTCCAGCCCTACCACAGGTGGTCACTTCCACCACCTGGGCTGTCCCAGGGAGGAATCCTGTAGTATTTAGCTCTGGGCTCCGGACTACACTCAGCACAGTGACTCAGCACATTTTTCAGAAGAAAAGTGCGTGTCACTCGAGGTTACCTGTCCCTCCTCCTCCTCCTCAGGCTCCTACCTGCCACGTTCAATTTGTGTTCTGACTGCACTTTACTCAAGGCCAAGAACTCCACATCTCACTGAACAATCCCCAAAGAATCCAATTACCCGAGTGTAATGTCACTTTACTGAAGGCATAATCAGGTGCACAGAGAAAGGCTTTATGTCACACCCTACACAAACCTTCCTGAACCCCCACTCGAGATGATGTCCCCCGCACTCTCCTCAGCCTTGCCTCCACCAGAGCCTGCACCCTAAAGGCTGGCCCTCCACTGCCTCCCAGCTTCCCCATGGAAATTTCAGGCCGCTCCCATCATTCAGAAGGACTAGACCTCGTCCTCAGCTCTTACCCTCCAGCCTCCAACCTGAATTCATGCTGATACTCAACTAAGGACGCCCAGTTACCAGGACATCCCACCCCACTCACACAGCTCATCGGGTCCATCTTCCAAACACCCACAGGGATTTCCCCAAAGGACCTGGACTGCAGAACAGGGCCACATGCAAGCGAGGCCTTGGGATACCAAACTCTCCGGGTTAGAGATTTGGGCCTGGAGGGCTCCCCAGCTGGGAAGGTCTGCTTAGCTCGACGACTGGGGGGTGTGGAAGGTGCTGGATGGACGGGGTTGGAGTGGAGGGAGGTGGGGAACCCCCACCCAAGCCCCCACATCTGGACTCCCCAGGCCGACACCTTCATCATCGAGGCAGCTGATTTGGGCGTCATCTACAAGATTAAGCTCCGCCATGACAACACCAAGTGGTTCGCGGACTGGTATGTGGAGAAGGTGGATATCTGGAACGACACCAATGAGGACGAGTTCCTGTTCCTGTGCGGGCGCTGGCTGTCCCTGAAGAAGGAGGACGGGCGACTAGAGAGGCTCTTTTATGAGAAGGTGCGGGAAAGGCAACGGGGGGCTGGGCTCAGCCAGGCCTGCCTATCCTCATACCTGGGGGAGACCCGAGGGAGGCAGGTGCGGCAGGTGGAGGGGGTCTGGTCGTGCTCTCCCCACAGGAGTACACAGGGGACCGGAGCAGCAACTGCAGCAGCCCGGCCGACTTCTGGGAGATCGCCCTGAGCTCCAAGATGGACGGTGTGGACATCGCCTCGGTGACGGGGCCCATGGCCAACTATGTCCAGGAGGGCCGGGGTAAGCCAAGCAGGCGCAGGACATGGAAATGTGTTTAAGATGTTCTCAGACAGGCCATGCCTTAGCTCCACCATTGCCTGTCTGACTCACTCCGAGCTGTGCCATGACAACACCAAGTGAGCAGACTTGGTGCTGACGGTGGCCTTGCTGATGAAGGTGTCTGATGTCTTATAATTCACACAGTTTTCACACCTACTGCCTATTTCCACCCCCACAACCCTGAGAGGTGAGAGGGCAGGGATTAGCCGCTGTGCAGATGGGAAAACAAAGGCTTAAAGAAGTTAGAGTGACGATGTCCTTAATCCTCACTGATCCACCACCAGGAGGGGTCATCCTCAGCTCTGCCCTTACCCAGACTCTCAGGCTATAGATTCTGCCCAGGGACCTGGGACAAGTCTCATCCGACAGAGCTGAACTGTAGCAGTGAGAACCCTTTCCTGTTCGTAGAGCATCACACGAAGGACTTGGCCACACAAACTTAAGTCGCAATGTGTTGGGGGTTGGGGGAGAGGGGGATGAAGTCCTGAACTGGGGTTTTTTGGAGATTTAAGTTCCACTTCTGGTTCTGACCATAATTCCATGGGGCCCTGGACAAGTTACTCTTTGGCTTCTGTTTTTCCCTCTTCCATAAAACAATATTATAATCCCCTGACCAATTCCTTTTTTCAACTAGATAAGGCAGTTCTATATTTGTCTATTGGACATTTAAATGCGCACTGCCTTTCTGCCCAGTTCTCTTAAGTATAGAGCATGACACCACTACAGTCCTCTCCAGGAGACCACATGGTGGGTCTGTGGGGTTGAACAGAGAGTGTCGATCATTTTATATTCTACCTTCTCACTATGTGAATAAATGACGGGAACCACGAGAAAGTGCCTCTCCTTGATTAAGCCACTGTGATCACCACAGAAAGGTCAACAGGGCTCTCTTTATAAAGATGGACCAAGGTCATGGGCAGGTACAGAAAACAGTGCAGGTCATTGCAGTCAGGAAGGTCTCGCTTGGAAACTTTTCAAAGAGATATGGATTGCATAAGCTATAACCCACTACACCAGGGCAGTGTCTCCCAAGCTAGTGAGGAAGATGAGCCAGGAGAAGGGTTTTCAACTTGTATCAATAGTAACTGCCAGTGACAGAGACCTGGAGATAGTGACTTAAACAGTGGAGGGATTCTTCTTTTCTCTCACCTAGAAGTTCAAGGGTAGACAGCTGGTACTGAGATAACAGCCCCGGTGAAGTCAGGGACTAGGCTCTTTCAGCTTAATCACTCTGGCAACCTCACAAGCGGCTTCCATCCTAAAGGTCGCCCATGGTTCCAAGGCGACTGCTGGAGCTCCAGCCATCACATCCACACCCCAAGCAGAACGAATGGAAGGGTAAGGGGCAAAAAGGTGCTCCTCCCTGTTGAGTCAGACCCTTTAAAATAAATTATGCTGCCAGACTTGTGTGGCTCAGTGGTTGAGTGTGTTGACCCGTGAACCAAGAGATCACAGTTTGATTCCTGGTCAGGGCACATGCCCGAGTTGTGGGCTCTATTCCCAAGTAGGGGGCGTGCATGAGGCAGCAGATCAATGATTCTCTCTCCTTTTCCCTTCTCGTTCTCTCTCCTTCCCTCTCTCTAAAATAAATAAAAACCTATTTAAAAAATAAAATAAAATTTCCCAACAACATCTGCTTACATATCATGACTGCCCCTAGCTGCAAACAGAACAGGTACTGGGTGGGCAACTAGAACTCTCTGCCACATGACCTGAGCAAGTTTTTATGCTGACCCATCTGGTTTAGTGGATAAAAATGGATGCTTTCTAGAATTTTCATTTACCATGTTACACACATAATACTCTTTTATTCTTCTTCCCCAAATTCCTACTTTCTGCGAGCCCTTGGTTTTGCTGACCTCATTTTTGCTGATATTGGAAGCTTCTCAGGCATCCCCTGTACTTGGGGAAAGGTGGTTGTTCTTACCCACTTCACCTGGGAGTGCCAGGGGCAACTAAGTTTTCATGTGGCAAGGATGCTCTCTTCGATCTTCACTTGGGAGTCAACAGCTCCCCCACTCCTTGGAGGGTAGACACTCACCAGTCTGGAAAGCTCCCTTGCACTTTGTCTCGGAGGCAGGGAGGCAAAGTCTCCAAGTCTCATTTCCAAGTCCACGCCAAGCCTGCCCTGGCCCGCCTGGCCTGTCATGAGGTGGGGCCCCTGATCTCTTGCAGTCATTCCCTACTATGTGTCAGTCACCACCGGGAAGCACCAGGACGCAGCCACGGACAGCCGGGCCTTCATCATCCTCATCGGGGAGGATGATGAGGTCAGTAACCGCATCTGGCTGGACTATCCCCGAGGGAAGAAGGGCTTCAGCTGTGGCTCCGTGGAGGAGTTCTACGTTGGAGGCTTGGATGTCGGCGAAATCAAGAAAATAGAGGTGCTGGCCCCTGGGGCCTGGGGATAGTGACCACCCCCAGGAAGGAAGGAGCTGACCTGTACACGGGTGGGAGGGGCGTGGAGGGCAGGCGGAGGAACTGACCTGAGCCCCACCTCAGAGCAGGAAGCAGAGGAAGACCCTCTGGCCTCTGCCATCACCTTGAGTGAGTCGCCCACCCGTCCAGGTCCCAGTTTTCCACCCAATGGGAATGCCTTGTGTATTCGCTTTCTATTGCTGTGTAACCCATGGCCATGAACTTAGTAACTTAAGAGCACACAAATGTATCATCTCACATTTTCCTGAGTCAGGAGTCTAGATGTGAGTTAGCTAGTTCTCTTCCTAATATGCCAGTGTGCTGAAATCAAGTTGCTGCCAGGGCTGTGGTCTCAGCTGAGGTTTGGGATCCTGTTCTAAGCTCACTAGTTATCGGCAAAATCTATTTCCTTGTGGTTATAGGACTGAGACCTCCAGTTCCCAGAGGCTGCCCACACTCCCTACCATGCAACTCCCTCAAAAACACGGCAGTTCATTTCTTCAAGGCCAATAAAAGATGTCTTCTGCTTCATATCTCTCTGACTTCTTCCATCTCCGATGTCTAGACCCTCTTTTAAAAGGGCTCACCTGATTAAGCTAGGCCCACCCAGAATAATCTTTTTATTAACTCAAAGTCATCTGATTAGAGACTTTAATATATCTGTAAAATCTTTTCCACTCAGGGGAGGGACTTGGGTCAGTGAATCCAGAGCACATTGAAAGGAAGCACTGCGGGAGGAGGCTGAAGGGGATGCTGAGCAGAGCAGGGAGGGCTTCCTTCCCAGTGGTGCCCAGATCCTCACAGCCCCTTGTGTCCCCTCATAGCTGGGCCATGATGGGGCCTCCCCCGAGAGCTGCTGGCTGGTGGAGGAGCTGAGTTTGGCTGTGCCCACCCTGGGCACCAAGTACACACTGCGCTGCAATTGCTGGCTCGCCAAGGACCGAGGAGATGGCGTCACCTCCCGAGTCTTTGACCTCCTGGATGCCACGGTGGTGAACATTGGGGTGAAGGTATAGATGGGCCCTGAGTGTGTGCATTGCACAACAAGAGCAGTGCAAGGTGGTGTGGGGGAGTGGTAGGGAGGTGGATGTGAGGGGAGCAGGAAACTCATCACTGGGGTGTTGGCCAAAGCTGCAGCCCTGGTCTACCAGCCAGATGCGCTTTGCTTGGAGCCAGGAGACTCAGGTCTCTTTTGGTCTGCTGCTGCGTGACCTTGGGTAAGTCAGTTAGCCTCTCTGGGCCTTGGTCTTCTCCTATAGCACCGGAAAATCATGCTTGCCATTCTGTTTCATGTTAAGATCTTAACTAATGTGATCACGATGAGCCTTGCAAAGTAGCAGCTCTACATAGATGCTCAGAGTCAGTATTCTCCAAGTCTGCTCCATCAGCCCCTCTGGATATGATGGGGACAGGTGCACTGGTGTTCTTTGAGCCTCTGGGTCTCAGTGAGAGCTGTCCCTATAAGACCCTTTGACCATCTGCCCTGGCTGCACCTCTAACTGACCAAAAGACCTGGGATGAGTTATATAAACTCACAGGTCAGTGCTGGGCAGCAGGCAGGATGCCTGGGAGCTAATGTCTTGGGAACATGGCCAGTTGGCAGCCCAGAGGCCTCTAGTTCACGTGACCCCGCAGGCTTCTCTTTCTCTTGGAAAAGCCTCAGGGTCATCTCGGTTCCTGAATCCAAACCGATGGGCGACTAGATTTAAGTCAGAAGCTGTCCCACAAAGGTCAGAAGAAACCACCCTGGCCTGAGCGTGCGCTGCCGTGTTGTCTATGGAAACAGAAGGAAGGGCTGAGTCACGGGCTGTAAAAACCGTGACAGGCAGGAGAGTGGATGCCTGCCCCTCCCCTGCGTGAAGCCAGAGGACAGAACTTTCTACAACATAGACAGCCCCCCTCCCTTCCCCAGACGACTCCATCAGTGGCCAGGCGGTCTGTGTGGGTGAGCACACAATTCCTCCCGGGACCTCTGTCCTGACCCTGGTCCCCGTGTGCAGGTGGGTGTGTGTGCCTGTGTGTGCGCCAGCCCCCAGCACATGCACAGCCCACGGCGCGGCTGCCTCTCCCTCTGAGCTCTTCAGTCCATGGAAATCCGGACCCACATCCCTGTTACCCATGTGACAAAAGAACACAGGTTTGCCGCTTTACAAAGAGCAGCAGGATTCTCTGGGCTGGCCGTCTCCCCAGGACGCCTGCTATCAGGCTGGAATTACAAAAGCCCCGTTTCGGTGTTTCTTTCTGGAAACACAACTGTGACATAAAAAGAAACGTGTCTGTGTAGAGGAGAGAGATATGGACACAGAGAACACAGGAGTCTGGAGGGAGCCAGTCTCCTCAGGACCACGAAGCGCCCATTTTGGCCCTTCTATTTTCCATGCCTGTCTGGACAAGAGCAAAAAGGCACCAGGCTCCTGCTTTCATTCTCACTAGCTCCGTGCCCATCAGATGTCCTTGTTAGATGGTCTGCATGGAGTTTTCTGGTAAAGCAAGAGGCTCTTCAATTAGTCCCTCAACAAACCTATGCCCTGGGCCAGGCCTGAAAACACTACTTCTGATCTTGGTATCCATGGCAAAGGTTCTAGCTGCTGCTTGACAAGCACAGAGCATCCAGCAGGTACAGCAGTGGTGGCGTGATCACTGTGATGGATAATGTGGGTTCTGAGTTCTAAAGCTTCTGGTGTGTGGATACCAGGCACCTGCACAGGTGAAAATACCTACCATGTGGCAGCCGCAGGGGAAGGGAAGGGCCAGGTGTGTGCAAGGGAGATGGTTAGCTTGGCATTTCCTCTGCCGTGTATGCCAACCACTCCTCACCATTTGGGGCCTAATTGCTAGTCCTTGGGCACCAGGTGAGAGGGAATGGAGTCAGAAGCCAGGGCTGGAAGACACCCCAAGTCATGGTAAAGATGCCCCTTTGGGAATCCTGTTCCAAGGGTTCCCAAAGGTGTGGACGGAGTCGGCGAAGACTACCCACCCTCTTCCTATGGTGGAGTCCTATCCATCCTGAGAGTGGGGCTTACCTAGGGGTCCCTGTTCGGGCGCCAGATGCCGGGGTCCAACCCCAGCGGGTCCAGGGGTCCCCAAAGGTGTGGACGGAGTCGGCAAAGAAGGAATGACACAGGGACAGCGTTCAGTTGATCAGCAGCCTAGCCAGGATCTCCAGCCAAGTTCTGGTCTGGATCTCCAGAGAGGTTCTGCTTAGGATCTCCAGCCAGGTTCTGTGTCCATGTTCCCTCGCTAGGTTCTCTAGCCAGGTTCTGGGTCCAGGTTCTCCATCCAGGTTCAGGATCTCCAGTTTCTAGTCATGTTCTCTTGCCCATTTCTGTAGTCAGGTTCAGTCCAGGATCTTTTGCCATGCTCTCTCCAGCGAAGTTCCTCTGTCTCTAGAGAACGTTCTGTGTAGGTTCTGTGCCTAGGCTCTGTCTCTCTAGTTCTGTGTTCTAAGTTCTGTGTTCTAAGTTCTGTGTCGCTGTCTTATTACATCTGTATTTATACCAGTTGATTCAATCCTATCAATCTCTATTACAAAGGTTAGGGCGTTTCTTATCTCCATTCCAGGGAGTAAAGATTATGTAGCTTAAGCATGATTGTTCATAGTTAAAGTGATTAATTACCCCCCTGGCACTTAGTTAAGAGGTTTTATTCCCTCCCTAACTTCAGGGGAAAATCCCTACCTGGGGAAACAACCTTTTTCAGAGAGGAGACCTTGGTTAAAACACATAGTGCCAAGAAGGTGAGCAAACACTTTAAGAACAGTATGCCATATATGCCAGGTCCTTTGAAACAGCAAGGATGGACTGGCTCCCGGCACTGCTTCTCAGAGGAAGAACCAAGGCAGGGGACTTAGTGGGAGTCCTGGGAAGGGCAGGCTACTCCCACCCCCTCTGGTGAAGACAAAGGGACTATATCCTCTTTGCAGCAAACCTCAGGCGAAAGGGAAAAGTTCCAAACTAAAGCAAAAATCAGGTAGACTAGGTGGTTGTCCCACGTCACAGTGGATGGAGGCTGAGCTCCCTTAAACGGCACCCTGAATGGACTCCTAGCTCCCCGATGTGCGGGGTGTCTGTTGGCTGCGGCACGAAGTGGGGACAGTCACGCAGAACTGGTGCCACTTCTTGAGGCCAAACCACGTGGCAGGCCCCGTGTCTGCAGCTCTCACAACTCTGCAAAGTGTTTGTCCCCATTTCACGAGGACAAAGCAGAGGCTGGCAAGGGGGGTCTGCCTATGTTCAACAGCCTGCAGGTGGGGGGGGGGTCTGGGATTCCAGTGGAACTCTGGAGGCTCCCAAAGCCGCTGTCCTGCCACTACGTGCTGCATGGACTTAGGCTGGGATTCGGTTCACTGAGGAATCGGTTAACACTGGGGCTGTCAGTCATGTATCTGCTGCACACACGTTCTCTGTGTGAAACAGAATTCCCTCTAGTACTAAACTGGGCACAGTGAGGGACGTAGAGTGACAGGTCTGACTCTTGCTCTCCAGTCATTCATAGTTGATGGGGCAGGGAGGGGAGAGGGGCTCTCTGCAGACCACAGAGCTTGGAGAGAGTGTCGTCTTGCCTGGTGAGAATGAGGCAAATCAGTGGGGCTGGTGGGTGAGGCCGAAGCTCAGGACCCGCATCCCTCTCCTGGCAGGAGCTGTATGAGATGACTGTGTGGACGGGCGACGTGGTTGGCGGTGGCACCGACTCCAACATCTTTATGACCCTCTATGGCATCAACGGTAGCACAGAGGAAATGAAGCTGGACAAGAAGAAGGCCAGGTATCCAGGAGCCACCTCTGCCCCTTGCCCCTCACACATCCAGTTCTCCACTTTCTCGCCATACCCCGCCTTCCGCCAAATTGCTTCCCTCACACACCCTCATACCTTGGGGCCTTCCAGCCTCCACACCTTTGTCCCTATGATTCCCCCCTCCTGGAAAGCTCTTCACCCACTCTTTTGTGTTTCAAGACCTTTCTCTTTCAAGGTCCAGCTTAAATCTACCTCTTCCAGGCAGCCTTCCTTGATTACCTCATTCCATAACCCACCTGTTCTTCCTTCTTTTTCTTTCTCTCCCCCCCCTTTCTCTCTTCCTCCCCCTTCCTCCCCCCTCTCCTTTTCCTCCTCCCTTCCTCCTTTTCTTCCTCTCTTCCTTCATCCCTCTTCCCCTCCCTCCCTTCCTCCTTCTCTCCCTTCCTCCCACCTGTCACTAGGAAATGTTTACTGTAAGGTCTGTAGATTAGTTAAGAGTATCATGTCAGTGTGAATCTCCGGGCCGCAGGCTCAGGACAGGCTGCTGAAGCGTCTGGGTTTGCCCTGTGTATCTGCTCAGAGAAGCCTCTCTACTCGGCAGCTGAAGTGGTGACAACTGGGGAGCATGGCCACTGGAGGCCCCGCATTCCCTTTCTATGCTAGTTTTCTCCTGATTCCCACCCCTGCTAAAGGCTATCCTGGGGGAAGTACCCAATTCCCACTAGCACATTAGTATCTGTGACTGGGAACAGCCTGAGGCTGCCCAGGCCAAAGTCTTAGGCTGGGAGGCAACTATTTCACAGAAGGACTTGGGCCTTGAGGGATATGGATCAAAGGCTGACCATTTCTCCAAGGCAGCCCCTTTGTGTGGGAGGAAGCCAAGTCCCCGAGGGAAGCTGGGTGGCTTAGGTGGCTAGCAGAATGAGATTAAGACCCAGAACTGGTAGGTCTTGACTCAGGACCACTTCTACCAGGGAAACTCACTTAACCCAGTATTTCGGGAGCACGTCTGGGGTGCAAGAGGCAGGCTATTGGGGAGTCAGTGGGAACTGAGAGGGAGGCTGAGTAAACGTCTGTTCTCTCCTTACCCTGAACTGGTCTGTGGCACAACTTGGGCCCCTCACCACAGCCAGCTTCCCTTTTCCATGCCCCTGCTCTGCACCCCCAGATTTGAGCGGGAGCAGAATGACACCTTCCTCATGGAGATCCTGGACATCGCTCCATTCACCAAGATGCGGATCCGAATTGACGGCCTGGGCAGCCGGCCCGAGTGGTTCCTGGAGAGGGTAAAGTGTCTGTCCCCTCACTCTCCCTTCCACCATGGCCCACACCATCTTCCTGCTCTTTTGGGTTGTCGGTGCCTTAATAGAGTGCAAATGTCACCTGAGAGGGTTATTACACAAACCCGACCAGTATATAATCCTATAGCCCCCCCTTGACATGAATTAATCCAAGAACACAGTTTTATTTATTTGTGTCCAGTCAAAATTGAATCAGCTGCCAGAGAACAAAGCATGCACTGCAGCAAGCAGAGGCTTGGTGTGGGCTTCCTGGAGGAAGTGGGCTGGGAGGAGTGAGAGGAGCTGCAGGGGCTGGGACAGCGAGAGACTGTGGTGGGAAATTGAAGCAGCCCAGCAAGGACACTAGTGGTGTCCCTGTGATCACTCAGTTATTGGTGCCTCTTTCTCCGTCTTGGACCTCCACTCCCCCTGAATCAGTCTCTCATCCCCCGTCCACCAAAGGCCTTCTACCCCAAGTCCCTCAGGCTCCTACACCCCTCTTAGCCATTAGCAGATTTTTGTTTGAGCCAACGATATGGTGCCCGTGCCAAGGGCAATCTGGCCAACTTCAGTAAATGACAGTGAGGTCTGTCAGCAGATGTGTTAGGGGACCCAGAAGAAGGCACCTTACCTGGTTGGATGACAGCGTTTGGTTGGTCCACTTTCCGTCTTTCACTCAGCAAATGTTTCTTGTGGCCAACCTTGGAAACATGTTTGGACAAAGTGCCCATTTCCAAATCCCTAGACTAGAGTTGTCATGGTGGGGGTTTCAGAACCTGTGCAAGGCACACGGGGAAGGTTCTTCATCTCAGGGAGGACCCTTTCTACTCATCTTGAGTCCAAATCAGAAGAACTTGTCTCAAGACTAGGGTTCTGGGTCTTTGGAGTTCAGCCAAAGGGGCTGCATTGGCAGGTGGGGGCCGGTGGGTGGGAAGGGCATTCCCATGCCGGGTCCTCTCACCCAGATCCTCCTGAAGAACATGAACACTGGGGACCTAACCATGTTCTACTATGGAGACTGGCTGTCCCAGCGGAAGGGCAAGAAGACCCTGGTGTGTGAAATGTGTGCCGTCATCAACGGAGAAGAGATGATGGAGTACACTTCCTACACCATCTCGGTTAAGACCAGTGACATCCTGGGTGAGTCAGGGGGCCCCCCATCTCCCAATACCACCTCCCATCTCCCATTACTCTTGCCCCTCTTCAAGTTCTGGCTCAGGCCCTGGACTCTGGCAAGGACATTTTTTAGATGGCCTTCCAAAACTTAGCCCAAGTCATTTCCACAGTGTGTTACTTTCTATCTGGACAGAAGGACTTCCTCCCAGGGACTGAATTGGCTCTGTTCCTCCTCATTCAGAGAAGAGGGGGGAGAACATTATTGAACAGTATGGTCAGCGCCTCTGTATTCCTGCTGCTTCCTAATGTCCCTCACCCAGGTGCCATGCACCCCTGACACCCATCGTTCCTTCCCACAACCCTGCGCTTTGCAACCATCTTCTGTGTGCCAGCTTTGGCCTAGGGCAGTGGTCGGCAAACTCATTAGTCAACAGAGCCAAATATCAACAGGACAACGATTGAAATTTCTTTTGAGAGCCAAATTTTTTAAACTTAAACTATATAGGTAGGTACATTGTTATTAACTTAATTAGGGTACTCCTAAGGCTTAGGAAGAGCCACACTCAAGGGGCCAAAGAGCCGCATGTGGCTCGCGAGCTGCAGTTTGCCGACCATGGGAACTAGGGTCTCAGGATGGAGATATGACCCTGGGCCGTTGTGGGTTTGATATTGCCATAGAGCAATGACAGTGAGGTTCTGTCAGCACACGTGCTAGGGAACCCCTAGATGGGGACCAGGGACAAGGGTCTGGGAGGGCTTCCCAGAGGTGGTGCCAAAGTCTAGTCCAGAAAGTCAAACAGAAGCCACTGAGGCAGAGGGGACACTAGCGTGTGCAAAGGCCTGGAGCTGAGAGGGAACACTCTTGTCATGGAGGCAGTGCCTCCTACCTACCCCGCTCCCCATATCAATCCTGTTCTCCAGGGGCTTGGCAAGGAACCTGGGAAACTCATTTACACTAATTAAAAATGTCTACTTTAGGATTAGCTTGTTGGCCCTGTTAGTTTACATTTTCAACAGAGAAGCATTTAGCCAAAGAAATGAAGCTCTCATGGTAAAATCTCAGGCATACCTGATGGGCCAGGACAATTGGTAAAGTTTGTTTTAGGCACCTCCCTTCATCCTTTTCTCCTCACAGTGGAACTTTCACTCTTTTTGTTTAAAGTTCCACATGTTTTCAAGCCCCTTCATCCCCTCATGATGCACCCTCAGAAAATAATTGATAAATTTATTGATGACCACAGGGTCTGCATCAAAAAAGCTTCACAGGGTCACCTCTTCCAGAAGCATTTTCTTTTTAACTGGGGTCAATACCTCTATTTGCCTTAAGCAAATGATATGAAGTCTGGTGTAGTATGCCAACCAGAGGCAGATCTGGGGAACAAGAAACTTTCCTATTTCCTCTGAACCCACAGTGTGTAGGAGGGAACCTGTATTTCTAAACCATAAAGCCAGTCTACATGGCATTTCATGTAAGTGTGGGCGTATTCCCGAGAACTAGGGGAGTTCTTGTACTAAACCATTCATACATGCTAACCAGGACCCCAGTGAGCCCACCAGCATGTACAAAGCACAGAGATAAATGAAGGATAGAGTAGGAGACACAAGAGTTGCAGGACAGTAACCAGCCCTTTCCAACATCACCCTGGCCTCACTGACTCCGAACTCGCCCATCTGCATGCCTGGCTCCTCCAAGGAAGCCAGAACAAGAGGGGCTGTGTGTCGGAGAGGCCAGCACCCAGAGCCCTTGTCTTGTATATTCCCAGGTGCGGGCACTGATGCCAATGTGTTCATCACCATCTTTGGGGAGAATGGAGATAGCGGGACCCTCGCCCTGAAGCAGTCAGCCAACTGGAACAAGTTTGAACGGAACAACACGGACACGTTCAACTTCCCTGACATGCTGAGCCTGGGCCACCTCTGCAAGCTGAGGGTCTGGCACGACAGCAAAGGTACCTCCCGCTCAAGGTCAGGGTGGTTGGGGAGGGTAGGCCTCGGCACTCCACCCGAGCCCCTCCCCAGGGTGGCAGGCAACTAAGAAAGCCTGGTGGCCACCATGTTGATACTCCCATTGGTTAAAAGAGCCAGTGTTTTTGGACAAATTTTAGGGGAGCGGCTTAGTCCCTCCTGCTCTCTCCCAGGAGGATGAATGGTTCTCAATTTTCTGTGACATTGGAGCACTGTCTTCCTAGTTCAGACATAAAAATTAAGAAAAAGAAAAAGGCTATGTCACCAGATTCACTTCCTGTGGATTTCCTATAAAGGCTTATGCTGGCCATGAACTTCAGGATCCTGATGAGGCCCTCTAATACTGGCTGCCAGTCTCTGACACCAATTGTGTGCATATCTAGACTTTCTCAGCTTCTTGATGTATTTTTTCTTCTATGCAAAAATCTGAACAGTCAATTCTTTCTATCTCATCACTGACTCAAAATCCTGAACGAAAAGAAGTGGTTCAGCACCACGGACAGCTACATACAGTGTTTTAGGTGCCCGGCTCTTCAAAGACCTTGATTCCTCCCTTGGATAAGCCAAGACTTTGGGCTTGTCTTGGCCTCATCATGGCTCTTTGACATAAAAAGAATCCTGAGTCATTGATATTATCTTCTTCCCTTTGTAGGCAGAGAAATGGGCCTTCTCTCCTTCAACCAGACTTTGGATCTGAAAGCAGGACCATGTCACTGGCAGGGAAAAGAATATTTCTGTATCCTTATTAAACCCAGGTGGTTGGGCTATTAGGGTCAGGAAGTCTAGGTTCTGTGCCTTTCTCTTTATAGTAACTTTCTCCTCCAGAAATGGAAGATTAAATGTTAATATAATCTAAGATAGCTAAACATGTCCTTAAATGCTCTCTATGCCACATTTTCCCCATATATCATTTAAAAATATTCAAGCTACATTATGCTTCCCTTGCATAGAAATTTATGAGGACAAATATATTTTGTTTGAGAGTTTTCCACACAAAAAAGATGTGAATCCTTAAAAATTACTGTGCAAGTCAGGTTACAAATGTTTAGTTAACTTAATATCATAGCAATCTTCTCTTTCCCTGACTCTACCTTTCTATCTTTTTTGTTTATTTAATGGTTTATTTTATGAAAATTTTTAAACGTGTACAAGAGTGAAGGAAATATATTAATGAACTTCTACATACCCATCACATACATTCAACAATTATAATTTGTCATGCCTGCTTTACCCTTTTTATTTTTTTCTTTGGTTTTTTTTTTTTTTTTTTTTTGGTTGCTGCAAGATATAAAATAAAATTCTAAACCTCATGTCATTTCATCCCAAACATACTATTTAGTATGTTTCTCTTTTTAGTATGTTTCATATTTTCTTAAGAAATTACAATGCTGTTATTACACTTAACAATGATTTTTGTGATATCCAATTTTCATTCCATATACAAATTTTCTTAATAGCATAAAAATGTCTCTGTACTTTTGATTTTATTTGAATCTTTATGCAAACAAGGTCCATACACTACATTTAGTTGTTATGTCTCCTTAATTCTTTTTTTTTAATATATTTTTTATTGATTAAGATATTACATATGTGTCCTTGTCCCCACGTTACCCTCTACCCCCTACCCCCCCCACCCCCGCTCATGCCCTCACCCCCCCGTTGTCCATGTCCATTGGTTAGGCCTATATGCTTGCATATAAGTCCTTTGGTTGATCTTTCCCCCTTACCCCCACCCTCCCCTACCTTCCCTCCAAGTCCCGACAGTCCAATCAATGCCTCTCCGTCTCTGGATCAGTCCTTGTTCATCAGCTTATGTTGTTCATTATATTCCACAAATGAGTGAGATCCTGTGGTATTTATCCGCTCTCAAGTTCCATCCATGCTGTGGCAAATGGTAAGAGTTCCTTTTTCTTCTTCCTCTTCTTAAAGAATACCTTTCAGCATTTCATATAATGCTGGTTTGGTGGTGATGAACTCCTTTAGCTTTTTCTTATCCGTGAAGCTCTTTATCTGACCTTCTATTCTGAATGATAGCTTTGCTGGATAAAGTAATCTTGGTTGCAGGTTCTTGCTATTCATCACTTTGAATATTTCTTGCCAGTCTCTTCTGGCCTGCATGGTTTCTGTTGAGAAATCAGCTGACAGTCGTATGGGTACTCCCTTGTAGGTAACTGACTGTCTTTCTCTTGCTGCTTTTAAGATTCTCTCTTTATCTTTTGCTCTTGGCATTTTAATTATGATGTGTCTTGGTGTGGTCCTCCTTGGATTCCTTTTGTTTGGGGTTCTCTGCGCTTCCTGGACTTGTAAGTCCATTTCTTTCACCAGGTAGGGGAAGTTTTCTGTCATTATTTCTTCAAAAAGGTTTTCAATATCTTGCCCTCTCTCTCCTTCTGGTACCCCTATAATTCTGATGTTGGTACGCTTGAAGTTGTCCCAGAGGTTCCTTACACTATCTTCATATTTTTGGAATCTCTTTTCTTTTTTCTTTTTCGGTTGGGTATTTTTTGTTTCTTTGTATTTCAAATCTTTGACTTGATTCTTGGGATCCTCTTTTCTGCTGCTGGATCTCTGTAAATTATTCTTTATTTCAGTCAGTGTATGCTTAATTTCTAGTTGGTCCTTTTTCATGTCCTCCATGGTCTCCCTATACTTATTGAGGGATTCATTAAATTTATCGGCGGTTTCCATAAAATTCTTGAAAAACCTTATAACCGTGGCCTTAAACTCTATATCCAATCGTTTGCTTTCCTCCATTTCTGCCATTTGTGACCTGTTTCTTTGTCTCCGCATTTTGGCAGCTTCCCTGTGTTGATAGAGTGGCCCTGTGCGCCAGGTGTCCTGTAGGGCCCAGTAGCTCAGCCTCCCCAGTTACCTGGGGTGGACACTCTTGGTGCACTCTTGGTGCCTTGGTTGTTGTAGAATCACTGGGAGGAATTGACCTCCAGGCCAATTGGCTGTGAGAATCAGCTGTGTCTAAAGTGGGAGAACTTCTGTGCTGAAGACACCCTTCTGGGGCAAGACTTGCTTCAGTGGTGCTTTGGTGCTCACTGAGTCTGCTCCCTGAGTGCGTCCCTTATGGATCTGAGGAGTTGCAGTCTGGATGGACCCCCTCTGACCACTGGGTACAGTGGCTCCTGGATCTAAGGAGGTGCTAATTCAGCCTCTGCCTGAGGCCACACAGCAGGAGCCACGAAGAGGCTCAGCTGTGAAGCAATGCAAGCCGCTGCGGGGCCTTGGGCCTTCTCTTGGAAGTTCCAGGTCTTCCTGGTTCGGCTGCAGTTAGGTACATTCACATGCAAAAGCCTCTGCCGCAGCCTGAGTGGGGCGGGGTCTCAGGGAGTCAGAGGGCGGAGAAAGCAGCCATGGCCGATTCTCCGCCCGGAGTCGCGCGTCTCAGTGTTCCGGTAACGGCTGCAAGCACCTCTGAGGGAAAGCCGCCCTCAAGTTCGCTCGCTGCCGGACAGACTAGCTTCTCCCCGTGTGAGACCTGGGTCCCCAGAGACTTCCCGGAACTGGAGTTCAGAGCCGTCGGGAGTTTGTGATTCAAAAAGACAGCCGCGTCCTCAGGCGCCACCCCCTTTCCTCGCGCGCGCGCGCCGCCGTACCTCTGCACTTCACCTCCGCAGCGCCTCTGGCTCTCAGCGTGCTTTTCTTTCCTTCTAGTTGTGGAATTTACACTCAGCCAGCCTTCCTGTTGTTCTGGATGATGTTTGCTCAGTCCTTTGCGGTAATTTTCAATTGTTGTGTGAGGCAATAATTTCCCGGTGTTTACCTATGCCGCCATCTTCGTCTCCTTAATTCTTAATGCAGACCAGTGTCTACACCCTTTATTTTTCTATACCATTAACTTGTTGAAGGAATGGGGTCCAATGAGCTATAGAATTCCCACATTCTTGACCCTATCTGTTTGCTTCTTGGTGGTGTTGCTGCCTCTTTATTCCCCATATTTTCTATAACCTGGAAGCCAGCTCTCAAGGCTTGATTAGATTCAGGTTCAACTTTCTTTGGCAAGAATACTTTATAGGTGGTATCAGAACGACTTTAAAATGCGATCTGTGTACTTCATGTTACATCACAGCAGTCCCACTCTTATTGACACCCACATATAATAGGACCCAGGGACTGTCAGCTTGATTATTCCATTGTAAAGTTCCCCCCTAAGTTTTCATCTCATGGCTTCATCCAGTGATGATCTATTAGGGTTATAAATGATGATTTTCTTCTAATTGTCACTTCTTATCCACTTATCAGCTAGAATTCTGTTAATAAAAATTATCTCTCAGGCTATTTGGTTACTATGAAATATAGTTTATAGAGGAAAATAAAGATAAACGATTAAATCTTCTTCTTAATTCCAGTTACCAGATAGCTCTTATAATACAGAACAAATTATAACACAAGAGTGTTGATTTTATAATTCATCTTGCTCTGTCTTGCTTCCTCTGAAATGAAAACTCTCCTGAAAGGAGGAATTTTTTTTAACCAAAAAATGACGTTATATGTTTTCTTTTGGATAATATGAATTCATAGAAATATAAAGGACCTCAGAAATCATTATCATCATAACCTGTTACACCACTGGAATTTCTCCCTACATGTGGTCCTTTAGCTTTTGAGTTCTCAAGGACGCTGAAGGGTTGAGAGTAACTGAACCAATGCACAGTGCAGATAGCATGCAGCTCACAGAGCAAATACACATAGATTCATACGTGATGGCTATAATTTGAGGAACACTTCTGAAGGAATGCCTGCCAATTACAGCAGAAACAGCTGATTATTTAATATTAGGGAAAGATGTGTCAGGTTTAGCAACATACCCTACAGAAATATCTGTTTCTGACCCCGTCCTCTGATTGTCAAACAGCAAATGTTCTCAAAATCATAAAATACTCATTTGGCATTAACTAAGCAACTACTACATGCCAGTTGCTATGCTGACATTGGGGAAACAACAACATATAAGGCCTGGTCTCTGCTCTTAAAAGCTCATGATCTAGGGAAAGAGACGCATGTAAATAGGGTGGTCAGGGCATGGCTTCAGGGTGCTATGGGTGCAAGAAGGACACCTGATACAAGCTGAATAGGCAATGGGAGAACAGTAGGGAAGACTTGCTGGAGGAGGTGATGCCTGAACAGACTCTGTAAGGATAATGGGTGCGAGAGAGGTGGATAGTGGTGTCAAGGAGTCATAGGATTCATCCTTCAGCTTTATGAACTCCAAAAGGTCTAGTTCTTGGGTCAGAGACCTCACTATGAATCTGACAAAACAATCAGCCCTATTCTGGCAAATGCTCCTGTATAATTATAGCACAATTTTTCCGGGGCCATAGACTGTTTCAGTCCCATACATAAATCCTCTAAGCATTCATGAATCCCAAGTTAAGGATTCTTTCAAGAGAATTATACTCTCTATGCCCCAGGAGCCCTCAGAGATCATCTAACCCAACCCCTCATTTCATCAACAAGGAGACCAAAGCCCAGAGAAGATAGAGAACTTGTCCAGGACCACACAGCCAGAGGGCTGGGGCAGTGGAAATCAGAGGGGAGGGAAAGCACATTCACCTCCCATACGCATGATCTCTTTCCCTCAGGGATATTTCCAGGCTGGCACCTCAGCTACGTGAATGTGAAGGACATCGCCCGTGACGAGATCTTCTCCTTCCAATGTGACTGCTGGCTCTCCAAGACTGAGGGGGATGGACAGACAGTCCGCGACTTTGCCTGTGCCAACAACGAGATCCATGATGAGCTGGAGGAGACCAGTACGTGGGGATCCCAGTGGGCTCAGCCTGGCTGTGATGCTTGGGCTGGATCTTCAGCTAAATGAGAATTAGCTTAGGAGGGAGGTGGGAAATGGTGTTCACAAATCTAAAGAAGAGACTCTTACAGCTGGAGGGGAATCAGCTGCCCAGTGAAGGAAATACTGTTGGGGAGGTATTGGGGAGGTACATAAGTAAACCCTTAAATGTTGTTTGGTGAACCTAAAGCAGCCAAGATACTGGTACCAGATCATGGCTCTGCATCTCATGGGCTAATTAAGTAGAGGGAAAACCCACTGGGGACAAGCTCACCCTGCCCTGAGGGCTGGGCAAGGAAGTTTGGCAAGAAGCTCTCTCTGTTTTATTTTTATTCTAGAGGCCTGGTGCACGAATTCATGCACAAGTGGGGTCCCTTGGCCTGTCCAGTGATCAGGGCCAGTAAGGGCTGTCTCACCCAGTCCAGGGGGAGGGACTACAGGAGGTTGGCCAGCTGTGGGAGGTTGGCTGTGGGAGTGCACTGACTACCTATGTTGAGCATCTGTCCCCTGGTGGTCAGTGCATGTCATAGAAACCAGTTGTCAGGTTGTAACAGTTACTTAGGCTTCTATATATAGAGATCATGGACTTCTTCCCATTGATGCTGGTAGCAATAGCTGCCAAATCAAGACTTCCTGGAAACAGAATGTGTGGGTGTGTGGGGTGGAGGTGGGGAGGGAGCCAGCATCTCCACCAGCTGCTTTCTCTTTGGTCCCTTCCTCAGGAGATATTTAAAGGGAAAGAGTAATTACTTCATAAGGTAGGATGGCCATCAGGGAGGTGTTTCTTCAATACACCTAGTATCTGGGTTTAACAGAGCAAAAAAAGGCTCATCAAGGTAGAGCCCAGTGTAAAGAAAAGATTTTCCAACCTTAGTTATTAAGGTAACACTAGCTATAGAACAGATAAACTCCAAAACTCAGTGGTTTAACACAACAAAATGTATTTTTCACTCAGGTAATAGTCCAGCCTTGGTGTTTGGCAGGAAGTCTTTCTTCCACACACTGTGATTCAGGGATCCAAGCTCTTCTCATCTGTGTCTCTGCCATTTTCAACATGTGGCTCTCACATTTCTAGCAGAAGGGAAAAGAGAAGACTTACTTTCCTACCTTCTCTAACACATTGACTTATTGTACTTTCTATTGGTGAGAATTAGTCGTGTGGCTCCACGTTAATGCAAGGGCACCTGGGAAATGTCGTTCTTGGCTGGACAGCCCTTCCTGGCAAACACTACACTGAGGAAGGGAAACATGGATCTTTGGTGGGAAGCGCCTACCCATCTCTGTCACGCCATCCAAACTACCGAATGACGAGATTAGTTGCTTTGAGAGGTATTGAGCACTGATGTTCCTAGGAGCATTCAAACGAGGGTCAACCTCCCATTTGTCAAGTTATCTGTATGAAGATTCCTGCACTAATTTAGAGGGTGGACTCCCAGCTTCTGTAATTGCACTTAATGAGGTGTTGCTGGGTGCTTGGTTTTAATTTAGATGCTATGAGTGGTGCACACTGCTCTGTGATCCCTAGTTGATTTGCATCAACCTTTGTACAGTGTCCCTGCACAACTATAAGCTCCTAGAAGTCAGGGACAGAATCACTCATGTCTGCAGCCCTCTGCAGCTCTGTGGGCTTTGGGACCTAACAGGTGTGCAGTTAGTTAAGTGCTCAGCGAATGGAAGAAGGTGCAGTCCTTTTCTTTAGAGCTTTACAATCCTGTTAGAAGGAGAAACTTAAGCCCCTTATGCAATAGGAACACTTAAGCCCCTCGCACAGTGCCAAGGTGAGCAACAGAGGCTCCTCAGGCTACTGGCGTTCAGGGCAGGAGAGATTTGTGAGGCTTGGAGCAGAATCACTGAGTCTCCCTCACACATGTCCTGCTTGACAGCTGCTAAGACCTGCGGGATTTGGGTTGGCAGGGAGATTGCAAAGGGTAGGCAGCACGTGTATTAGTTCTGGAAGGATGTGTATGAACTGGAGAGGGGAAGGCCGGGGCTCTGGGCCCAGGAGACACCTCGTAAAGATCGGTGTCTTTACAAGGAGCCCACAGAGGACAGAGCGGCACCCACTTACACTGCCCATCAGGGGACAGACAGCCACACCTCTGTCCTCAGACGGAAGCTCATCCCGAGGGGAACAAGGATGCAGCTGGAGCCAAACAGCCATCTCTCAGCTCCCTTCGTTTAACCATTTGGCGAATGCTTATTGAGTACCTACTAAGTGCCACAGCCTGTTCCGAGTCCTGGGGACACGCCAATGAATAAAACAGGGACCCTGCCCCTGTGGCACTTACATTCGGTGCCTGTGACTCAGGGGCACCTCTGGGCACTCGGCTTGTGATAACAAACACACCCTGGTACTTGAACAGGACTTCATGTGCGGAAAGCACTCCCTCCCCATGTTGCCCTTAGGTCCTCGCAGCCCCCCTCCCTCCCCGCGAGCCAATGCACACCTCTCCCTCACGGGTAAGGGAAACAAAAGTCCACAGAGGTGACGTGACTCGCCTAAGGCCCATGGGTAGCTACTAGCACCCAGGTGAGCTGATTCCTAGCCCAGGACTCTGAACCACCACAGGAGGTCTTGTCAGTATTGAGCCTGGCTGGCACTCCAGACTGATCGATTGCCCCACATCATTTATCATCCTGCTCCCTGCCTTCACCTCCAATTCTTGTTAGCAGTTCTGGAAGCTGCTCCCAGCCCTCTGCAAACATGCGCCTCTGCATTTGATCTAATGTTCAGCTGAAGCTGAAAACCACTGGCAATCTTTAAATAATACTGAGGCCCAGGTCCTACCCCCTGAGATTCCATTGTAATGGATACAGAGTAAGGCCTGGATAGTAGGATCACATGCTCATATGTGCACATACATGCATGCACACGAGAACTCACACACACCTGGGAGGGCAAATAAGGTCTCTCAGGCTGGGACATCCTCAAGCAGGACCCATGTTTCCCTCTTTACAGCTACCATTTTCCATTCCCCCTCTTGTGGGGCCCTTAGGTCTGGGCAGTCAGCCCAAAAACAGCCTGGTGATGGCCAGCTGCCCAGGGATAGGCAACTCACTGCTTCACCAGGCGGCTCTGTTAGAAAACCCATCTTCATAGTCATGCTCTTGAAGCTTCCATCCTTGGGCAGTCCCAGTGAGGTCAAACAGAAAACTTCAGGAGTGGCCAGGACTCTTGGTTGTACATGTCTGAACCCCAACACTAAGCTAGATCCAGCCAAAGGGGTGTATACTGGTTCCCAGAACTTGGAAGTCTGAGGTGGGGCTGTCTTGAGGCTGTGATTTCAGTGTCCCCAGTGGTTTCAGTGTCTCTGAACCCCCTTTCTTCTCAATGGTTTCTTTCTCAGCATTGTGGGAAGATGGCTGCTGGCCACCCCAACCCCACAGCCTTTTAGCTCAATAGCCTCCATGGAAGGGAAGAGAGTATTGCCCAGAGGAAGATTCTGACTGGCCAGGAGGGGCCTCTCCACCCCATCTACACCATGTAGGAGCTCCTCAGAGTAGAGAATGTTCCTGGCAACGTGAGGTAGAGAAGGCGATAGGAAGCTGGAAGTTCCAGGTGCCTACTGGAAGCCCAGTGTCCTGCCCTGGCACTCCTCCACAGCATCACTCCCTGCTGGTCTTGCCTCAAGACAGACACCTGTTCATTCAGCAGCTGCTCACGTGACATGGTATTGGCTCCTCTCAGTATATTCTGGATTGCTTGCCCATCTGCCTCTGCAGATGCCAGGCCCAGAGCACACGCAAGATGTAAAGGGTGGTCTGCCCGCCTCTCCTATCCTGCCACTTGAACCACACTCATGCCTCCTGAGCTCAGGGTAGCTTTGCTGGTGGGCCTTCATGCTGGTGACTCACATGGTGGCTCCCTTTCTCCATCTGGGCTTGTCCTGTGGGTCTGCTGGCCCTGTGGTAAGCCTTAGATTGACCCCTACTGGACTGGGCTCACTCCTGCTACCTGCCCGCTCTTTCAGGTCCCCCACCCTCTTCTGTCTCCTCTGTTTCCTCCCAGTAGCCTATCAACAAAGTTGAGAGTCAGGCCTCCACATTTTATCAAGCCCCTGACGACTTGGGAAAGAGGGCAAGGTGAAAATATGTTGAATGAAACTTCCTCTCAGAAGACCATTGATGCGACCAGCAACATTTGTTTCTACCTAAATGTCCTCGCTTACACATCTTACCTCTGTCCCTTACTCTCAAGACCCTCAGAAAGGAATGAGTTACAGTTCACATTCCTCCATCGGCATCATTTCTCACATCTCCTCCTTGAGGTCATTGCAGTGAGCATGGAGGCTCCTTGAGCTCCCTGCTCCAAACCATTTCCTTTTCAACACCAGGATCCACTTTGAACTCACAGCATTTCGTTTGCAGAACACACCTCCCCTTCTAATGGAAAAAAAAAATGTTGGGAGAAGTGGGACCACTCTCTGCCCTGTCAGGGTTCTAGTCCCTGACAGTGAGTGACTCAGCAATTTTACATTCTCTCTCTGTCCTAGGCTGGGCTCTGTGGGCCCCACCCTTTTCCAGGTGTTAAGTGCTCTCTGGATGTCTCTCCCTGTTGTGGACTACCTGAGTCTTTGCTCAGATTCATCCTACCTGTTTCAGGTAGCACAGATTCTCCCTGGAAGGGACATTACCCTGAGCACCAGGCATAGCCATCCCTTCACTTAATTGTTGTCATCACGTCTCTGAGATAAAGGCACAGAAATAGAGCTATCTCCTTTGGATTCCGAACCCCAAATCCTCACCAATTAATTTACTGCGGTGAGAGCTTCATGCATAGGGACACTCCGAACAGAGATTTATTGTGTCTGTCTGTGTGCCTGCTCCCTCCCTGGACTTGATCCTGGGGATCAGGTCTGGATCATGTGGACTTTAAGCCCCTGCCACACCCCTCAATATCTTCTCAAGCTTCTCCCTCTGCCCAGAACATTCCTCCACTTTCTGCTGATCATAGTCATGGCTCTTGTTCAAGCCCAAGGTGAAATGCCACCTCCTTCACAAAGAGTACTGTGATTAGCCCAATCATTCATTCATTTGCTCATCACATATTTGCTGAATGCCTCTGTGCTGGGCGCTGTTCTGGGCATGTGGGGCCCATCAGTGAGCACAATGAAGACCCTTACCCTCAGGGAGCTTGCATTCAGGTGGGAGGGGGGATTCAATAAACAATAAAGTAATAAGTAAATGACATAGCATGTTAGAAGGTACTAGCTGATAGGGACAAAAGAGAATAATAGGTAAAGCAAGCCAGGAGCGCTGCGGGGGAATCAGGTTGCAATTTTAGATGTGGTGGTTGGGCTGACCGCAGGTGGTAACATTTGAATAAGAAATAGAAGCTGGTGAAGGAGTGAGCCAAACCGATATGGGTGGGCGGGGAAGTGGTGCAGACAGAGGGAACCCTCATTGCAGAGCTCTAAGGCAGCAGCCCGCCTCAGTACTCTGGGGACAGCTCAGAGGGAGGCAGAGTGGTTGGAGTGAGCCAGGGAGAAAGTTCTAGGTGCTGAGAGAACTAACAGGGAGGCAGGTTTTTCCTGGGCCCTTTCTCACAGGGCTCCCACATTCTGTCCTATGGTATAATCCGTGCCTGTGTGTCTGGGGCTAGAGATTGTGTTCCAGTGTCACCCAGAGTCCAGCCCAGTACTGACAAATGGAATGAATGCAGACAAGCTTGAGGGAAGTGAGTGGGGGGGCTGTGACTGAGCTGAAACCGGAGGGAAAACTGAGACAAATGGGAGTGGGACTGCTTGCTGGAGAGGGTTGAGGTGATCCTAGAGTCTTGCCTGCCTGGGGCTTTCCAGACCCTTCCAGTAGTGGGGCCCACTTCTCCTCCCTATTATTTGCCTATGGTCTCACTTTGTGTGTCAGGGAGCCAGGCCCAGCAGTTACCATGTTCCCCAGGCAAAGAGGCTGCTACTATAAATAAAATGGGAGCACCATTCCAGCCCCCCAAATCAGGGCAGATTCTATTTTTACTGCCTCAATTGTGGCTATAATAACCTGCCCCCACTCCCACCCCAGACTTGGTCTAAGATCAGATGTAGGACCTGGAGGGAGCAGCCATCAAATTCCTGCCCTGGTGGTGGGCGCTGCTTCCCCTCTACTGACCCTCTCCCACCTTCTCCGCTGCAGCCTACGAGATCGTCATAGAAACGGGCAACGGAGGCGAAACCAGGGAGAACGTGTGGCTCATCCTGGAGGGCAGGAAGAACCGATCCAAAGAGTTTCTTGTGGAAAATTCTTCCAGACAACGGGCCTTTAGGAAGTAGGAAGAGGGGTGCCCACAGGGGCAGGGGGGGGGGGGGGGTAAGAGAGGGACCCCAAGGATGAACCCCCCTGCTGGGAGTCATAAACATATTCATGGGCTTAAACTGCAAGTGCTTATTGAGTACCTACTGTGTGCTGACTCCTAGGGATGAAACAGGAGTTTATAAAGGAAAAGCTAGGAGGGGACTGTCATTTAAAGAGAGTCCGCCAGCCTGGCCAGTGTTGCTCAGTGGGTGAACATCAACCTCCTGCCCTGAACCAGGAGGTCACAGTTCAATTCCAGGTCAGGGCATATGCCAGGTTGCAAGCTCGATCCCCACTGTGGGCCGTGCAGGAGGCAGCCAATCAATGATTCTCTCTCATTATTGATGTTTCTATATCTCCCTCCCTCACTGAAATCAATAAAAATATATTTTAAAAAAAGAAAATAATAGAGTCCACCATAAGAGACTAGAACTTAATTGTTCCAGCCACTAAAAAGAAAGGATGATTACATAATGTGATTGAGATGCTAATTATCACTGTACTGGCAATCATAGTATAATATATGTTATCGAATTAATGTGTTGTACACCTTAAATCTGCACAATGTTATATATCAAAGATATGCCAATTTTTAAAAAAAAGTTAACAGAAAGCTACAGCAACAACTAGTTAATTAATTAAACTAATTAATTAATCATTGTGCAACAAGACCCAGAATCACTGCAGACTTTTTTTTTTTTTTAATATATTTTATTGATTTTTTATAGAGAGGAAGGGAGAGAGATAGAGAGTTAGAAACATCGATGAGAGAGAAACATCGATCAGCTGCCTCCTGCACATCCCCCACTGGGGATATGCCCGCAACCCAGGTACATGCCCTTGACCGGAATCGAACCTGGGACCCCTCAGTCCGCAGGCCGACGCTCTATCCACTGAGCCAAACCGGTTTCCGCCACTGCAGACTTTTTTATCCCTTGTCCACACAGACAAGGAACTCACGGTTTAGTTGACAAGGAGGACTTCCAGCCGTACAATTGCAGAAGAAGCATGGAAGACAGCATAGAATTAAGTCCTGCTTAGAAGGAAGAAGGGAAGGGACAGCCTCTAAGGTTCTTTATAGGAAAACCTAAATTGGGTCTCGTATAAAGGGGCCTCCATTCACAGCTCCCTGTTGGCAGACACAGCCTAGAGAATCTCACCTCCTCCCCGCATCACAGCCGCCTCTGAGCTGCTCAGATGCCCACTTCATCTCCCCACTCTCTCCGAAATTGCTTCAATAAAGTCTCTCCCTCCCATAAGCCACCTGCCTTTTATTTAAACTCCCTCTAGGTCAGGACAAAGTCTGAACTCTGATTGGCACTTACAGACCACAGACTGCTGCATTTCACCTCCTTTCTTTTTTTCTGATTTCAGAGAGGAGAGAGAGAGAGAGAGAGAGAGAGAGAGAGAGAGAGAGAGAGAGAGAGAGAGAGGTGTCAATGATGAAAGAGAATCATTGATCAGCTGCCTCGTGCACACCCCACAATGGAGATCGAGCCTGCAACCTGGGCATGTGCCCTGACTGGGAATTGAACCACTCTCAACCACTGAGCCATGCTGGCCAGGCGTCCCTCACCTCCTTTCCATTGCATTCCCCTCACTGGACCCAGCCTGCAGCCAAGCCAGCACTCCCCCCAGAAATGTCTGCACCTCCCCACCCCACTCTTCCCATCCCATGGCTTTGCCAATTTGGGTCCACATCAGAGGACACTTCCCTCCTTCTCTCATCCCATCACCTTCTCTGGCCAACACCCAGGGCCCAGGGCCTCACCTGCTCTCAGCTCCATGTGCTGTTGCCTCCACTGGTGCTGGGGCCCGACAGCAGGTAGGACTTTTTAATGGTGGTGATTGTCTTCTTCCAACCTTAGTCTGAACCCCTCAAGGGATGAAGACCTGACATCAGCTCTTGCCATTCTGTTCCTGTTCCTCAGACCAGAGCCTAGAACAGTGATGGTGAACCTATGACATGCGTGTCAGAGGTGACACACGAACTCACTTTTTTGGTTGACTTTTCTTTGTTAAATGGCATTTAAATATATAAAATAAATATCAAAAGTATGTCTTTGTTTTGCTATGGTTGTAAATATCAAAAAATTTCTATATGTGACACGGCACCAGAGTTAAGTTAGGGCTTTTCAAAATGCTACACGCCAAGCTCAAAAGGTTCACCATCACTGGGCTAGAATACAGTTGGTACTCAATAAATGCTTCCTTCTGTCAGTGGGCACGGGTAGCTCTCATTGGCCACATCTTTATGTCCTGCAGGGGGACCACAGACACATTTGAGTTTGACAGCGTCTACTTGGGGGACCTTGCTGCCATCTGCGTGGGCCACCTTGCCAGGGAGGAGCGGTTCATCCCCAAGAGAGAGCTGCTCTGGCACGTGAAGACCATCACCATCACCGAGATGGAGTACGGCAACGTGTAAGTGTGTTCCGCCCGCCCTCGCCCCCTGCAGGAGCCTGAGGCTGGGCCATGGGTAAGACAGCACAGTCAGGGAGGTGTCACCTCATTCAGGAGGCAGGAAGGGAAGAGGCAGGTGTACTGGACCGAATCTATCTGAACCAGAGGCCCACCCCAGGGGCTGGGGACTAGGCCAGATGCCCTTAGGTGCTAAGCCTTTTATCCCATCGATGCTTTGGAAGAACTAACGCTGAGCAAGTCAGACAGTGCCAGACAGCAGAGACATTCCTTCCCCTCCTTCCCATCACTGTATAATGACAAAGAAACACAGCTTTGAAGCCTGCCGCCATCCATGTGGGCAGGGCCCTGGGCCAGAGGCAGCTGGGGTAGCACCATACCCACCTGCCTCCCAGGACCCTCAATAAAGAGCTTTGCCTTCCCCCCACCAGGGCCTTCCTGGGGACCCAGGCATTTTTGGAGGATTAAGAGTCTTAGTTTCCTGGGTAACCATCCACAGTTATCAGTTTGTCTAATTAAAACCACTTGGGAACCACGTTGGAAGCCAGAAAAGAGCCTGAGGCCTGGAAGGCAAGGAAGACACTGCAAAGGAACCAGGGAGGAGGGAGAGAAGCTGAGGGCCATGCTTGCCTCGGGGAGGGTGGGCCTGAGGAGTGAGTGAGAGCCAAGGTCACAGCTTGGGCTGCGGCATCCCCACAAAACTGCTGCTGGCCCCTCAGGACTTGGTGTAGACTTTTGGGGCTGGTCCTGCTCAGCCCACACCTTTCACGGTAAGCACAGCAGACAGAAGCAGACAGATGCAGGCCTGCGGGACCCAGGAAGGCCCCTCAGCTGCAGGCTCCAGCCTTCAGGAGCCCAAGCTCCTCAAACAATGTCTGTCCATGCTCAACCTGCGGCCTGCAGGCCCTGGGCATCAGCCCCCTCTGACAAGCCCCCCGTTTGGGAACTGGCAGGGAAGGGTCTGACCCAGCCGTGGGCAAACTACGGCCCGCGGGCCGGATCCGGCCCGTTTGAAATGAATAAAACTAAAAAAAAAAAAAAAGACCATACCCTTTTATGTAATGATGTTTACTTTGAATTTATATTAGTTCACACAAACACTCCATCCATGCTTTTGTTCCGGCCCTCCGGTCCAGTTTAAGAACCCATTGTGGCCCTCGAGTCAAAAAGTTTGCCCACCCCTGGGACCTCTGGGCTTCTGTCTTACCTGGGTCAGGCTGCCTTACCAAAGTACTTAGGACTGGGCGGCTGCTCCCGTCTGGAGGCCGGAAGTCCGAGGCCAGGGTGCCAGCGTGCCAGCGTGGTTTGGGTTCTGATGAGGCCTCTCCTCCTGACTTGCTGAGTCCTCACTTGGCAGAGAAAGAGAGTGAGCCCTGGTGTCTCTTTCTCTTCTTTTAGGGGCGCTAATCCCATCTTGGGGCCTCCACCCTCATGAACTTACTTAAGCCTCATTATCTCCCAAAGGCCCCATCTTCAAACACCACCACACTGGGGACTTGGGCTTCAGCATGTGAGTTTGAGGGGACACAGTCCAGGCCATCGCAGCTTCCCTTGGGGCTACAATGCTCGTGTTGCTCTGCTAGAGAAGGGCAGCTGGGGAGTAGTAGGTGCTGGCGGAGTCGTGGGGCATGGCTGCTGGGAGCAGCACAGGGAGGACTTGGAGTTGGGGCAGAGGGCCCTGAAGGGTCACTGGCTCACCAGCAAGCCAGGGTCAGCTCAGAGCTCCTCCTGCAGCCAGTGACTGCCTCCCAGCCACAGGGAACACGGCTGCTGCTCTGCTCCTCTGCAAACCCCCAACATAAACACACAAAACGCTGCTTCGTGATACAATAATGAAATAAAATAGTCATCACTGGAGTTAGCTCTAAATGGACACTGTGAATGAGAGGCAGCCAGAGACCTCAGCACCACCCGCACCTTCCGGTCTTGGGAGGAGGGGAAGCAAAGGCCCAGCCCATGAACTTCCCGTCCCACTGTCCTGGGGCTGAGCTGTGGGGTTTCTCATCCAGTGCAAAGAAGCCTCCACTCCCAGGGAAGCCTCCTTTCCTTCACCCTCAAGAGGGTGGCCTTTTGTCCATTTGTCCTCAGGCTGGATGGGGAGGAAGGGATGTGCTCAGGGCAGGGCTCTTCCCAACGGGAAGAGGGTGCTGGGTATCCAGACCCCCAGATGTCAGAGCTACCGTGGGTCAGCTGGGAGGCCTCAGGCAATAACCCATCAGCTCTCTGTGCCTCAGCCTCTTCTGGGAGGCGAGCTGATGCTCTCTAGAGTCAGGAGGTAGGGAAGGATGCAGGGTGCAACCTGGGGCTCTCAGAAGTCCGGCTCCAGCCCAGGGCCTGTGCAGGTCTCAGGCCTGTGTTGCTGCTGGAAGACAGCCTTTCACCCCCAGAAATGTCACTCCATCCAGAAGGGGGACCGTGCAGGCATGTTTAGTCATTGTGATGATTGGCCTGCCACTGGTCTAGCATGTCCTGGCTTGCTGCCATTATAAAAGCCACTACCTAGCCCTGATGTGCTTCCACAGTTCCTTCCCAACCACCACATCCACCGTAATATTTGGTTTCCCATGAATTGCGCATAAATTTAATCTCAAGCTCTTATGAACACGATCATGTCAAATTTCCATCTCCCAACCTTTCCCAGTTCTGGCTCCTCTGAGGCAACATGCGTTCCTTTTGACCAGCTTTTCTCTGTCAGGATTCCGGAGGAAGGACACACAGAGAGGCTTGTGTTTCTTTTTTTCAAGACCAGAAACAGCTTCATTCTCCTATCCCAATATCATATGTAATGCATAGTCATTGTAAAAATTCAAATAACACAAAGAAAGTGTGTAAAAGAAAGTAAGATTCCCCAAAGCCCTACCCATCCGAGGAGGCCATCATGAGCCTTTGGTGACCGGTTGGTTCTTTCTGGCATTTTCCTAACATCTCCCAGACACACTGTTCCCGGAAGTGTGATCCTAGTCCACACGTTTTTTCGTGTATTCAGTTACCTTTGTGTTTGCTATTCTCTGCTCTTGCCTTTACTCTTACTGATGACTACTTCCAGTGGGAACAGCCTGGCTCGCGTCCTTCCCCAGCTAGTCTTGACCCCACAAAGCCCTGAGGTCCCGCGGCTTGGTGAGCTTACAATTGTGTCTATTAGAAAACATCTCCTGATAGCTACACCAGGGAAGAGTTTTCAGCCATTAAAAATTATGAATTAAATATGTACCAGATGACTTGGAGCAAGTCCCAGGAAGGACTGTTGACCGAGGAAAGCAAGATATGGAAAAACACATATTGCCTAATGCCATTTTGTACATGGAACACGGATGTCCTGAGTGTGTGTGTGTGTGTGTGTGTGTGTGTGTGTGGGCAGGGTTGGTGAAATGGAGGGGAATTGGGCAAGATCCACTTGCCATTGTGACGGGTTATCTGAGGTGACCGTGGGATGCTGACATGGAAATGAGGGAGAGAGAAGGAGCTACCGCCAAGCAAAAAGGAAAAGAAAAGGAGTGAATTTAGAAAAACATGCATATGATCACACGATCTGTGCGTTTATATATAATCATGTATATTAGTGAGCATATGCATAAAGAAATACATTTTAAAGGAATTTTCAAACAAAGAATGCAAGTGTCTCCCCCACTAAGAAAGTGCACTTCTTAACAACAATCCAGATTTTTCCAGATAAACTGGGGGAGGACAGAACTCTGAGCAGAATAAGGATGTCCTGCGAAGTATCTGTCAATAGCGGGCCCTTCAGCGGCCAGGCAGGCTGGCTGGGGGCCCCGGTTCTGTGTCACCTTGAGCAGTGACTTCTCTTCCCAAAGCCTTGGTTTCCCTCCTGTGAAATGAGGGGATGATGCCTACAACTCAGGGCTGTTGTGGGAGTTAATGAGATGCAAGAATGCAAAACCCTGGCATTTAGTAAGTTTGCAGAAAACCAAGTCTTTTTGCTGTTCTGGATTTTCATCTAAAATGGGTTTGATTTTCGCCCTAACCGGGTGGCTCAGTTGGCTGCAGCATCGTTCCGGACACCAAAAGGTGAGAGTTTGATTCCCAGTCCGAACACAATACCTAGGTTGCAGGTTCGATCCCAGGTTGAGGCGTGTATGGGTGGGAAGCAAATGATCAATGTTTCTCTCTCTCTCTCTCTCTCTCTCTCTCTCTCTCTCTCTCTCCCTCTCTCCCACTCAAACCAATAAAAAGTATTAAAAATAAATAAATAAAAATTAATAAGAAAATAAGAGTTAACCTAAAATAATAATAATAATAATAAAAAGTAGTAGTTTGGAGTGGGAAGAATCCATAGCAGTTCAATTGAAGCCTCTAGCATTGCCAATGGGAAAATCAAGGTCTGGGTAGGGGTCTGACCTGCCCAAGGTCACACAGGTGGCAGTGCTGAGGCAGACTCCAGCCCCCCTTACACCTATGCACTGTTTTTCTGCTGTGCCCTCTGACTTCCTTCTTGGTAATCATTGGATTCATTGCCAAAACTGGGGAGCTGTGGGGTTGGAACGGCATTAGGGAGGGGACTTTTTGGTCTAAGAAGTTGCTCTTGGCCCTGAACTTGCTTCTAATTATGGTGGCTTCTTCAATGGGGGACTTTCTCTGAACCCAAGAACCTTGCAGCCAAGAGCATGTACACACACAAACACACACACACACACACACACACACACACACACACACACTTCAACTCAGCCAACTGTGAAGGATTTGGGAGCACACTCTATAGCCATGATTCCACTTGGCTTTGGCTGGAGTAGTCACTCCGAACCCTGCAACTGCCTCTGACAGTGACATCGGGTGAAACATTCATTCCCTTTGAGGGAGGGAGGGGCTCAGCATGGCTGGCGTGGAGTGAGCTTAGAGGAGAAGAGCAGGTGACTGCCGGGAGCCGGTCCATGCTTGCTGTTTCAAGGGACCTGGCATATATGGCATACTGTTCTTAATATGTTTGCTCACCTTCTTGGCACTATGTGTTTTAACCAAGGTCTCTGAGAAAGGTTGTTTCCCCAGGTAGGGATTTTCCCCTGAAGTTAGGGAGGGAATAAAACCTCCCTAGTGCCAGGTGGGTAATTAATCACTTTAACTACGAACAATCATGCTTAAGCTACATAATCTTTACTCCCTGGAATGGAGATAAGAAACGCCCTAACCTTTGTAATAGAGATTGATAAGATTGAATCAACTGGTATAAATACAGATGTAATAAGACAGTAAGACACAGAACTTAGAATACGGAACCAAGAGAGACGGGACCTAGGCACAGAACCTACACAGAACGTTCTCTAGAGACAGAAGAACTTTACTGGAGAGAACATGGCAAAAGATCCTGGACAGAAACTGGCCTCAGAACCTAGAGACAGAACCTAGTAAGGGAACATGGCTACAGAACCTGGCTGGAGAACCTAGCGAGGGAACATGACTACAGAACCTGGCTGGGGAACCTAGCAAGAGAACATGGACACAGAACCTGGCTGGAGATCCAAACCAGAACCTCTCTGGAGATCCAGACCAGAACTTGGCTGGAGATCCTGGCTAGAGATCCTGGCTAGGCTGCTGATCAACTGAACTCCGTCTCCGTGTCATTCCTTCTTCGCCGACTCCGTCCACACCTTTGGGGACCCCTGGACTTGCTGGGGTTGGACCCCGGCATCTGGCGCCCGAACAGGGACACCTAGGTAAGCACCCCGCACTCGGGACGGATAGGACTCCACCGTAGGAAGAGGGTGGATAGTCTTCGCCGACTCCGTCCACACCTTTGGGAACTCCTGAAACAGGATTCCCCTAGGTAAGACCCCCCCATTGAGAACCCCCACACTCGGGACGGATAGGACTCCACCAGGGTACTGCAGACCCCCCTATAGAGGATAAGTAGGGTAAGAAGGTGGATAGTACAGAACTTAGATTGAGAAGATGTGCCATACTGAGTCCAAAGAAAGAAGACTCTGTATTGATTCTTAGATTGAGAAGATGTGCCATACTGAGTCCAAAGAAATAAGACTCTGTATTGATCTTTAGATTAAGAAGATGTGCCATACTGAGTCTAAAGAAAAAAGACTCTGTATTGATCTTTTAACACATATGCTTGCTAGCAGAGGAATTAAGGTTACTCCCAGTCAGACAGAACGTTTTATACAAGAAGTATGTCCATGCTTTTCTGAGGAAGGAAAGGTAAATGTAATGGCATGGGAGAAGGTAGGCCCAAGGAGCCTTATCCTTAACTCCACTGCAGCCTTTCCACCCTGGGAAAGTGCAGGATTGGCAAGCTCTCCCTGGGGTGATAGATCAGGACTCAGGTAATAGCGGGAAGCGCCAATCCTACTCTTAAAATGGATACAAGAGAGCATTTCGGGGTTTTCTTTTTAATGCCTGCTTTTAAAAAATAAAAAAGGGGGAATTTGCCGGGAGCCGGTCCATGCTTGCTGTTTCAAGGGACCTGGCATATATGGCATACTGTTCTTAATATGTTTGCTCACCTTCTTGGCACTATGTGTTTTAACCAAGGTCTCTGAGAAAGGTTGTTTCCCCAGGTAGGGATTTTCCCCTGAAGTTAGGGAGGGAATAAAACCTCCCTAGTGCCAGGTGGGTAATTAATCACTTTAACTACGAACAATCATGCTTAAGCTACATAATCTTTACTCCCTGGAATGGAGATAAGAAACGCCCTAACCTTTGTAATAGAGATTGATAAGATTGAATCAACTGGTATAAATACAGATGTAATAAGACAGTAAGACACAGAACTTAGAATACGGAACCAAGAGAGACGGGACCTAGGCACAGAACCTACACAGAACGTTCTCTAGAGACAGAAGAACTTTACTGGAGAGAACATGGCAAAAGATCCTGGACAGAAACTGGCCTCAGAACCTAGAGACAGAACCTAGTAAGGGAACATGGCTACAGAACCTGGCTGGAGAACCTAGCAAGGGAACATGACTACAGAACCTGGCTGGGGAACCTAGCAAGAGAACATGGACACAGAACCTGGCTGGAGATCCAAACCAGAACCTCTCTGGAGATCCAGACCAGAACTTGGCTGGAGATCCTGGCTAGAGATCCTGGCTAGGCTGCTGATCAACTGAACTCCGTCTCCGTGTCATTCCTTCTTCGCCGACTCCATCCACACCTTTGGGGACCCCTGGACTTGCTGGGGTTGGACCCCGGCATCCCGGCAAATTCCCCCTTTTTTATTTTTTAAAAGCAGGCATTAAAAAGAAAACCCCGAAATGCTCTCTTGTATCCATTTTAAGAGTAGGATTGGCGCTTCCCGCTATTACCTGAGTCCTGATCTATCACCCCAGGGAGAGCTTGCCAATCCTGCACTTTCCCAGGGTGGAAAGGCTGCAGTGGAGTTAAGGATAAGGCTCCTTGGGCCTACCTTCTCCCATGCCATTACATTTACCTTTCCTTCCTCAGAAAAGCATGGACATACTTCTTGTATAAAACGTTCTGTCTGACTGGGAGTAACCTTAATTCCTCTGCTAGCAAGCATATGTGTTAAAAGATCAATACAGAGTCTTTTTTCTTTAGACTCAGTATGGCACATCTTCTTAATCTAAAGATCAATACAGAGTCTTCTTTCTTTGGACTCAGTATGGCACATCTTCTCAATCTAAGAATCAATACAGAGTCTTCTTTCTTTGGACTCAGTATGGCACATCTTCTCAATCTAAGTTCTGTACTATCCACCTTCTTACCCTACTTATCCTCTATAGGGGGGTCTGCAGTACCCTGGTGGAGTCCTATCCGTCCCGAGTGTGGGGGTTCTCAATGGGGGGGTCTTACCTAGGGGAATCCTGTTTCAGGAGTTCCCAAAGGTGTGGACGGAGTCGGCGAAGACTATCCACCCTCTTCCTACGGTGGAGTCCTATCCGTCCCGAGTGCGGGGTGCTTACCTAGGTGTCCCTGTTCGGGCGCCAGATGCCGGGGTCCAACCCCAGCAAGTCCAGGGGTCCCCAAAGGTGTGGACGGAGTCGGCGAAGATGGAATGACGTGGGGACAGCGTTCAGTTGATCAGCAGCCTAGCCAGGATCTCCAGCCAAGTTCTGGTCTGGATCTCCAGAGAGGTTCTGCTTAGGATCTCCAGCCAGGTTCTGTGTCCACGTTCTCTTGCTAGGTTCTCCAGCCAGGTTCTGTAGCCATGTTCCCTCGCTAGGTTCTCCAGCCAGGTTCAGTCACCAGGTTCTAGTCAGGTTCTCTTGCCAATTTCTGTAGTCAGGTTCAGTCCAGGATCTTTTGCCATGTTCTCTCCAGCGAAGTTCTGTGTTCTAAGTTCTGTGTTCTAAGTTCTGTGTTCTAAGTTCTGACTCTTGCTGTCTTATTACATCTGTATTTATACCAGTTGATTCAATCCTATCAATCTCTATTACAAAGGTTAGGGCGTTAAGTCTTATCTTCATTCCAGGGAGTAAAGATTATGTAGCTTAAGCATGATTGTTCGTAGTTAAAGTGATTAATTACCCACCTGGCACTAGTTAAGAGGTTTTATTCCCTCCCTAACTTCAGGGGAAAATCCCTACCTGGGGAAACAACCTTTCTCAGAGACCTTGGTTAAAACACATAGTGCCAAGAAGGTGAGCAAACATATTAAGAACAGTATGCCATATATGCCAGGTCCTTTGAAACAGCAAGGATGGACCGGCTCCCGGCGTGGAGTGAGCTTAGAGGAGAAGAGCAGGTGACGGGTAGGGAAGGTCAACAGTGGGAGGAGGGTCAGATCAAGAGGGTCTTGCAGGCCTTTGAAAGGTGGTGATTTTTGCAAAACCTGGGAAGCCACTGGGGGCTTCTGAGCAGAGGAATGGCATCCTTGGGCTTATGTCTCCATGGGGTCACTGGGCTGCTGTGTAGAAAACTGACCGTGGGGAATGAGAAGCAGGGAGACGGGCGGGGAGACTGATGTGTCCAGGCGGCAGGCAGTGGTGACTTGGACCAACGGACAGCCGGGCAGAGAGTGAACCCTGTCTACTTTTCCAGGTGGGCTGGTTCTGGTTCTATGTTACAGAGCAGCTCATTGGGACTGGCTGGTGGGTCAGATAGGGTGTGAGGGGAAACATAAAAGGAGAATAAAAAATTTAAAAAAAAGACAGCTGGATGGGTGGCGAGCACTCTGGATGTTAAGATAAACAAGACTCAATCCTCATGCTTTAATGCAGACATTTCCGGCCCAGTATCCTGTCCCTTGGGAAGGAGACATCTATGGAGGAACAGGGGTCCCGGGAGGGTGTGGGCCGGGCTGGTGTCTGCTGAGCTCCCCCTCCCGCCCACAGGTACTTCTTTAACTGCGACACCCTCATCCCCCTGAAAAGGAAGAGGAAGTACTTCAAGGTATTCGAAGTCACCAAGACGACCGAGAGCTTTGCCAGCAAGGTCCAGAGCCTGGTGCCGGTCAAGTACGAGGTCATCGTGACGACGGGCTACGAGCCCGGAGCGGGCACGGACGCCAACGTCTTCGTGACCATCTTCGGCTCGAACGGGGACACGGGCAAGCGGGAGCTGAAGCGGAAAATGCGCAACCTCTTCGAGCGGGGCAGCACCGACCACTTCTTCCTGGAGACGCTGGACCTGGGCGAGCTGCGCAAGGTGCGCGTGGAGCACGACAGCAGCGGCTACTACTCGGGCTGGCTGGTGGACAAGGTGGAGGTCACCAACACCAGCTCGGGCGTGGCCACCATCTTCAGCTGCGGCCGGTGGCTGGACAAGAAGCGGGGAGACGGGCTCACCTGGCGAGACCTCTTCCCTTCTGTCTGAGGGGCTGGAGGCCTTCCTTCCAGCTTCTCACCCAGCTGCTCCCAACCACACCGTCCTATCCCTCACCGTGGCTTCCGGCAGACTTTCCCCGAAGCCCCCTGGAGCTGGGACTGGGGCCCAGAAGGTGACATGTGCCTCTGTGGGCCAGAACATCGGGGTCCTTCAGGGGACACGCTGGGTGACTTCTTGGGGGGGCCCTGCCCCTCCCAAGTCTCTGGAACCTACAGGAACCATCAACATGCGTCCCAAGCCGTGGCTGCACGAAAATAACTCTGCATTTTCTTTTCCAATAATAGCGGCGGCCAGGCTGACACTGCTGGGGGTGCAGATGGGAAACTGGGCTTCACCCAGGGGACAGAAGTGGGGAAGAAGATGGTGTATTTTAATTTAAAAACTAATTAACACTTTCCCCTAAAAAAGCTGGGCTAATTAAATGATTACCAACCACACCCCACCAAGAATGCACCTTGGCATCTGCTCGCTGAAAATGGGCCCTTTTCCCGGTTTCAATAAACCCCGTGCAAATGGAGAGAACCATCAGGAGGAGGCATTTTTCCCGGCGGGTTGGGGGGCGGGGCGGGGCGGGCGGCGATTTATGAGCCTGTGAAAGGTCCGTGATTCTTTCCATCACTTCCCAGAGAGCCATTGCCAAGTGCCCGCTGGCTGCCCTGGGCTGTGATAGCACAGCTGAGGCCTGAGCAGAAGGGGATGGGGGTCGGAGCCTGGAACAGCCTGTCGCTGCTGCATTCCGCCGGGAGGGGAGCAGGGAGGGGCCTCGGGTTATTTAGCACCTACTGCCTGGGGCTCTGTGTGGGCAATGTGGACTGAGAGCTGCCTTCCAGGGGGTCGTGACCTTGAAGAGGCAGCAGGAGAGCTGCACACTCATGTACACGTGCTCCCTCCCCCCAACACACACTCCCTGACTGACAGTCACAAAGGGGCTGGACATCACACAGCAAGAGTGCAGCGGAACTGAGTGCCCCACTTCTGATTTTCCTACAGTCCGATAGGAGGGCACCCCAGCAATGGTTTCCGCTGCCCTGCTGCCCTCCCTGTGCCCTCCCCCACACAGGTATAAATTCTTAGCAAGGCTAACTGGCTCTGAGGAAGGTTCCGGGAAGTCTAGGGGCTCTGGAGAGCAGCCAGGTTGAAAGCACAGGCTGATAGGCAGGCCCCAGCTGCATCTCTCACCTGCTGGGAGAGCTTGGGCCTGTTATGTCCTCTCTCAGGTCTCAGTTTCCTTATCTGTGAAATGGGGAGAATGATAGTACTTACCTGGTAGGCTATTATGAGGGCTAAATGAGTTAATATGCAGTTCGGTTTAACCCAGCACTTGCTCTGAGGAGTGAGTCTGTGTCCTTAGTGTTAAACAAGCAGGACTCCAGAGGGCTGTGCTGGGCTGGGGAGAAGTAGCCGTTAAACAGCTTTATTGTGCCTTTTTCTGTGAGCTGGTTCCTCCTCTGTCTCAGGCAAGCCTCACAACTCTTCTGGACTCTCTTTGGTTGTAAAAAGTCCACCAACCACTGTAAGTCACAAAGTCCATCTCAATTCTGTCATTGGAATCCCTGGCTCCAATATAAATTCCAAAATGTCACGAGTAGACCCCTGGGTGCACTATGGGCGTCTCTTTCTGGACTGGCAGGTGTTTGGACCCTTCCTCTCACTTCACTTGTGTGGGTTCTTTCTCAGTCCCGTCCCCCCCTCCACTCTGTCTCCTTATTTCAGATCTGAGCCCCCGCCCCCCACCCAGCTGGTTCCCAAGTTCCTGGCACCTGGGCCATTTCCATCGCAGGCAAGTTGCCCACAGCTCCACGCCCAGCGATGCCGCACACTGTCCGCTGCTGTGCCGCTGCTGGGGCTGCTCCCTCTGCTTGCCGCTCCTCACCACCCATCGCCCCCCACCGACAGCTGCTGCCCTTGGCTGAAAGGTCTTCCCTATAAGGATGGCTTCTGAGTGACAGGTTTTAGATCAGCTCGTTTTTCCTCACGGGATTTAGAGACAAGTCTACATGAAAGACTATTTGGAAAGAACCTTGATTGTATTGCTTTCGAGTAACTGCTAACCAAGTATTTCCAAATAAGTGTCTCCAGGGGTCTACATCAAAGAAAAGAGTAAAACTCGTTTGCAATTAGCACGAGCTATTTACATACAAACTGTTGCATCGCAGTCTAAAAAGCACTATTACTCTTAAGTAGGTTAAACAAAAGCCTGCCGTTATTATTTCCTCAGCTCCAGCTGAGCAACCCTTTCCTCCCAACATTTTGAAAGAAGTCAACTCAGCCAGTTCAGATACGTTATGAATCTGATGAGGTGGGGTCACACCGGTGAGGTCAGAAGCACTGTGGGTGCCCCTCTTCCGATGGACCCCTGTGCTGTGTGTCCATCTTAAATGGCACCCGCATTACTCCCAGCCCCTTGGCAGAGCAGAGCAGAGCAGAGCATGGCACCGGCGGGCACCCAAATGCCCTGAGCGAGGACAAGGTGAGGGGCTTCAGGAACAGGTGGGATGTTCGGCCTCAGAAAAGGGGAAGGAGGTTTGGGACAGATGGGCCTTGAGAGTGAATGTCCTTTAAAGGGGGAAAGAGCTCGTTAGCCCTAATTTAATGGGAAGGGTGGGTAGTGGCACCTGGCTGGTGGGGGAGGTGGTGTTGATTATGAGCCACAGGGAAGATGGGTTTGCACTCCCAGCCTAGAGGTCTCAATATGGCCTGGGGCGAGGTGAGATCGTGTGTGTGTGTGTGTGTGTGTGTGTGTGTGTGTGTGTGTGTGTGTGTGTGTGATGGTTAATTTTATGTGTCACTTTGGCCCCTGGGAGCCCAGGTTAAACATTATTTCTAGGTGTGTCTGTGAGAGTGTTTCCAGGTGAGAATAGCATTTGAATCAGTGGACTCGGTGAAGTGGATCACCCTCCCTGACCTGGGCGTGGGAGTGGGGGAGCCACATCTCATCCACTGAGGCCTGAATAGAAGAAAATGGAGGGGAAGGGAGACTGTCCGCCTTCCGCCTGCCTGCTTGCATGGGACACCGGTCTTCTTCTGCCCTTGCACTGAGACTTACACCATCAGCTCTCCCGGTCCTGAGGCTTTCAGACTCAAACGGAATGGCAGCACCGGCTTTCCTGGGCCCCAGCTGGCAGACAACAGCTCGTGGGACTCTTCCGCCTCCATAATCACAGGAGCTAATTCTTTCTCCTGATAAATCTCCAGATATACAGAGATATCTTATCCGCCTCTCTATCCATCCATCCATCCATCCATCCATCCATCCATCCATCCATCCATCCATTCATCCATCATTCATCTATCTATCTATCTATCTATCTATCTATCTATCTATCTACCTCCCTACCTATCTACTTACCTACCTATCATCTCCTATTGGTTCTGTTTCCCTGAGAGTCCTGACTAATACAGACAGATGTTCTTCCTCCTAAACCTCCTGAGGATCTTCATGGTGATGAGAGTCATGGCCCGCATGGAGGATGAGCCTGCATGTTTTCTGAGAAGTCCCTTTCCTCCAGGGCACTGCAATGGAAAGTGCCAGAAGGGAGTAGCGACTAGGAAGGGTACATTTGCCCATGTAAAAGGGTAGGACAAAATCCAAGGAAAGAGAACCATTTCCCCAAAAATTGCTCAGGCCCTAGGGGAACCTCTGCTGTGTAAACAGAGGTTACCTAGACAAGGATAATGAAGGAGGTGGCGTCTGTAAATAAAGACCTGTGGCCTGTGGAAACCGGAAGGAGCCTAGTCTACCTGTCCACATTTTACAGCTGGAAACCGGGGAAGGGCAGTATCTTTCCCATCCACATGCAGGTGAGCGAGGGGGCCAGGACTCGTGAGCCCTGATTCGTGGATCGAGAGACATAGCTGGAAAATGAGGAAAGCAACAGACAGCATCTGGGGTCATCTTACTTGAACAAAAACGAGGGATTTAAACATTCATTAACCTAATGTGAACTATGGACTTTAGTTAATAATAATGTATGGATGTTGGCTCATCAATTGTAACCATGTACCACACTAAGGCAAGATGTGAGTAATAGAAGTAACTGGGGGGTGGTGGAGAAGAGACTGTATCAGAACTCTGGACGTTTTGCTCAGTTTTCTGTAAGCCCAAAACCGCTCTAAAAAGTGAAGCCTGTTACTTTTACAAATGGTTCCTTAATATGGGTTCTATTTGCAGTTGATGAAAGAAAGCCACCCTCCGGTCCACTGACCCACACACGGAGACCAGGCTCTAGGTGCTGAGTGTTGAATTGGGCTCTTCCAAAGGATAAGAAATCCATGCCAAACATCGAAATCACATTCCTTCTCCCCCACAGGGAAACGGGGGTGCCCTCCAAGGCAAAACACAAGAGGTTACGTTTGAGGATTGATCAAGAGTGGGAACTTTCCCCTTTAAAAACCATAACCCAAAGTTTAGGAAACAGGTTAATTAGATGTTTGGTTCACAGCATGGAACAGATTCTTTGAAAGATAAAGAGGTTGAAGAAAAGAATGCATGAGGCAAGGAGAGGAAGGAGGAGGTGGAGGAGGAAGCAGAGGGAGAAGAAATGGGAGGGGAGGACGGGAAAGGGAAGCAGGTGAGAGGGAGGGAGGAGGAGGAATGGATGTGGGGAAACAAACATACCTGCAGGGCCTCCGATAATGGACAGAGACCAGGTCTGTGAGAGGCTTTCTCCAGACACACCCAGGTCTGCACAGAAATAAGCACCCTGCACCAATGAGGTGTAGTTAGCAATGCAGGTCATTTTTATTAGTTATAAATAAAGTACAAAAAATCCACCAAAAGTGAATCTAAGCATTTACACGATTCCTAATGTCTCCGCCTTTTCATTGATGCACTATTGCTTTAATATTCATAATAAATATTCTTCTAGCTTTCTGCTATAAAATAGTCTATGTAGCAAAATGTTGCACAGCACAACAGAACAGAACAGCAGGAGGATTACAAAAAAGGACAATCAACACTGAAGATAATCCTTTCACTTACCAGGGGCAACCAAATTACCCCCTGGAGGGCCCGGTGAGGCTGGCTCCACAGCTGAGAAATGAGCTGCAGCCAAGGCCAGGGGTGGGGCTGGGGGGGGGGGGAGGCTGCGGTGAGGAGTGGGGGGCACAGGCCAGCCAGGGCAAACGGCCCCTTCCCACTCTGACCCTGCAGAGCAGCGTAAGGCATGTCCATCCAGGAGCCTTGCCAAGAGGGCAGTGTCTGCCAGGCCCAGCAGTGGTGGTCTGCGCCCGGTGGGGGACTCCACAGGCCCTCTCCAAGGAAAGCAGGAGAACAAGGCTCCAGGGCGGAGGCAGAAAGAGAAGCTGGCAGGCAGCAGGCAGGAAGCCCAGGGAACGAGACCCATAGTCCAGCCGGAGCGAAGTTGGGGCTTAGGGACCATGCACGGCCCAGATACTTCTCCAAGCCTGGCCAGGCAGTGTGGCGAATTGGGCATCCACTTCCTTCCCCATCAGCACCATCCCAGGGGGCCTCACGTGGAGGGTGGGCTGCTCCATTAGGCAAAGGCAGTGATGTCAAGAGGCAAGAGGCAAGATGGGCTGGAAAGGAGGGGAAGGAGAAGAGGAGGGAAGAGGCAGACATGCGGGAGGCACAGGAGTGGATCTCCCACTCCGGGCCAGGCTTCTTCTGGGGGCACGGACCTCCTCTCTCCTTTAGCTCAAAGGCATCTCAGCTCACAGCTGTGCCAGGCTTTGAGGCCACCTCTTCCCCAAACCCTCCCCTAGCACTCCTCCTGGGGCGGTGAGACTGGAGCCCACCCCCATCCACAGCAGCGCCCCTGCCCACAGCCCCCTGGAGCAATGGCAGAGAGTAAAGAGGAGACACTAGGGAGGAGGAACCATGAGTCTAAAATCTGCGCCCCAATCTGTTGTCAAGGGTGATGCCTCAACAATAAAGTCTCTAAGAGATGCTAGGATGGGGTGCCAATTCTAAACACCATAGTTTGGGGCTCACCCCATCCCCGTAACTAACAAGACATGGATTTCAGCTCACTTTCCAAGTGACCGCCAAGCCTTGTGAAAGCACTTGCCCCGTATCCAGTGTCCTGCCTCCCCGTCACTCCAGGACGCTGCACATAAAAGGGCAGAAACCCTCTGGATAGCTCCTCTGAGCAAATCCACTGGGCACATTCTCTGTCTGCTCTGTTCCGTCCTTCCTTTCTTCTCTCCTGAGAGGGTGACTTAACACAGCACGGTAGTCTCCCACCGGATCCGTGTCATTCTCTCTGAGGCCCAGGGACCCTGGAGACCCTCCAGCTCACCTCCAGCCCCCTGCCCCCAAACCCAGAAAACTGAGACACAGAGAGGCCAAGGGATTTGTTCAAGGTCACAGAGAAGGTTACAATAGAGCTGGTCTGAAAACCCGAGCCTCCTAATCTCCAGGCCAGGGTTCATTCTAATAAACCAGGCTCCTGCTGGTCATGTCCAAAGGGAACATTCTGGAACCAGAGGGATTTGTAGCCCAGGTAGAGATAATGACCTCCAGTGCCCCCAGAGCTTCCTCAGAAGAGGGAGGCAGGGTGGGCTGAGGCGTGGGAAGGGCAAGGGAAGAAGGGCAGACAGGTTAGTGATGAGGAGTCAGGGGGACAAGGGTAGCACGTGAAAGGATTATCCCAGTCTGCTGACAAGTGCAAATTATATTAATATATGTGCTAAATACAGTCACTATATTGGAGTTTTTCACTAGATCACAGCATACAGAATCAAAGGTTTGCATTTCATATGGAATGTATCCAAAGAGGCCAGCACCACAGTAGGACAGCTTGCAATCACACACCCTGATATTTGGACGAAATAAAGTTCGCGGAATTTTATTTAAAATTTTTTTTTTGTATTCGTAGTTGTTTGTCATCGTACCAATGCATGCAAAGCATTCCACTCCCAGAAACAACGGCAAAATGAGGTAATAGGAGTAATAAAAAAAATTAGTATCCTTTCTAAATAAATAAATTATAATTAAAAATGCAAAACAACTATAAAAATAATTAAATAAGAACCCACGATATCTACAAGTTAGTCATAAATTATGATTGTTAAATATAAGGCATTTAAACTCACAAAACCCTGTAAACTAGCAACGTGCCATGTTTTTTGTTTTTTGTTTTTCGTTTTTGTTTTTCTATCAGCTGAAATCGCTCTAGCATTTGCTCTACGCGCGCGCAGGAGATGAAACACGAGGGTGGGGGGCGACCTGACAGACGTTGCTACAGCCCCACGCGGGGAGTGTGTGTCCCGCCGGCCGGCGGGGGGGTTTGGGGGATTTCTTCAGGGAAAAAAAAAAATCTGGTGCTTTTTCTTCACCATTGAAAAAACTGTGCTTGTTCATTAGGCGTAAAGGGTTAATAATACTTGCACGGAGGCTGGGAACATTTGCAGAAGAGGAGCTAGGGTCCCGCCACAGGTGGTAGGCGAGGGCTGCAGGGCCCAAGGGGGTCCCGGCAAGTGGAGGAGCCCCATGGCCCATCCTCTGTCCGCACAGGCCAGGCTGTGGTGTTGGTTTCGAGATGGGTGTCCTCGGTGGACCCACTGTGGCCAGGGCTGTGCTGTGGCCAGGAGGCCCAACTTGATCCTGGGGCAGCTCTTGCCCCAGAAGGCACTCATGCGTCTCAGTCTAGAAAGGGTCTGAGTCCCTTGAGTTGAGCAGAAGGAGGAGGGCAGGGGGTCTCCTCCTGGAGGTGGTGGGTGTGAGATGCTGATGCCTGAGCCTGCCTCTTCTCCACTTTTCCTGGCTCCTGGACCAAGGGGGACGGGGCCTCGAGGGAGGAGAAGCACAGACACCCTGTCCTCCCTTGTTGGCCAGACAGCTGCCCTGATCAAGGAGCTCGGAGGTGCCTGGGACCCTGTCACCTCCTGTGCCCACCTGCAGGGTAAGAGGGCCCCAAAGAGATGAGGGGACAGAGGCTTTAGGCTCTATCCCCAAAGCTAGTGCTGACCTTTCCCCTCCAGGTGATCCCCACCCACCCCAGGCAATGCCTAAAGTTAGCCTGGGGCACTCGGGAGCCTGCAGACAACTGGGAGGGGAAGGAGACTACATCCCACTCTCAGCCTCTGAAACAGACATCGGTGCCCACAGCAAGTCATTTCAACAGCTCAGTTGGCACACAGCTCTAATGACTTGAATGGTGTATTAATGTCAGGGAGGACCAGAGAATGTGAGTGTTGGAAGGAAATTTAGCAAGCATCTAATCCCACCTCCTCGTGTGGCAGCAGAGGAAACTGAGGCCCAGAGGGAGGAAGGCCGGTTCCTAGCACTACCCACTTTGTCAGTGAAGAGCCAAGAAGGAACCAGGACTCCAGCTCTCACTCCATCTGGTCTTCCCACTGACTCCCTCTACCTACTGGCCTTTCAAACTGGCCTTAGAGAGAATAAGAGCCCAAGACTATGAGGGGAGTGACCTTCCCTAGACCACCCTGGCTACCTGGGGGTCAAAGCAGGGTGGAGAGAATTCCCAGCTTCCAGGGGGAACTAGTAACTAGCTTTCCCCAAAATTCTGCCTCGGAAGTACTTTCCACTTTGTCGGGGTCTCCACCTTTAGCCTTGGAGACACTGTTCACACACTGGAATCAGTGAAGGGGACAAGGTCATGCTCATTGCCATTAACCCAGAATCAGACTATTCACCATTTTTGCACTATTCTTTGTGTCTTAGCTCCTCAGCTACAGTGTAAGCTCCCAGAGGAGCTCATCATCGTCTTTGCTATCGCCTGTCCCAACACCTGCACTGGCAGGCGCTCAGGAAAGATGGCTTAGCCTGCGGAACATCCCTGTGCAACCTCCCACCAAAAGCCACCTCCCCTACTCTGCCTGTAGGTGTCCAGAGTAGCCATCCCTCCACCTGACAGTTCCCATTGTGCTGGAAGGTTCCACCTCAAGCCAAAATCTGCCTCCCAGTCATTTTTACCCATTGGTCCTGGTTTTACCCTTTGTAGCAGCAATGCAGACTCAATTTCCTTAACCTTGTGGAATTCCTTCATATATGTGATAAATATCCTGGACCCCCTAGTCTTCTCTTATTGATATGAGGGCATTGAGACTTGAGTGGGGGGGGTGGGCCTTTGGGGGCAGTGCAAATGAGGGGGAGGAGGAGGGGAGGGGTAAAGGAAGAGGGCAGAATCCCAGCTGAGCTGGGGGTTTCCTCTTATAGATAAAGAAAGTTGGGTTGGGATTGGTGGATTTGGTGGAATTTGGTAGATTTTCCCATCTCCATCCCTCTGTTCTCCCATGTCTCTGCTCTCCTTGAGGTTCAGAAAAACTGTGGGGTGGTGCAGAAAGACACACGATATGGTGTCACCTGGGACTTCAGGTCTGCCTCTCCTACCGCCCCCATCCCTACACCCCAAGGAGGTTCCCAAGAGAGAGCGCCAATGTGTGGGCAGATAGTATTAATCCTCACAACAGCTAGGTGAGGTAGAGAAGTGGAAATGGAGATGCACTGTTGTTCTCCCCACTCTAAGGAGAAGGAAACTGAGGCACAGAGAAAGAAAGGGGCTTGCTCAACGTTATCAAAGAGTCAGAGAAAGAGCCAGAGGCTAGGGACACAGTGCCTCCCAAACCCAGCCAGCAGGGTCTCAGCCCAGGACCTTCTCCAAGGGTCTCCATCAAGATTTGAGCCATCCCTAAGGAAGGTCAAAGTTCTCCTCAAGGTCCACAGTATTTGGCCTCAGCCCTTGAGTGCTAGCTGAGAGCACTTTGGCCAGGACCAAGTATCCATCACCTATGCTATCTTAGCTTCATCATCTGGTTAATTTTTTGCATAGGGAGGCAGTGGCCAAATTGCCTCTTTGTGACAGGGCATACGCAGGCTGAAAGGAAGAAGTTGGCCTGGTCAGGGGTATCCTGGCTCTGAGGAACCTGGTGGCTACTTTAGTTGAAGGCTGGCCCCTCCCTGGTTCAGTGTGGAACCGGGGGGATGGCTGGAGCTCAGTGGATGGGCTCTGGAGCCGGGGATCCCTCCTTCAAGACAGAATTCTTCTCTTACCTACTCAACCTCTGCCTTCCCAGCTCCACCTGAGCCCCTCGAAGGCCCAGCTAAGACCCCCATCTGCTCCTTCTCCAGTCCTCCCCGTTCCCAGGTGGCCCCTTCCATGCTCCATGCATTGTAAACATGAGAAAAAACAAAGCAAAGGGGAAAACCAGAATGGAAAACAAAACAAGGACACCCCCATCCCCCTCCCCGCTTCCCAACCTGGGTGAAAAAAATTATCCTTTTTCATCGTAAACAGGATTTGGCTTTTTTTTTTTTTTTTTCATTTCTGATTCCTTTTCCCATTTCTCTCTTAAAGATGGGAAGATTTGGGCTGTCGTTGGTTGCTTCGGTCAGGCACCAAAACAAGAAACTCAATGAGAAATATTTGGTGCGAATTCGGTAATAGCGACATGTCCACCACAAGATGACTAGAGCACCACACACAACATTTTTCTTAAGCTAACATGCTCTGGCTGCCATCCACAGAAATAGCTAGAGACCCCTACATGGTTTCTACGTGGTCGAGAGGTATATATACAATCCTTCAGAGGGCAGGATTGAGGGGCCGGTCTATCAGCTAGGACCTTCAGGATCACGTCTAGATTCTCAGCAGCATGGGCCCCCCCTTCCCACCCCTGCTCTGGGCACGGCCAGCTCCCTCCCTTCCGCGCAGCAAGGCAGATGGGGACAGTCACCATTCTGGATGGGTGGGTCCTCCCCCACCCTTCCTTTCCCTTGGACACGGATACCACCAACTCCTCTTTCCACAAAATGTGCTTGCAGGCTTTTCCTCTACGTCAAATGGCTCAGAAGGCAAAGTTTGGCTGCAAGGGCTATGGCCGTGGGGGGACCTGGTGAAGGAAAATGGGGCATCCATTGGCTAATTCCTTCCTCAGCTGTCAGCTCCCAGTTGTGTCTCAATGTCCACCCGGCAGATGGGGCATTTCTTGCTCATGGCGAGCCACTGGTCCACGCAGAGTTGGTGAAAAAGGTGCATACAGGGTAGGCGCCTGGAAGAGAGGGGGAGAGTCAGAGGAATGGCTGAGGGGAAGAACCCCAAGGCTGTGCCAGGAGTTGAGGGATAACGGCTACTCAAGCGACCAGGAGACTCACACCCAGGGCTCCTGGGGGACAGGCCAAAGAGGGTCATGGGAGCTCTGCCATGGAGTGAGGCTGTGGCTGGGATGGGAAATCATGACAGGAAGGAGAACCCCCAAATTCTCCTTCTGCATGCAGCCTTTCAGTGTAGCCTGAAACAAAGCCATGGCTTTGTCTTAGACCCATCCTGGCCGAATATCAGGTTGTTCTCTGAAACTTAGCATCTATAAGTCCATACCCATAGGCACCACACATCTAGAATGTTCCACACCCCATCATCCTAGAACAACCATGAAACACACTTGGCGCACGCTCGCGTGCGCGCATACACACACACACACACTCACTCGTTCACACTCACACACACAAGCAAGCTCCACCCGACACACAGCACATGACTGATTACCAATACCCACGAGGAAAAGGAGATGGAATCCAAGAGGCTCGCCTCCTACCTCACATCTTCTCCATCCTCCAGCATAGACAGACAAATTGTGCATTTCTCATCAGTGTCTGACTCCTCCCCCTCTTCCTTCTTGCCCTTGCCATTCTGGGGTCTTCTCTGGGAGAAACAAAGGAGGAGCATGTTATCTAGAGAAGACTCACCTGGTGGTCTTGGCCCTTGCAGGCTCTTCCCCCACCTCCCTCCTCCAATGAGGCAGTCTCTTTTTAAGCTCCTAAGTTATATCCAGACTTCTATGCTCTTCCCAGGCCCTCCTCCCTGCCTAATCTCCACCCCTCCTCCTTGCTGCAGAATATAGAGGGTTAAAGCCAAATGAACTTTATTATCGTTGTTCCAGACAATTCATGTCCCAGGCATAAACTTTACACTGCCCTAGGAGCATAGAGTTTGGAAAGGAATTGGATACCAATGAATCAATCCTTTGCAAAATGTTGGCTGTGCATAAACAGCTCCACCTTTTCTGCTTTCCCTTATCCTGTTTACTCTTCCTTACACCCTTTCCAACCTAGATCCCTGTCTCCAGCCTTCTCCTCCACTTTCAGGTCCAGCATGCTTCATTCATCCATCCATCCATGCATTCATTCATTTAGTTTTCCTTCCTTCCTCCCTTCCTTCCTCCCTCCCTGACTCCTCCCCCCCTCCTTCTGTTCCTTCCTTCCTTCCTTCCTTCCTTCCTTCCTTCCTTCCTTCCTTCCTTCCTCCCTCTCTCCCTTTCTTCCTTCCTTTATTCCTTCTACTTACAAATGTCTATTGTGAGGAGCTGAAGATGGGCTCTGGCTTAACCACAATGAGTATGTTCCTGCTCTAAGATTCTCAATGCTTGTCAAGCTTTTAATTCTTAGATTTTTAAATTTTTATTTATTTGTCATCATATCAGACTATATTTTTAGAGCAGTTTTAATTTACATAAAAATTGAACAGAAAATATAGTGTGTTCCCACTTCCCTCTGCCTCTCAACATATGCAGTTTGCCCTATTATTTGCATCTCGCCTTAGTGTGATGCATTTGTTGCAACTGATGAACCAATAGTGATACACAACTATTAACTGAAGTCTTCTGGTTTACATTAGGGTTTACTCTTTATGTTAAATAGCCTTTTGTGTTTTGACAAATGCATATTGTCATGTGTCCACCATTACATACAAAATAGTGTCACTGCCTTAAAAATAGGTGATTCCCCTGTGAATCACCTATTCATTCTTTCCTCCCTCTCCTGAGGCCCCTGGCAATAACTGATCTTTTTATTGTCTCTGGTTTTGCCTTTTCCGGAATGGTATGTAGTTGGAATCATACAGTATGCAGCCTTTTTATGCTGGCTTCTTCCACTTTGTAATATGCATTTCCAGTCCTTCGTGTCTTTTTATGGCTTAATAGTTCATTTCATTTCTTGTTATCGTGAAATAATATTCCATTGTATGAATGAACTACAGTTTGTCCATTCACTTATTGAGGGACATCTTAGTTGCTTTTAAATTTTTCAATTTAATCTAAAAATTTTTAAACTTAGATTCCTGGCAACAATTCTGGAGAATCTACCTCTGTAGGCTTAGGGTAGAGCCTGTGAATATGTGGCTTTAAAAGCTCCACAGATGATCTTGATGCTCAATGAGAATTGGAAATGCTGCTCTGAAGCCTTAGTTGCCCATTTGTCTACATGTGAGACTGGAGTTGGGATTCTTTTCTAAGACAAGTCTTAGCCTTCTGTGTAGGCACTCCCCTTGCTCACCCCACTCAGATACTAACATTTTCCCTGTACACCTTCCTAATATACCAACTCACAAGTCCACATGCACACACATACCCAACCTCCTCCCTTTTTAATGAGAGGCACCATATCCCCTCCTAGTTACACCTGACAGAGGCAAAGGAGAAAACCTGGGAAGGTATTGCTGCTTCAGAGCATCTGATCAGAGCAAATCCTTCTAGATTTTGGACTGTGCACCTCTGTGGACAACCAGGCCAAAGTCAACCTATATCCTCCCCACCCTCACCCCTACTATACATGCTGGCCTGCTGGCTGACTCACCTTCTTGTACTTGTGGGGGAAGGTGAACCTCTCAATGGTGTTCTGTACAGCTCCTCGAGTCACATTTCCCAACCTGTCCTCAAGCTGCAGCAGCTCCTGCAAAGAGAAAAGTGTGGATGTGTGCACTCATGTGCAAAGGCACATGTACACATGTGATGAGAAGGAGAGGCACTGACAGATGTTAGCAGGAAGCATTCACACAGCCATTCAGAAGAACTTGTCTGAAAGAACAAAATATCTTTGCTTGCTCTCATTTTCTTTCTCTTCGTCTCAACCCCAAGGCTCCTCCTGCCCCACTCACTCCCTACCCACCAGTAGGGGAAAAGGACAGAGGACACGATAAATGGCAGTGATGAATGATAATAGCTTCTCCACCAACCCCACTGGAGCCAAGCTGGCCAGAGGAGTCCCAGACAGAGGGGCAGGCGTACCTCATAGCTCTCCCGCACAGCAGAGATGTGTCTGCTGGGGTTCAGTCCCTGGAGAGCAAGGAAGTGAAGCTGAGGGTAAGGGTAGTTTCGGATTTCATGGACAACCTGTTGGGGAGAAAAGGCCTCAGATAGGATTCAAGCCTTCATGATCCTAGTGCCCAACTCCTCCTCCCATAACCGCCAATCTGCATACCCTGAGAAACTGTGGCAGAAGTGTCCTTTTTCCTGCTCCTGGTCTCCCTCATCCCTACAAGAACCAAGCCTCTGCTGGGCCAGCCCCAGAACGAATAACAAAATCAATAGGTAACACCTGGCCTGATGGGGCATTTATTTCATGCCAGATACTGTTCTAAGCCCTTCGGATAGTTAACTAATTTAATGATCTCATCGGATTTGTAATGAGGATGCAATTACCATCCCCATTTTACTGATAGGGTAAATGAGACTCGGGCACATTTAGTAAGTGACCCAACTTATGCAACCAAGCGGCAGAACCACCATTTCAAACCCAGGCAGTTGTGGGGAAGTGGGGGCAGAGTCAATTCCCTCCCCCTTGACTCCACATTGTCTGACCCAGGTGGGGCAAGTGAGGGCACAACATTTAAGGGGGCATTGTGATCGAGACAAATAATATCTTATTGCAACATTTTTAAAAAAATCAAAATTAATATAAAATATCTGTAATGAACAAAATGTCAAACTTTTCAATACAGAGAGGATCTGCCCCTGTACTTGTTTGGTGCTGCCTCACTCACCTGGCCCGACCCAGGTGTGAGTCAGAGGACCAGGTGTCCAGCATACTAGTAGTTCCTCGTCTTAGTCACTGCATGGCCCTGGCCTGCTACTTAACCTCTCTATGCCTCGGTTTGCTAATCTGTAAAATAGGGTTATTACCTCTTCTTGTGGAGTTATCAAGAGGCTTAAATAATTCATTTAAATTGCTTAGAACAGTGCCTGGTATGCAGTAAGTGCTCAATAAGTGTTAGCTTTTATTCTCAGTAAATGGTGCTTTTTAACAGGAACCATAGGACCTCAGGGCTGAAAGACTGCTGAGATAACTGGCCCATGCCCCTCATTTTACAGATAAGGAGACTGAGGTGCTCAGTGGTTAAAGGCAGAGGCAAGGACTGGCAGGCTGGAATTGTGCTTCGGGGCAGCAACGCGAAGAAGCTGCCTGGGAATAAGAAGATTTTCAGTCCTTTGCCACATTATTATTGTTGTTGTTAGTTTAATGAAACATCTTCACCTTCATTCCGTGCAGCTTGCAATGCCCCCAAACGGAACCTGATCCTTTTGCAGACTCAGCACCCTGCAGTGAAGAGAAGCCCAGCCCCTGCAGGAAGCTGACTGGATCCGCAGCCAGGCCACCCCTTGGGTCTCTTATGTTCCTCACACCAGTCCTGTGAGATGGGCCAGGCAGGTGTCTTCACCCCATTTCATCCCATTTCACAGGTAAGTGAACTAACACCCAGGCAGGCACTGACGCTGAGAAATGAACTAAGCGCAGTCGTACAGGGTCCAGAGCCCACCCTGCTTGCTCTTAGCCCTGAGCCTTTCCCCACACCTGCAACTACCCCCTGCCACCCTCCATTGCCCACCCAGTCCTTTCAGCAGTACGAGCTTCTCATGCAACAGGTGCTCTCAAGTCAGAGAGGGAGTAAGAGTTGGGAGGGGAGGGGAGCAGTTGGCCTGCCTGAGAGCGAGACACACAGAGGAACAGGGCACAGGGAGTAGGACACAAGGGAGCTGCAGGCCTCAGCCCGCCAAGTCCCCCAACAGGCAACAGGAGTCTGTTCCTGGCAGAGCCCCCTCACTCACCATCTGCGTGGAGGAGGAGTTTCTGGGAAAGTGGTGCATTCGAGGCGTCGCTAGGTAATGCTGATAGTGCTGAAGGATGGGCCGCACCTGGAACTGAGCAGGGCTCAAGCTGGCGTCCACACTGAGATCCCTGCGGGGACACGGCCACATGAGCCACGGCGGGTGCGGGGGGGTGGGGGGGAGTACTCAGCCACGGGGTTACAGAAGGGACCTCAGACATCAAGCCCATGGTGGAGAACCAGAGTCACAAACAGCCAGAGCTGCAAGAAGCTGGACCTCAGTCACCCATCCCCTCTCTTTACAGACGGAAATGAGACTCAGAGAAGAGCTCTGCAAGGTCTGAAGGGGCTAGAACAGTCAAGACCTCATATAACCTTTTGAAACAAGTGCACCTAAGCACCCTTCCAGTTCACAGCACGCCCCCTGAGAGAAATGCTAAAAGAAAAATCCAGATAGAGCTGGTCAGGGATGCAGAGCAAAGACAAGGTCCAAATATAGTGGAGGGGGTAGAGGCCATACTTCAACCACTTGGAGCAAACAAGAGAAGAGGACCTCAGCTTCTGTGAGTCGGGGCCTGTTACCCTGGACCCCACCCCCACCCCACTCCTAAAAGTATAGGAAAATTTATTTTACTTAAAAATTGATCCATTAATGCAACTGAAAAGGAACCAGGGCTCCTTGGGGAAATGGATAATTTCAGGTCTGGAGCATAAAATGTGCAAAATGAGATTGAGTGAAACATTTTATCGTAACTGAAAACACTACCAGGGTCATGTCAAAACCATCCAGAAGAGGTGGAAACTGGCCAGAGTTTGGATAATTTGCATGTCCATGAGCATAAATACAATAGATTGAAACACATCAGACAGGTACAAATCCACAAGGTGAAGTGACCCTAAAGAAGACTGGCCCCTTTGAAGAATGCTAAGGAACCAACTCTGCATTTTGAAAACTAGTAAATAAAGTGGTGGTGGTGGGGCAGGGTGGGGTGGGGGGCGGACAACCATTTATCTTGTCTTTCTTCTATTAACTGTGCTTCAGGGTAGCCAAGTAGTTGATGAAGGGAAATTTCTCTGATAAAATTTTTCTGGCTAATAAATGAGTAAGGAATGATTGAACTCCTTTTTGTATGTCCTAAAGAAATAAAGGATCTGGCAGGCAAGGATCGTCAATGGCTACTAACATCTCAAAAGGAGAGACAACCAGCTTCTGCTGGAAAAAACAACACCACCTTTAAAGTATTTTTGCCAAAAAGTAAGAGCTGGACCAAAATCTGCTCAAACCTTGGCCTGTGGGGAAATAGGACACTGAGGCACATTGTAAGCGATACCACCAGAGTGTGACCAGCAGAATCCAGATCAGGGGAACTACAGAAAAAAGCACCTGATTTCTGCTTCCAGCCATGATACATCTATAATGTATATATTCCTAGATTTTCTATATATATTAGCCCGGATCCATGAAACAACTCCTGATAAGTATGTCCTTTGGGAAATAAGTTAAACTCTTTTTTTTTCCTTAAATATGTGGGGTGACATTGATCATATAGATTTTAGCTGTAGATTTCTATGATATCAGATCTGTATATTGCACTGTATGCCCGCCATCCAAAGTCAAATCTTCTTCCATCACCCTTCATCCCCTTCACCCCTCAAAAGTTAAATTCTTGGAGCCAGTCAGAAGCAAACTTAGAAATTTAGTAGTCCAGCCCCTGTTCCTTTCTTTCTTTTTCTTTTAAACTTCTCCTGAGGCTATTATTCCATTGATTTTTTTAGAGAGAGTGGAGGGGAAGGAGTTTGGAGGGAGAGAGACAGAGAAACATTGATGTGTGAGAGACATATCGATTAGTTGTCTCCTGCATGAGCCCCAACTGGGGCCAGTGGTTGAGCATGCAACTGAGATATGTGCCCTTGACCAGGAATCAAACCTGAAACTCTTCAGTCGGCAGGCCAGCGCTCTAACCACTGAGAAACCGGCCAGGGCTGGCCCCTGTTTCTTCAGACCTATCGTCGGCCTGAAAATTGGCCTTTCCCATGTTCCTTGGCTAGCCAGTTAGCGTCACCAGGGTTTCTGACCCTTGCCCGAGCCTATCCCCTGACCTGCATCGGTGAGGGAGTTCCACGGGGCACCCTCCTGTGGCCGAAACTCTGACTCTTTGCAGTCTCAGGGGACCCAGCCTAGTCAAAGCAGCAAAGACATGTCCAGAGAATTCTGCGAAAACAAAGTCGCAAGGAACTCGGAGCAGAGTTGCTCCAAATCCAAAAATGCTGAGTGGAGAAGCACCTCGGCCTTCGGGTGAGAGGGATGATCTGCCCGCGTTGGGCCTGGACAGGCTCTGGGATTCCCTCTTCTCATCTCATCAGAAGATGCCTTCCTAACCCCAGGATCCCTGAACAGCAGATGCTGCTCGGACCCCAAAAGAGCCTGGGTCAGGACTTCGGCCCAGGAGACGTCAGCCCTTGGAGAAGCAGTGCCTGCCGCCTTCCTGCTGTTGCCACTGGCCTGTGAGAACACGGCTGAGTTTTGAAAGGAGTCATAGAAACACCCCAAGGCCTGAGCCACCGGGTTGCTCAGAACGGTGCCCTGGAGATTTCCATGGACATTGTCTCAAAGCACCAGCTTTATCAGCTGCGTCTAAACGTCAGCCTCAACTTTGTCTTCTGCTGCCAGTGGCCTTGGAGCGTGGAGCAGTCTGGTTGCCCCACTGAACCTTACGTCCTTTGCACGGAGCTTGCTCAGAAAGTGTGAGCCGGGAGGCTGGGAGGCAGAGCTGCCTGCAGGATAGGAGGAGGCTCTTGTCCTCGCCCACCTTCCTTCTCAGGTCCAGGTGCCTGGATGTCTCCGCTGGGCAGGGCCAGGGGCGGGTGGTAGAGCCGGGTGCTGTCTGCACTGGGGGCCAGAGTTGGAACCACAGAGCCAGGATTAAGTCATAGAGGGAGCATGATAAGGATGGAGACGCTGGAGTGGTGGCTCAAGGTCGAGGTCAGGTTACCGGGCCAGGGTCAGAAAGGGAGCATGCATCCTGGTTGAGAGAAGCTGCTTGAGTAGAACTAAAATATCCTCAAGGAAGAGGAAAAGGCCGGGGCTAGACAAGGACAGGTGAGGTGTCTTAATTCCTGAAATAATTTAGGGTAGAATTCAGTGGTTTCTGATGCTTCTCTAACGGAAAAGGGGGTGGAGAGGGGTTGCAGACACATTCTCCCCACCTCCCCTCCAGGGCTCCTCGCGGAGGTAGGAGTAGCCCTCCTAGAATTCATTTCCTGCCATCTCATTTCCAGACCACGCTTCTCCTGGCAGGAGAGGCCTCCCTGGAAAAGAGGGGCAGGATGCCATCAGCATGATCACAAAAGGCCTCTGTCACTCACAGGAAGCTGGCCCTTGTGGAGCAGAGCTAATTACAAGGGAGGAGAAAGGGTCGCCTCCTCCTCTGGAAAGCGCTTCCTACTTGGGAAGTGGGGACTGAACAGGGAGAAAGGGCCCAGGAGTGGGCTCGGGTGGGCTCAGGACAGGGCCTCCCAGCGGCCCCTGCTGGGGCACGGACCAGCCTCTGGGCCTCAGTCTTTATGCTTCCCTAGACCAGTAGGGGTCAGGAATGCAGAGGGATTGAAAAGAGGGAGGAAGGGGAGGAGATTTGCTAAATAATCAAAGTGGCCAAGGGCAGTGCCCAGCTGCTCCTCCGACTTCTCTCCACTACTTTCACCTGGGTCACCTGTCCAGTCCCACTCGCCACGCAGGACCCCCTGTGTTTGCTCGGACCGCTCAGGGCTCCCTCTATGTGCAAGGGCTCTGGGTGCCCATGTGGGCCGGATTGAAATAGATTGGGTTGACGGGAAGCTGAGGGACAGAATTCAATCCAAACTGCAATTAAATCTCCCTGATTAGAATCTGCTAATTAGAAAAGGCTGCGCTGAAGTCGGCCGTCTGCAATCTGTCTTTATGGGGAGTGTTCAATTTGACAGAATGTACCTGAGAACCAGCAGGGGCCGGGGACAGCAGAGCAGGTTGAAACAACCATTTCCTGTCTGGGGAGCACCGTTGGCCGTCAATCAACCAGCGCTATCCTTTGGAATCATTCCTCGGTGCCCAGGCCTAGGTGCTCCCAGAGCAGTCCTGGACAGAGCCAGTCTGCGTGACTAACTGGCTGAGAAATGACACCACTGCACATCTTTTTGTTTAGTCTATCCTTCCCGTTGAGGTTTTTCTGTTATTTTGTATATATGTTTCTACATTCTTTAAAAAGAAGCTTTTTGCCTCAAAGTAAGAATAGCACAAAAAATTCTTGGATACCCTTCACCCAGATTCCCCAAGTGGTAACAGTTTACTATTTTACTCTCTTCCTCTCTCTTTCCCTCCCTTCCTACCCACCACCACCCCCCCACACACACACACATATACTTCTCTATGAAATTTTTTTCTGATCTAATTTAAAAATAAGTTTCAGACATGATGCCCTTTACCTCTAACTACTTCAGAGAACTGCACAAGTTTTTCAACAGTTTGGGAGTTCAGATCCAACCTGAGTTTAGATCAGCCCTCTCCTGAGCTAGAACAGAGAGTTTGGTGGGACCCAGGGTCCAAAACCAAGCAGCACTACATCCCAGGGCAACAAAGACCTCCATCCCATGTGCAGGAAATGGCAGGAAGTCTTCACAGCGGCCCAGCGCCTACACCACCTCAACCCCTCTCCCCAGGTTCTCCCCAGAGTCCTTGCCTCCAATCTGGCTGGCTGTCTCCTTGCTGGCATGCCCTGGGTCTTCTCTGTGGGCTCCTTGAGGTTCACCCTCTCCAGGAAGCCTTCCCTGACTCTTCTTTCTGCCCTCCTCCCAAGCACCACTGCTTCCTAGCCCTCATTGAGCTTAGCAAATGTTTTGTATCTCTGCCCCCACCTCCCCTGCAGGAGCAGGAGCCCTGAGCCTCATCTGGGAACATGGGCGCCCAACCACATCCGAGCTAACTGTCAGGACCGGACCTGGTGAGGACCAGTGGGTCCTGAGGGTGGCTGGGGACAGGGGCACAGCCTGGGGCGTGAGGACCAGGCCTCCCGCACCACTCAAGGGAAGGAAACAGAAACTCCATGGGTTGGGCAAGACCACTCACCCTCCATCCCTCTCCCAGGGACCAGAAAGACTCACCAGTCAGTGCCCTCAGCCAGATACCTGGGCTGAGGTGTCTGGAGTTGGTGGCCGAAGTCGAAGCTGGGGTAGAGTCGGTGGGTGTGGACAGACACGCGCTCCTGACTCCGCCTGCACCAGAAGGGAAGGAGGCCCATGGCGTCAGGGCTGCCCAGGCCAGCCCAGCTCCCAGCAGCTCTGAGCAGTCCCAGCCAGCCTACAGAGCAGGAGCTTGGCCCCTCGTCCCAAACTCTGAGGAAGCGTCCCAGCTGGACAGCAGCCAGGAACTCAGACATTCCTGTTCTGTCCGTCTGCCCACAGTACTGAGCCCTCTTCCTGGGTTTGTCTGCTGCAGGTCACCTGCCCCTCCTAGCTCCCTGTCTCCTCTGCTCCCTCTCCTACTTCCGTTGTCCTTGGTGGGCTGTCTTCAGGACACTCAGATCTGCCTCCTGCAGGCTCTCCCACCTCTGTGCACCCTCTGTTCCCCCCATGCTCTTCTCCCCTTGACCCTTCTTCACACTCTTCCCAGCTTTGACAGCCCAGGTCAAAGCCACCTCTTATAGGAAGGCCTCCCTGAACAACCCCAGCCATGGTGACCCCTCCTCCCTCTGACCCCACACCTCACTCACCCCTTCAGTTAGGGATGCTTATGGCCTTAGAGCTCCTCTAGCCAAGAGGTTATCAAAGTGTGCTGCAGCGCCCCTGGGAATCCTCCATAGGGGTTAGGAGCTCAAAACTATGTTCCTATCCTTCTATGAGGTTGTTTCCTTTTTCATTCTCTCACAAGTGAGCACTGGAGATTCCCAGTGACTGTGTGACATGTGATTTGCAAAAGAAGCCGACGTGAGAACACAGCTGTCTCCTACTAAGCCAGGCTTTGAAGAGATTTGCAAATATGTTCTAAAAAAGAAAAGGGGTCACTCTTCTTACCATATTAATATAAGTTTTCAAAAATGTATTATTGGTGTTAACATATAATGAGTTTGTGGTTATTTTTAAATGAGTTAATAAGTATTTTTTAAATTTCCGTTTTAATTTCTAATACGTATCAATAGTCCTAACCATAAACACAGAAGCTTGAGGACCACTGAGCTAGTCCAACTCTTTCTCGTGACAGTTGAGGCTCGTGAGGGAAGCGATTTGCCCAGGGTTCCCCGGCGCCTTCAGACCTTTAGGCTAGTGATGTCTGACTTTACTCTCCATCTGGTTCACAGCCGGTCTCTCCAACAGACCAGGGGCTCTTTGAAGGCAGGGTGGAACCAGCATGTCCTTTGGTTATTCCTTAGGGATCTTGGGGCTTAGAACCAGGTGACCAGGAAGCTAGTGGGGACATGGAGGGTGCCCAGTCAAATTTCCCACAAGGTGCAACCTTCCACGGCAAGCATCAGTGAGCACCAGCTGCCCAGCTCCCGTCCCTTACCTGGGCAATGTGACAGGGATGCACACTGGCTACCGAGGGAGCCCTGTGGAGTCCCGGCAGCTCCCACTACCTGAATGAATCCCTCTCATCTAACTGAGCAAACGCGGCCTGGGCACAGACCCACTTAGGGGCTGCGTAGTGACTGCCCTGGGTCCCACCCCAGCCCCACCGGCCACCAGGAAGCACCCACCTGGGGTGCGAGACGAGCCTGCGGTGCTGGGCTTCCAGGAGCTGCTGCTGCAGGAGGTATTGCTGGTGCAGGGCCTGAGGTAGGAAGGAGGGACCTGTGACATCCTGGAACTGCAGGGCGGGCAGCGGGGTCAGGGACTGGTGCAGGGCGCCGCTGTGCTGGTGGGCCGGGGCCATGTGGGCGCTGAGGCCCGGCTGTGACTGCACGGGGTGGGCCAGGGGGAAGTCGGGCGCGAGCTGCTGCGGCTGCAGGGGGCCCAGGTGGAAGTGGCGGCAGGAGGTAGCGTGCGGATGCTGAGACCTTTGAAAGGGGGCACCTGGAGAGGCAAGGACAGAGAGAAGACCCCGTGAGGACCAGCGCTGCGTCCCTCCCCCGCAGACGCCGCCACCGCCCCGGGCACCTCCTGCAGCTGCTGAAACTCCGGGCCTTCATGAGGACACAGCAAGGTCATTGCTTTTATGTCCATTTGGTCATCTTCAATACGCCAAGGAAAGGCCCGGGCCTTACATGTTGGAGGAGAGAGGGATGCTTTCTTTAATGAATAGATAAGCATCCTTTAAAAAATTAACACACTTGTAAAAGGGGCTTTGAGGTCCCTGAGGCAGACTGGCTTTCTTGAATTAGACTCCTCCCATGCAACCTCTGACCTCACCACCTTTCCTAATAGATGCCACACAGAGAACACTGCGTCCGGCTACCCAAGCTCTGAGCTCCCAGAAGCCTTGGCTCGCCAGGACCCAGCCCATGGGAACCCTCGTTTCCAGAGAGAAAACAACCAGAAGGTGTTTTCCATGCAGTTTTAAGAGAAAAACTAACCACCCCAATATAATTAAGCAATATGTTCTAAAATTATAATTTATTTAAAAGCAACCATTTCTAGGGATAAGCTGGGCTCAGGCAACATCTAACCGGGCCTCCGTTACTTTGCTAAATAAAATTGAGCTCGAGGACAAGCAGGCCTTACAAACTCCCCAGGAGCAAAGCTGTAGCTCCCGGCACTGCAGCCAGGAAGGTTTGCGGAGGCTTCTTGCTAAACACGCAGGTGCAGCTCCTCCCCAAACCCCGCGGGAATGAGAGCAAAGGGGCAAAGAGCAGACAAACAGACAAGGGCAGAGGGAATAGAGAGGTGACAAGAGCAGGCAACAGGTGTCAGCAGATTTTTGGAAGCTGGAAAGCAGATGGGGAGTTAGCAGAGATGAGAAACCAGAAACCAAGTCCTAACCAAAGGAATGGTCAGCAAGAAGCGGGGGCAGGATCTTGGCACGCATTCTGGAAGGTCAGGAATTGGAGGCGGTGGCTACTGTGGAAGGCAGGAGAGAGGGTGGAGCTGAGAACGGGATGACTAGTCATATGAAAGCAGTTTGGGGCTCCTCACCCTGTCATTTTGTGGGGAAGCTGAGCCAGAGAGGCTCCAATAGAGGAGGGCAGGGCGATGCACATGCTCAAACTGGAGGGTTAGGCGAACGCCTATGAATGGATCTTCGGAAACCCTGCCTCTTCTGCCACTGGGTTCTGAGAGCTGTCACCCAGGCGCCCCTCCCCTGCACCCTCCAGAGCCTTAGACTGGAAACTGGTCCCAGAAAAAGCTCTAGAGATGCTTCTGGTTGGGAGCACCCTAATAACATGGCTGGATCCCCAACTGGCCACTCTGTAATGAAGCCGGGAGACACTCATTCAGGGACCCCCGTCTCTCTGCAGCCCTGTGTCACGTGGGGTCTGCGAAAGTAGCAGATAATCGCTGTTCTATTTGGCCTCCAAGCCCAGAGGAGTGAAGTCCTACCGGTGGAATCTCTGGCCCATGACAAGCCAATGATCAGTGACGTTTGAACAACACTCACATCCCCAAATGCCCCTTCAATAGACAACCTACAATTTTTCCCATTAGAGTTACTCCTTTGGGTTAAAAAATAATCTGCCGATGTCCCCGATTAAACTAGTACTAACCATTTATATTTCCCCGGGGCTCAAATGCCATCGATTGCAAGGTTCACCAGGAGCCAAGTGACATTTTTAGGGAGTGGGGAGAAGGAAAGGTCTCCCAGAAACAGATAGACAAAGCACGAAAGTAACACGTCAAGTGTAAGACCCAAATCCGTTTCAGCACCATGAAGAAAAACACGTGCATCTTAGAATTCAGGAAGTGGATGGTGACTGCTGGCACCCCCTCAGAGCTGGCTGGGATCAGCACCTTCAGGCCGGGGGCCTGAGGGAGGTGGGGCAGGCTGGGGAGGTCCAGGTCAAGCCTCATGCAGCTGGGGCAGGGAAGCCCACAGGACGAGCCTCGCCTGATGCCCGCCTGGCACACGGGACGTAAGAGGTGCTCCACCGGTGCCCGGGCTCGTGGGCAGGGAGCCCAACAGACTGACAGCTGGAGAGTGAGGGATCAGGGGTGGGAAGAAACCACGGGGCTTCGCTGCAGGGAAGGAAAGGGAGAAGCAGAGGCTTGGGCCCAGGGCTTCGGGTAGGTGGTGGAGGTGACAGAGACGAGGTCCCGAGTCTCTAGAAGGTTCACTGACAGAGGGGAGATTTGAGTCTAGGCCTTCCCTAAAGGCCAACTGTCGATGGGAGGGAGAGGGCAGAGCCAGGGAACTAGGGCGTTTAATGAAGCAAGGGGACCTCCCAAGGAGGAGGGCGGTGCAGAAAGGGTCCAGGACACCCAGAGGACACACAGGGCCATCTGGGGTTTCCTCTGGCCTGGGGCTGAGGGGAACGGAGTCAAGGGGTGCCGAGGAGCCCCAAGGGGGCCTGGGCAGGAGCAGAGAGGAGCCAAGCCAAGAAGTCAGAATGTCAGAGACGGTGGCCCAGGCAGAGCCATGAGGCTTAACCAAGGCCTCTCCAGAGCTGAGAGCCTCCTCGGCAGCAGGAATATTCTAGCTGTCTTCTCATCTGAACCAGTGAGGTCACCCCCAAGTAAAGGGGCTTCCTTCTCAAGACTCCAGGGCTGAGAGCAGCCACCTCTGAGCCCTCGGGTGAAGAGAAAAGGGAAGAACAGGACGCATTGTGGGGCAAGGACAAGGGTGTGCACTTCCAGCAAAAGGCCGGCCCAGAGTCCCTATGGCAGGCCCACCCGTCAACCAGGGCCAAATCGCCCCCCTCCTCCCAGGGATGTGGGACCCTGGGAGAGGAGGGTGGGAACCAAACCCTCGGTCTCCAGGGAAGCCAGTCTGGCGTGTCCCATCCTCCCCAGGCCAGTTCTCAGGGTGTCAGGTTCCCCGCGGTCACTCAGCTCACTGACCCAGCATCACTCTCCCTCACAGGTGGAGGCAGAGCAGGCCTTGGGAAGGGGAGAGGGGCTGGGGGGAGGGCAATGGCCCCGGGATGGTGTGGGAGAGAGGATGGTGGGGGGCAGCTAGCTGGCAGGGACCGGGGACTGAAGGTGCAGGCTTGTCACTGCTAAGCACTTCCTCGAAGCGAGGGCTGGAGGCAGATGTTACTCCTTTCTGAACTCCAGCTCCCAAGTTGTGTAGAAAACCAGCCTTTTGAAAAGCAAATATCTGCCCACAAGAGGCCAGCGAGGAAGCCTCCACCACCAAAGCGGCTTTCAGAGGCAGGCAGAGTGGCCTATGTGAGGGCTCTGCCTCGAGGTCAAGGGGTCCCCCTCACCGTCAGCCCTGGACAGGACATCTCACTCTCCAGGCCCCGTTTTCTAGGCATGGGACCCACACTGATGGCACCGGGTCACACACCCGCTGACATCGCTCTGCTGCCTGGGGCCATGAACACCTTCAGTCCGGGCCCCTCATCTTCCCGGGAAGGTATTTGTGAACTGAATGCTGGGACAGCCCCCGGCTCCCACAGCTGGGCAGCCCGGACCCAGATCTCCTGCCTGTTGAGATTCACTTTCCCACTCGCCTCTCCCAGACCCCAGGGCCTCGCCTGCCTCCAGGCCCACAATGGCCATTCTCTGCCCCCTGGTCCTGCTACCCTACCTCGCTGGACAGTTGCATCCAGTCCAACCTTGACTCCCCAGGACAGATCTTAACTCAGGTGTAATCTCCCAGTCAGATAGACTGCCCTCTCCGCTGGACTGGTGGCATTTGCCTGTGATATTTGGCATTTTATTTGTGGACACATTTTATCTCCATTAATAAGTGGTTAAGGGGGTGCTTTCAGGAGTGCAGTAAATGTCCTTTGTTCTTAGAGGGGCTTAGGAATCTTCCAAGAGGGGAGGGAGGGGGACATGAGAGAATGGAAGAGGGGAGAAGGACAAGGGGGGCGGGGGGAGGAAAATGGGCAGGAAGGAAAGAAAAGGAAGAAAGACCTCCATTATCTTAAAAATGTTAAATATCAGATTATTAGCTCCTCAGGAAATATGGTTCTTCATGGGATCATCAAATATTCCAGCCGAACAAGGCTCAGAGATCGTGCAGCCTTCACTCTACGATGAGGACCCCGGGGCTGGGAAAGGTAGGTGGCTTGCCCAGTGCTCTCGGGTCATTATGTCTGAGTTGGGGCTGGAGTTCAGGCCTCCTAGGTCCCAGTGCTCTCCCCTCCCCTGCCATTTCAGGCCCCCCTTCCTCCAAGCACCCAGAGCCTCATATGCCCACACCCATGTACACGTGGTACTCCCAAAGAGAAGTCCTCCTGCCCAGAAACGGCAGCCAAGGCCCTGGTGGTCCCACCCGCCTTCTTGTTCCCCTCCCAAGCACCCCCAGGAGGAAGCTCATTCCTGCAGAAGGAAGTTACCATGAACTGGCAAGAGACCAGCTGCTGGGGCCCATGGGGAAGGGATTGGATCTCTTCTGTGGGAGATGCCAAGGAATGGCCGTGGTGAGGAAGAACGCATAGGCTCAGCCCGGTCCACCTTGGCCAGTGGCCCCAGGTTCCCTCCCTGGTCTAAGAAAATGCCCAGGTCAAGCCCCAGTTTTATGGAGGAGGCCAAAGTGTTTCTAGCCCATTGGGTGTTTCTGTTGCAAGGCAATCCTATGGGGCCCCTAGAAGTCCTCACGCAAAAGGCTGTGTTTAGGCCCTATGTTTCCCAGGGTTTAACTGATGAGAGAGGATGGAAGAAACTTCTGGGGTCCTGGCCCCAATTCCCAGCACCTCGAATTAACACGGACACGGTGAGCTGGACTCTGGTGATGGAGACCAGACTTGTTAGAGGACTCAGTGTCTGATATGAGAACGGCTGTGCTCAGGGAAGAGGAGGCCCCGGCCAGGTAATAGCTGCGGGCAAAGGGATTCAGCTCATTTTGGTAGATTTGGATCAACATAACGAAGACATTTCTTAGAATGTCACTGTGTTCCCCAAAGTACTTCATCACTGGGGATGCCCATGCGAGGCCAACTAACTGCCCAGCAGAGGAGTGTGGCTGGGCTAGGACACCCCCAGGTCCCCTTCTAAGCTCAGCATGAAATGATACAGATTCACTGCAACAGCCACCTTCTGCCTGATCATGGTTAGGCCAAGCTAGTCTATGAAGGCACAGAAATGCTGGCCTGGGTGATGGAGGAAGGAGGAAGGAGCAAGGTAGCAATGAGAGAGCAAGCCCGAGTGCTCAGGGCCCATGTCTGGAGGCCTGAGCACAGGTGCAAGGAGGAGATGCAAGCCACAGGCAGGTGTCTGGAGGCAGGCTCCCTGCTCCATTCAGTGTGGCCCCAGGAGCTTCCTCTACCCGCTGCACTGACACAGCTCAGCATTCCACTTCCTGCATCTCCTGAGCCTCCCAGGGGCCCACGCTGCCAGCCTGGGACACATGCAAGCTCCATGTGGCTAGATAACCCATCCTTTGTGATCCATCCCGAGGCAGGCTGCTCGGGGAGGCAATACAGGAAAGGTGGGGGAGGGGCATATCGTGGGGAGTCTTGAATGGTGGGACCAGGAGCCTGGGTACACTTCATAAGTTAACTGCTTGACTACAACCCAGACATATCAGAGATGATGACTATGGGGAGTGGGCCATTTGCCCAGAGCCCAGATTCCTAGGCTGTCCTTCCTTGCTTCCTTACCTACTCCAGGTAAATCTGTTTAATCTCATTTGCTACAGTCTGATCAACCCCAGAGACCTATTCCCTGGCTTGGCTCCTGGGCTGCCTGGGGTCTGCTTTCCTCTCTCCCCATAGTTTGGTTCCCTGACTGATAGATAGAGGACACACAGGCGGAAAGGAAGTGATATGGCCAAAGGGACCCCTCCTACCCAGAGCAGCTTTGTGAATGCTTCCCCAGGGCCAGCCTTTGATCTAAATGAACACCTCCACTTCTTCAAGGAACTGAATTCCAGGCTCTCATGACACTGATGTTCCATCCTAAGGAAGCCTCCTTGCCCATGGGCCTGAGACAATTAAACAGCAAACCTCCAGCAAGCAGCACAGGGCCAGTATTTGGCTCCACGGTCCAGGGAAGGGAGGAGGTGGTGTCTGCTAGGAAACCCCCGCGAGTAATAGGACTGTCATCCAGGCATTATCCATCCTAGAAGATATCTTTCTCCATCTAATGCCAATGAGGTTTATAAAAGCATTCGCACTGCAGTCAAAAAGCACATTTTATGGCAGGCTCTATGGTCAGAAGACCTCACTCGGTGAAGGCGAGACCTGGCTCTGTCTCATTCACCTGTAACCCTGGTGTCCGGCACAGACCTTAAGACGTAGCAAAAACGTGCTGGCTGAGTGAATGAATGGATGGATGAGTGAATGGAATGAACAGTTGGACATGTAGGAAGGAGCATCTTGCTAAAGCCTTGGCAGTATGCAAAACAGCTGCCTCCCAGCGATCAGCACTGGTTTGCGTGATGGCAGAGGAGCAAATGCAACCAAAGGAGCTGGAAACACTGCTGACAGAAAGACGGGAATTCTTTCAATGAGTGTCGGGGCCCAGTTGCAAGTCCAACATGGACTGGGGTGGCCCAGCCCACGAGATGGTCAGTGCGAATCACAACCCACTACCCCAGAAGTTAAAGCGGTTTCAGAGCCAGAACAGAACCCCCTGACCAAGGAAGGGTGGGGGGTGGTCTGCCTCGCTGATGGCCTTGGTTGTAAACCACGCATAATTCCTCCCAGCTCATGAGTCAGACATTCTCCTAATATTCTCTATAAAAACTCAAGTGCGTTTTTTAAAAAAGCCAATCCCCAAACCCCAACAGCTCTCACAAAGTGGTGGGCGCTCACAATAACATTGCTTGGTGCCCCAAACGGGCAGACCGAGTCCAGAAAGCCTCTTGGACTGGGCCTCTTGCTCCTGAGGTTCCACTTATGCAAAGGCCCTGTGAGCACTGTGGACAGGACCGAGGGTAACATCATCGTCCGCCTCCCGTTTCCCCAGGAGAACTACAAGTTCTCTTGTGCACCTCTGCCCTGCCAGCCTGGCTCTCAGGGCCACTCTGAACTGCCATGGAAAAGCATTTAGATGGTGGTTTTTCTCAGGAGCAGTTATGTTTTGGCAAGAAGACATCACGAAGTTCTGATGGTGGGATTTCAGACAGCAGCCAGTGAGTCTGGGCACTGTGGGAGTTCCGGCCTCCCTGGGCCCCTGAAATCAAATCACATCAGTGGGAGGGTATCCATTGCTCTCAGAGGAAGCCAGAGGCAATTAGATTAGATTCCCAACCGTTATTGCTCATGGGCACCTCAGTCTAACACCCTGGCGTGTGTGTGTGTGTGTGTGTGTGTGTGTGTGTGTGTGTGTGTGTGTGACAGAGAAGGGAGTGAGGACATCAGATGAATTACTGAGGAGATAGAAAGGCAGGAGAGAGAAGAGAGAGCAGGAAGGGGATAACAAGAGGAAGAGAGGGGAGAGAAGCTGCCTGAGAAAGGCAGAGCTAGAGGTGTCTCAGAACTGGCCTCATCTGCCCACCTGTAGCGGACACTGTAAGACACCCAGGGAGGGGCCTCACAGAGGACAGGAGCTTCTCATCCTCCCCTGGGCCCAGCCCAGGGCTGGCTTCAGAGATGGGGCTCAGCGAACACCCAGTCCTCACATGTCCCCTCTGTCCCCATCAAGCCCAACATGGTTTGGAGTGAAATGCCAGGCAGGGGAGAGTGCCCAGGGCACGCAGCAATGAGCCACCCAGGGCTCCTTGCCAACAGAAGCACCCTGGCTGGCTTCCTACTCCTGGGATGGACCACAGAGGAGATACATGGCCCAGTAATAGCATTCCAGAGCCAAACATCAGTGGTTTGGATTAAGCATTTCTCTCTCTCTCTCTCTCTCTCTCTCTCTCTCTCTCTCTCTCTCTCTCTCTCATTCATGCTTAAGATGCAAATGCCTTCAAGAGAGTAACACATGTTAAATCCATAACGTTCATTGTGGATGAACCTGCAAGGCTTTCTGTCTGTCCAGAGAGAATGGAAAACCATGGAGATGTTGAGTGAGGTGGCCAGGCTGGGAGAGAAAAACTAAATGTGTCCCCTTCACAGCTCTGCTCCAGCATCTGAGAATGAAGATAGCCCGACGTAGTCCTTTTCTCATGTATTGATCACATGTATTAATCAGTCAATTGCATTTTATTTTGAACTTGACTTATCCACTCACCAAATATTCACTGCACACCTATTATGTGCCAGGGACTGTTATAGATGCAACTTTAAGTCAAAAATGCTTGTCCTCATGGGACTATGGTCAAGTTCTGTACTGTCCAGGATAGTCACCATGATGGTTCAGTATGTGAAATGTTGCTAGTCCAACTTGACATGGGCTGCCAGTCTAAAATATTCACAAAACTTCAAAGACTTAGCACCAACAAAATAATACACACACACACACACACACACACACACCCCAAAACTAACAACTTTGCAAATAACTTATATGTTGAAATTATAAATTTTGGATATGTTGAACTAAATAATACACATTGTTAAGCTATATTTCACCTATTTCTTTTTATTTTTTTAATGTGGTTGCTAGAAAATTTTAAATTATATATGTGTCTTACATTATATTTCCATTGAACAGCACTGGTCTAGACAATAAGTAGCTCTATAAGAAGATGTGCCATTTATTGATGATGATGATGAGAGCTGTGGAGACAGCAGAAGCAGGGAGGAAGACCAGTGAGGAGAATGTCTTAACTTTTGGTAGGATGGCCAGGAGAGCCTTCCCAGAAGGTGACTTCTGCGTGAAGAGCTGAAGGAGCATAAAGGTATCAGGGGAAGAGCTTTCCAGGTAGACTGAACTGCAAGTTCAACGGCCCTGTGGTGAGAGGGTGCCTGGCATTTCGAAGAACTTTGGAGGCCAGTGTGGTTGGAGCAGAGGAAGATGCGGGGAGTGGTAGGAGTCTAGGTGAGATAGATGTTGGGGGCTCAGGAGGCCAGATGGTGCAGAACCTCCTTAGCTGTTATAAGATATTAGCTTTTACTCTGAGTGAGATTAGGAGCAAAAGGAGGGCAGCTGAGCAGAGAAGTGACAAGACTTGACTCACTCTGGCTACTGTGTTGAGAATAAGCTAGAGGGATGAAAGGGAAGAAGCAAGAGAGAGATGATAGTTTCTTGGATCCAAAATTTATGTTCAATGGAGTGGTGACCAGATTTGCTGATGGATTGGGCATGGACCGGGAGAGAGAGAGAGGACAAGGACTCCAGAAGAATGGTGTAGCTGACAGTTGGCAAAAGTGGCTCCAATTCCTCCCCTCTAGATATGCACACCCCTTGCAAGGTGACTTTGAAGCTCCTCCCACCAAGAGGTGGGGTCTGTTTCTTCCACCTCTTGAATCTGGGCTTGGTCACGTGACCAACTTTGGCCAGGAAAATGCAGTGGAAGTGAGCTTGGGCCTCCTGTCTCTCTCTCTCTCTCTCTCTCTCTCTCTCTCTCTCTCTCTCTCTCTCTCTCTCTCTCTCTCTCCCTCTCTCTCCCATATGAACAAGCCCAGGCTAACCTGCTGGAGATTGAGACCATGTGCAACAGAGATGAACTGTCCTAGATGATCATCAAGGATGTAGATGTATGAGTCCAGATAAGACCAACTTCCCAGCTGAATTCTTTGAGCCCAACTCAAATTATCAACCACTGAATTGTGAGCTGAATAAATGGTGGTTGTCTTAAAGCCAGGCTTTGGAGTGATTGTTATATGGAAAAGCTAACTGCCATTTATTGAGGTACAGACTCAATTTTGAGTCATGCTCTTATTGTTTTGAATGTGAGTCTGGATGTCTAGAGAGCAAAATCCTTGTTTTTTTCTCCCTGCAGCATCCATAGCACCCTCAAGAGAGGGCTGGATGGGATCGGGATGCTCACTGCACACTTACTAGGCAGATGGATGGATGACTCCCTAAGCATAGCCATGTCCTTTAGTCACCCTTCCCCCCACAAAGCCAGAGAGCTTTAAATGCCTCTTCTCTCTCTCTTTGCCTGTTAATCCACGAGAGTTTGCAGTTGAACCTCGATTTCCCAGAGCTTTCATCAGCAATAGCTACAGAAAATTTAAACCCACAGTTAGGTGTTTCCTTGAGAATGTGAAACACTGATTTTTGGCCTATTTTGCCCTTGCACACCCAGCCTTTCCCCAGATGTGCTGGCAAATAGACAAATCTATTGTTTTGAGCTTTTCCTCCTCTCCACCCTCATGACATGTTAATTAGCAGAGAAAATGCCAACAGCAAAGTCAAAAGGGCTGAGGACACTCCCCAGCCTTGCGTAGCCAGCTGGTGTCACCCTGGGCACTCTGACTCTTCCATCCAAGGTTGAAGTCCATGTCCAGGGCTTAGGGAACTGTGTCTGCCTCCCTGCTTGTCTTTCCTCCGCCCCAGGTGCTCCAGATCCCTCAGGGTCTTCACTTCCGTCTTTCTCTGATGCTGGCAGTAATATCAGTGCATCACGTCACCTCTTACAAAGCATTTCCCAAATTCAGCCCCACAACCGTCCAGCACAGCGAGTTATGGAAACAATTCCCATTTTAGAGATGAAGAAACGGAGGCTCAGAGGGTTAGACAGACTTACCTAATAGCACTTGGCTCAGGGCCAGGAACTTGTAGCCTGGTTTTCTGATTCCAAGCCTGTCTTTCTTGCACTGTCAACACCATCAAAATATGTTCCCAATAAAGGGCCAAGTACACTGAGGAGGAGGGGCCTTTTATGCAAATTGCCGGTAAGGTTACAGTGTTGGATCTCACATGGGGATCTAACTGGTGTCAGTTAAATCTGGCCAAGGTCCAGGAGAGAGGACACTTTGAAGTGACACAGGGGCTCTCTCAGGCCCTGAAACTGCCCCTGCTCCCATCTCCTGGGCTCCAAGTGTCATCTGAAGCCAGTGGGGTGTCCATGAGCCAAGAATAAAGGTTCTTTAGAGGCCCTGCTGGACTTGTGGCTTAGATCAGGCCCTGGTGGGAATGCATGTTCCCCTTTGCAATACTGTGGAGGCACAAAATGAAGATGTTTATTGGGGCCCAAATGGCCCCTGATTAGCTTAGTATGGCCTCTCACATGGCCCTTCCCAGCTACCACTAGGGCAAGGGAGCCACGAGGAGCAAGGGACTCCACGTGCTGTGCTTGCCCTTCTGGAGCGGTATGTGTGGGTGTGTGTGTGAGCCTGCATGTACCCCCGAGTTCTGGGTTGTGTGTGTGCATGCACACACACCTGAGCATCCACAACCTGTCCCATGACCTGCTGGGAGTAGCCAGGCCAGCCGACACACAGTCCTGGTTTGCCAAGACAATTATTTTTTATTGAATACCTGCTCTATATCCAACACATATAGGGGGAGGGAGGTATTTTCCCTCAGGGAAGCTGTGGGGTACATCTACCTGGGGAGTCAGGGAAATTGCATTCAATTCCAGTCTTAATCAGTCACTTGCTATGTGGTCTTAGACAAGCAGCCTACCCTCTCTGAACTTCAGCTTCGTGACCTGAAAAGTGGGCTTACGGATATAGCCATGTTTATCCCCAGGATTGTCGTGGATTCAGGTGAGATACCCGGGGGTAAAGTGCTTTGAATATTGTACAGTGACTTATACATATGAGGCCCCATATTAAAGATGTTGCAGCAAACATTCACATGAGAGGAACCTGCAGAAGTGCAATAGCTGGAATTAAACAGTGTGGTTTTGATTATAGTACATGTGCAGCAAAAGTAAATATGCAGATGACTTCTGGATGGTTCCCTGAGATCTGACAACAGTTGCCCTTAAGGAGGGAACCTGGTGGCTGGGGCAGCAGAGGAAGGGGAATATGGTTTTCTCCACATATATACATCTTTTTGTACCATGTGCATATATTATATGGTTTTTAAAATATATTTAGTAGCTTAAAAAAATAAAATAATAAAAAATGTAAGTATAGCAAAGTGGAAACTGGTCAGTCTCCAGTATTGTTCTGTCCCTTCCTCATTCTCCCACCTCCCAGGTTCCCAGGGTCTCCTGCAGCTGTCTCCATCTCCTCTCCCCAAATTTCAACTCCCCCTCTTTCCCCATTAGAAAGTAAGTAAACTGAAATGCAAAGAAAGCAAACAACCTGCTGTCACCCATCCCAGGGCTCGGGCTAACACAAGGTGAATCTGGGGTCAGCTCCAGAGCTCTGTAGAGTCCCAAGCCCGAGTGTGGCCTCTGCTCCACTTAGAACCCATCACTCAGGCCAGAGGAAGTCCCCTGATGTGGAGGGAGCTTGGGCTCCATGGGACAGGCATACTTTGGGGTGAAGAGGGCCTCCCCAGGGCCCCTCAGATGTCACCACATCTGGCTAAGGCTGGGCTTGAGTGATGCTGCTTTTATAGAAGATGCTCTGGGTTGAACTTGAGCAACAGTGCCCTTGGAAAGGGTCGGGCAGCCACCTTATTCTAATCCCACCCCAGAGAGAAGAGGTCCTGGCAGGGTACCCAGCTGGCAATGTTTGAACCAAACAATTTTGAAAACTGAGTTCAAGACCTGTCATCAGAAGCAACAAACATAAGAGCATGCCACAGAGCCCAGCTCTTCTGGCTAAGGCGGGAAGATACCCGGAACCCCTCCAGCTTCTCGGGGGCGGGGAGAGGGGGGGCTGTGTTGCTTGCAGTTGAAGCATCCCTCATTCTTTGCATCCAAGGCCTTGGGACTTCTGGGGTGTTTTGAGGATCCTTGTCAGGGAGACTGGGAGGATCTGCCAGTGAACTTGGCCAGAAGCTCCCCTTTGAGCCTCTGTGTGCTCCTCTATGACAGAGCACAGTGATTAGCCCACAGGTGTGCCATCTAGAGCAGGAGGGGTTCACTCGGCATTGGCGGCTCATAGCACCTCCATTTCCATGCCAGCCCGAGGTAGCCTTGCCCTTCTCCAAGAGGGGGGGTAGTCAGCACCAGCAGCAATTGCCCTTCCTGTCTTCCCAGGGTCCCTTAGAGGGGGACTATTTCACAGCCAACCTGTGGCTTAGAGGACCCTCAACCAGAGGCTACAGCCGCCGGGGGAACTGGGATGAGGAAGCACAGCAAGTGAGAAGAAATAAGGAGGCAGCCTCATCAGCAGTGACAGAGCGCTGGCCTCTTGGGAGCCCTCCCCATCCTCCCCACCCTCCCAGGCTGCACGCAGCCTGGGGCTCAACTCCCAGAGAGACATATGACAGGAGGGAGCCTGCTCTCTGCCTGGACTCCTACTGTCTTCAGAGCCTGACAGGCAGCTGTGAGCAGCTACGAAGAGTCAGAGACTGTGGCAGACGGCATACAGGAGGGACATGTTTGCCTGCAGGCTTAGTGGTGAGCCTCTGGCACTACCAGGCAACCAAGGGACCAGGGCTGTGGGCTCAGTTCTAGCCAGCACAAACCAGCATATGTCCCTTCGACCCCACAGCCCCTGGAGTCTACCCTTCCCCAAACCAGGTCCTGTGGTTGTGACAAGATTCATGGGCAGCTGTCCAATGTGAAATCTGATTTTGAAGGATGGGGGTGGGGAGATTTAAACCCTGGGGGGGGTGGGGGGACTGCTTTTTGATTCCCCAGACTCATGAGCCATTCTCTCCCGCTGAGCTCAAGATCTGCACTTGGGGAAGAGAGGGCGTTTAAAAATAGCATAACTGGCTTGAATATCTCTGCTCCCAGCCTGCTGCAAGTCATATCCAATTACTCTGCTGACAAGAGGCTCTGAGCCCAGGGAGCCTGGCATCCCAGATGTCATTCCAGGGGGCTGGGCACTGTGGTCCCCCAGTCCCTTCTTCTCCCAGTGGGCATCCAAGGGCCTGGGAGAAAGGAACAGAAAGACCATGGCCCAGCCCAGGCCATAATTCAGTCATGTCTAGCTACTTGGCTGAAACTGGTTTCCTTGAACAACACCCCCAGCCCTTTGGTTCACATTGGGTGCACAGCCCTCATATCTGACCCATGCCTGAGATTCCACCCATAGAGCTTCACCCCTTTGGAATGTAAACACCTTTTCAAGATTCCCCACTAACATGCAAGTGACCCTCCCTGGGATGATACTTAATCACAGTTGGGAACACAGTAGAATGCCATCTCCATGAGGCAGGCTCTCTGCTGTCCGGCTCGCTGCCGACACACAGTAGGTACTTACCCAATGTGCGCTGAGATGAATGGATCCGTAATAAAGGGGACTTGGCAAGAAGCCGCCCATGGCGCCATGCAACCCCCTCTCAATGGCAAGGGTGAGAAATAAGCAGCTGACCCAGAAGCACCCGTCCTATTGGTGATGGCACATGGCATCATCTCATCAACAAAGGCCAAGCTTAGAGGCCCTTATCTCTTTCCTTTCTCCACCCAACGCCACAGAGGTTATTTTTCCGCAAACTCGCCCAACCCAAAGCGACTTGCCAGTGACCCCGTTAAGCCAGCAAATGCTAGGGCTGAAGCTCTCTCCTGCAAGGCTTCAGCCTACCTGCCCCCTCCAGCTGTCCGTCCCTTTCTGAAACTCTCACAATGATTGGATGCTCAGGGAACACAAACTGAGAGCTGTCATGGGGTGGGGGAGGGTCAGGGAGCAGGGGGTGCCTGAAACCATTGGGCACGTTTTGTCTGTCTTGTCTATGACACTTGCCACGTTCCACTCAATGCTTTGTCACCAGGAGCCTTGACTTAGCCACTTCCCCAGGGTGGAGGCAGGGTCTTGGTCATCTGCCACCCACACACAGCCCACACCTGGCACACCCTGGTGCCCAGGAGCTGTTTGATTAATGAGCGTGTGTGTGTGCAAGGTCCTGTAAACATTACAAAGACACGTGTAAAGAATCCAGGGATTACTCGCTGACCACTTCCATTAACCTGGACAATTGAGGAAATGAGGCATAAAGTGAGTCCACCATGTGCCATGCCAATGACGAGAGTGGGAGGAGCGAGCAGCAGCGCTTCCATTCACTGGGCTCTGTTTACAATTCCTTTGTGACAGATTTCCATTCGCTTGCCTGGGAGGCCCTCCCCGCAGTGGAGCCCATGGATGGTTCCTGGTGATAGCTCTGAGTGTTTCCAGGCATGGCTCCAGCTCTCGGCCAAGATGTAAGCTCTACCAGCACCTTCCTGGAGTGAAACTGCCATGAGTATCGGGAGCCTTGTCAGGCTAAGCATGAGGATCCTTCAACTGAAGTCCATAAGCAGAGCCCTCAATGGTGAGTTTGCCCTTCAGTTTCACTGCCTGAGCAGTTTTGACCTTTGCCACAATACACACAACTGGCTGGCCCCTCCTCCTCTTCTTCTTCTTCCTCCTCTTGCTTCTCCTCCTCCTCCTCCTCCTCTTCCACTCTAACTGTGGGAAGCCAGGTGTGTGTACACAGAAGTGGGAATGATGACAGCTGCTGGCACATCACTGGTAAGACACTGAACACCTGGAACTCTCTCTCATTCATTCATTGCCGTCTCTCTGGTCATGGTTTCTCCTATCACACGGCCTCCTTTTCTCCCCCGTAAGTGGGAAATAAACTTTCTCTTGGGGCCGTGGAGCCATCAACATTCTTTCTCCCAGTCTTAAAGGCTTGTAGTAATAACGATGGCTGGCATTTATATTGAACCCACTGTGTGCCTGGCACAGTTAGGTGCTTCCCATACGTTACCTCCTGTAATCCTCCGGACTAGTGGTGTAGCTATGGTTATTATCCCCACTTACTGATGAGGAAACCAAGGCAGAGAGAGGGCAAGCACCTTGCCCACGGACAAACTTGAAGTAGGAAATGGCCCTGAGGGCCACTAGGCAGTGGATCGAGAACTGAGGCTTGAAATAGAAACCACAACTTGCAAAGAGGCCTGTGCAGTGACTCCTAAAACAGATGAAGGACACAGCGCAGACTATCTAAACTCACATTCTTTTAACACCAGCTCACTTACACCCATAGTTTCCAAGATAAGACCACAGACAAATTGGTCTGACAGCAATTATTCCAAACAGGCTTGTGTGTTCTAACGATACGACTTTTCACTGTTCCAGCAACCACTAGTTTACCAACTCTGACTAAGACCACGCTGTAGTTAACACCAGCCCCAGACGCCCTAAGTGCCCCCTTTAATGACCCCTCTGGTATGCCCGCAGTTTCCCGCGATGCGTGTTCTCGCTTGCTGTGTTCGGCTGCAGGTGTGTTCCTGGTGGCCTTGGCAGTTGGGCTTTCACGGGACAGACATCCAGGCAGTCTGCTCTGCCTGCTGAGTGCTTCACCTCTGCTGGCATTGTGGGTGCCATGAGCCAAGCCCATGCCGGTCAGATCAGCCTCAGCCAGCTCTGGCTCAGGGTAGGAGGGAGGGAGGGGGCAGACCCTCCCTCCGTTTCCTCAGTGCCCTCTTCACTCTTCCCTAAAGCAGGGATGCCTCCTGCTCCCCTTCCCCTGAGTCCGCAGCCTCCCTGGCAGCACCTTTGTCAGCTGCCTCCATGGTTCTCCACTCCCTCCCACCTTTCTCGCCTGACTCCCACCACCCCTGCCTCACTGAGCCACATCCAGACCTCCAGACATACTGGAGCTTTTCTGCCTCCAAATATCTCCCCACACTGTTCCCCAATCTGATACGTCCCCTCCCCGACACCCCAACATCCACTGGCAAAGACTTCAAAGCTCGGCCACCATCCCACCTCCCCCAGGAAGGCCTCTCCAGCCCCCTCACTGAGTCCTTGCCTCCCTTAGTTCCTGAAGGTACCACCAGTCCCTGTGCTTCTCTATAAGCAAGGCTTCCCCTGGGAGCCTGTGACATTTGTGATGACGTAACGCCCGTGATGTCACCCAACTTCTTCCCTGTCACCCCCACCGGGATGTACGTGCCTCCCAGGCAGGAGTTACCCGATATGCCTCAAGGCCAGCTCCCAGCCAGTGCTTGCCTGCCCTTGACCTTTAAAAGCCAGCCATGAAGAGCAGCTGTGAGTCATTTGTTTCCATGCCAGTCTCTGCTGGAGCCACGGGTCTGGAAATGGCCTCTGCATTAGAAAGGATTAACCTTCCACTTCAAAAAAACTAAACTAAACAAGACCTCATCTGCCTGGGGAGACCAGCGGTTCTCAACCTGTGGGTCGCGACCCCTTTGGGAGTCGAACGACCCTTTCACAGGGGTCGCCTAAATACATCCTGCATATCAGATATTTACATGACGATTCATAACAGTAGCAAAATTACAGTTATGTAGTAGCAACGAAAATAATTTTATGGTTGGGTCCCAACATGAGGAACTGTATTAAAGGGTCGCGGCGTTAGGAAGGTTGAGAACCACTGCTCTAGAAGGAAGTACCAAGGGGTTTACATGGTCCTGTTGGGTGATGGGAGCAGGACTGATTCATATAGACAGTAGGTACCAAAGAGAGAAGCGCAGTGAACCAGCCAGTGGCCGAGGTGCCTGAGGGAACGTCAGCGGCCTGCGAGGAAGGGAAAGCGCTTTCTCCAAAGGGCTGGGGGGGTCTGAAGCCCGGTGGGCACCTAGGCCAGAGCTGCTCTCCCACCCACTCTCTGGGGCAGGGCGAAGGCTGCTCATGCCCTGCGGAGGGAGGCAGTAGGCCTGTCTCTGATCCCAGGACCTCAAATAGGTCACAAACACAGGGAATTCAAGGCCACTCAGAGGAAGCCCAACTGTATGCAGTGGGATGCAATTTATAGTCTCGATTCCACCCGGGAGGTGGGAGAGGCAGGGGCAAAAGTCAGGTTCCAGAAGGGTTTAGAAAACTTAAATAAGAGCTCCATAAATAGTCATTTGTAAAGGGGAGCTGGGCTGCTCAGGGACAGAATGATGGTGATGTCAGGAAAGACAACTGCCTTTGCCTCCCCTGTCCCAGGGTGTCCCCACCAGCATCAGGATTGGGGACAAACGGGCCAGTGCTGGAGCTGCCTGCCACCTGCCCTCACTGTCCACCCCGGGTGCCAGCCAGGCCCTGCCGCCCTATGTGGGACAGGATGGGAGCATAAGGGACCTCATTGCTGTAGGTGGGCCCTGTGCCCGACCCCCTGTGGCCACACTTGTGCTCCGGGCACTGAGAGCTCCCCAGGTCCCGATGCTGGTGCTCTAGTCCCTAACATGCCTCTGCCTGGCAGGTGACCCTGGGCAAGTCAGGCCCTGTCATTGACTACACTCACAGCTATAACCCCAAATCTCTCCAGCCAGCCCCAGACCTTAGGAAGCTCTATGCCTGGCTCTCCCACATACACTTCAGACCCAACCCACCCAAATCAAATTCGTTTCCCTCCCACCTGCTTCTCCACTGGTCCTGCCCCTGGGTGTTCAGCGTTCACCTGAACTCAGGTCCAGGCAGGATCCTGGGAACCTTCCTAGCACTTCCCTCTTGCTGTCTCTATCTTCCACCCTTTCTGTTCAATCCTTCCCCCACTTGTGTTGTTTCTACCACTTCCCACAACCACTCCTCGCTGCCACCACTGCATCCCACTGTCTCTGGGGAGTCTATAGCCCTCACTGTTCCAGCCTGGGTCACGGCTGAACCCCTCACCGGCCCCACTTCCTTCCTGGTCCACACTGCACTGCACACTCTGGCCCACTACCTTCCAGGCGCCAGCCCATTGGCTTATAGAACTCCATGGCTCCCAGCAGCTGTGCTGACTACCTCTGGCCACAGGCACCTCACACAGGTGCTACTGTCACGGGGAGCCCTCAGAGCTGAAGAACTGCTGACTCTCAGCTCACACACTCTACAAGTCATTCCATTTCTCTGGGTCCCGAGAGCAGCAACCCAGTCTGACATACTGTACACAATAGAGGTGTTCAAAAACAGAGTAGACTCATTATATGAATCAGAGCCTACATTAAAAGGAATTCTATGATGAGCCTCATTCTCCCTCCAAAATGGGCTTTGCCATATTATACTTACAGTCCAGCTCAGCTCCGAGGGCAGTAGAGAGAACACAGACTTTGAAGCTGCACAGAGCTGGACTCGAATTCTGCATGGATCCCAGAGCCATACCAGCTATGTGACCTTGAGATTCTCACTTAACTTCTCAACCTCAGTTCCTCTAACTTGAAAATAGGGCAACCCAAGTGTGGTGAGGGAGAAAGGATATGATGAGTACTAAATGCATTGCATGTCTGATACGATGTAAGTGCTTAGTACCTATTCGTTTCCCTCTGTCACCCTCTCTCCAGTCCTTGACCTACAAGCATCAAATTACTCAGTGAGAATCCATTAGATTAAGTTAAAAAGAGTAGGGGAGCCGCCCAGCACACTCGCTGAGCCTGCCTCTTCCAGCCAGGTGACCTCAGTGTGCACACAGGGGACGACCACAGATGTGAGCTGAGGGCGGGGGAGCAGGTCTTGAGGAACCAAGGAGCTCAGCAGAGGCCAGACACTTCAGACCTCACTGTGTTTAAATTTTCCCACAAAGAAAAAAAGATGACATCCAGGAATTTTAGATTGGAATATAAAACACCTTGCCACATTTCTAATGGCTTTTAAAATGGTTTGTAACCCCTTAAGGGGGAGGGGGAGCGAGAGGAGGCTGATCATCGCTCAGGGCCAGTGGAGTTCCCTGAAGAATGAGCTCGGTGGCCGGGTGACCCAGGTGGGGACATGAGGAACGCCAGCGTGTAAGGGAGTTGATGTTCACAGGCGACTGGCACGTTGCACCGGGGCGCATTCAATAAATATCCACTGAAACAAATGAATCCGAAAATTGAAGAGGACTGTTATGAACTGTTTATAGATAAAAATGAGAAATGTAGTCTAGGTAATAGAATACCACATGTAGGTAAATTGACCCAATGCCTGTTGATTAATGTCAACCTACAGAAGGGGAGGAGGGAGAAGAAGGGAGAGGGGACAGAGGGGGAGGGAGGAAGGTGGCGAGGGAGCAGGGCCTTCTCCAGGGCACACTAATGGCATCTGCTTAGCTTTGGCCTGGTCCACATTTCCACCAGTTACTTGCCTGAAGATCTACGGTCGGGCTTATCAGATTTAAATAGATTCTAATCTGGGAAGGACAGGCATTTGACTAGGTGACAGATTCTGGCTGCCATGAGATTCCAATGGCCTAGACCAGTCATCGCAAACTCATTAGTCAACAGAGCCAAATATCAACAATACAACGATTGAAATTTCTTTTGAGAGCCAAATCTTTTAAACTTAAACTATATAGGTAGGTACATTGTTATTAACTTAATTAGGGTACTCCTAAGGCTTAGGAAGAGCCACACTCAAGGGGCCAAAGAACCACATGTGGCTTGCGAGCCGCAGTTGGCCAACCACTGGCCTAGACTTACGGACAAACCAACAAGATGAAATATCACTGCCATAGACGGAGGAGCGAAGACTTAGTTCAGAACCTCTGCCTCAGGGCTGGAGAGGAGGCTGCCTGATGGTCCCTTGGTGAATGTGAGCCATGGGTTTTGAGTGGGACAAGCTCCACAGGAGCCATGGGACAAGACTCGAAAAGACCAACACAATCTTAACACCATTAATTAAGCTCATGGCATTGAGCCCAGAGGAGGTGCTGTCCAACACGGGAAACACAGGAAGGCTCATGCCCATGGGAGCACTGGGATGTGTCTTCACACGCCAGAAGGCTGTCCCTGGGCAGGGAGACGCATGCGTTCTCTACAGCTCAGGAGATGGAGCTCAGGGTTGCCAGTTAGAAAGTAAAACTAAAGTATGCCAGCTAAATTTCAATTTCAGATAAATACCGAATACTTTTTAGTATAAACATGTCACAGGAACATATAAGTGTAAAAACTCATCGAAGTGTACACTTTAAATAGGTGCAGTTTATTGCGCATCAGCTATACCTCAATAAGTCTCTTTAGAAGGAGGAGGGAGGAGAGGATTGCTCGAAACATGTGAGGCCTCTCCCTGGGACAGTTCAGGCCAAGCAAGGCCTCTGGGGGTGGCAAGGAGAGGTTTTCTGAGTTTGCATCAGCTCTGTGGCTTTCTATTTATCTTCTGTGTGACTAGGTCTTACTGACAGCCCCACCGTAGAGAGGGGCTAAGCGCTGTGGCCCTCCCAAGTGGGCAGCCCCCGACCCTGGCAGGAAGTATGTGTTGTCAGCTGGACTCCTGGACACAGGATGTGCCTTCCTGCTCTGTTTGGGAACCACAGGAAGAGATGCCTCGAGGTCCCCTCACCTCTATCAGCCCATGACGCCAGGAAGGTCCACAGAGACACTTGAGCACACCAAGGCTGCCGCGATGGTTGGTGCTCACTTAAAGGGCAGCCCGGAAGGCGGCTCGTTGTTGAAGAGGTTTGGTGGGAAGACGGCAGATGGGATGAGCCCCAGCTCCCTTCATTTGTGCCCCCACCCTGGCCTCTCACTCGGGTGTGGTCCCGGCGCAGCCCGGCCCTGAGTAGCAGGGTGGCCAGGGGCAAGCCACTGCCTGTCCAGAAGAGCACGAGGTTTGCTCAGGTCCTTTTGTGCCCTCGCTTCTTGTATCCCTTGTAGAATTTAAATACGAGGAAACTTCATTCTTACTTGAGTGACACTGAGACACGTGAAAAATTTCACAATAAGGAAAAAATGTCCTCAGTGGCACCGGCGGTTGGCAAAACAGAGCATGAGGCGAAGTGCTGCGTGACGCCCTGTGACCTGGGCTGGAATTCGGTCTGCTGACCCGCAGAGTCCGGTGTGGCCGACATGCCTGAGAGCCTAGGAGGCTCCGAGCCGGGGCTGGTGCAACAGGGAAGGGCTCCCTGGGAAATGGACCGTGTCCCCAGGTCCTCACTCTCAGACAGGGCCTGATGGAGCAGCTTTGTCCTCACCTCCGAGCAGGACCAAGCAGGCTCCGGGTACCCGGGCCCAGCTTTCCTGTGCCCTTGCCTCCCCTTAGGTTCCCAGCCCATGACCCATGGCCCTGGGACTCTCGGCCTGCACAGCGACACTATATAGGTGATGCTGCTCCCCATCTCTCCTCTTCCTCATTCCCGCAAAGCATGTGACATGGGATCTTACAAACTGCTCAGAGGCTCCCTATTTGATCTGTCAGAGAGGAGACGAGGTCCCAACAGCACTCATCTCATAGGCCAGGAAAAGCCATCGGCCTCCTTAATAAAGCCACAGCTAGTCGCCGGGACCTCTGGCTGCCCAGCCCCTCTTCTGGGGGACACAGGGAAATGGGCACTCAGGTCCCTGCCCTTCGGCAAAACGGGCCAAGCCCAAGTACAAAGACTGCACCAGGGACTACCCACGTGGTCAGAGTACAAGGCTCAGAGGATAGGGGGTACAAAGATGAAGGTCAGAAACATCCAGCCCATTCCTCGAAGTCAGAGCGAAAGAGGGGGACCAGCAGAAATGGAGCCAGTGAAGGCTAAGAGATGGGGGTCCCAAGCTGAGCTGGGAGGTGCCCTAAAAGTCAGAGTTCCCAGCATCCCCAGGGCCTAAGATCAGATCAACCAGGGAGAAAAGGACAGTCAGCACCCACCCCACCTAGCAGCGCCGCGCCGAGGGGATATTTGGGATATTTGGCCTCTCCTGTCACCGGGACCAGATCCTTGATGGTAACAGCTTTAAGGCCTAGTCTCCATAGAGGCCCTGGGAGTGGACTTCATGCTCTCAGTCAACAGCAGGCAGCCAAGCCAAGTCCCCTGCAATTCAAGACCCACAACCCCATGGCGTCACCCCAGCTCACTCTCCTCTTCTTTAAGCTTTCCCTGACCTTGCCATCATGGCCACCCCACCTGACCCTTCATAGGCTACAGTCTGGCATTACTGGCCAGTGGTCTCACCTGTGCCAGATTCTTGTCCCCACCAGTGGTGGGCACCTTGGGGGCAAGGGGCTGGGTTTCTTCTCCTGGACCTGCCACGGCTCCTGGCAAAGGTTCAGGCCATGTGATGCACACCTGACATTTAACACCTGGTCTCCTGGTATTGGCTGTTCCTTCTACCTGCCTCCTTCCTCCCACCTGCCACCTCCCTGACCACATACACACAAGTACACACACTCCACTCTGCCCTCAGTGACTGACATAGTGATCCCTGCTCTCCATACCACTGAGAAGCCATGGACACTGTCAGATATTTTCTTGATCTGGAAGGAATCCCACTTTCCCGCCCACCCCCGGGCCCCACTCCTGACCCTGGGAAAGGCTGAAGGAAGATGTGAGAGGAGAATGACATCTAATGAAGGCCCCTACCCGCCTCCTCCAAGCTGGAGGGCAGGGAGAAGCGATGCCTGGCCCCCTCGGCCAACTCAAAGCCTGGACTCCAGGCCTGGCCCAGGGAGGCGAACCTCGTTGACTCCTGGCAGCAGGCAACAGGCAGCAGGCAGCAGGCAGCTTCCTGTTTCTAAGAATCCGGGGCTTTGAAGGGCTTCTCCCATCCTGGCCGCCCTACACAGAGAGCATTGTGGAGACTCTCAAACTCGGTCTCAGATTTGCCCTCAGAGCTCTTGGGCTTTCAGAGGGAAAGGGAAGCCGGCCGGCTGCGGAGACACCTACTGGATTTGGTTAAGCCCATTGGAAAATTGGCAGAAAATCCACCCAGCCCACCTGGTGCCAAGAACTTGGGAAGTTCCCAGAGGCTCAGGCCTCTGCTGTGCCCTTCCTTGGATGGCCAGGATGTCACAATATGGGTGTGGTTTGCAAGGCCAGCACTGCCACGCTGTCAGGATCCCTGCTCCCCAGCCTCCACCCATCACGCCCCAGCTTCGGTTCATTGAGGACAATCCAATGTCAGGAACACCTGGCAGGTGAGGATGGAGCTGTCTTGGTCTTGGCTGTGAGCTGATGCAGGGGTTGGGACACAACTCCAGATGCCCTGGCCAGGGCTCTTGCTTGTGTCTCTGAAAGAGGACCTTCTGTGGTGAAATCAAGGCACACAGCTGCCCACGTTGGGTTCCTGTTTTCTCCCTGTTTCAAGCCTATCCCCCTGCAGGAGGCCATGCTCACCATCCCTAATCCCCTGCACCTAAGTGAAAGGAAGTTCCTGGAATTAGGAAATCAGTGAGAACCTGGTTTGCAGCAAGGTGTGCACCCTCCAGGGCAGCAGGAAGCTAAGGGGAAAGGTTGGAGCAGCCTACGTGAGCTTTCTGTGATGGCAGGAGCCAGCCCCAGTGGAGCCTCTAGCTAGAGCCCAGCCAGGCAGTGCGCACCTTACTGCTCCTAAGGCTCCCATCAGCCAACATTCAAGGGCAGAGACAGGTTTTGAACCCAGACCTGTCTGACTCTAGAGCCTAGCTGGGCAAGAGCTGCTAATAGATACTTTCAAGTTCTTCAAATTGTGTCCCAAGAGCTGGGCTGGCAGCCTGCACAGCCTACATTGGCTGTCTCTGAAATCACCTTCTGCTTCAAGAGTCTGCTTTTGGGCAACTGGACCCTGGGATTTCAGAAGTCCTGGGTGGTGGAGACTGGAAGCCCTTCCCCTCTGCCTTTGCCTCCACAATGGCAGTTCCAGGGGTTTCTGTCTGTTCCCATTCAGGCCCTAGGACCCCCACCCCCACCCCCACCCCCTGGTGGGCCTACTTGCTCTGGACCTCCTCCAATTTTGTGATGTCCTCCTCACTCCCCACCCTCCAGCCCTACACTCGGGTGGCATTGGAAGCACAGCCTCAAGGGGACGTTGGTACCAACGCTTGGATAGGCTCTCCCTGCGAGTCCTAGAATACTGTGAGTTCTGTGCAAATTCCCTGTGCACAGGGCTGAGTGCCGTTTTCATGCTGGATTCACTCCCAAGGCCTCCACTGCCCAAGAACAAGCTGCTCTCCTGACTTCCGGGGGCCCTGAGGCACTGCATGGGATTCGGTGGAGGGGCTGGCTCTAATGCAGATCCCCACCCCCACCCTCTGTGGGACTTTCTAGAGGTGGGGCCTGGTTATCTGTCTTTTTCCACACGGGCCTCAGCTGGATACTGAAGTTGAGAATCACAGGTCATCAAGGAACTTGTCTGTTGAACTGGCCAGACCAGGGCCCTGTGCTCACAAGGCATATCAAGATGTCACTGCCATGAGACCGCCAGAAATCCATGTCCCTGACCTGCCTACTCTCCCAGGTTACCTCACCACCTGTCCCCTCCGGGAAGTTGAGGATGAATTAGATGAGCATGAGTGGTGTGGCAGCGTGCTGGTCAGCGCCAGCACCAGCAGCGCCCCAGACATCCGTGTCCTTCCTCTCATGTGCTAGCATTCAGCTGCTCCTCTGCCACCCAAATCCTACTCATCAGAAGGTGGAGGGCTCCCAAAACGACCTAAACCCAGTCTTCTGGGGGCAGAAAGGAAGAAAAGGTGGGAAGAGAAATTACATGTTCTTCTGAGAGCTCCGTGTCCAGGCTCCCATCCACATCCTTTCCATCTACTCCTCACTTAACTGACAGCAATGGGGGCAGGGAACAGGTCGTTTTTGTTTGCTACTCACCCCCTATCTACTTGCTTGGCATGAAATTAATTCTCAGTAATTGTCTGTTGGATGGATGGATGGATGGATGGATGATGGATGGATGAATGATGGATGAATTATTGGTTAGAATAAAAGATGGTTGGTTGGATGGAAGGACGAGAAGAAGGAAAGAAGGAAGGAAAGAAGGAAGGAAGGATCTAAGGGTCACCCTTAGCTAGTTTGGCTTAGTGGGTAGAGTGTTGGCCTGCAGACTGAAGGGTCCCAGGTTTGATTCCAGTCAAGGGCACATGCCTGGGTTGCAGACTCGATTCCCAATAGGAGGTGTGCAGGAGGCAGCCAGCCGATCAATGATTCTTTCTCATCATTGATGTTTCCATCTCTCTCTCCCTCTCCCTTCCTCTCTGAAATCAATAAAAATATATTAAAAAAAAAAAAGAATCTAAGGGTGAAGACATGAGATGCCACAGAAACAGACCTGAATGCTAGTTCTGGCCTCAATACTTACTCGCCTTAGAAGACAATTGATATTAACCCCTCTGAGTCACTGCTTCCTATCGAACAATTATGGTTATACCTGCCCCAGCTCTATCAGAGCGGGAGTTTGTGTCTCAAATAGGGTGACTATACATATGGTGTACTTGGTAAACCATCAGATTGTATAAATGTCAGAGACAATGGTGATGATGATGACAACGAGGATGAGTAAAGAGACCCAGGGGTGTCAGAGCCTACAGATCCTTGAACATGGATGAGGAAGCCTTTCACGCAGCCTGCCTCGCCAGTGTGGCCACTGGGGCAGCCAGGAGAAGGAGGAGAGACCCTGGTACTGTGGGTACCTGGCAGCACTCCCTTCTCACCCATGAGAGCATTCCCTCTGAACTGATGGGTCAAGCATGTGCTGCCAAGGCCCCATGAGGCAAAGCCACTGAGAGGGAGGCCCCGATGACCTGGCAGCTCCCCCTGTGGACATGGGTCCAAGAAGCCCATGTCAGAGCTGGCAGACACTGCCAGGAGTCATCTAGCCCCACCCCCTCATTTATGGAGACAATATTACAGTCTTCTTGGCAAGTATTATAAAGGCAACTCCTCCAGCCCAGACACCTCACGGGCTCAGCTGAAATACTTATCACTTACAGAGGGGATAAAAATCACTCTTCCAAGAAGGAAAACACTGATTTAATAATTAATTACCTCCAGCGGGCCCTGCCAACACTGCAAAAGTGGATCAAGAGGGTGGGGAGTGAGTGGCAGAGAGCTCTGGAAAGAGGTGGTGGGTGCTCAGCTCACACTGCAGAGGGTGAGAGCTGACACCTTCAGATGAGGGGCCATGGGCTTGCACTTAGATTTTTCTCTGTGCATTTTTAAACAAGGCTTGTTTCTCCTTCCACACATCAGCAGAGAGGAGCTGAATCTGGGGGATTTAGAGGCTCCAGGGGCAGTTCTCTATCCACTAGGGTCAGTAGAGCCAAAGCAGAAAGCTCCAGTCTCAGCCTCAACACCCCGTGCATCACCTTCCTCTCCAGAACCCCCCCTCCCCCCCCCCACACACACAGTATCTTCCCCGTGTCCAGGGCCTCTAGCCAAGACACTCTATCATAGTCATTTATACCCAATTGGGAAGGTGTGCCCCCACTTTCACGTCCCAAGAGAACACACCACGTAGCTCTCATTTCTGTGCAATTTGATTTAAGGCCGAGGAAGCAACTCTGTAATTGCTGGGGTAGAAGGGGCTTCTGCTGGCCCCTGACATCACATCACTCTGGCAACTGCAGTCTCTAACTCAAGAGATGAGAGCTGGCACCAGCATGGTGAGCAGGACCCCGGAGAACATATGCCAGTGCTGGTTGGACTACGTCCCATTGGGACTGTAAAAGGTTTGCCAACCAAGAGGTTGAAGAGAGCCCTGGAAGCCACCCTGGGAATCTCAGAGCGGGAGGGAGTGGGTCCCTACCTGTGCATGTGCTGTCTGTGCCAGGCACAAAGATGTCCCCGGGGCTGAAGCAACCGTGGGTGTGCCCTGGCTCCGGCTGCGTCTGCCAGGGGTAAGCAGAGCCATGTTTTAATTCGTGCAGAGGTGTGGAATGGGCTAGCCTTGGTCCCACGTGAGGAGTGGAAGGTAAGGATGGCCCCTTTCCACGGTGGCCGTGCTGCTTCACGAAGCACTGCATGAGTGGGTTTGCTTATGGGGGTATTATAATGTGTGTGGTGCGGTGGGGACAATGCAAGGAAACAGCCATGGATTTGGGAGAGGGTAGGAAATAGGGCCACAGGTGTTTCAAGAAGGAAGAGGCTCTTGAGCCCCAGCTCTGGGCAGAGCCCTGAGGGAGAGTCCCTGTGAGGAAAGGAAATGGAATCCCACACACATGCACACACACATCAGCCTGAAGGGAGCCCTGGATGAATCTTGGGCACCCCCACCCTCTGGGACTCATGTCCATCATAAACGGCCCAGGTGGTTCTAATAACCACAGTGGGGTTATGGCTTGGGGGAGGGGTCAACCAAGTAAGTGAAAGCAGGGCCAGAGTGGGCAGTGGCCTTGGACTTAAATCCCTGCTATGCCATCGGTCCTGGGCTCTCTCTGGCTGGAATCCCTCGGTCTCACCTCCTGATTACTTCTGGCTGCTGTGAAGAGAAAAATCCAAAACTTTGACATAAGGCACGAAGAAGACTGGGCATCCTTTCAAAGCCACTCTAGAGCACCGTCTGATAGTCCTGCCGCAGAGCCATCTGGCTTTCTAGGGCAACGTGACTGCCTGCCTTACTCCCGACGCCTGGTACAGACAGCCCGGTCTCTGTAAAGTTAGACATTATCCTGGAAAATTGATAAGGCGCAAATGATTTTTGTCCAGTGGAGAATATAACACCAAAGGGTATGGCCTGATACCTGCTGCACATTAACTGGCTTTGAATCTAATGTAGCAATCTTCGTTCAGCATTCTTTTTCCTCCATTAACGTGTCTGTGTATATATAATCTTGAAATTCCTCTTGACTAACATCCTGCTGGTTCCCTCATTAATGACTTAGATAAATATTTGACTCATGCTCACTATATATTTGTAGGAGAATTATGTTTTTAACATTTTGAAAATGTGATGCTGTCTTCAGCCCCCAGAACTGACCGTCTCCCGCAGCCACTGTCTGTCCCTGCCTGGGCTGGGCCCTCGGCCGGACCCTCGGCCGGACCCTGGCCTCACTCGGTGAGAGGAAGGAGGCTACGAGCTGGGTCCCATGACCTGGCCACGCTGGCCTGGCCGGCTGGGCGTGGGTGAGGTTCCAGAGCTGGGGCTGGAGATGGAGACACCTCACTGCACTTCACCAGGAGGAAGCCTCAGGCTTTCTGTCCCTGCGGTCACAGGTCACAGGTCACACCAGGGCCATGCCTGGGCTGTGGTGACATCAAAGGAGATGGACAATGGATGGAGGGTGGTTGGAAAAGCTGGAAATGAAGGAGGACTTGCAAGTGTCAAGAGAGCCTGCCGCATTCGTGGGTGAGAGAAATTTTACCTTCAGCGGTAGGTGAAATAAACAATGGGAAAGCAAGAGACTGACACTAGATGAATGTAATCATTAATTAATTTGCAAATATTAAATGACATATAAGGGGAAGGACTCTTTAAAAAATATCATCTCTGGAATCCACAGGTTTGCAGAAACCAAACTCCGCGGGGACTCTGAGCTCTGAGGACAGTCTGAAGCCAGAGCCTGCAGTGGGGCCCTGGGGCCCTGGCAGCATCGGTCCAGAGTGGCCTCCTGCCATGCTCCCTGTCTTCCCCAGCTGCAGCCCTGATGGTCCCTGCCATCATGGGGCCTGTCCTTCTCAGGAGAAGGGCAAACAATGGTCCAGGAGGGGTCTGTGCCACCAGGGACCCAGCTGCTTGCTCAGCTGCAAAAAATTGTGCTTGAAATCCTCGCAGTCTCTCATTTAAAAACCAATCCTCCCAAAGCCGCCTGGCTCTACAGAGTAAGGCGGTGCTCAGGAGAGCCTGCCCCGGCCACAGCTCTCTCCCAGCGCCTCTGGAAGCTCAGGCAGGGCCTTGAGGAGCACCTTGCCTGTGAGGCCTGCGGAGATGGGGGCGGGAGAGGGAGCGGGCGCGCAGGTATGACAGGTGCTGGCGCTGAGTTCTGGGGCAGAGAGCCAGGGAGAAATGCATCTCTCCAAAAATACCTTCTCATGGGTGGTCCCTGGAATCCTGCCACCAGTGTTTGTTTTGTTCCTGGGAATCTCAAAGGATGCTTTTCCTCCAGGAGGCCTCTCTGGAAATAGGAGGGCCCTGAGAGGGCCCTAACATTGATGCAGCTGGGAGCCCAAGGAGCACTGGGCCAGGGGCAGCCTGAGCAGCGATGTGGGAACTTAGGCCCAGCGATGAGCAGAGAACACAGCACTGCCTGGGCCTGGCTCCCTCTTTCCTGGGGCTGGACCTGCCCTTGGACCTGAAAGGGAGAGTCTGGCTCCTCAGAGACAAGTCTGGTGGAAAGCTGGCATCGGTGTGGGTGACAGAGGATGTGCCTGGCCTTGTCCTCAAGCTGGGCTAGCAGTAACAGCGTCCCTCCTCACTTTAGGGGAGGGGAGGGTGATAGTAGTGTCCCATTTTACAGATGGGGAGACTGAGACCCAGGAAATTATAGAGCCCAAGGCTGCACCACACTCACACCTCCACTCTCACACATGGCCAGAGGAACCTAAGGGTCAAAGGTATTTTCTACAATGGACTCATTTCTGAGGGAAAGAAACCCAACCCCGGCTGGGGTCACCTTCCTTGCAGGTCTCCTTCCGTCCCCTCCCTTCCTTCCCTCCCATGGAGCTGGCTTTGGGGTTTGCTGAGACGTTGGGAGGAGAGTGTGACGGGACCTGACCCAGGAGGGCAGCCCTCACCTTCTGGCCCCTCTTTTCCGTTATCTAGTGGGGGCCACTCACGGGCACCCAGGCCAGGGCATGCGGGATGGGTTCCCAGAGAGGGGAGTTGGGGCCTCAGAAGTCACCAGGCTGGCTCCCACCAACCTTTAAAAAAAAAAAAAAAAGTCACCTCTGGAATCCACAGGTTTGCAGAAACCCAAACCCAGCAGGGGCTCTGAGCTCTGCTGAGGGTCCCCCACTGCCTCAGCACCAGCAGCGCACACAGCAGCGCCCTGAGGCAGCAGGTTTGGAAGCCTGGGGACTGAGGAAAGACAGGCCCCCGGGGCAGGATGCAAGCGCCACACGGGCGCCGCTATGACTATCACCGCTGGTGTTGGCTTTGATTTGATGGTGTGGTTGTCCGAGTCACTGTTACTTTTACTGGCTTCTCAGCGAAACCTGGAGCAAGTTCCTTGGGCCTCCTTCAGGCAATGCCTCTGCACACCCAACCCAAGCCAACGGGGGAGAAAGAGACAGCCCCAGGGACACCCTGCTCTGGGCCCCCAGCCCGGGCAGCGCCGGACTGGCCACTTGAGACCCCGTCCCCTCCCAAAGGTGCACGCACAGTGACTCAGGCTTCCTTTGTGGTCCCTTCTCCCTTTCCTTGGGGGTCACCACATCAAAGACGGCAGAGCTGAGAGGCAGTGGGAAGCCCCTCCAGCCCCGCTCTCCTACTTTATGGAGGCAGAAACTGAGGCCCAGAGGCAGGGGAGGAGAGGGAGGCAGAGGTCCAAGGCTCTGCACCTGCCCCTTGCAGGTGGGAGGGAGAGTGAGCTGTTTTTAAAAAGCTTTTAGCCCAGCAGTACAGGTCATTGATGGAGAGAACTCAAGACCAAGGGTTGGGGATATTTCACGGTCAGGGTGACCTTCCCCTTTGGACCTTGCCTCTTGTCTCTGCTCTCTTCCATTTGAGAGGCAGTCAGAGGGCGGGGCTGGTGGCAGGAACTTCCCAGTGGGCCAGGCCCCCAGGGCAGGATGACCCTCCTGCGGTTAGAAGGTTAGAAGCTCGGAGCCAGTACTCACAGGCAACCTCTCTTGAAGGGAACTTGAGACACACCCTTTGCCTCAGCTCCTCCTGCCTGTGCTCTGTGGTTCTGAAGTCACATCCTTTACGTTCCGAAAGCTCATTGGCTCCCCGGGGTGGCTGGCAACACCGTGGCCGCTTCTGGAGAGGCCGTACCTTTGCCGTCAGCAGGGAGGGCCCTGGGCAGGGAAAAGAACTTGAAAGGTGGCCTAAAGGGGGAACCTTGCTCTGTGGGGCCTGGCGGAAAGAGACAGGGCCGGGAGGAAAAGATGAGGACCAGTGCTGTTGTCCAGATCATTGTGTGACCTCAGACAGGTCACTCAACCTCTCTGGGCTATTCCCTCATCTGTAAAATGGACAGGGTTCATTTTGTTTTTGTTTATTTGTTTGTTTTGGGGGGGGAGGGGAGGTCTCAGAATCAGAGACCAGCACTTCGCCTATGAGATTGATTTGCTTTCTTAAATTTCAAGTTACATTTGAAGGAGAGGGTTCTATGTTCGTCAAAGTGGGGTCAACAAGCTTAAAAACCTCTGGACTTGATTCCCCCAGAAGAGGAACGAGGGTTTTCTTTTCCTTGATTGACTGAAGGACTTGCCAGGACCATAGCATTCCCACCTGCTCTCTTTCATCCCAAGGTAGAATCAGGGGACAGGGTGGGAGCGGGGAACTGGGGGCTCTCAGTGCGGACAATGAAGCCCCAAAGTCTTTCTTTTCCTTCACCACCTCCCCCAGACCATAAGTCCTGGGGAGCAGAGGCAGCTGCTGTCCTTTGGCACCGCCTGCCCGCCCTACTCCAGCCCCAACTAGGAGCAGGTGAGCCCCACGTGGGTCCTGGGATCCACATCCCGCCTCTCCATTCCTGCACTGCCTCCCGCATGCAGCCACCATCACCTACTGCAGTCCTCCCGCCCCAGATATTCCTCTCGGGTGCCTGATCATGCCACAGCCCACCCTCTTTGCCCTAGACGGGGTTGGTGGCCTGAACATCCTAAATATACCAGGCACTTATTTGCTCATGGTACTCCTTTGACCCTGAGTGCTCTCAACTTTTCGTTATTAAACTCCTACTCATCCCACAATGCCCCAAACGCCAGCCCCTCCCTAAAGCCTTTTTCTATCCCCCTTGCATCTGCCCTAAAGTAAAATTAGTTTCACCCTCTCCTTACCTGGCATACATTTGGATCATAGAGCCTTCATACATGTTTTCCTCTCTACTCAGTACCCTCTGGCCAACTCCCCACCTCAACCTCCTGGCAAAATACCTCTGTCCTTCTAGTCACCTCTCCTACATCGCTTCCTAGACCCAGATCTGAGCGAGCAACCCTCCTGTGACACCTCCATGCACAGCCATTTTGGAGCACTGTTGATATTGCCTGCCTCTTAAAAAATAGACTTCTTTTTTAGAGCAATTTTTGGTTCGATATTGCCTTTTATTTGTCTGCCTCCCTCACCGCACTGAAAGCTCCTTATTCAGCGTGAGTCTAGCACATAGCAGCTTCCAATAAATGCTGGAGGGGAGGGAGGGAGGGAGGGATGGCATTCACTGTCTCAAATTTCCAGTCTCAGTTTTATGAAACTTTATTCTTTTCATTAAGGACTATTTACTAAAGATGTAATTAAATGGGATGCATTTATACCTCCTTAAGATCTTTCATAGAAATGTGTCCACAATGTAAAATAACCGTTGGCAGTCCATGTGCTGACTTGGGGCTAAGCTGCAGTGGCCATACCCAGTGCCTATCTCATGCATTGTCACCTCGTTCCAGGGGCCTGGGCACTCCCGAGGGCAGGGCCTTGCTTTTGGTTTTGCATCTTTGAGATCCTCCTCACCCTCCACATAAAAAAATCTTTAACTGATGTTCGCTGAATGAACTTCAAATGAACTGAACTGCGGCCCCCAAAGAAATTCCTTCCCAAGTCACAGGCCATAATTTTGCAACACCCTGCAAATTTTGGTCTAATATTCCAGAGCACAGGTGGGCCCTGGGGTCCCATCTGGGAAGTTTCAAAAGACGCTGCCCCCTCCCCCCCCAAATAAAACTATCTCCCTGTGCCTCTGCTCCACCTCTTTACTCACCAGGAGCAAAGTTCAATGCCAGGAGTGCCTGGCCTGGGCTGTGGCCTCTCCCACATCCCACCCGTGTTGTCCTGGGCATGCTTCTTAGCCACCCTGAACCTCAGTTTCCTTGTCCAGAAAATGGGCATACTAACACTTACCTCACAGAGATTCTGGACACAGAGAAGCCAGCCAGCTAATGTCCTTTCCTCCCTCTTGTGTGTTGATTTTAGAAAGGACTTAAAGTGGACAGGAAGGATAGGTGATGGTTTTGCTGTTTAAAAGCCAGGGGCCTAACGGCAGGTACAGAGAAATTTAGTTATTTATTAAATAAAATAATTTTAAAAGAAACGAAAGCCCTCTTGCTGGTGTGCAAGCTGCCTGAGCCCCAGTTTTCTTGATGTGAGAAGGCCTCCTCAGGGGGCCCCTTGGTGGGGGGCGGGGGGACCAGGATGACAACAGTGCCCTGCCTGGCCTGCTCACCCTGCTCACGCAGGGAAGAAAAGAACACCAGGAGTAATTAGAAACACGAGGGCCTTGAGTTTGCCATGGGAACCGCAGCACAGGGGCCATATCCCTTTGTGGGAGCTACTGTCCATCTGCTCTGGGAAGGCAGGCAGCTGCTGGAGCGCTTAGGGGCACGGGGCTGGGGGCAAGGGACTGGGGGCTGGGGCTGGGGGCTGGGGGTTGGGGCTGCGGGCTGGGGGCTGAGGGCTGGAGGCTGGGGCTGGGGGCTGGGGCTGGGGGCTGGGGCTGAGGGCTGGGGGCTGGGGGCTGGGGTCTGGGCCTGAGGGCTGGGGGCTGGAGGCTGGGCCTGGGGGCTGGGGGCTGGGGCTGAGGCGGCAGGAGCAGGCCTGCCTCAGAGCTTCCCCAGGGCCTGATGCAGATGACAATTCCCCCCATCCCTTGAATGCTGGAGAGGGTCCAGTCTGGCAAGAACCAGAGAGGGCTGTTCGCACACGTGTCTGCTCTGGGGAGATTGGCAGTCGGTCATGGAGCCCATGGAGCCTGTTGGGGTGCTTGGTCCCAGCCTCGGCGCCACAGGGCTTTACCAAGCCCTCCAGCCCTTGACACTGTGCTCACTCTGATCACTGCATCACCTGGGATTGGGTCATCAAAGGCAAGAGACACCATCTCAGTGACCTACTCTCAGGGAGGCACCAATCAGGCCAGTCCTCCGAGGCAGGACACGGTGGGCCACTGGGAGTCAGGAGGCCCAGACAGAGCCCACCACTCGCTGGGCCTGTCCAGCCCCATCCCTCACCCCCCTGGGCCTCGCTTTCCTCATCTGCCTGGCAGGCCAGCTGCCTTCACAGTGGTTGTCGGGAGGTAAGAAAGCTGCATGACGCTCTGTGGGAACGTGCGTTGTGACTAGGCCTGGCCTTCGGCTGGCATCGTCTTTCCCCAGAGGCCGAGCATTGGCCGTGCTAGACTAAGAACCACAGTATGAAGCTCACGTTCTGCAGGAGACCACACCCTGGTGGGGCCTGGTGAGTGGGGCAGGAGGCTTGAGGCAAGTAATGATGAGTGGGCCCTCTGTCCACTCATCACTTTTGGAGTTTTTAAGTCCACACCCTCCTACCTACACACACACACACACACACACACACACACACACACACACACACACGGCTTCCTTTCAGAGCAGGAAGCCCCCTTCCCCCAGTGGGGCTGATGGTGCCATCGGGAGGCTGTGGGAAGAGAAGGGAGAGTGGAGCAGCGCCGGGGTGAGAAATCTTATTTTCCCCGGGCCCCAGGAGGCCTCCTGGACAGCACGCAGCCCTTACATAACAGCACTGCAGTGTGGTCAGATAAAGGGCGCGTGTGGATTCTGTCCCTCTCCTGATGTGCAGGGTTTAACAAGCGTGGATAAAACAGCCCGGCAGAGGCAACAGAACCTTTGTTCCTGTCACCAGAGCAAGAGAAGGCTGGGTCCCTAGCCCTGCCTCCCCTCCTAACAGGAGAACTCTAACCCTTCAGGCCAGCCCTTCCCAGGACTACACCTGCCTGTTACCGGGGTAACATCAGCTAGTTCTACAGATGGTGGCCCCCTCTCCTAGGACCGAAACAAGCTAGAATGTGGGGTAAGCTGGGAGTGAGCCTGAGTGCCCACGAAGGGGATAACGGAGTGACCATGATGTCGTGATGCACAGAGCCCAGGCTGTGCTGTGCACTGGACCTCCAAGCAGGGCAGGGGCGAGTCTATGGCTCCCAGCACCAAGGCAGAAAGAAATGAAGTGGCTTGACTAAGGATGCCCAGTGAGTGAATGGCGGGATCAACACTACAATGAGCTCCCCCACTGTCCAATCAGAGCTCTTGATCAGGGCCCCATTGAGAACTGGTGGCTTCTCGAGTGCCCCTGGACTTGGCATTGCTGAAACATGGCAGACAGTCCAGGCTTCAAGGGCCTGCCAGCCAACCCACAGCCCACCAGCACTGCCCTGGTGGTGCACTCCTGTGTAGATACCAGTCCCTTTGTTCCCCCTCAAGGAACTCTGCCTTGTCCTCAGGATGCCTGACATGGCCCATCCAGGACTCTGTACCCAGCTCTCAGAAATGACATGTGCTCAAGTCCAGCTCATTGTGCATCAGAACTTAATAAACAGCTGTCGGTTGAATGAATATGAGTAGCCAAACATAAGGACATAGAGGTTCAAAAAGGTTAAGTGGCTTGTCCAACATCACACAGGAGTGAAGGGCAGAGCAGGGTATCAATGCAAGCATTCTGGCTCCAGGCTGTAATTCCAGCCACCGTGCTGGACTTGGCACAGCTCGCCCTACTTCTTCATTCACAGCCAGGACCTGGTGCAAGTAAGTGCTTCTGGACCTACTGTGTGACTGAGAAGACTGAACTCCATGGAGTTGTCCTGAAGACAACTGCGTAACTGAGCATCTCCGGAGGAGGGCCCGCTGGCTTCTGCCGATGAGGACAACACTCATGGCAGACCTTCACATGGTGACCTGGGTGCCCCGGGCCCACGAGGAAGCTGGGGCACTCATGGGCTTCTTTCCGCACCTCTACCTCATGACTAGGTCCTGTCCTGCAGTCTTAGCTTCCCACCTCATGGCCCAAGTTTAGGATAGTGATTGGGTGGGGCACGGGGTGGTTAAGGAGACGGAAGAGTTAATGGTTTAACCAACATCTTTTATTCTCTGTTCTGGACCTCACACCCCAAGACAACCTCAGCCAACATCAAGCAGGTGCAATCTGCATCTTTAAGAGGAACTCACTTAGTGAACTACCAATGAACTTTTCCGGGAAGGGATTTCTTTGCACAAACACATGGGCTCACGGAGGACCAGGGAAACAGACAAGGCCTAGCATAGTCATTTTCCACTACCAGACTGTACCACAATTACCTCCATAGGTTCTCACTCAGTAGATCTGGGGAGGGGCCCAGAAATCTTCATGTTTACTAAGCTCCCCAGGTAAGGGCACTGCCAAGGGGACCACACTGGCCTCAGGTGGCTCTCAATCCAAGCTAGTCATCAAAATCCCACAGGGAAGTGATTAAAAATATAGATGCCTGCCCCCAACCCAGACCAGCTCCGGTAAATACCAAGGAATAGAGCCCAGTGATCTGAATTGCTTAAAGCACTGAAGTGATGCCAACGCTTAAGAAGGCTTGGCAACCAAACCTCTAACCTGATATTCAAGGGAGCTGAAGTCTGGTCTTGACTGAGCACAGTCACAGAAGGCTGGTGGGGAAACTAAGGCTTATTTGGTAAAGTGTGTTGCCAGAGGTTATGCTAACACAACTTGCTCCATGCTTTGGGAAAAGTGGGTTTTAAAGCCCAAGTTGGGGGCTACCTTTTCACTGAAACTGCCTGATTATGAGGACACTAGGCAATGGGTCCAATAGACCCACCTGTCATTCAAAGACCAATTCCCCCCTGCCTCGAAGAGGGTCAGTCCAAGGCTGGCACCAACGCATGGAACAGAGAGCCACTTTTCCTCCAAGCAGGAGCCCATTTCCCTTCCAGGTTGCTACTATGGACAAATTGTCCTGAACATTAATACAATCCTCTAATTTGAGCTCAGATCCAGAAAATCCCTGAATTGCTGAATTTTAAAGCAGAAGGAGACCTCAGGGGTCATCTGGCCAACATCTGGAGACGGTTGAACCAGTTAAATAGGAAGCTAAATCCCTAAAGGTCCTTGGAAAAGCCCCAAAACTCGGCGCCTGTAAGAAGAGATCCCACATCCCCCAGCAGATGGGCAGCCTGGAAGGAGCCTTTCATCCGCCCAACCCCAGTGTCTTCCTGTTGTGTTTGCTTTATAAGGTCCACAGTGTTGTTTTGCTTTGGTGATTTATTTCCTTTTTCTTGGAAATTAAGTATATGATAAATTTCCTCTTGGTGTGAATCCCAGAAGCCCAACAGGAGAGGACTGGGCCCTAAGCCAGTTTCAGAAAATCCATTCTTTCCAGCAGGACACAGAAGGCCTTTTGCTAGACTTGCATTTTCGCTCTCTAAGACTGTTTCACTTCCTCTCATTCCCCTTACCCCTAGCACAGCACCTGACATATAGCGGACAATTCACAGGTGTGAATGAATGAATAAGTGAGTGGATGAATGAGTGAATTCACCTAATCTCGAGACTAGGAAGGGTAGAGAAAGGTCTCAAGACAAAACTACACTTGAGCCATTCCAGAAAGGAAAACTTTCTTCCAGTTTAGAAACTTCAGAAATCCTACTATCCAGCATTTAATAACCACTGTGCTATTAAGAAGTTCTGGAATCTTCCAGAAGGCACTGATGGGCTCTCCCACCTAAAGAGCATAAGGAAACCAGGAAGCCATTCTCCATGGCCTGCACCACGTTCTCAGGGGCTTATTATAAAGTGAACTACGGGGCCTGAGGGGGCATTTGGGAAAAACACGATGCCCTCTGGGACTGGGCAAGGCTTGGGACGGAGGAGGGCGGGACACTGTCAGTTGCTCACAGCCCATCTCCCTAATGTTCCAAAGAGCACATGCCTGTGTCACAGGAGTTAGTTCTTAATTAGACCCCAACTTGTACTGACCCTCCATTACTTGTTCACAAGCTATGATGTTTCCTTTGCAAATGATTTTAACTTCCTTCACGGCGACCACCTTGCTGGGAACCTCTCCTGCAGTCACTCCTCTCCTTTGCCCACATCGTACGCTCTCAGGAAAATCTAGCCACAAAGTTAGAGGTCCCAGTTACTAAGTGAAAACCCAAAAGTGAAGTGAGATGTCCAAGGTCACAAAACGAGGAGGTGCCCTGGCCAGATTTCATACTCGGGACCCTGCATACCAAGAGCCAGCATCCTGCCCTGGCTGGTGTGGCTTAGTAGGTTGGGCATTGTCCTGTGCACCAAAATGTTGCCTGTTTGATTCCTGGTCAGGGCACATGCTCAGGTTGCAGGCTCAGTCCCTGGTAGGGGGAGTGCAGGAGTTATCCAGTGTTTCACTCTCGCATTGATGTTTCTCTCTCTCCCTCTCCCTTCCTCTCTAAAAATCAATAAAAAATTTTTAAAACTTTTTTTTAAAAAAAAAAGAGCCAGCATCCTTGTGAAGAAATAATGACATGTGTTCACTCAGCATAGAAAAGGCTTCTCCAAGGACTTCTGGACACAGACATAGGTCATCCCAGAGCAGAACCCTTGGACCCTTGACCCTATGTGATCCTGAGTCAGAGGTAAGGGGTGATTGACACAGAACTTGGGTTTCTGAAGAGCCCATATGGGAGCCTCCAGGCCTGGGCTTGGACCACCTGCCATCTAGGCTCCTGCTGCCCAAATCTTCCTCACATCTCACCCAGGTCTGGATCCAACTCCACTCCCCCTCCTCTAACGAGAAGGCGGGAAGCTGCCTGGAGAGGACATGGCTGGAGAAGCAGGGGAAGGAGACGGAGTCGGGATATCTCGGAAAAACCAGAGACTCATAGGGTGTTCGAAGCAAGGGGAGTCCCAGAGACCTCCAGCCCACACACGTTCTCTTGTCAGAGAGAGAAACAGATCCCAGAGAGCCTGGGAGGGACTCAGCTGGGACCTGAGAGCCCAACTCTCCTGCATCCTGGGCCAGGCTCCTCCACCATCTGAACTACCCTGAAGTTCCAGGAATCCTGGCCAATCAATCAGCTGCTTCCAGAAGCCTTCAGCCTGTAGCACACAGAGGAGCTGGGAGGAGTCCATGAGGTCCGGTTCTCCTGGTGCTGCTATGCTCCCAGGGGCCATGTGTCCTCAGCAAAGGCCATCCTCAGCCAGCACACTTCAGAGCAGACCTAGGGTAATCCTTTGCAACCACCCAAGGACACTCCATGGTGCCTCCAGCCTCTCTTTGGCCACCTCTAGGGAAAGAAAATCGAATTGTAAACCAGTCCTAAAATCTAGGCATCAAGCCATGGATGGAGGAAGGTTTCTTACAACGAGGGTTGGGGAGTGGCCTGAAGTCACATGCCCAGGGGTCACCTCACCTTTGTAGAAGGCAGACATCACCTAGTAAGGTCCTCTCTAAGCCCCACAAACTGAGCCCCTCAGCGGTTACTGAAAGAACGTATTCTGTGTCCTGGGAGCCTTTCTTTGAAGCTTCGCTAGGCCACACCAAAGCACGTCTTGGCTACCTGTGGAGGGTTTTTGACCTAAGCAAACTTCTCCTGGTTGGGGAGGAAGTGCATGGGGAGGGAATGAAGAGTGCACAATCCTGGGGGACTTTTGTCCCTAAGAGAGTGGCTCAGGGAGCAGTGCCTGGGCCTCAGGCCCTCTGAGAGGTAAGCCTGGAAGTCACATTCTCATTGGTGGGCCCAGCTACTTCCTGTGACCTCTTTAATTCCACTCAGAAAGTCCACAGAGACCCATGACAAAGAGGCATGTCCCTGCCCTCAAGGACCTTACAGCCAGGCTGGGGGACAAGGCCAGCTCACTATGACAATGCGAGTCACTGCGCCTCTACCAGCCCATCAGCGCCCACAGGCTTGACTGCAACTTGACAACCTTCTCATCCCCATGTCCCCTCCCCAGGGCCCATGACAGGGCTGCATACAGGGCAGGCATCAACCACACACAGGAGGGGGCTTGCAGGGATGAATAGGGTGAATCCTGATTCATGGCCACCTTGAGTCCAGGACCAGCAAAGGCCCTGGGAGAAGCCAGGCCTGGGCATCTCTTGCAGGCATTGCAGCTCCTGTGAAAGCCAGAGCTTCGCAAACAAAGGCAGACCTGGCTGGGGACACTGTGGCATGTTCCTTTCAATATTTTTAACGCCTAAAATAGAGCCATCTATTCTGCCAGGGTAGAAGACTTGGCCTTTGCTTCCTCTGCAGCCAAAGGAGGTGGAAGAATTTAAAAATGCTCACCTCAGGGCCATGTTCCAAGCCCAGAAAAGGTATTTTCTTGGCTGACAGCACAGCAAAGCCACATTTACTCAGACTCCTCTGATTTAGAATGTGTTGTAACTCCCATTCATTTGGTCAACTAATATTTATGGAGCATTTACCATGTGTCAGCCCTGGGCCAGGTGCTGGGGATTCAGCAGTCAACAAATCAGGCAAAACCTATGTCCTGTGACCTTCCATTCCGGTGGCAGCGGAGGCTGGCCTTGGTTTAACTCTACACTCTTTCTGAGGCGTGGAAAGATCTCTATAGACTCCATACAAGAGCCCTGGGGTCTAGCTTGCCCTTTGCCACTGTCTCATCCTATGATTTCCCCCTTCACGACTCAGTCTCCACCTTTGCTAAAGGGAGGGGCTGAGTGAACACATCTCCATAGTCCTCCAGACTCTCATACGCTGTGCTTTGGTGACCTAAAGAGAAGAACCAGTGGGGACTGTTGAAAAGGGAAACTTGTCAAGCACTTTGAACACACCTACCTACCAGTAAGTACAATTGATCTTGGTGTGGTTGTCACATATCTCTTTTATTTGTTCGCCCAAGCAGGTTCCCATAATTTCGTGGGCCAAGGCTGAGTTACCCTGTGTCTGTAAGTAACAAAGCTTCGAGGCTCTCACTGGTTCAGACGAGTTAGGCGTGGCTGAGCCACCATCTATTTGGGTGGCTTCCATGCTGCTCTTCAGGGTTTTCAAAAACAGAGCATGAGTCACAAGGAGGATGGCCAGGATAGAGCTACAACCTTGCTAATGGGTGGGCCAAATTCCCGGGGCCTGTAGGGCCTCTCCACATCCCACCCCCACCCCCAACTCACTCCTGGAAGGCAAGCATATGTGGAAAATGCCTTTTAGGAGCACCCCGAGGCTGGCTCTGAGACGGTAAACCCAGGCTTAAGGAATCTCGGGTAGAAACCATGGGGAAACCTGCCTTCCTTAGGAATACATCCCAAGAGCCCATGGGGTGCACCTCATGGCCCGGTGGATAAAAGACTGGCATCGGAGAGGGAAGCCACCACCCCTGAACCCTTGTCACCTTGGACCTGCTCCCAAGCCTAGAGCCTGGGGCCTACTGATTAAAACCCCTATTTTTCAGTGGGGACTAAGTGGAAGGACGTGCCTTCGGCAGGCCAATTGCAGCCGAATTTGAGCTCCATTTTGCTTGCAATCTGTAAATGCCTTTGAAATCCTCCAGGGACATAAATGAGCTACTATCTTCAAAGCTGCCCTATTTCTTAATTTCTTTAAGTGGGGAAACGGGGCATGAAGGAGATAATAGGATCATGGAAATTTCAGCTAACAGAGATCTTCGAGAGCATCTCACCCAACCCCCTCATTTGCTCGTGCAGGAGACAAAAGCTGGGGAGGGTTAGAGATTCATTCACCCAGGAGTCAGCACAAGCAGGGGAGGGAGGCCTCCAGGGCCTCCTAGCTGCACCTGGAGAGGGACAGGCCTTTGCACCTGGGCCACCACCCTACGGTGAGGCAGGCTCTTCCCCAGTCAGCCTGCTTCTCTCTCTTTCCACAATCATGTATATTTAACAACTGTCCTGAGCATCCCATGAACAGGCATCAAGAGGACCAAGTGGAATAAGCATGACAGTCCTTGACAGGGTCCAGAGGAGGCTGTGGAGAGCCACCAGGTGGCCGGCACAAGGGAGGGGGCCCTGCTTTCACCATCTGCCTTTTAATGGTGTATTGTGTGCCTATAATGCCCAGTCAAATATTAACATATACACATATAGAGGGTGTCCCCCAACATGTGTAAAGGCAGTGCTTATTAAAATACATTTCACTTTCAAAATTGAGCTATCAGTTGTTGAAGTGTGCATGCATTTTTGGGGACACCCTATATATCTATTACATACACTTATACCTACACACATATGATTTATCATTATAAATGTATGAAATTAATATTTTTCTTCTTTTTTAGAACAGCTAGACCACAGGCATGGAATTGAAATTTCACTTTGGAGAGGAAGGGTGAGAGTTCATCTTTTGCTTTCGTTATCCCATCTGGAGCTGGGGAGAGCCAGCTCAGAGCAGCTGAGGACTTCTCTCGGGAGACCAAGAAGCTATTGCCTAATCCAAGGGGACTGCAGCAGTGTGGGGTGCAGGGGTAAGACCCTTTCTACCGGACGTCAAGGAAACACACTCACACCCCAGCTTTGCCACCAGCCAGCGGTGTGAACCGGAGCTAGACCTCTCCCCTTCCCGGCTATTTCCCACCAGCTGCTCGCTAAGGGGCCGGCTGGTCTTCAACTTTCTCTAGTTGCCTAGACTTTCCTTGAGATGCAATGTCCCGTGGAAGCCCACTCTGACAGCCGGTGGGAGGTCACCTGCTGTGGGCTCTGGCCCTGGCCCTGGGCTCTGCCTCCTCCACCGCTCTGTGGTCCCGGGCATCCCGGTGGTGTGAGAAGGGCTGGGGGATCTGGGCCTCTGCGGGGACACGATCTGAGGGTTTCGCTGCCAGGTGTCTCTCCTCTTGCTGTGCATTCTTTACGTCAAAAGAACATATATGCATATAGGCATAGCCCATGGACACAGAAAATAGTGTGGGGAAGGCCTGGGGTGGGGCAGGGGTGAAGTGGAGGGGGGTAAAGGAGGGAAAAATGGGGGACATCTGTAATACTGTCAACAATACATTTTTAAATATATATATTTATTTCTTGCATGCTCTGAGCAGCCCCTCTCTAGGCACTGGGGACACAGTGATGAACAAGGTGGGTGTTGTTCATCCCAACTACAGGTTTCTCCCTGTGTGGGACACGGAGGAGATAGAAAAGAAAGCTGGTTAGTGTGGGCATAGGAGGAGAGGAAGGGTTATTTCGGGTGTTTGGAGCACGTGATTGAGGTCAGAGACTCTGGGCTAAGGGGGCATGTGTGAACTCATCACAGGAGCCCAGGTGACAGTCACCATACCTGAAGGCCACAGCCAGCGGGAGTTGGGAAAGGTCACAGAGGAAGGCCGAGAACACTCCACAGCCCCATCGCTTCCTTCAGGAGAGAGGAGTTACCTTCAGAATCGCTGTGGCCTCGTTTTACTGGTCTGCGTTCTGGAAGGGGCTCTGAGGAGGCCGCGGAGCCTCTTTCCTATGCAGTATGCGCTTTGTGCATTCCTGCCTCTGCCGTCTTCCACTCACGCACTGGCATACGCTCTGCCCTCCTCCCCAGGCATGACCCTCTCCTTGGATTGAGCTTTCCCCCTTCCTGAAGCCTGCCCTGCCCTGCCCACCCAGCCTGCAGGGACCACATGCCTTCCCTGAATCCTCGCAGCCCTCACAGGCCGTCCTGATCCCTGGGACTGCAGGTCTCATCCTTGATGTGTGTGGAGTTGTGTCCCCTCCCCACAAAAAAAGATACCTTCAAGTCCTAACCCCCATACCTGCGAATGTGACCTTATTTGGCAGCAGGATTCTTTGTAAATGTCACCAAGTTAAGATGAGTGGGTTAGAGTGAGCTCATGCAATGACTGGTGTTCTTATGAGAAGGCCATGTGGAGACAGAGAGACAGCGGGGAGGATGCCATGTGATGACAGAGGCAGAGACTTGGGTGATATGTCTACAAGCCAAGGAACTCCAAGGATTGCCAGCAACCACCGGAAGCTAGAAGAGGCGGGAAGGAGCCTTCCCTAGAGACTTCAGAGGGAGCACGGCCCTGTTAGCACCTGGATTCCAGACTCCCAGCCTCCAGACTGTGAGAGAATAGATCTCTATTGTGTGAAGCCACCCAGCTTGTGGTAATGTGTTATGGCAGCCTTAGGAAATCTAATTACAGATAATGTCTTGACGGCCTAACTGAATGGTGATGCCCAAACATCAGGAGTGTTTTACTCCCCTCTGTACCCCAGGTATCAAGTGAGAAATGATGGAGAGAGTCCTGAGACCCCTCCCCACCCCCCGAGGATTCCTTCAGAGTCACCCAGATTCTGACAGGTAGTTGGGAAGTCTTCATCCCCTCCACACCCATCTCCTCCAGCACAGCCCACCAAGATGAGTGTCCCTGACACTCTCCTGACATTCTGTTCTGCTTGTGCCTGACCTTTGTTACATTTCACAATTACGCATGTATTTGTGGGTCATTTGGTCCCTCCTAGTCACCTCCATTAGACTGTGAGCGATGAGACAGGAACATGTGGGTTCTGTTCACCCCAACATGCACAATGTCTAGCACAGTGCTTGACCCAGGAAGAGCATGACCAGCAGTCATCTCCGGGGGGGACCTGGGGGCAAAGGTGAAGTGGGTGGGGGAGCAGGAGATAAACTATTCAGCAATGAGTCTTCCATACTGCTTACATTTTCCCTAATGTTTAATGACAAAACAACCAGCCTGTATCTAAATTACATAAAAATACAGATTTCTACCCCAGAAAGGTAGCTCTGCTGTGGGACATGGGAATGAGTTTTGCAAGCTTCCCAGGTAATTCAATGGTGGGATAAGAACTGGACCAAGCCAGGTGTCCCCACGTGAAGTCAACACTGCAGCTCAAGGTACAGAATATTGCCTTTCCAACCCAGGCTCTGTCTGGCCTGGTAGGAAGTTGCTCTAGTCTTTGGGATATCAGTTTCCCCTTGAGTGTAAAACCTCTATCATGTGCACCGTGATCAGATGCAACCAAGGTCTAGAATGAAGGCAGAGGGTCGGGGAGAAGAGGTGACACCATGAGAAGATGCAATGCCATTGCATTGAGAAGGGCCTGGGGAAGCAGAGCCCTGGAAGGGGGTGCTGAGACCCCAGGACCCTCCCGACCCTCAGTTGTCTGTGACTTGTTCACTGCTGTGTGTCAGTGCCTAGAACACACCTGAAACAGGGTCAACCAGTCAATCAGCATTTGTGGAATGAGTAAATGAATGAATGAATGAATGCAAGGAAGATTAGGCAATCTCTTTGTTAGCTTCTGCACAGGTCCTAGCACAGACTAGAAACTTTATCATTATTTAAGTAATAAAGGGGTGAATGAGGAAGAATGGTGGAGATATAGATCTGGGCTTGCATTGTGCCAGCCTCATCCTAGCTTAGAGCCAAGGGCCATGGCAACCCTGCCAAGGATGAGCCTTGTGGCCTAGGCTCAGCAGCTGCCCATGACTCCACCCACCACAGAGACCCTTCTGTGTCATCATCATCATCTATGTAAGTCGGATAGCCCCACATGGTGGCCTGAACTGGGTATTTACAGTAGGTGCTGGGGTCCTGCAGGCACAGTGGGGCCATGCAAAGCCCCGGATCACAAGTGCAATGTTGGGTTTAGAGAAGGCCTTAGGGGGACATCTGGGCACACAAGGGGTGGGGAGGTGCCAGGAGGCTACACAGGCACTAAATTCAGGGGCAGCAGAGGCCCGGGGAAGGGCTGTCCCAGGGGACTGGGGTGCCATGGCTGCTACAGGAGGAGGAGTCAGCATTCCAGAAGGGTCGCCTGAGTGTCTGGAAGATTGGTGGTCCTCAGATAGGTATAGAAATGAGGCTAGAACAGCTTGGTTTGGAGAGAGAGAGAAAGTTAAGGAAGTTAGCATTTGTTCTAGAATATTAACTCTGGGGCATGTCTGAAGCTTTTTGGCAGCAAGTATCCGCTGCGATCCTCACCAGGCCCTGAAAAGTGAGCAGAAAGAGGGTGCTCCTCCCATTGGACCAGCCGGAGGCCCCCGAGAGGTTAATAGGTTAACAAGGATGGCCCCCATTAGAGGCTCACTGGACTCTCATCTCCCTATTTGCTGACTTCCGGTCCTCCTGGATGTGTTCATTCTCCTGAGACCTTGGATGTGAGGGGCTGAGAAATGTTAAAAACAAGATGAAGGGAAATGTGACCTCTACAGACTTATCCGTGGTCCCCTGAGTTTTGTGAATAGGGTATATTAAAAAAAAAAAAAAGGCAAATCTCCAGCTTAAGAGGCCAGCAGTTGCACAGTGCACCATCACTTTATGAACCAGTTAAAGAGTTTTTAAAAGACAATTAAAACTAGGACACACAGGTATTTATAAGGTACATCCCAGTTTCCGATGAGAAATGTGAAAGTGTGTGCATCTTAGAAGCTCACGACGCTGTGGCAGACAGTAGAGCGCTTCTTCGAAGGCCCTGGAGAGTCTCAGGCAGAGACCCTGGAGATGTCCTAACCAGCTACTGGACTCTTGTAAAGATTCCTCCTGCTCGACCTCTAAGATATAAGGGGCCCCTGTTCCCACAGCACTGTTAGATTTCAGCGCCTACACACCCTGATCACACTGTGTCTCATGCATGAGAAAACTCATCTTTACAGCCCAAAGGGACAGAAGCCCTCACATCTCAGTGACCCCTGACAGTTTACAAACTTATGTCAGTTAATTTCCACCCTAACCCTTGGAGGCAGGTCCTATTTTGCCTGCTCTTGCCCTTCCACACACATCAGTGAGTCTGGGAGCTGGCATCTGAGCCTAGCCCCCAAGCCTGGACCCTGAAATGCTTCCTCCTCATCACAGCTGCTCCCCTAAGATGTGCACCCCCACCTCCTGCAGGTGCCTCTGCTAACCAGCATGCCCCTCCCTGGGCCTTCCCCAGACATGGAGACTTTGTGGCTCCTGCCCTCCTGGTCCAGGAATGAGAATGGAGAATGGTGAGGAAGGGGGTTTGGTCTTTATCCCAGCTTAGTGCCTTTGGCCAAGTCCATTTCTCTCTCTGGGCCTCTGTTTCCTGGATGATGGGCTGGATACCTCTGGGGTCCCTTCCAGCCCTGTCATTCCAGGCTTTCCATACAATCCCTGAGAGCCAGGTCTTGCTGAACACTGGGAATCCCTGGGACTGGTGCCCCAGTCCCAGGTCTCTGGGCCTTCAATATAGGACATTTGTTTCTGGTTAATGTTTCTGGACACACTTCTCATTTCCTTCACCAGAGGGAGGACCCAAGGCAGGAACATGGGGCAGGGGTCATAACACTGGCTTAAGGAGCCAGAGTCCTGGTCCTCTACCCACCAGTAGCCCCTGACTCCTTGGACCCATCACTTCCGCTCTGATTCTCAGAGTCTACCCCCATGCCTGCAAAAAAGACCTGTAGAGGATGGTGCAGAATTAAGGAATCTTCAGGCGATGTTCCTTACCAGTGGCAGTGGGATAAGGGACAGGGAGCAAACTAGTATTCATTGAGTACCCATGCTTGTCAGGCTAAAAGCTATATGTATCCCATACTCACCCAGCAACCTGACCCAGAGCCTGTGTTCTTGACCCCTAGGCCATCCTGCCTCTGTGGAAGCTCCCATTCCCTGCTCCAGACATTGTTCCAAAACTAGACTCACCCAACAACCCAGGGGACAGGGTCATGATTACATCCCCATCTCAGATGAGAAACTGAAGCACCAAGAGGTCAAATACTTTGCCCAGGACACACAACTTCTGTTGAGGGTCTACTGTACACCACACCCTGGGCTGGGCATGCATACTCATCGTCTCATTCCAAGCCCTAACATCCTACTATATTCTTATGGACAAGATGGAAAATGAGACCTAGTCACCAGAACAACAAGGATGTGTAACTAAATGAAAAAGCACATCCATCCACATAGGTTGGTGGTTTGACGCCAGCTTGTAGGGTGGCTGGTGGCTTCTCAATTCCCACCCTGGGGCTCTGTCCTGGCCTGTTAGTGAACCCATCAAGGGCATGCTAGCCCCATCCACCACAGCACTAAACCGAGAGCCAGACAGGACAGTCTGTAACTAGGATCAACATAAGGCTTGACGTATGGTTCCTAGGAACCAACTGAAGCAAGAAAAAACAAAAAACTAGTTGTCTCCCAATATCTGTTCTCTTTTTCTGAGGTAATAGAACACCCAAATTTAGCTGGACACGTGTCCTTCCAGAATATGGACTACATTTCCCAACCTCCTTTGCAGACATGCAGGCTCATGTGGCCTACTTCTGGTAAATGGGGTGTGAATAAGAGTGACTCCTACAGCATCGTGTCATGATTATTTTGCCCTTTCCCTTCTTCCTCCATCCTGCTGCTTGGAAAGTGGATGTGGGGTGAACTGTCCTGTACCATGCAGAAAAGGGGCACGCTCTGAGGAAGGTGGAGCAACAAGAGAAGAAGCACCTGAATCCCTGACATCAAGTACCTGCCTGCCCACACCTGCCCAGGATCACTAAGTTGGTACCCCCTGCAAGTCTCCTTTGAGTCCCTGTCACCAGAGTCCAACTGATACCTTACCTAGTAAACCAGCTGTACTAGACAAGGATGTAAGCATCTTCATAGAAAGGTATCAGATTCAAGAGTTCTGGTCCCCATGAATTAAGCTTGATGACTGGGTGAAGTATGCCCAAAACATCTGATGCAAACTTAGGCTACATTAATAGAAATGTATTCTCAATAAGGGAAGGGTGTCTGATAGTGGCTACCTTCCCATAGAAAGGGCTTTGACCAACTGAGGTTCATCAAGGTGAGTGTCCTGGATGGGACCCATGACACCCCAGAAGAAGGGACTGGGGATGCTTGGCCTGATGTATTCGCCAAAGGGCCCAACAGAGCCCTCCCTGCAAAGGCTGCCGAGAGGCAAACCAATGGTGAAAAGGCCAGGGTCTGGGAGGCAGAGGACATAAAGCTGTCATCCTGGGACAGGCCCAGGGGCAAGGTTGTCATCCATGGGCCCCTGACCTACATCAGGACAGGACAGGGGTTATGCATTGAGTCAGGCCCTCCTGCCCCACAACTACCTCGACCACTGGCCTGCAGTGACAGGGTCAGCCAGGTACGAGTGGAGAAGGATCCGCTGCCTTCTGCTCCAGAGGCGCCCAGGAAAACACACCCACCCCTCAAAGGAAGACTGCTTAGATGCACGGAGCAAGAGGACCCCTTTCGTTACCACCTCGAATTCTTGTGGACCCCTTCCCAGCACACACGGGTAGTTCCACTGTCAGCATGCGATTCACAGCTGGTCATAGAAGGGACCTCGTGACGTATGAGCTGGAGTGAAACCCCAGCACAGTAGCCGAAAACTGCCTCTTGCAACTTTTCCGTTTTCTTATCCTTCAATCGGGTTTTCACAAAGGTCACCCAAGATCAACATAATGTGACAGAGACGATGCTTATAAGGTGCCCCGTGTGACAGTCAGGAACTGAGGCTTCTTTCCTGCTTGGCGGGAGGGCTCACAGCTGGCGGGGGAGTGGGGGGGACACTGTGGGGGAGGGACGGGGAGCTCTGTGGTGGAAAGAGACCACTTTTGCAAACTTGCCCATTTGCTCAAGACGCAACCTCATTCTTTGCCAGCCCTTCTCCCGTCCCTTTCTCTTCTGGCATCTGGGGAAGGGAGCCTGTGCTTACAGCAGGGGATCCTGGAGGGTACAAGTCAGGCCTGTGCCCAGCCCTCCCTGCCCTCGTAGAGCAAGACTGTAATCGTGCCAACAAGAAAATAAATAAATAACATTTTAAAAACTAAAAAAGTTGTGTGTGTTGTGTGCTTTTTTTTAAGACTCATTGAGGCAGGAGTGTGCCAGGCAGGTGTCCTCTGAGAAAACTCTAGACTCGGGAAAGTCCCAAGCCCCACCCCCAGAGGTGATGCTGGTCTGGAAGGCTGAGAGAAACTGGCTTTTAACAGGCTTCCAGGTGATTCCCACTTGGTGTAGACTCGAGAGTTTGAAGCTCCTTGGCCAGATGACGTCCCAGGGTCCCTCTCCCAGCATGGATGTTGGTGGGCACCTGCCATCAACTGTCCGGGTCCGCAGACCCGCCCACCTACCAAGACGCCCTCTCCGCACAGGGTGCCCGAGCCGGGAGCTCCGGGCCTCTGGTCTCAGCACCACTGGTGCCAGGCGTGATTTATGGCTGTGCCTCCCACACATGCTCCGCGAGCAGGAGCACCCAGCGCACTGAGCACAAATTAAATCCAGCCCGCCTCGCCTCCCAGGTAATGGGCCCATCTGATGATAGAAGAGCTTATAAACAGCTATCGTCAAATTAATCTCAATGTCGGAGAAATAATAGCGGCCGTAAATAAGACTGAGTGTGCCCGGCTCAACAGCTTGTTAGGACACTTTATAAAACGGGGCAGCAACATTAATATCGCACCGTCTCTTTAATTCCTCCGGCCACCTGGTGCAGAGGCTGAGCACTGGCTGAGGAGTCTCCCAGGTGGCAGGACCGCTGCTCAGGGCACAAGAGGGAACCCCAGACAAGTAGGGCTGCTGGCCGTTTCCAAGCCTCACCCCTTCTTCTTTCACCTCAGCCCAAACTGACCCCATAATTGATGCAGGATTCTCGGGGTTGGGGGGACACCAGCCAAGCTCACTCCTCCCCATGCCCCCCAGGCTGCCCCCCCACCTCAGTGTCCTCCCCTCTCTCACTTCCTACTAACATGGAACTCGCCCTTCAACCCCAACTTGAGAACCAACTCCTCCACCAAGCCCTCCAAACCACAGCGTCCCAAAGGGACTTTGCAATGTCTGTTTCATCCATCACCAGATGGTTACTGTGGAAACTGTGATAAATCAGCTGTGCCTCCCTCATGAGCCCAGACAGACACTGCCCCGCCGGGGCCTGTGCAGACAGCAGAGCCCTTGGGATGGTGACAATTGGATGCTACTGGCCTGGGGTCTCCAGCAGGCCTGGGTCCCTAAATTTGTATTTCCTAAGATAATGTGCATAGGAACTATGGCATGTACCTGTGTGCACATCTCTGTGTGAGCAGCACGTGATTAAGTGTGTGTGCATATTTCCACCTGTGAATGTGAGTATGTATATATTGTGTTCTGATCTACTGTGTACAGATAGTAATGAGTATATCATACATGTCTGTGGGTAGTATAAGGATGTGAATTGCATGGGAGTTGTGTGGAGATGGGTGTGTGTCAGGGATGGGCAACTGGGTGCACTATTCTGTGAACATGGAGTGCTACATGGACCGTGTGCAGTATGTCAAATGTAGCTGGGGGTTAAAGGGCATGGGGGCTCCCAGCTGGTAGGGAGAAAGCCCACCCCCAATGAATCTGGGTACGGTCAAGAATAAAAGGTGGAAGGGAAGTACTGAGCAGAATGGGGCTTTGGTAGAAGGCCACACCTTCCAATGGCCGAGAGCTCCCTCCAGGGCCACCTCAGCTTCCCAGCCTCTGGCAGGGACCGCCCTGGCTGGGCAGCAAGTGTGTCACTGAGAGTGAGTGACCGGTTCACCACTGACCTCTGACCCGAGAGTCTTCTCTGGAGCAGCAAGGGATGGCATTTCCAGTTGGAAGACTAGGTGAGGGGGCCTTCAAGACAGGCAGTCACCACCTGATAAGCCACCTTTGATGGCCTTCCTCACAGTCTCCATTTCCTCTCAGTATAAGAGAGTTGCTCTGGGCCAGTCTTGAGATAGATGACCCAGGTCCCAAGCCAGCATTTCCCAAACTGTGCTCCATGCACCAAGTTCAAGGCCTGTTTCTAGGAGACACGCACACACACACACACACACACACACACACACACACACACACCAAGTTCTGTGCTCAGATAGCTTGGAAAAATGCAGAACCAAAGGAATTTCTTTATTGTGGGACTTATCAGAGCCTTTACTGTGCTAATATGAATTGGATTCTCCAAGATAGGGGTATAGTGTGTAGCATTTCCCAAGTTTTGGACCATGTAACTCTTTTGCACAACAACTTTTAACAGCTCAAGGGGTCCTGATATTAGGTTGGACAGTGTGGAAAACGCTGCCTCAGGCCCCTACTTCCAGGGTCAGCTCAACACCCTTACCCACTGCATCCTCCAGATCTCCTAGACACTACAAACCCCTCCTCCGAGCTCCTCCCAGACTTCCCAGCAGTAGCCATGATAACTCCATTGTTGTTGTTGTTGTTATTATTATTATTATTATTATTATTATTATTATTATTATGCCTCCTCATTGTTTCATAGGGGTCTGTCAAGACTCCAGCCTTGTTTTCTAGGTCTTCAAGGGCAATGCCCAGGTCTCACCCTTAGCCCTCAGCTCAGGACACTTGGCTCTGGGTAGATTGTGTGCACTTTGTTTTTGACAAAAGCCAACCAACCAGCAGCAATGTTGATCAACAGGCAACACTGCTATGCTGACAATGAGGCTCTCTCACAGGACATCAGCCTCCTCCCATGCCCCCTCTGCAGTATTCTGCTTCTCAGTCCACCCTGTGTCCCCGTAGCCTCTCTGCCTGCCACACCCAGGTCAACCCCACGCATCCTTGAAGACTCAGCTCATCATCAGGCCCTCAGGGCACCCAACCCCTCCGGGCACCACCCTCCCCAGACAGCTGAGAGAGCACCAGCCCACACTTGGAGCATACTTCCTGACTGTTCATGTGTCTGTTTCCCACCAGACTGAGTCTCTTTAGGGCAGATAAAGCGCTTAGGAGAGTGCCAAGCACAGAGCAAGTGTGACAGGAGTGTTTGCTGTTGCTATTATCATCCCCAGGTCTCCAGTGCCCGGCACAGTGTCTGGTCCAGTGCAGATACTCAGAGCACATCTGTTAGATGAGTTGAACAAATCCATGATCAAAGCTGAGCCTCATTATAACCCTGTTGGGGGTTACTAGGATTGTTCCCATTTTACAGGTGAGAACAGTGAGGCTCAGTGAAGTTTTCCCTTTCCCTTTGTTCCCCTTACCAACTTCAAAATTCCTCCTAGGAGCAGGCAGGGGATTCTGCACGTAGAAACTCCCTGGTAGGGAGCCACATACAGTAAGAGTAGCCCTGTGCTCAGTGCCAGGTGTCATGGTGGGCGCATTACATCTGCCATCTCACTTGATCCTCAAACAGCCTGGCAGATAAGAATGAGTACCCCAATCTGGAGGAAATAGAACCAATGCCCCAAGAGGGATGTCCATTTCAGAGGGAAGTCATGATACACCACAGCCAGCCTCACCCTCTGCACAGCTCTCTCAAGGGACAGTGTGTGGACACCCTGGGAGCACTTGGGCAGTGTGGCTGGGCAGAGGGGTGTGAGAGCAGACAGAGAGTTCCAGGGGCAATGGCTAGGGCCAGGGGGATGGCAGGGAGGGAGGGACTGGAATGGGTGGGATGACAATGAAATGAGATGGCCCAACGCTCCAGAAAACAAAACAAAAAAACAACAACAGAAAAATCAGACTAGGTGACAGCCACAGGACTCCTAACATTCATCTCTTGGATCAGATCTGGGCCTACATGGGAAAAGGTAGAGGGAGCAGGTTGACCAGTTAGCCTGCCCCCCACCCGCACCCCTGTCTGCCCCAACTCCTCCAGGCAGCAGAGCTACAGATCTCCCTCTCGGGGAACAGCACCAGTTCTGCCTCCTCTGGGAGGCCCTCCTGATTTCCCCAGGGTTCAGTGACCTCTCTCCCCATCCCCTGTGCCAACCCTGGCCAGCTGTTTCCAGGCTATGCTACACTACAGGTCAGCATGACCTGTAGCTTAGTCCATGTGTTCTTCACCCACTTCAGGGGTGCTCGAGGTCTCCCCAGCTAAGCTGTGTGCCAGGAGCTATCTGTGCCTCCGCTGCCCACAGCCCACAGTAGATGTTCAGTAAATTCCTATGCAATGTAGCTAAGACATGCCCGGCCCTTTCCTGTCTGTCCCCTGTGCACTCTTTCCCTTAGAACCCCTCCGACTGTTCCAGGTACAAACAAGGATGTGTGTTCCGAGGGGCAGGGCAAGCTGGGAATGGCCATCCTTTGCAAGGCACCTCCCAGGATTTTGTGTGCCTCGTACTCTATCATAACTCTCTTTCATCCTCTCCACCCATGATACTAATGATAGTTTTAATAATGATTATCTCCATTTTTCTGATGAAGAGACTGAGGTTCAGAGAGGTCCAAAGTCACCCGGCTTGTAGGTCGTAAGGCCAGGAGTTGAAGCCAAGACCCTCCGATGCCAAAGGGTGTACATTCTTGTAAATGCTTAGTCTCCCCTAACCGTCCTCGGGGAGCCCCAGGAAGTGCAGCCTGGTCGGGGAGCAGGCCTCAAAGTCCAAGGGCCCGAGTTTCTGTTTGGGGAGATGAAAATGTTTTGGAAACAGAAAATGGTGATGGTGGCACAACATTGCGAATGTACTTAAATGCTCCTGAATCGTACAGGATAAAAGGAGTTTAAATGGCAAATTGCATGCCAGATAGATTTCACCACAGTGAAGAGAGGAGTCCTAGAGTACCAGGGCAGCCCTTGCTGGGCGTCGCCCACCGGAGGGCCCCCCTCACACACCCGTTCACAGGGCTTCTCTCCATCCTCTGACCTTCCCCTGGGACCCTCGCTCCCAGTCCTGGCCCTGGCTCTCTAGACTCCAGATACAAGTGGATCAGCACCACCGCTTCTCCCTCTGCCCAGTTAAAGCCCACGCTGCCTTCAGCCTCGCCCAGAAAGTGCCCTTGTCCACCCCGTGGAGCTGCTGGAGCTCAGACTGCTTCCCATGGCCTCGGCCTCAGGGGCAACAGGCCCGTCCTGATGGGCCCTTGGGAGCTGGCTTGGTGACTCCAGCCACTGGACAGACTTGAGTTTCTAGCACCCAGAGCGCTCCTCACACTTCCCTAGAAGTGCCTGAATGTCACAGGGGTGCGACACGACCCCGACCCCCAGCCCCTAGCCGTGGGGGCATGGCTGCGACTGGCCTTCCCGAATGAATATGTCATCGAAGTTCCATGTTTTCATCAAAAGTTCATGCAAAATTTGCAACTGGTGACGTAAGAGTTCCTTGTTTAGCTTAATATAAAAATCTCCTTTTCCCCAAATTTAGCAGTAAAACAGGAAGCCAGGCTGTGTTTACCCTGTGGGGTGGCGAGGCTCTTTTTAGCCCTGAGCAGAGGTTCTGCTCACCGTCTGTCTGTCTGTCGCACCCCTGGCCAGTCCCTGCTCTGGTCTGGATACGCCCACTCACCATGTCAGCACAAGGCAGGACTCGGCAGGTATGGGCACAGACTGGTGAGTACCCACAAGGTGAGGGGCACCTGCCGAGGAGCGAGACAGCAGAGCAAGTCTCTAACTTCCTCCTCCACCGTCCCACCCTTTCTGCTCCTTCTCGTCCCTCCCACCCGCCCCTGCAGAGGAAGCTTGCACTGGTCAGGGACCCGGTGGGATGGGATGGGATGGGACAGAATAGGAAAACGCCACCCGGGTTCACGTTTGGGCTTCTCCTCTCCCTTCTCCATTACACTCGCAGCTCGCTCCCAGATGAGGGCAGGTTGGCTGGTGTTCCCTTCCCCAACATGGTCTCTCCTCCCCTCCCCCTCCCCTTGGCCCATTCCTCTTGGTGAGAAGACAGCTGGATTCCTGGGTCCTGGGCCCAGGCTCTCTCCATGGCCTCTTGCTGCCCTTCCCATGCTGCCCTGTTCCCTGGGCAAGCCCACCTGGGCAGTCTCAGTATCTCCTCAGCCAAAGGAAGTCAGGCAGGAGCTGCCTCCCGGGCCTTGCCTCCCTCAGAGCAGCTGAGCGCTGCCCTCCCCCTTTCCCTGCCTTGAGGCCTGACCTCCATCTATGACTGGGGAGGTGGGGTGAGGAGGGGGGGTGAGTCCACCAAAGGTGAGGCCAAGGCCAAGGCCAAGGCCAGGACCTACCCACCCTGGTGTCCAAAGGGGCTCCAGTGCATGCCAACCGAATCGGGCTCTGACCAGCTCATTTTGTCTCTCTCCCTGGGCACCGATTTGGGCATACACACTGCTGGGCAGTGGGTGGCCTGTGCAGGGAGCCTTGAAAAGGGGAGCCAGCCTGTGGGCCCCGGTCTTCCCCTGTGACAGCCTCACCTTCGCCAGGCAGATTTCTTAGCTATGGTCAGCAGCAGCAGGCCTCACAGGTGGGAGCCTCAGAGGTGAGGGTGTAGCTCTGACAGGCCCTGCGCCTCCCTCTCAGTGTGTTCCAGCCCCCCTCCAGGAATGCCATGGAGGCTGAGGACCCCCTGGAAGAGCCACCCTTTGACTTAAGGAGAGCCAGTGTCTCCAGCCCTGGGGCTTGTGGGGGACACATTAGCCCATCAGTGCCCACACGGTTTGGGAGCAGCAGCAGTTGTTCTAGGAGTGGGGTGGTCCTGGGGAACAGGCGCACTGTGGGCCCCCGAGAGGCAAGGAGAGGGCGGCATGGAGGCCTGGCAGCTGCGGAAGGAGAGGAGAGCAGGAGCAAGGCAAGCCGCCGGGGGAGGGGGGGGTGTCTGAGAGTGCCTCCCCCCTCCCCACCCACTCACAGCCCGGGAGGGGGAGCAGCAGCTGTTCAAAGCTTCCTGCCCTTCCTTGAGACAGGTGTTGGCTGAATTCTCACTTCCTCCCCGCCTGAGAGCTCCTCTCACCCCCTCCACCCGCAGCCTGGTGCTGAGTCAGCAGCACACTCACTTCCCTCCCAGGCTCCCGGGGGCCAGTGCTGCACTGCCACTGCCGCCTGGGGACAAGCCTCCACGTGGTGGCTTCCTGGAGGGCTGGCAGTCTCCCCCAGCTCCGCGGGGGCACCCCTCGGGACAACCTCTAAAGCCAGGGCTGCATCAGGGAGCTTCTTGCTCAGAGGCCGGACCAGAGCGGCAGGGCCAGGACGCAGGACTGACCCTAAGCTTGGGCCCCGTGGGGTCTGTGCTCACGGCTCTGCCACAGGCACCAGGGTAACTGCTGCTCCCCTGCCCTCCAGGGCACAGCAGCCAGCAGAAGGGTACGTGCCCATCCACTGGGCGCTAAAGAGCGGGGGGATAGGGGAGGAGTGGAGGCAAAAAGAACGGAAATATTATTCTCATCAAGAGGAAATCACAGCTTGTTGGAGCAGGAAGGGGCAATTAGGCCAATTCTGTCCCTGGGCAGATAGGAAGCGCAAGCACCGAGCAGTCAGACTCGGCCACGGGTTATAGGAGGGCGGGGCTAGAAGAGGGGCTGTTCCCACGGTACTGGGTGGCCTATCGGGGGGCTACCGCTGTGAATAATGCGCCTCATTATTGTTACTGTGGCCTTTGGTTGGCTTCTCGCTCTGTTTCCTATGCCCTGGGCACAGAATGCCCTTTCACTGGTGGGGAAACTGAGGCCCGGTGGGGGAAGTTGACTTGCTCAAGATCACAGGGGAAGTTTGTGGCAGAACAAAGACCAGCACCCAGGTCTCAGAAGAGTTTATCCAGATCTCCTTCCCTCCCCAAGCTCTCTCTTATCTGCCCTCCCCTCCACCTGTCTGGGCCTGTCTGGAAGGGGCTGAGGGTGGGCAGAGAGGCAGGGGTGCTGTCAGACCTGTTCCACTAACCACCTCCTCCCAAACAGCCCGAGGGAGGTGGTAGGCAGATCAGCTCGGAGTGGCCCTGCAACCCAGGCCATTTGAGTACCTCAGAAGCCACGGAGCCTGAGGGCAGAGCCACCATCAGGTGGAATATTATGCAGCCATATCTATAATACTAAAAGCATAATATGCTAATTAGACCAGATGTCCTTCCTTCCGGACAAAGCCACGGCAGGCAGGGGCTGAGGCAGAGGCCCCTGGCTACAGCAGCGGCGGGCTGGGGGCTGTGGCAGTGGCCAGCCGGGGGCCAAGGCCCTTGCATGAATTTCGTGCATCGGGCCTCTAGTATATATGTATGTATGTATATATGATGCTTGTGAAAATAGCCTAGCAAAACATGAAAAGGAAGGCTTATGCTTACACAGTTCTGCTTAATTCCTCTTACATAAGGCCCCTTGTGTCAATCTTCCTTCCCATCCTTCACATCTCTGGTTTGGGCTCTGTCACCCCTGGGAGTCTGTCATGGCCTCCGCCCTGGCCTCTGCCCCCTGGGATCACCCCTGTGTCATCGGCTGCCAAAATAAGTGGTTGAAACAGAACTCTTCCCAGAGGGCTTCCAACGACTAACGGAGCAAATCCATACTCTACCGGGGCTTCCAGAGACAACGTCTCTTCCAGCATCTCTTCCAGACTTTTCTCCCCATTCTCTGGACCTCTGCTGCTTAATTCCTGGAGTTGTTCTCTAGAGAGAATCATTCAAAGACAGGCCAATGGTGCCAGGGCCTCCTGGAGCTGTGCCATGTGACAGGGCTGAACATGTACCCCTCCACACACACATGCACACACACACCTCCCTCCTCATATACACTTTCTGTTCTTGCCAACCAGAGCCACTGGCCTTGGCCACGGTCTCACTCACGCCTTCCCCATCCCCCACCAGGAGCTCCTCCCTCCTGTACACACACCACTCTTTGATGCACATCTCAACCTCACCTCCTCAGCAAGGTCATCTCTGACTTTATTTGATCCCTGAGGCTAGTAAACGCCTACAGTTGTGGGGAATGGGGACCCCAGCTCTGTGTCAAGGCCTTCAAATAGGACCCCAGCTCTGTGTCAGGGCCTTCAAATAGGACCCCAGCTCTGTGTCAGGGCCTATCAGGTAGGTATGATGATGGTCATTATTCAGTTGGTGCTCAGAGCAGTGGCCTCAGTTCACCCTTCCAGGTCAAGACGGGGCTACTCCTCAAGCCTGAATTGCTCCAAACTCTTTGCACCTCACCAGTCAAGTGCCCAAATCTTCTGCCCTCCATTTGGGCACTTAGGCACATAACGTCTTAGACAGAACCAGATTTTCTGAGCATTCATCTCCCAGCCTCAGCATGAGCCTCGGGAGGGCAGGCGCCAGGTCTTACCTTGTTCTCATATCCCCTTTTGGCTGGCTCCAAGTAGGTATTCAATAAACACTCATTAATTAAATGAACCAACAAGTGAGTGAATGAATGACTGAACGCATGAAGGTACAGGCAATGCAAGTGGTTCAGATGTGGGGTTATGAATGTTGGCTTTTCGCTCTGAAGTCATCTAGAAAACCTGAGTCTCTCCAGATAAGCCCTCTCCACGAGCTGCCCTCCCTCCCAATTCTCTTGGAATTATATCCGTTCATCTGTGGCTAAACCATACCAGAAACTAATAAATACTCACTCACATTCCTATTATGTTAACCCAGGAATTTTTAAAGAGCTGTTTAGATCCATAGAAAAACCGAGGCACACGGCTCTTGTACACTGTGCAACAGCGGCTGAGTAGGACTGAGCAACCCACGGTCAGCCCTGAACTGGAGTCGAGTCGAGGGCCTGTGTCTCCTGTGCAGGAAAGGGGCCCACACTGCCCCTGGGTCCTGCAAGAGCTGTTGCTTCCCTAGCCCAGGAAACCATTCGGTTTTCCAGCGTGACACTGCAGCCAGAAAGATGTTGGGGGAGGAAGGTTGGCGGGGGGGGGGGGGGGGGGGGGGCCGTGTAAGAAGTGAGCAAACTGCAAAAGAAAGAGAGGCGGCCCAGTCTCTGCCATCTGCATATTAGGGCATGGAGACTCTTGGTGGCCTTTTCCCCTAACTTTGAATGCCATCACCAGTATTTGCTGGTTTATGGGAAACTATTATTTAAGACAACTCATCAATTAAGTGGGCCTCATCTGATGCCAGTTTTAAGAGAGAAGTTCTCTTGTTCAGAAAGGGGAGCTGTGAACAAGAGCCGTGCTCCCTCTTGTTACAGATGGCTTTCCCAAAACCCTGGAGTCAAAAGTTATTAAAACAGATCTATGTCAGATGGCTGGGAGGGTAGATATAAAGTACATTGGCTTTGTAATGGTTGGATCATCCAGTTGGAGGAGGGGTGGGAGGCTACTTCAGATGACTGTGTTTATTCCGGCGATCTGGGTGAAATGCAGGATGCATTTGATGAGATGCTAAGACATGACTTCCCATTAACCCACTAACTTGCCATATTATGACTGGGTTACTAAACTACCTTTGAAATGCCTTGATCGACTAATTCTGACACACAGGACACTAATTCAGAAAAATAAAATCTTGGAGTTGGTCAATATTGATAAAATCAGCCACAGCTCCCTAGGACAAAAATGCTGGGGGTCCCCTGATTTGCAGTAGTTTTATTATAGTTGAGGGGTGGTTTATTTTATTTCTTAAACTAGGTACAAAATTTAAAGTTTCGTGTAAAGCAAAATGAAAGGAGGAGGAGGAGGGGGAGGAGGGGGGGAAAGAAAGAAAAATCCTGGAAGACCTGCATCTCTCTCCTTGTACAACTATAGCCTAAGCTCCACTGGGGACTTCCGTGTGTGTCCATGTGTCACAGTAAATCAGCTCAGCTTTCCCACTCGGGCTGGGAGAGCAGGAGAACAAAGGGCTGGAGCCACAAGGGCAGCCGTGGGGGAGAGGAGTCCCCCCGGCCACAGAGGCGGCCAGGAAGCACTGTGGTCAGGCACGGGTGCGCCGGCCCAGGAAGGAAGGCTGGCAGAAGGGCAGAGGCAAACCCGAGAGACAGCCCAGAGGAAAGAGGAGGCGTCATGTCAGCCCAAGGATAAGGGGCCCCAAAATGATGACCCTTTAAAGGCACCGGGAATTTCTTTAATCAACTGAACACCTCGTTTAGCCAGGCTTGTTCTGGGCTGAAATTGAATAGGTGTAATTGACAAATGCTTGGATTTGGGTTCCACTGGGGGGTCGGGGAGTGGACAGGGGTTGGGGGAGGAATACCTCTCCACTGGCTTCTCAAATGGAATTATGGAGAAAGATGCATTTTAAGGCCTCTTCTTCCAATTCAATTTCCAGGTAGGTCCTGGCTTCCCTCTCAATCCCGCCCTCTTTCCCCAGCACACACACACACACACACACAGACACACACACAATGCCAAGAGATCTGGCTTGCTTTCTCAGGAGAGGCACTAGGGCCACAGATGAGACAGCTGTCAGGGACTAGGCTATAATCAGCTTTAACTGGCTCCCAGCCCACAGAGGGCACAGACCCCCTTATTCCTCTGCTAACAGGTCAGGCTGCTGGCCCTGGGATGAATGCAGGGGTGATCAAATTGGCTTCTGTTTCAAACATCCTCCTTCTGCAAGATCTGCCTGCAAATCTTACATTATCGCCAGTCCCCAAAATGTAAATATGCACACAGAAGAGGGTACTTTAAAATTCCAGATCATGACTTCAACCTCATGGGACATGTCACCCGCCCCTCTACCCCCAGAATGGTTTTGAAGGACAGTAAATCAATGAGACAGTAAAAGGCAAAGTTAAAACACAACTGAAAATGAGTTTTCCAGGCAAGTCTGAAATGCTACAAGATTGCTAGTTAAGAACAGTATCCCTTTTCTCAGCTTGAGTGTTATAGCCCCTTCTCTTCACCAGCATCGCAAACCGAGTGCCAGGTAACTTGGGAACCAAGATGAAATGTGGAGGCTCCTAGCTGCACAGGTGGCCCAAGATAGGGGTTCTCTCTATGCGGTTGAGCTGTTCGGGTGTGACAGGACCACCGACCCTCCCATCCCCTCAGAAGTCTATTGTAAAAAGATATGGACTGGATGGGATTAAGGTCACCATATCTGTACCACAAAACAAAAGAAAAAAGTTTAAAAAAAAAAAGGCATTCACTCGAGTCTTACAATGGGAGGTGGGAGTGGTGGGTGGGTGGGTGAGGGTGGGGAGAGAAAAGCGAGGGGGGATCTCTAAACAGCGGGATACGACAATAAATGGGAAAACAGCAAGAGAAAAAGCACACTAGGTTAATATAGGAAACTAGTTCTTTATTGAGAGATTGTATATTAGTATTAGTGGATTCTGTGTGTAACAATGTTGTCATGCACACGATACAAAAAAAAAAGAAGAAAAAAAAAAAGAAAGAAAAGGGCTGGGTCCACCATGCTTCGAAGGGCAACAGAACAAAAGCAGCGTACAATGAGCAGATGGCCCGGGCTACACGACCACAGTGCGGTTCAGCAGGGTAACATCTCTAACCGAGCGCTGTACATTGTCAACTGGGGGATGGAAAAAAATACAGATCATGCTTTAGTTTTAGTACAAGAAAAGGTGAAAAAGATACACAACCAAAAGGATATCTGGTACAGAAAAAAATTACCCACAAAATAAGAACAGGAAGTAATTCAGCACAGCAGAACACGCTATCCCTGTTTAATGGAAAACCATTTTGCTGGGGATTCCTTTTTGGTTCTTCTTTTCTCCCCGCCCCCCCCCCCGCCCCCACCCCCCGAACTTTCCTTTCAGATTGCCACATGGCAATCTAGGGAGGCCACTCGTGACTTTATTTTGGAAGGGCCCTTGAAGTAGGGGCCTTATTCTTTCATTATTGTTCCGTTTTGTTTCAAGCAGGTCTGGCCAGGGAGGCCGCAGAAGAGAGCCGGCTATTAAAGGGGCAGCTCTGATGGCCAAGGCAGATGTCCAAAGATGCTCTTGACATTTTACAGTTAAACAATTAAGACACCATGGGCCATGGCTCCCCCTTAAGCCAGGGACCTCGCTGCACCCAATTTTCAGAGGCCATGGAGGAGCAGCAACTATCATTTCATCAAAGGTTTTCATAGGTATAGTTTCACTTATTTTTTGCCTCCGACTAAATGTGATCTGTTCACTTAGGCCTGGGTGCTGCCAGAAAGGTAGCTGACGGTCACCCAGATAAGTGGGAAATGGGGTGCAATGGCCTCCAAGCCAAGGCAAGGCAAAAGGAATCCACTTAACAGGGATTTACAGTGCAATGTACTTGGCTAAACAAGATGAAGATACAAAAATGGTTATTTCTCTACATCTATTCTGAAATGGCCTACATCCTACATTACTACAATGGAAACTAAAAAGAACAGATTTAAGCTTGCAGGCTGTCTAATAGTTTTACAAGAAGATTGTGGTTTAGGACCTTGTTGGGTTAAGCATTAGTATCCGCTATCAGAAGGTCATGAATTCTTATCACACTGTGCTCAATTTCACCCACAGCCCAGTCATCCTCAGCCCTTGAATTTCCTGTGGGCGGGTTTGCATGAAAGTAAACTTTGACCTAAGGGCAGGATTTTTTCTGTTGGATTTTTTTTTGGGGGGGGGGGTGAGTGAAGGGAGGGGGTAATTAAAATTAAAATTTAAAGACCGCTGAGCAATTTGAATTTCAAAACATGGACTCGCATCCTGCAATGGTATTTAGAGATCGGTGGTATTAATGAGGATGATAATGATTTAATCAGGATAATTATACTTTCAGGCTCAACATCCTTCTTAATCATTTTTTAATTTCTGCCTAGTGTAACGTTCCACACTCGTTTTCAGAGGAAATGCCAAGTAATAAAGCATAATTGTGATTTGGGGGAGGGGGGTTGGCATTTCAAGGGAGACCTCATCCAGCCCCCCATTCCAATTCCTCACACACCCACTCCCCACCACCACTCCCCCAGTGCTAGGCTGGCCTGAGATAGGGGATACTGCCGCTTAAATAGCAATGCTTCCTCAGATGGAGACAGGAGATGGTTAAGAGGGGTGTCACAATACAGCTAAATGCGGAGGCAGAGGGTCACAGCGCACACAGCAGCGAGTTGACCATTCACTGAGCTACACAATGAAGAAAAAAAAAAGATTTGATAAATGCAGAATGTCATCATTCTATCATCACACAAAAAAACTGCGGTTCAAACAGGCCTAAGAGGGTCAACCTTGCCTTTTAGGTTCTGGGGAGAGGCGTGGGGTTGGGGACAGCTGGGCTGGAAGAAAGGGGGCTGGGCTTTCATATTCTCGCCCAATCGGGCCCCTGGGGCGCACTAAGGCGCTGGCCCCTCGACCGCCCCCCCCCCCACCCCCCACTGGGTCTTGGTGGAGCAGCCCGGTAGCTAAGGGAGGGAAGACATCATCGAAGACATCTTGGTGTGAGTGGGGAGGGGAGAGGCGGGCCTTTGCCAGAGGGATTTAAGCAGACGTGGAGTGGGAGAGGACAGAAGAAACATTTCCAAGAAGAGAAATGTGAGTCCAGAAGCAGAATACAAAAAGAATAAAAAGTGAATCTAAATGCATCCCGGATTTGCTTTGGGAGGTGGGGATTTATTTTATTATTATTAAAAGAGGATGGAAGAAATGTGGGGAGAGGGAAATCAAGCTACTGTAGCAGAATGTGAGGGAAAGGGGTGTGGGGAAGGGGACCGTGCAAACACACCCCATATATCACAGTTAAAAACAAAGCCGGCGCTGGCCTGCTGCTCGGTCAACGCCTGCCGGGCAGCGGCCAGGCGGGGCAGCTCACCACCTCGTCCTCGCACACAGCAACACCCAAGGGCCGGGCACCGGCTCTGGCTGGGCCCAGAGGTGCACAACAGTGCACGGCTGACTCTCCGAGGCGCGCACACTCTTGCACACACACACTCACACGCACACACCCAAGCATTTCGAACCCGTGAATACAACTGTCATACAAAGGCAATGGGGGGTAAAGGGGGTAGCACAAGGGCAAAATACAGAAAGGGTTAGAGGGAGAAAAGGATGGGCCGGGAAATCATGCAAATGGCCAAGAGAGGGCTGGGGGCTGGGGCATGGGATGGGGCCAAGACCAGATCCCAGCTACCCAGCCATCCGTATCAGTGGCCAAAAAAATGAAATACAAACAACACAAAACACACATGTACCTTAAAAAAAAAAAGCACATCACAGGAAACCAGGTATGTTTACACACACACACACACACACACACACACGATCCCACGCACACGCGCGCACACAGGCATGTATCTCCGTCTTGCGATCACACAGGGCTAGGAATCAGGGGAAGGGGCTGTGACTGGGGGAATTGCGATCGCCGCAAAGAATAAAAAATGGGGCTGGGAGGGAGGGACTCAAATTCGCCAAACCCTAACTTCACTACAAAAGCTCCCACGAGGGCGGCCGCCCCCTCACTCAGGGGTACCCCCCAAAAGGGAGAGGGGAGAAGCCACCGCTCGCCCTGCGTCCCGCGGGTGTGCCCTGAGCCCCCCGCCGCCCCAGTGCCCGCCCCCGCCCCGGTGCCCGCGGCGATCCACGCTCCGAAGCGGACCCCGAAAGGAAAAAGCGATACCTCTGTTTCGCACAGAGCCAAACACTGGAAGCACGAGATAGCCGACGTGGACCAGGACCATCCTGGCTCCTCGCGCGGCGGCGGCTGCTGCGCGCGGGCCCTTTGTGGCGCGGCTCCCGGGCGCGGGCGCGGGCGGCGGCGGGGCTGCGGGAGCCGCCGGGGCGGGAGGCGGAGCGCGGGGCGCGGGCGGCGGCGGGGCGGCGGCTGGCGGGGAGACAGATGGCCCATGGAAAGGCTCCCTTCCCGGCCCCTCTCGACATTCAAAGGCGCTGGGGCCGCAGCTGCCGCCACACAAAGGCGCGCGCAGCCAATGGGAGCGGAGCGCAGCGCGGCGCGGCCTCGCCGGAACCGCGGGGGACAGCGGGGACCGCGGGCGCGCGGGTGGCGGGGGGAGGGGGGAGGGAGGGATGACGGCGGAGAGGGAGCGGGCGGCCAATCGCGGTGGCCCGTGGCCCAGAGCGAAGGGGTGGGGCGGGGGTCAGCCCCGGGGGACGCGTGGAGCCCAGCGCGGATCCCCGGTCGCCTGCAGCCCAGAGCACACGCGCGTGAAGCGCCCTGCACACAGAATCGGGCGGCGTGCACATGCAACCTGCACGCACCGAGAGGAACGTGCACTCAGACATGTGGAGGTGCGTTCGTGCGTGCGAAGAGACAGGCACGAGCGCACCAAATGCACACGACCCGGAGGTCCTTGCACACTACACGCGGGTCACTCGGGGACTTGCGCGCGTAGAGGCTGGCGCACGTGCCGCGCCTGACTGCGGACACGAGTGGAGCTGGTACACGAGCCAGCAGCCGCACACAGAGCCCAGGCACTGCCACACAGACATGTGCACACCAAAAGCCTTGTTCATGCAGGAGGCGTGCATGCCAAGAACACATTCCCAAAGACACACAGAGGAGAACACAATGCAGATATGTGCACAGTGCAGATATGTATGCTCCGTGCCTGCCGCACAAAGCGGGCAGTAATCATTTGTTGAACTGAAACCCACTCATCCACCAAGGTATGTGCACACATTCTATGCAGAGACATTGCCCAGAAAACCCAGTCATTCAACCAACATTCGCCCCACTCTGACACAGACACAGCCAGCCATGTGCACAGACACGCCCACTTCCCAGCAGGCAGGTATACACAGGACATCAGGGGAACTCAGCTCTTCTTGGCTCTTCAGATTCACACGTGGAGGCATAGCCACACTGTCGCATGTGGTCTGTGGCTGGCCTTCCAGGTACAAGCAAGAGAGAAGGAAAATGCTCACCCTGCAGCCCTGTTGTCCAGCGGACTGCTAAGACTGTTCCCGCCCTCAGCACACCTGCCGTGAAAACTCCCAACATGACCTCCAGATCAAGCCTGCAGAAAGACAGAGGCCATTGCCTGCGTTGGGGCTTGTCTTCAAAACCCAGTGGCTCCTTTATTTAATGAATCCGGTACAAACTAGATGGTAAAATTACAGAATGTGGGACTGGAAGAAATCCAATTCGTCCCAAGCTGGCCCCCTTTTAGAGATGAGGAGGAGGACCATTCACTGAAGACATCTGTGCTTGTGTCAGGGCGAAGGACTGATGCAGATCCTCCTGGGACCCCAACCCTTGCAGCCCAGACGGGGCCTCTAAAATGTAAATGCAGTCACCATGCCTGCCAGGTGCAGAGATGGGCGACAGCTTGGGAGGCTGGGGAAGGGACACCTAGGAGGCCTCATAGCCTAGTGGGTGGGAGGTAGGGAGGGCAGGTGGGGTTGACTGCAGCAAAGTGACTTCTAAGTTGAGACTTGAAGAATGAAGAACAGGAGAAATGAGGTGAGGCAAAGGAAAAATGACAGCCTGGCTTTGTCGAGACAGTAACCGTATTCCCAGCAGCGACAGCAGGGCAAGATCTCAGTACACATCTTCTTCTCACAAATCCATATATCCCCTTCCCTACCCTCAACACCCCCGCTGACCCTAGAGAGCTCAGGGAGGAGGGCAGCCAGGGGAGACCTCCCAAGCCTCACTCCAGAAGATCATTTCAACCAGGTCCCGCCAGCAACTCTTTCCTTTTTCCATTATCTGTCAAATAAACACAACGCCACCACTGATAAGACTCTTAAAAATGAAAAGACTGAATGCCCGGCTACTAGGAACTGTTTCCTGTTCTATTTCAGGCTTTGTCAATATGCATGTATATCAAATTCATCGCCATAATCTGCATAGTTTCATCCTGCTTTTTCCACTTAAAAATTTACCAGAAATGTTCCTGTCCTTCTACTGATTATCTTCATAATTTTCATTTTAAGTGTTTTCATAGTATTGCAACAAGTGAGTGTACCGTGAAATTACCTAATTATACTCTATTCTTAGACACTTAATGTGCTCCCAATTTTCCATCAGACAAAAGCAATCATCCAGGAACAGATCAGCACTGTGAACCTAGGGAAATCCACCTGATAACTGTATCCTTCATGTTCACACGTCAGAGAAACACAAAAACAGATGCCCACATCCACCAGATTACCGACATTCACACACAGGCACACGCCTCCTGCTAATAGGGAATTATTGTGGATTAGGAAGGGGAGTTTCCTTTTTAAGGAAATATTGGGTAAACACCTACCATTCCTCAGCCTCAATGCACTGATCTGTCTAGTGGGGGTAATGCTAATCCCTGTCAAACCTTCCTAAAGGTTCATTGTGTGGATCAAATGAGAAGATAGCCATGGAGGCTGTAAGCAGTACAGAGAATTCTAAAAACATAAACACAGTGGTGTCTCCAAGAATGAAACGATTATTATCTTACCCACCCCTTATTTAACAAATGAGGAGGCTGGGGCTCAGAAATGGGGTTATCAACAAGGTCACAACCATGCTTAGCTGAGTTAGAACTGGAATCCACATTTCCTAGCACACGGCCCAGTATTACTCTTACTTTCCATTTCCTTCCATCGTGCTGAGATGACCGCTTTCTACCCCCCCCCCTCCCATTAGTCAAAGTCCACAGAAGTACAGTAAAGCAGATTCCTGAGAACAGAAAGATTTGTAGGAAGACTCCATCCATCAGGGTATTTCCTTTGTGTGCTCTTCCTGCCAAAACCAACACCTAGAGATATTTGCAGGCTTAGCATGTAAAACTCAGTAAAAAGTATAAAAAATGAAAGGTGAAGGTCAATCTATAATTCCTGATCCAAAATGGAGACCATGACTTTGTAAGGTAGAAATGTCACTGTCACCTGAACCGTGACCCACACTTTGATGCCTGTCTCCACCCTGGCCACCTGCAGAAAGGGTCCTGTAGAACATCATGCTTATGGAGCCCAGAAGCATTTGTTTCAAGAACTACTTTGGCCCTAGCCTGTTTTGCTCAGTGGGTAGAGCTTGTGGACTAAAGGGTCCCAGGGTCAATTCTGGCCAATGGCACATGCCCGGGTTGTGGGCTCTATCCCCAGTGTGGAGCATTCAGGAGGCAACCAATCAATGATTCTCTCTCATTATTGATGTTTCTATCTCTCTCTCCCTCTCCCTTCCTCTCTGAAATCAAATATATATATATATATATATATATGAAATCAATTATATATATTAGAGGCCTGGTGCACGAAATTCATGCACAGGGTGGGGGTACCCTCAGCCCAACCTGCACCTTCTCCAATCCAGGACCCCTCGGGGGATGTCCGACTGCTGGTTTAGGCCCGATTCCCAGGATCGGGCCTAAACCAGCAGTCGGACATCCCTCTCACAATCCAGGGCTGCTGGCTCCTAACTGCTCACCTGCCTGCCTGGCTGATCACCCCTAACTGTCTCTGCCTGGTGACCTTATTGCCCCTAACTTCCCCCCTGCCAGCCTGGTCACCTTCAACTGCCCCCCCTGCCAACCTGGTTGCCCCCAACTGCCCCCCCCCCGCCGGCCTGGTCACCCCTAACTACACCCCCCCCCCGCCAGCATGGTCACCCCCAACTGCCCATCTCTGCTGGCCTGGTCGCCCCTCACTGCCCCCCTCTGCCGGCCTGGTCACCCATTACTGCCCCCCTCCCCCCCCCGCCAACCTGGTCGCCCCACACAGCCCGCTGCTCAGTCATTTGGCTGTCCCTCACTAACCCCCCTGCCGGCCTGGTTGCCCCACACAGCCTGCTGCTCAGTCCTTTGGTTGTCCCTCAACTAACCCCCCTGCTGGCCTTGTTGCCCCACTCGGCCTGTTTGGTCATCCATTCGGTTGTTTCGGATGTGATGGCCCCTGGCTCTTTATACATATAGATTTATTTATTTATTTTTTTAAAATAACTACTTTGGAGCCAAACATCAGATCTGGGGTAAGACCACCATTACCCTTTAATCAACAAATGGAAATAAATCAAGCACACCAGTCATGTAGACATCAAAAATTTTTCCAAGACGACAAAATTCTTGCTTTTCTCCAGGTTGTGTTGGCATCAGGTAGATACAGCTTTCAAAACCTGTGCAAAACAGCTGTGCTACAATCAGTGTGATTGGTGTCACAACAGCCCTCTGCTAAATGTGGTGGTGATGGCAGGGGTGGGGGGAGTGTCTAGTTGCAGCCTGATGCAGAAGAGGCACGGCCCCAGACACTGACAATCACAGGGCATAATCACAAGAAAATGAAGAGGATTCAAGAGGGGCTGCCCATAACCAAGGATGACGGGGAGTTAGACAGAAGTCAAAGTGGCACAGTAGGAGAGGGCCCTAAAGTGTAGGTCCATTTCTAACAGCCTGAGAAAATGGGGAAACATTGAGTCAAGGAGGCAAAACATGTGCAAAGGCCCAGAAGTAAAGTAGGAGAAGGAATTGGAAAGGGGGGCAAGAAGGAGAGACAGAGAAGAGGAGGAAAAGGGAGGGGAGGAGGGTGAGAGGAAGAAAGAAGAGGAGGGGGAGAAAAAGGAGGCAAGAAGGAGAAGAGGAGGGAGGCGGAAGGAACATGAGGAACAGTAGCTTGGGCTGACTGAGGCTGCAGGAGGGAGTCCCGTGCCCTGTGCTGAATTGGAAATTTGGGAGGTAGGACGGACAGCAGCAGTGAGGACTGGGCCATGTACTCGAGTGTTCCCTGCACACTCACTGAGCAGAGCCCTGTGTGCCAGGAACTGTCTCGGCGCTGAAACAGGTTTGGTCACAGGAAATGGAGAAGAACCGGGGCCCATGATCCTGCTCTGCTGTAATAGAGAAAGTGCCTGAGCACCTGCTGTCCAGGTTTAAATGCTGAAGGTCTCAGACCCCCTGACAGTGAGGTGGGGCCCTGTGACTGGGCCCTGGGAAAGGGATGAAAGCAGGAATGGTGAAGGGTGGCTTTCTTAGAAAACAGAGCTGGTTTCGAGGATGCTAGGAAATCATTGGAAAACAAACAACTGGTAAACAGAAAGAATCAAGCATGTATCTTGCCTTTCCTTCTACGAACGCCATTTCAGGGTAATGAATATTTGGTGAGGGGAATTTGTCTTCATAGAAGTATCCTATATAATAAAAGGCTAATAAGCAAGTCAGCCGAACAGCGGAATGACTGGTCACTATGATGCACACTGACCACCAGGGGGCAGACGCTCAACGCAGGAGCTGCCCCCTGGTGGTCAGTGCACTCCCATAGGGGGAGTGTCACTCAGTCAGAAACCCTGAGCTGGGCTCTCAGCTGGTGAGCACAGCGGCCATGGCAGGAGCCTCTCCTGCCTCCGCAGCAGCACTAAGAATGTCTGACTGATGGCTTAGGTAGGGAGCAGGCCTAAGCCATCAGTCAGACATCCCCCAAGGGCTCCTGGACTGCGAGAGGGCACAGGCTGGGCTGAGGGGACCCCCCTCCCCCCAAATTTGGTGCACCGGGCCTCTAGTTGACTAGTAAATGAAGAAAAAATGATATAATGAAAATGCCTTAATGAAATGATAGTTCTAGGCAATGACCATCAATAGTTAATATCATCAAAAGAGAAACCCTGGGACATGACTTGCTTCCTAAGAGAAGAATGGGCCAGCACCTATGAAGTAGTCCTTCCAGAAAAGGGAACCTGAACCTAATCAAACCTCTAGATTGAATTCCCAATTCAGAGAAAGCACAGGAAACAGAGACATACATTAAAAGATACTATTGGAGTGCACTTAGCAAAATCCAGATCATGGAGACTTTATGGGAAAAACATTTTCCTCAAAAAAATAAATTATAAGGGGGGAAAAGGAGATGGTGGGGGAACTTAGAGAGACACAAGAGGCATGTCAACCAAAAGCAACATTCAGACTTTTGTGAAATATGATTAGAACAAATAAGCTACAAAAATAATTGGGGAAGCCCTGGCCAGTGTAGCTCAGTTGGTTGAGCACTGTCCCAATGCACTGAAAGGCCACTCATTCAGTTCTCGGTCATGGCACATAGCCAGGTTGTGGGTTCAATACCCCATCGAGGTGCACGTGGGGGGCAACCAATCCATGTTTCTCTCTCACATTGATTTTTCTCTCTCTTTCTCTTCCTCTTCCTTCCTCTCTCTCTAAAAAATCAATAAAAACCTATTTTAAAAAATAATTGAGGAAATGCAAACACTGACTAGATATTAATTATATTAAGGAAATGTTGGCTTTTATAGATGGGATAATGGTATTGTGTTTATGTTTACACAATATTGCAGATGCTTTACAGATTATAGTAATTGATGTCTGGAAGTTTCTTACCTCTCCCAGGCGAGGGGTATAGATGAAACTAGGCTGGTGTTGAGTTTATAATTGTTGACATTAGATGAAGGATACATGAAGGTTCGTTATATTATTCTCTCTACTTTTGTTTTTATGATGGCTAGTTTTATGTGTCAACTTGACTGGGCTAAGGGATGCCCAGAGAGCTGGTAAAACATTATTTCTGGGTGTGTCTGTGAGGATGCTTCTGGAAGTAATGAGCAAATGAATATAGACTGAGTAAAGAAACACCTCACCCATGCGGGTGGGTGTCATCCAATCCACTGAGGACCTGTGTAGAACGGCATGGCTCAGTGATTGAGCGTCAACCTATGAACCAGGAGGTCATGGTTCAATTCCCAGTCAGGGCACATTCCTGGGCTTGATCCCCAGTGGGGGCCGTGCAGGAAGCAGCCCATCAATGATTCTCTCTCATCATTGATGTTTCTCTCTCTCTCTCCCTCTTCATTCCTCTTCGAAATTAATAAGAATATATTTCTTTTTAAAAGACAGAGGAAGGGTGAGTTCACTCTCTCTGCTTGAGCTGGGACATCCACCTTCTGCCCTTGGACGTGGTGCTCCTGGCTCTTGGGCCTTCACACTCAGACTGGGACTGAGGCCATGGCTTCCTGGTCCTAGGGCCTTCCGTGGACTGGAGCTCCACGGTCTGCTCTCCTCGTTCTCCAGCGTGCAGACAGCAGACCTTGGGACTTCTCAGTTTCCATAATCGTGTAAGCCAATCCCTTATAATGAATCTCCTCTGTGTATCTATACACATGCCCCATTGGTTCTGTATCTCTAGAGAACCTTGACTAATACAGTTTACATTTGAAATTCTTCAAAAAGAAAAGTAAAAACGAAAACACAGCAAGACAGCTGGCATGCATCCGTGCTCTCTGCAGGGACACAGAAAGCTATTTCCTCGGGGCGGGCAAGTTAGAAAACGGTGCTTCTTCCTCATATTCCCCACAGCCCTGGGCTGGGAGCTCGGCTGAATTTCCACTCCCACCCACCCCTCGGATTGCCTCTACTTGCTGCGTGGAGGGCTCGGAACCAGACTGCTCCGGCCGCAACTTTCCCATGAGAGAGAAATAAACTCCTATCTTGGCTGAACCACTGTGGGAAGAGTGTATCTAGTTAGGTGGATAGGTTAGCTCTTGCTGCAAAGATAGTACATAATAAATAGTTGTAGAATCGTAGAGGCACACAATAGGCACATATTCTCACAGACCTGCGCGGGCCAGCTCCGCCCTGCATAGAGGCAGCTGGTGGTTCTGCTTCTCAGGCCGGTCTGTGGGCGGCTGGGCGGCTCTGCTCCACCTGTCTGTCATCCTCCTTGGTCCGGCCAGGACACGCTCCTCTCCAGCAGGGCCAGTGGAAACTCGCTGAGGCGAGCCAGCGACGCAGCTTACGCAGAAGCTCGGAGAAGCCAAGGCCCGGGTGAGTTAAGGAAACAGTGAGTGGTTTTATTTGATGGGAATCACGTGTGGAGCACTGGAGCCTTCCGAGCAAAGGAGTGAGCTGATCAGAAAGAGTAATCTATGCACAAAGCGAACGGGGAGAGGGCAGACTCTAGGGGCGGGGAAATCAGGGGGATCCACCATGGGGTGGGGTCGAAGGTCAGACTAGGAAAGGCACATTGATCCTGATTGCAGGGGTGCGAAGGAGGAACAGAGGACACACCTGATATTTTTCAGGAAAAGAATATTCTGTGAGCATTGCTCCCCTTAGGAGGATATAGATTCCAAAGGTGGTCTCCACACCCAATTGCTCCGAAATCCAAAGTGATTATACATGCTCATTTGAAAAGTTACAATTTACTCTTATTCACTTTGTAATAATCTCACTCTGACTCTTACTAACTTCTCCACATTTTCTCCAGTTTTGCTCTTAATAGAGGTGAGGCAGTCACCTATATTTATAAATCAACTCAAATGTAACTATCACCATAGCAAACATGGGTGGGCTTGAAGAACTGCAATGGTGCCACAGAGTGCTAGCGGCCCCCATTTTCTGTCCTCCCCTTCTTCTTTGATTAGATAACCTCTGACTTTTAATTGGATATATGGGCACCTGAAATAAAGACTACATTTCCCAGATTCCTTTGAGCCATGACAAAGATCTAACCAATGGGATGTAAGCAAAAGTCATGTGTGACTCCCAAAAGGTGTCTTGAAGGCAAGGAGGTGTGCCCTTCTCCTCCTCCTTATTGTTTATACTGACTGGAAGGTGGATATGAGGGCAGGGGCTGGAGCAGCCACAGAGGACCGTAAGTGGAAAGTCCATAGCGAACCTCATGCAGAAGGTAGAGAAGCAAGTTGGGAAGAGCCTGGGTATTGGATGATTTCATAAAGCCACTCTACCAGCTCCAGGCGCCTCTCCTTGACTCCTTTAAAGTAGAAAAGAATTAAATGTCTATCTCGCTGAAATCATTGTTATTTTGCAACTTTCTCCCACTTTTTCCACTTGCCACCAGGTGTAAAACCACCACACGACCACTGATTTCTGCTTATGTGGGCACGAGACAATGTGACATGTCTGGGCTGAGTCAGGGCTTTGTTCAGGTGGCAATGTGTCTGTTGTAAGTTCCTAAGTAGGGGTACTACTTTCATGTGCATCAAGAGGCAACGAGAAAGGGAAAAGCGGGGGGGAAAGTGGCCCATATGTAGTCAACAAATGTTAAGGGCAGATCGAACAAACTGGATGTGACAGATGAATGACAGCCTGTTCTTGTCGGCAATGGGGACATTATGACTTTATCTCAGCTCCTTAGCTCCCTCATTCTTCTTCCTTGGCAGTGGGTGTTGGGTGAGGGGTGGAAATCCACGTGGGGGCAAAGGGCAATCCTAGATTCACGATCCTTAGGTGCTGGTTCTCATACTTCCGTGTGCAGAGAATCACACGGGGAATTTGCTTAGAAGGTGGATCCCCAGGTCCCAGCCCCTGAGATGCTGATTCAAGCCCTACCTCCACCCAGGCAGATCCCATATAGATGGTGCAGAAAACGCAGCTGGAAGATCTCAACTGTTGCACTGTGACTTGCTCTCCACCATATGCCCAGCACCCAGCACCTGGCAAGCTGTCGGCCCTGGCGGCTGCTCAGTGCCTATCTGTTGGCAATGGGGAGTCGCCGTGCGATCTTGAGCAGGAGAGTGACTTCAAAAACACTCCCACTCCTACTGGCTCTGCTGTCCCGAGCCTGCTGAGGGAGAACCAAAAGGAATGTCTAATCCAGTGATGGCGAACCTATGACACGCATGTCAGAGGTGACACGCGAACTCATTTTTTTGGTTGATTTTTCTTTGTTAAATGGCATTTAAGTATATAAAATAAATATCAAAAATATAAGTCTTTGTTTTACTATGGTTGCAAATATCAAAAAATTTCTATATGTGACACGGCACCAGAGTTAAGTTAGGGTTTTTCAAAATGCTGACACGCCGAGCTCAAAAGGTTCGCCATCACTGGTAATCCAACAGGAACTGAGGAGTTTCTTAAAAAAAAAAAAAAAAGATTCTCAGGACAGCATTTTGATCCTCAGCCTACTTTCTCCCTTTGTAGCCAGTGTCTCATTGGCCTGCAATGAACTCTGTGTCGGTATTAGGTGATTCATCCTTTGGAGATGGGGCCTGAGAAGACCTGGAGGAAAGAGACGGGGTGTGGAGGGGAGGCAGAGTTTGGGGCCAAGGCCTCACGTGTGCAGAGCTTCCTATAGTGTCCACTGGCCTTCCCCATGGGGCTCCTCGTTCCTCCCTGCAGGGGCATGGTGACTGTACTCGTCCTCATTTCACGGCTGCCGAAACTGAGGCTTTGAGAGAGTAGGTCACTTTATCCAAGTCAAGGGCAAAAATTCACAACCAGGCATGCCTCCTAGCCCTGTTCATTCCACCATGGGACACAGCTCATGGTGGTTCAAGTACATTTATGCACGAGCGCCTCCCCCCTCTCACACCCCCCCTCGCCCCCCCCGCCACACACACACACACATCCAAGAGCCCAGTCTTCCCACAGCTCAAGATGAGCATGGGCAACCCTCCTTCGCATGTTTACCACGTCAGCTGACTTTGTCTCCCTTTCCCCTCTCCTGAGTCTCTTGTCCCCACTTCTCTGGGTGGTCTCCATGCCTTGGGTCAGACTCCAAAGTCAGTTTCAAGTCTTAGCCAGGCCAAGGGGTGGATTTGAGAGGCCCACTGGTCCTTAAGGTAAGGGAAGGGGAGAGAGAGGCTTAGGGCAGAGGCCTGGTCTCTACCCCCTAAGGGGCCTGGAGGGAGGTGGGAAGAGGTCAGAGCCAGCAGAGGCCTGGTCTCTACCCCCTAAGGGGCCTGGAGGGAGGTGGGAAGAGGTCAGAGCCAGCAGACCTCCTGGGGATGTTCCCCTGCCACTTCCTGGCAGGTCACAATCTGGCAGCCCCAGGACGGCCAAGGCAGATGTGGTCCAGCCCTCACCGCACACTGTGTTCAGGCAGCATCATTAGGGCTGGATTGATGGTTGATTACCAATAATAACTGCTCCAAAGCAAAGCCAGATGGGGAGTGTTCAAACTGAATGAAGAAGGAAATGAGCTGCCATCCACAGGGAGAATGGCTTCATGGGGGGCCTTGGATCAGAGACTCTCAGACCCAGAAGACACGGTTCACAAAATCCAGTCCATCCCCAACTGAGGAAGGGAATCTTCATTGTAGCATCACCCACAAGTAGTCACTCAGCCTTTGCAAAAATACTCAAGGTGACGAAGGGCTCCTCCCCTCATGTTCTGTCCTCCCGGGTCCCATCTGCCCATCTGCACATTGAGGAGGTCATCCGAATGCTCTCCAGAGACCCTGCCTCTTCTAACACTCTCCACCCTCAGATGCTTAACCCTTGTGGGCATCTGACCCAGAAGGCTGTACTTAACTGAGGTTACAGCTCAGGGAGCTCTGAAGTGTCTAACCAGAGGTCTGCAACATCTTCCTCCTAGGAGCTTACAAACAAGGCTGGAGAGTGAGTCCCAGCTTCCTACACAGCCCCAGGGTCGGGTGGGGGGTGGAGGGGGTGTGCAGTGAGACACCTGGAAACCCCCTGAGGTGAGAGCAAGGGGCCTGGGCCACTTCCTGGCGGGTCACAGAGGACGGGCAGGGCAGCAGAGGTGGGGGCTTCCTGTGTATGGCTGCTTAGCCAACAGAGCTGTGGTGGTGTTTGATTTTTGTGTCAAAGCACTTCACTCCACCACAGAATCCCACTCCCTATGGTCTTAGTCCCTACCTGGATTCACACATCTCATTTCACTACCTGCCTGCCCCTGAGGGTGCTAGAATTTGCCATTCCTGGTTCATCCCTCTGCCAGGATGCCCTCCCAGCTTGACACCTGCGCCTGCTGGCCCTCTCCTCACCTGCCCCAGCATGAGGCTAAACCAGCCCGGGTTCTTATTTTGCCTGAGTTCAAATCCCTTCGCGGGCCTTGCTTCCTCCAGACCCGGCCTGTCTGTATCATTTTTGTTTCCTTACGCTGTCTGCTGCACGGTACAGACATTCTCAACCTGGGAAAAACCTGGGCCTCACATTTTTGTCTTGTTTTATTTTATTGTAGTCAAATATACATAACCTCAAAGTTACATTTTGACCATTTTTTTAGTACATTCACATGAATTACTTTCACATTAACATTAAGTGCATTCACAATGTTGTGCAACCATTACTAACATTTCCCAAACTTTTGCATCACCTCAAACAGAAACTCTGTACCCATTAAGCACCCCATCTCCCCTTCACCCCCTACCCCGGGCAACCTCTAATCTACTTTGTGTCTCTATGCATTTGCCAATTCCAGGCACCTCATGTAAGTGGAATCATACAACCTTTGACCTTTTGTGACTGGCTTATTTCACTTATCATGTCCTCAAGGCTCATCCACACTATAGCCTGTGTCAGAATTTCCCTCCTTTTTAGGGCTGAATATTATTCCATTGTACAGATAGGCAACATTTTGTTTATCCAGCCATCTGTGGACAGACATCTGTGTTGCTTCCACACTTTGGCGATTGTGAATGAGGCTGCAATGAATGTGGGCGCACAAGGACCTCTTTGAGTCCCTATTTTCGATTCTTCGGGGCCATTATACCTAGGAAGAAGATTGCTGGGTCAAATAGTAATTGTACACTTAATTTGCTAAGGAGCCACCAAACTATTTTCCTGAGCCTTGCTTTTAAATCCACAAAATAGCCCCTTTACTGTGACCCTTCAGTCTCCAGCTCTCTCCCCATCTCCTATAACAAAACAAGCAGACCCTCCTCTGGGCTCCCAGGCATCTATGTATATGACCATGCAGCCCTGTCACATGACCTCTGGTCATTGTTTGCTGGTATCTAGGCTATGAGTGCCCTGAGGCAGGGACAGGGTCTTCTCTAGCCTCATGTTCTCAGAGCCTAGGAAGTGTGCTCTTGGCTCAGGGTAAGCCAATGAGGAAATGAATCCACACTTATTTGAAGGCTGAGTGATCAGTTGCTCATTAACTCACTGACTAGCTGCCTGGCCGACTGACTAACTGAACAAACACTCCACTCTCTCTATGATCTCTGCCAAATCATATCCTTTTATTCTTGGCTGGAAAGGGGAAACTCATTACCTGTCTACCTGTGAAGTGATTAAGTGTGGGTTCAGGATCCAATCCTTACTAGCTGTGCTGCCATGAAAAAGTTTTGGAAGCTCTCTGAGCCACAATTTCTTCATCAATATAATGGGGATAATACCACTACCTACCACAAGTGGCTGGTGTGCCAATCTATATATATAAAAGCCTAAGTGACCATCCAGTAGCTATGATGTGCACTGACCACCAGGGGGCAGATGCTCAGTGCAGGAGTGGAAATCACAGGCATGGAAACGTGGAACAGACTGATGAATCTCAGAGGGATGTGGGGAGGGGAGAGGGCGGGAAGAGATTAACCAAAGATCTTATATGCATACTAGAGGCCCGGTGCACAGATTCATGCACCAGTGGGGTCCATCAGCCTGGCCTGCCGGGATCAGGTGAAACCGGCTCTCCAAAATCCCCCGAGGGGTCCCAGATTTCGAGAGGGTGCAGGCCAGGCCAAGGGACCCCACCAGTGCACAAATCCATGCACCGGGCCTCTAGTTGAATATAACATGCTTAGTGCAATGCCCGTACATGGCCTGATATACTCAGTGGTAGCATCAGGAGAATCCTGCTTAGTCTCTTTCTGCTTGATGCCTCCTACACCTTTCTGGTTTGTTTTTGACACAGGGCAATGGGATTGCTGTGACTGGCTTAACAGCTCATGACCTACCTGGGGTTGGCCCAACAGCCAATATTCTGTTAGGCAGGAAGAGAGGCCATGGCTGTTGAGTGGGTACCAAGAGTGTCCCATGAATTGGGAGAGACACAGGCAAGCAGACTATAGCCTCCAACATACAGGAGGACATTGTCATCAGTAAGGAGTTGGTCTCACAGATAAGAGTGAGCCCCAGTTCTGAAAAGAAGGAACCTGAGCCCCAAAACGATCAGGCTTCAGAAGGCAAACATTTAAATAAAGACCAGAAAGAACAATGCCAGGGCCTTTCCAGGGTGTGGTGCATCCTCCCTGCCATCACAGCACCTGGACACGTGGACACGAAGGCAACTGGACTGCCCACCCAACTGCTGGATTGGGTTGTCCTTGGCCTTGCCTGGCTGCATCTCATCCCCTCTCACACAGAGAACCGACTGGTCCATCTTAGCTCCCTGTGAAGGAGCCACAGGTCTTTGAGGCTCTGAGAGGCCTGGGAGGAGTGGGGGTGGGGGCTCTGTCCCCGGGGAACCTGTTCCTGCCTCCCAGCTGCCCAGCAGGGGCCTAACTAACTGCCAGGCCCCTGAGGTGACGTGAACAGGACTGAGGCCTCTAAAAGGATCTGACCTCTTGGTAGGATAATCAGGGCGTAGTGGGAGGTCAGGCAAAAGTGACAGATTGAATCACACACCTGGGTTTGTTCCCTTCCACAATTCACTAAACTAATTTGAAAAAACTTTTTTAAAAACTTAAACCTACAAGGTCAGGGAAGACAGGAGATAATATTGCAACAACAAGTTGGGGGGTTTGGGGGGGGAGGAGCTGGGAAAGCAAATGGACAAGAGGTAACTGGAAATGTGCAGCCCAAGGGAGCTGAATCCTAAGTCAATGAGAGAAAAACCGAGAAAGGATTCGATTCCACTACAGAATCCTCAGAGGGCTCAAGAGCTGCCTGCTAGGCCGTGGTCAGCAAACCGCGGCTCGCGAGCCACATGCGGCCCTTTGGCCCCTTGAGTGTGGCTCTTCCACAAAATACCACGTGCGGGTGTGCACATACAGGGTGATTGAAACTTCGTGGCCCATGTGCAGAAGTCGGTTTTCAGAAAGGAGGTAGACGAAACAAGTATACAAGACGAGTGTGGATGGGAGAGTTGGAAGGGGTCGACCTCAGCGAACCTCAATCAGATTGAGGACGTTTTTAGCAAAGGCCAGCTTAGGAGTACCCTAATTAAGTTAATAACAATGTACCTACCTATATAGTTTAAGTTTAAAAAATTTGGCTCTCAAAAGAAATTTCAATCATTGTACTGTTGATATTTGGCTCTGTTGACTAATGAGTTTGCCGACCACTGTGCTAGGGTATCCTTGGAACTGGGAGTAAGGAGCTGCTGAAAATTAGGAGATTTGAGCAGCACTCCACCATGCTGGGCATCCGGCCCCTTCTCCATCAGCGCAGGGAGTATGTAGGTTTATTTTCTACGGAAGATAAAATGGAGTCTTTGGGCAGGGGATTAATTAGTGCCCCCACCCCAAGTTCTCTCCAACTCAGCCTCCACAACACTGGCACCCGACATTTGCCCTCCAGACAGGAGATCAGAAAAGAAACCTCTGGGCATTTGACCATCCGAAAGAAAAGACCTAAATAATGGGACTGACTTCGTCCTGGCAGGGTATCTCATTTGGTTAGAGTTGTCCCATGCACATACAAGAATCAACCAGTGCATGCATAATTAAGTGGAACAACAAATTGATGTGTTCTCTCCTCTCTCTCTCTCTCTCTCTCTCTCTCTCTCTCTCTCTCTCTCTCTCTCTTTCCTCCCCCAACTTCCTCTCTTTAAAAAATTAATTTTAAAAAAGGCATTGACCCCAAGGTTCCCCAACAAAGGGCCCACCAAAATCATCCTATAGTGAAGCTTAAAGTCAAAGTGCCCCACTCACCACTCAGTCTCCCATCATCGTTTTGGTCCCTCCTCACCATCACCACTCTCAGTCCTAAGCAGACACCCAAAGGCTACCAGGCTTCCCAGAAAATCCTCCCTAATAGAGACCAAATGACCTGGAGGCAGCTGACACTGTGCAGAAAGAAGAAAAAAACAAATTTTAAGACCATTAATATCCCAGAGAAATAAGGGGAAATGCTACACACTAAGTACAGAATGTTATTTTAAAAAGAAACATTTAGAGAACAAAAAACGGGTTCTTGGAAATAAAAACTAAAAAAAAAAAACCAGGAGAGCAGACATGTGAAACAGTGAGGGTTGGAAGATCAAGTTGAGGAAATCTCCCAGAAAGGACACAAAGAGACAGATACAAGGAAGCGCAGGAGCTCCGGTGTGGTGCTGGGGGCAGGGGCATGGGGGGCAGGCGGGGGGGGCGCTGGAGGCACACAGAGCAAATGGAGATGGTTAAACGATTCTCGAAACCACCCGGAAGAGCATGAGTTATAGGGCTGTTGTAAACACGGGTCCTTCTGGGTCTTCACCTCTGATGTGCACCAGGGTTCAAGGAGAATTACACAACCCGTAAGTGGTGAGGAAGAGTCTTTACTGGAAAAAGATAAAGAAAAACACACACATGTAAGAAGAGACGTGAAAACAAGGGCTGGGAATCCCTGACTCTCGATCATGCCCTGGAGAAGCGTGTTGGGGACAGGGTACTGCTGGACCACAGTGTGAGTCTGGTTCCAGTGGAGGGACCCCCGGCCTCACCAAAGGTCTCCCTTTTACAGGCAACTGTAGGGAAGCAGCCTTGTCAAGAGGGTACTAGCAGGCTCCTGGGCACCAGGCAGATGGGATTCAGGGTACCTGACGTTTGCAGTTGCTGGGTAATGCCAACTGCCCAGCACCCGGTGACCTTGGAGTCTGTGGGAATTTGTAGATGTACCTCAGGGCCCCACTAGGCAAGGGTGGGAGAGAGGAAGCTAGTGGCCCTGTAGGAAGCTAAGCTTAGGTGTAGTTCCCTGAGGTCTAGCTGGCTTATGTCTAGGCAACCCACGGTCTTTTTAATAATTCGGCACCATGCAGACTGAATAGCCCACTGAGCCTCCAGAGTAATGGCTAAAAACAGTCCCATTCCAACGCACATCACTGGAAATTTTCAGGACACTGAGGACAAGGGGAAACCTTTCAGACTTCCAGGGAGAAAAGCGCAGGTCCCTACGAGGGGTCAGTGACCCCAATGGACTTGAACCTCTCAGCATCCATAGTAGTAGAGAAGACGATGAAGCAAGGCCCTCCTCATTCTAAAAGAATAGATAACCCAGAATTCTCTATCCAGACAAATTATCAATAAAGTTGGGCCCAGCTGGCATGCCTCCGGGTTCAGCATCGACCTATGAACCAGGAGGTCATAGTTCAATTCCCAGTCAGGGCACATGCCCGGGTTGCGGGCTCCATCCCCAGTGTGCACCAGGGTTCAAGGAGAATTACACAACCACTCCAGACCCTTTTTTAAGAAACTACAAATTGTTCACCACTAAAACCAAGAAAGATGGATGCAGGAAACAGGAGATCCAAAAGCCAAATGAATTTCATGGCGGACGATGGAGCGAGGCCTTGGAGGGCAGTCAGTCCAGACTGGACGGATCATAATCATGCTTCTGCTGTTAGACCACACTGTTCGTCTGAAAATGTGCTTTACCAACGCAAGGGAGGAAGCCAAGGAAGAGAAAGCCATGAGATCCAGGACACACCGACCCCCGACCCAAAAGAAAGAGAAAGGGAATTGTAAAGATGACCGCAGAGTGAAGTCCCAGGATGACAACTGGATGGCAGAGAGAACAGCAAGTCCGGACTGGAGGGAAATGAAAGTCTCCAGCAGGGGCACCTCCAGGGGAAAAGCAACTGGAAATGGCAGATTACCTCCTAGGACTGACCTTATGGAAAATTCTACTGTGGGAAGGATATGCAATGGGTGCAAAGAAAGTTGAGCAGATGAAAACAACAAAACAATGATTAACTTCAGGAAAAACAAAAGCAAAAAATAAACAATAGCATGCATTACAATGCTCAGCTGTGAATAATTTTTAAGCATAATAGGCATAATAACTAGACTCTGAATGTTGATTTAAACAAAAGTTGTAAAATAGCCATATTGGCAGGATGGGTGAGGGGAAGGAGAGAGAATACTGGTGTAAGAGCACTAAGCCTCATCTATCACAATAAGACATGAATCGATAATGCCTGTCATCAAGCAACCAAAAGATGGCAAACAGCATAGGTATATCCTTCAGAGATATAGGAATCGGAAAATTCTAGAAGAGATAGGTAATAGAGTCTGGTGGTTGCCTCATAGGAAGAGAACTGGATAGAGCAGGGAATTAACCATCACATTATGTCATAAGCCTTTTAGTACTCTTTAACTTTTAAAAATGTGTGTGTATATCAGCTGTACTTTTAAAACTAGTTAAACAAATACAAGCATAGCAATATGTAAGGCTGGGCTTGGGAATTGTTCCAATGTTTGATTTGACCGACTGACTGACTTGTAAACACTGTAAAGACTCACAGATTTGCTCTTATTTAATAGCTTTGGGTCTGTGAGTCTCCCCAAGAGGGTGAATGTTCCCAACATACACAATAAGCATTTGTGGAGGGAATGAATGAACCGAAAAGCCAGGTAGCCACCCGAAGTAAAGCATAACATACTCATAAGAACCCAATGGATGCTGGTACTGTATTGTGTCACAGAAGCCATCCGTTAGGGCCAAGGCAAAGATGACTGCACAAGAGCAGGCAGCCTCTTGGTGAGGGATGGTTGGGACCCAGGAAAGCCCCCCTCTCTATAGAAGGTCTTTTGGTCCCAATTCCAGACCCTACATGGGACAACTGATCCCATGGCATGGGTGCCAGGTACACAGGAGCTGGGGCTTTGTTAGTTGGTCTCCTCTGGTAGAAAGAAACCAAGACTCACCTAAGCCACTTAAGAAAAGCAACATGATGATCAGGAAATGTGAGGCATGAGACAGGACACACAGGGAGGCAGTTTCCTCATAAGAAAGCTGGTCTACATTATAAACTTTTGAACAATAATAGACACAGAGGCAGAGCTGCCTCAAACAGATTGTCAAACTGCAGCGGGAAGGCCGGGGAGGGTTGGGGGGCAGGAGGTAGGGGGGTAAGAGATCAACTAAAGGACTTGTATGCATGCATATAAGCATAACCAGTGGACATAAGACATTGGGGGATAGGGGAGGCTAGGGGACTGTCTAGGGCGGGGGGATAAAATGGACACATATGTAATACCCTTTGTAATACTTTAAGCAATAAATTTAAAAAAAATTTAAAAAAATTAAAAAAATTAAAAAAAGAAAGCTGGTCTAGACGACTGGAGAATGAGAGGTCACATGAAGGGGGACTGAGTCACCCCAGCCAACTGCCAGACACATGAGCAAGGTTGTTGTGGACCCTCTATCTTGGTCAACCTCCATTGAATGCAGGTGCATGAGGGAGCTAGGTGAGAAAGCAGAAGAGCTGCCAGCCAACCCACAGAATCATGAGAAATAATCGAACATTATTGTTTCACACCACACAATTTTTAGATGGTTTGTTCCATGGCAATAGAGAACTGTTATATCAAGCTAGTTGCCACTTGGGGCAACTGGAGCTCGACCCTGTGGGGAGCTCTGGGAGACTGTAGGACATGCCGCAGAGAGCTGGGGTATTTATTCACCAACTCTCCATCCATTGTAGTTTGATTGCTGCTTTCAGGGGCATGAACTCTCTAGCACTTCTGCTTTGTCCTGCACACACGCCATGCCTGTCCCTGTGGCCAGAACTCTATACATTGTCCCATTAAACAGAATGCAAGGGGGTCTGGCCAGGGCACTGACAGAGCCTCCTACAGTGTTTTTTGTTTGTTGTGTTTTTTTTAAGAAACTTCTTTCCTGTTTAATCAACCAGTAACTGTCTGTTGCTTGCACCCTGGAACTCTGGCTGATGAGTGTATATCTCTATTCCAGTCCTTCCTGGCTCCCAGCTGACCTGGCCCCTCTCTATTCCACAGTCCAAATTCTGAAGGCAGCCAAGTGGATGGCTCTCCATACCTCCATCGCTCCTGATAGGCTGAGCTCTTCCAGCCAGGTGATCACCACGTGGCCTGCACATAGGCCGCCTGCAGTCTGGGACCTGCCTGGACTATTCAGGGTTCAGTTACTTCCCTGAGCAGGGCCATTGAGTGTGTGCAGGCACCCTGACTGATCTGCTCCAACGAGGTGAGGAGAGGTATTTGTGTCTGAATTCCTACCTCTGCCCTATCTCACTGTGGGGACTTGGCCCATTGTTCCCCAATTCAGAACCTCTGGGGCATGGAGTCCTCTGTCCACCCACCATGGGGGAGAAGTAAGGAGTTCCTGACATGCAAAATAATTGCCCCACCTCCCAGCTCCTCAAGGAGCCCCCAGCCTCCTGATGCCATTTAGAAGTGAGATGCATACCTGAACTCCAGAGCCAGGTTCCCACAAACCCCCCTTTAAATATTGACCAAGTGCAGTTAACATTGCACTGTTAATGATAAACTTCAGGAACATTATGAGTTAAACAGAAATTTGTGGGCTGGCCTGAGAAACCAACCACCATTTATAACTTGGTTTCTATGGGGAAATGCACTGAGTTCCAAACAACTGGTCCACATAGAGATCTCTGGAACACTGCCTGGTCACAACGTTGGGAACTGTAGGTGGCTGCTCGGTATACCCAATTAGTGTGGTCATTGTGAGTAGTTAATGGTGGGCTCTCCCTCCAGGCTCGGAGAGCCTGGAAGAAAGGTGTGGGATGCTCTGAGCGACCTTATGCAGTACCCCACCGTTCCTTCTGCAGGGGACAGAGCTGATGGCCACCCAGGGTGACATTCCTGACAGTCTCTCTTACATGTTCCCAAGGCCAAGAAGCTTCACAAACAGAAGGTATGTAGGGCCAACAATTCTTTCTCATATTGAGCTGAAATCTGCCCTCTCCTTCCTCCCACCCTGACTCCACCCCTGCAATTTCTACTCATCCTTCAAACCTGGCTCAGGTTTTAAGTTCTCTGTGAAGCCTTCCCTAACCCCCATCTTCTTCCATGTCAGTTAGAGTAATGTTAGCTGCCTCAAATGTTTTAGACTGTATCCTTCCTTGTCATAGTGGGGGTCTTAGTCAGCTCAGACCAAATACCACAGACTGGGTAGCTTAAACAAGCATTTACTAGTACTTCTCACAATTCTGGAAGCTGGGAAGTCCTGTGATCTAGTGCTGGCAGGTTCCGTGTCTGGTGACTTCCTGGTTCATAGACAATTGTCTTCTCACTGTACTCACACAGCAGAGAGATCATCTCTCTCATGTCTCCTCTTATAAGGGCACTAATCTCATTCACCAGGGGTGCACCCTTACAATCTAATTACCTCCCAAAGGCCCCACCTCCTAAGACCATCACATTGAAGTTAAGACTTCAACATATGAATTGGGGGCACAGGTACTCAGTCCACACACAGAAGTGGGTGTTTCTAGCTAGCACTTCCCATCTGGTGATTTCAAGTCCCAGTCTCCTGCCAACCTGCTAACCTCCTCTTGGCAGGTGGGAAGGAGAGCAAGGAGAAGACATACCTGCTTCTTAACAGCCAACACTTATCTGGGAAGTGAGCCACCACTTCTATTCAGTGCCATTGTCAAGAACTAGTCACATGCCTCCATCCAGATGAAGAGAGAGGAAAGATCTGAAAATGTTATCCAAAGCTAGCCAGGCATTTCTAGTGACAACTATAGACCAAGGAAGCAGAAGCACAAAGTTTTGATGAACATCAAGTTGTCTGCCTTCCTCTCTCTGTCACTGTATTTCTCTCTCCTCTCTCTCTCTCTCTCTCTCTCTCTCTCTCTCTCTCTCTCTCTCTCTCTCTCTCTCTCTCTCTCTCTCTCTTCCTCTCTCTCTCTCTCTCTCTCTCTCTCTCTCTCTCTCTCTCTCTCTCTCTCTCTCTGCCTGCTATCAGCTGGTTCATAATTCCCAGCCAGTCTGCATATGTTAAGCAGTACACTGAGCTCAGACTCATTGAAGCAAAAGACCTGGCCAACCTCCTTCCCCTGAACTCACCCAGGTATCCCAGAGGTCACAGGACACAACGGGGAGGGAAAGATTAATGCTCCCAGAATTCCTTCCTCCAACGGGGGACACAATAGAAACAGAAGCCTTACTGACTACCTGCAAATGTACAAACTTGAGAATGGCCCTGAGAACTCCCTGTCCCTAAAATGTTCCCTATTGGCAGATGCCAGCAATTCCACCCTTAGAATAGCCCAGCATGGAGAATGGCCAAACAGTAATAATCACTCACATTTACTGGACTCCTACTATGTGCCAAGATTGTTCTGAGAACTTGACACTGTTAACTCGACCACCACTCTTCCACCCCATGACTGAGCTCTGTTATTGGGCTGTATATTACAGACAGGGGGCACTTGGAGGCACTGGGGTTAAATCACTTGCCCAAGGTCACAGAACCAGGATGTGGAGGAGCTGGGCTACAACCCCAAACTCTGGCTGCAGAGCCAGGTTCTTCTAACCACCGGACCCTCAGGCCTTGGCACTTCATTGTAAAGCCATCCTAACTCCCCTCCACTCCAAGGAAGGTGGAAGGGGGAGGGAGCGTGAAGGTGGGAGGCCAGGCTGAGTTCCTCACTGGGCCTGGGTGTCATGCAGAGAGCAGCATTCGTGGGCCCTGCAGTTCAGGGCTCTGGGCTCTCCCCATCCCCTGACCAGCACTCTCCAGTAGGTGATCTGTGACCAGAGCACAAAGAGCAACAGGAGCCTGGGGGCCCCCTCCCATGAGGGGATCCCTAGGCAGGGAAGGGGAAGCTGACCCAGGCTAGACATGCCTAGTGGCTTTTCTGCTAGGGCTGGCAGCAAATCCCCCAGCCCAAGTGCCATCAGGGATGATGCATGGTTACTCCATAAGGTCATCGGGGACTCAGGCTCCTTCTGGATTCTCTCTTTTTTTTTTGCACATCTTCAGTGGGTACAGTCTATACCCAAGGTTGCCCCATGAACCAAGATAACCACCAGGAAGCAGGAAGAAGGAAGGCCCCACCGCCCCCATGAGTCACTTCTTTTTAAGAACCTTTTCCAGGAGTTCCTCATCCTACCTCTATTGCATCTCACAGATAAAAGCTGGACTCCTGGCCACATCTAACTACAAGGGAAGCTGGGAAATGTAGTCTTTCAACTGGGCACGCTGCTCAGGGTTCTGTAACTAGGGAAGAGGGCGGGATGGATATCGGCCAGGGCATCTTCAGCCTCTGCCACACCATCTCTAAAGCCACTGCATTCAGTGAAGCCTTGCCCACCCACTCCCAACGGCCAGTGGTCTCAGCTCCCTATGCCACCTTGCAGTCTGCATCTAAGCCTTTTATTTTCCGATTCCCATCACCAGCTGTTTTAAAGATACCTTATTGCTGTTTAAATGGTTTTCTACCACAAGATATCAAAGTCTGTGGGATGCAACTAAAGTAGGACTTTGAGAGAAAGTTATAACACTAAATGTTTTTATTAAGAAAGAGAATCTCAAATTGGTAGTCTAAGTTTTCACCTTAATAAACTAGAGGGGGAAAAAGAGCAAATTAACCCAAAGCAAGCACAAGAAAAGATAAATAAAGAGCAGAAATCCATAAAACCCAAAACAGAAAAACAATAGATAAGATCGGTGGACCCAAAAGGTGATTTTTGAACAGATCAATAAAAAAAATGATAAACCTTTAGGGTTTGATCATAGTGAAAACCTGTACCTCTTAGGCTTTCACTAGACCCTTGGTGCCCTTCCCAGCATTCAGCGTGCATTACCCTGTTTAATACCGTGATCCTCTGAGATTGGGACTCTTGCCCGGGTTTTATAGATCAGGCCTGGAGGCTCAGCGAGCCTGCATATCGCCTGTGGCCACACGGGTGATGCATGTGAGGCACCCGGGCATGCAGGCCGGCCAGCACCGGAGCTCCAGCTCTGGGGAAAGTAGGAGGTGAGTCAGAAGAGCATGGCTGGAAATGTGTGGAGAAAGAAGACAGCCCCTGGAAATGCGAATGCAAACACTTCCCAGCCATCTCTTAACTTATCCTGTTTTCTTGGTACCAGTTGAGATGTAAAGGAAAATGAAGTTTATTTGGGATTCTTTCTCTTCTTCCTTCCCTTCCTTTACCCTCCCTTCTTTTCTTCTTTCCCTCCTTCCAGGGGTCTGCTTCCCCCATCAGGGAATCCGGATGGGGTCTCTCAGTGGCTTCAGTCACAGAAAGTTCCCTAGTAAAAGCTGCTGCAGGGCATCACAGATCTTAGGCGTATCTATGCAGGAACCTCAGACGTTAAGAGTATATGATGAGCATGATGGAGGACCACTACTCCTCCAGTGGGGAGGGGTGCGAGGGCTGCCCTAAGATGGGTCCCCAGGAACTGGGTAGAATATGTGAAATTCCACCCTGCACTTGAGGCAGCCTTCCCTACCCCCAGTTAAAACTACAAGTGCCCTGGGAGGGGGAGCTTTGTAATCAAGCCCAGGAAAGAACAAGTTTACGAGATCCTCTTAAAAGTGATGAAAGGACGGGGCCAGGCTGAGTGGAGGCTGGTGGGAGGAAGGGAAGGTCCTCTGGGGAAACAGATGCCTGTGGTCAGGAGAGACAAGGCCCCAGATGGGGAGGTTAGAGGTGGTCTGACTTCATCTCCCCTGCTCCCTCTTTTGGGCTCCTGACCAGTCCTGCTGACCCTGCTTCCACCCTCTCCCTGGTGCTGGCCAGAGCGGATTAGGCCTCTCTCCAGCTCCCAGGGCCATCCTCAGAGCCACAGCTGCTTACACAGCTGCTCCTCCTCACAGCTGGGCCAGGGCTCCAGTGGCTCAGAGCTCCCGGAGAGACCCTTTGGAGCCTGGAGCCCTACCTTCTCCCTGCACAGGGCTGACACCCATGAGAGGACCCAGGAGGTGGGAGGTGGAGGGTGACCTCTGTTGCATGAGAACAATGCAGTTTGGAGGCAGCCGCTGGGAGGTGCAGAGCTTCTGGAGAGATGTGTCCTTAAAGCCTCCTGGCTCACTCTGCTGTAATAAATTATGTCAACCCAGTGGCTTAAAACAGAGCCATTCAATTCCCTCACAGTGCTAGATGCTAGAAGTCCAAATCACGGTGCCAACAGGGTGGTACTCCCTCCAGAAGATCTAGGAGAAAATCTGTCCTTGCTTCTTCCAGCTGCTGGTGGCTCCAGGTGTTCCTTGGCTTGTGGCCACATCACTCCCATCTCTGCCTGTGTCTTCACCCGGCCTCCTCGGGGCCCCTGAGTCTTCTGTTCTCTTCTGTCTCTCTAAGGACCCCTGCCATTGGGTTGAGGGCCCCCTTGGGTAACCCAGGATGATCTCATCTCAGGATCCTTAACTTAATTACATCTTCAAAGACCCCTTTTCCAAAAAAGTTCATATTCACAAGTTCTGATGGTTGACTGTATCTTTCGAGGAGCCCCTGTGCAACCTGCTTCCCCCACCCACTCCCATGGGCCCCTCAGAACCCGCTGCCTTCATTTCCAGTGGATCCTCCAAAGGCAGGTGACCTTTCCTACCACTTTGCCGGGGACAGGTGCCCAGGGTGTCCCCTTCCATTCTCACAGGTGTGAGAGACAAAGTCCCTGGTGACACTGCGCAAAAGTCAGACTCCTCCCGGGACACACTGATACTCTGTGTCACTCCACCATCCTGTGCCACGCCTGGCAGCAAGGCAAGTCCCACTCCCTCTGAGCTCCCTTCCTCTCCATTCCCTCCTGGCACCTGAGGGAGGAAATCCAGGTCTGGCTGCAGTCCCTGAGTTGGTGCAAATGCTAAGGCGCATGTCCAAACGCCCCACTCTTATGACAGTCCAGGGGAAACTAAGCTAGTTTAAGGTCCAGGGCAGCCTCGTGATGGAAGGAGACCCAGGGAGGACAGGGGAGATGAGGAGTTTTTATTAGTGACCAGGGCAGTGGCTTCCATGCTGTGTTCTGAGACTGAGTGGAGTTCCCTCAGGGGCAGGGATGGGAGAGGGGGGGTCCAACCACCCCACTTCAATCAGAGCACCTCTTTATTGTTTTGCTAACGGGGGTTCTAACAGCAACAATGTACATGAACATCCCTGGGGAGGACAGCAGGTGCCTCCCTATCCCCACCCTGACCCTGCACCTGGCCCAGCCCTGCTGGTGGGCAGCCAGGTACCTGAGCATCTAGACCAGACCACCTGTCTCTTTCATTTGCAGAAGAATTGGCTGAATGGTCCCTGACCTTGTTTGACTACTGAGAGCCTCTGAGCTACTGAGAGCCTCTGTCCGGATTCCCTGGCGGGAGAAGCAGACCCCTGGAAGGAGGGAAAGAAGAAAGGAAGGGAGGGAGGGAGAGAAGGAAGAAACAGAATGGTCAGCGCACATGGAGAAAGTTTCTCCCTGAGCAGGGCTGACTCCCTCTTGGAGGAGTTGAGGGGAGGCCAGGAGTTAAAGTAAGAAGTGGCCCCATCCCACTCAAAAGTAACCCACTGGCTTCTCCAATGTGGTCCTCTCCTCCGCCTCACTGCTCACAAGCAACACCCACTGGCAAGGGGGAGCCCCACTCACTGTCCTTGAGAAAGGCCTCATTCTCTCTCCAGGGTCCCTTGTGCCCTCCCCCTGGCTAAGTTACAACCCCTGGAACATGCTGGGAAGCTTCTCCTATTTGTCACACCACATGCACAGATGTCCCCTCGGCCTATCACACACACCAGCGAGGCAGGGAATTATTCTAAAGATGTGGCAACGGAGGCACCAAGAAGAGAAAGTCCCATGGCATGGCCAGGGAGAAATGACAAAGTACAATCCAGAATCCTTAGTTCTTCATTCATTCAACATTTGGAAGAGGCGGTGGGTAAGGACAAGATTTCAGAGTTTGGCAGACCTGGATTCAAACTATCCCCAAAATAACCGGTAGCATGACCTTGGGCAAGTAATGTGACCTCACTGAGCCCCAGTCTCCTCATCAGTAAAGTGGGAACAGAGGAGGTTCTGTCTCAGTGTTGTGGAGATTAGATGAGGGAATGATGAAAAGTCTTAGCACAGTGCCCATTGTTATGGTTTAAGGCACTGGTTCTCAACCTTCCTAATGCCGCGACCCTTTAATACAGTTCCTCATGTGGCGACCCCCAATTTCATTGTTACAAATTGAACATAATTAAAGCATAGTGATTAATCACAAAACAATATGTAATTATATATGTGTTTTCCAATGGTCTTAGGCGACTCCTGTGAAAGGGTCGTTCGACCCCCAAAGGGGTCGCGACCCACAGGTTGAGAACTGCTGGTTTAAGGGCTTGTGCTGTGTGTGTGTGTGTGTGTGTGTGTGTGTGTGTGTGGTGTGTATGTGTGTGTGTGTGTGTGTGCGGGCGCGCATACTTTAATTTTGAAATAATTCCAAACTTATTTAGGAAAGGTTGCAAGAAGACTTCGGTATGGATGTCCTAAGAACAAGAATATTCTTGTATGTAATCACAGTATAGTTATCAAATCTGGAGAATGTGGCCCGTTGCGTGTTCCCTAGTTTGTTCAGCCCATCTCTTGATGTTTAGGTGGTTTCCTATATTCTGATCACAGATCATGCTGCCATGATCCCAGCATCCTCATGTACGTCCATACTGTTGAGGTGTACAGTCAGGGTAAGTTCCTGCATGGGGTTCCTGGGTGGAAGGGTACATGTACTTGTGGTTTTCTTGGGTGTTGACAATTCTCCATGGGTGCTGTTGTGCATCCCCATCAATGATATCTAAGATGGCCTATCTCCCCGCAACCTTGCCAAGCAAGAGCTTGTCAAGCTATTGACTGTTTGCCAATCTTAGGAATGAGAAATGGTATCTCAGTGTAGTTTTAGTGAGCAATTCTCTCAATATTTTTATATGTTTAAGGGCTATTTTAATTATTGTGTGTGTGTAGGAATTGCCTATTCATATCTTTTGCCCATTTGTTTATAGAGTTTTAAATGTTTTTTTCTTCAGTTTTTAAATGTTCTTTATATGTGATGGTATCTCCTTTTATTGTGACTGTGTAGCTTCTATCTCCTCTGTGCCAGCCACCATACTAAGGGTTCTACATTTGGAGCATTCAAGTTTAGAAGAAGAGAAGAGTTTGACACATCATCCTCAAAGTTGTAATAGAGACACAAAAAGGTAGGAGAAACATTGCTGCCTGTGGAATCCAGGGAGGCTTCACAGAGGAGGTCACCTTTAGGAAGCCATCAGAACTGTAAAACATAGAAAGACAAACAAATGCAGGTGGGAAAGAGTGGGGAATAGGAGGTGGTACGGGCTCCAGGGTCTTTTCCAGTACGTCTGACACGATTACTTACAGACTATGCTCAGACTCCCCCACCCAGCCCTCTTTCTGGGCCACTCCCGTGTCCATTCATGGAGTCATACTTCTACCTGGCCTGTGGTCAGCCAAGGCCTCCTGCCAGCCGCTACAAGTACTCTTACCTACCCAAGTTGGTTAGACTAGTGGGAGTGGGCTCAGCTGTTGCAAGCACAACTGGCCTTGCTGTCTTGTTTGTGGGCCTGAAGACATTTGTGTTTGCGAGAGAGAGAATGAGAAAGAGCAAGAGAAAGCGTGCATGAGTCACATGCCCAGGAGCACCCAAGAGAAATGTAATCCATTACCGCAAGGTCATGTTTCCTCCATGTGCCGGCAACCTGTGGGTTTGCAGTTAAAATTAGCTCTCACCTTTCCTCTGCCAGCGGAGACTCCCACCGCCCCAGGCTGCGGAGGAGTCACATTCTTGTCTCCCTGCCTCTCTACCAGGAAAGGAAGGGGACTCGTGGACTGGCTGGCCGGGAGGGTCAGATCTGTCAGAGGCTTTTCCTGAAATGGCCAGGGAGGGCTTCCGGGCAGACATCGAGATTTGAACCAGACTGTGAAAGTTGCGTGGAACTTAGAGAAGCTGGAAAGGCAGTGGGGAGTGTGAGCGACATAAGGGAAAAACAGGGATCCCGCACTCGGCACAGTGTGTACATTGAGGAAGGGCCATAGCAGCTATGGGGACATAAGTTGAGAGAGACCCCAGAGAGATAGGATGTGTGCAGCTGCAGGCCTAGAAAGGCTGGAGTATAGTGAGGACAGGGAAACTGCCGTGATAAACACACCCCAGATACACAGAGGCTTGAACACAATAGAAATCCAAGGCACAGTCCAAAGCTCGCCAGGAAACCGCTCTCTTCCATGTGGTGATGCAGGCACCCATGTTCATTCCCTTTTGTGGCTCCACCATCCGTAACCAAAGGCCTTATTGCATGCAACTGCCTGCTAGAAAGAGAACCTGGAGGAGGCATGCAGCAGTCATTTCCACTCACACTCTAGGAGGTGGTGGCCACCCCTCCAGGTACTTGGGACCCTGAGCCCTTTTCCTTTCATGGGCCCTGTTGGAGTTATAATACCCCGGGCCCTTCCCTTGATGACCATGGCCTCTGCAAAGCTGAGCCTGCTCTCCGGAGTCCTGTCCTGGGGTTTGCTGGACTGGATCTCCACATTTTCTGGAGAACAGAACTACAAACTGGGGCTCTCATCATTGGCAAGTTTGGACCCTGACCACCCCCTACATGCACACATGACATAGGAGTGCGTGCAAACTGGCCAGCTCAACAGAACACCCAGCCTACCCTCCACACGTGCACTATGGATCCAACTCCTGCAGAGCCTGGGGAACATTGCCCAGCCCCCAGCAGCAGCCCAGCTCTTGGCTCATTCCCTTTCAATGGTGCTGAGAAAGGCTCCTTAAGGGAGTGTGCCGGGGAGAATGGTCTTACCTGTTCCCTACAGATCCAGGGATCCCATCAGCTGACCCTACTTCCAGAGAATATTTTTCCTGCTCAGCTCCATCCTCTGGCTGTGTGCCTCTGGCTTCTAGCACTCACTGCCTTCAGGAAGTCTGCTGGATTAACACCCCCTGACCACAACCTACTAGGCAAAGCCTCAGTGAGAGCTCATACATTTGGTTCATGTTTGATCTATGGAAGGTTCCAGCATCATTTGGGCTCCAGGAATCCTCTCCCTCATCCTAATATATAAAAACCCTGGGTCCGTCATGACTGGAGGCTCGACCAACCGGAAGTCAGTCCTGCAGTCAGCACTGGGTTGCTGTGGCGACCCAGCGCTGACTGCTGAGGAGGCTGCGAATCAGGCCTGGAGAGAGGCCTGAAGAGAGAAGCAGGGTCTGATCCGTAGCCTCTGTAGCAGCTGTTGATCAGCACTTGCCACTCTTTCTCTCCAGCAGCCGCGCCTCCATTTCTCTCCAGGCCTCCACCAAGGCTGCTGATCAGCCCTGCCTTTCTGATCAGGCCCCGTTGATAGGCCCAGAGATGCTGACTGGCATAGAAACTGGCCAATCAGAACCAAATCTGGGTGAACTGTGAGGAATCAATGGCTGCTAGAAGGCAGAGCTTTTGATGCTGACTGGCATAGGAACTGACCAATCAGAACCAAATCCTGGTGAACTGTGAGGAGCCAATGGCTGCTAGGAGGCAGAGCTTTTGTTGCTGACTGGCATAGAAACTGACCAATCAGAACCAAATTGGCCAGCAGAGGAGGGCAGTTGGGGGCAAGATCAGGCCTGCAGGAGAGGGCAGTTGGGGGCAATCGGGCTGGCAGGAGAGCAGTTAGGTGTTGATCAGGCTGGCAGGGGAGCGGTTAGGGGGTGATCAGGCTGTCAGGCAGAAGCAGTTGGGCCTAAACCGGCAGTCAGACATCCCCCAAGGGGTCCCAGATTGGAGAGGGTGCAGGCTGGGCGAGGGTCATCCCCCCTCCCCCCCAGTGCAAGAAATTCTAGTTATAATTCTCTAGAGCAGAGTGTGCACAACTCTCCACTCTCATTCTTTCTTTTTCCACCTGGTTCAGGTCCCACTGTGGAACGGCTCTGTACCTTCAGCTGTTCAAAGTCTGAATCTCACAATAGCTCTGTCAAATGCACCGATGTGGGGGCAGTGTGGCCAGTGGGCACCCACCTGTGGTTGGTTCTGCGTTGCTCCTTTCTTCCTACACACAGAGAGGTACTTCCTCTGTTTTTAACTATGTTTCTTTTTTTAATATATTTTTATTGATTTCAGAGAGGGAGGGAGAGGAGAGAGAGAGAAACATCAATGATCTGCTGCCTCCTGCACACCCTACATTGAGGACCAAGCCTGCAACCCAGGCATGTGCCCTGACTGGGAATCAAACTGTGACCTCCTGGTTCACAGATCAATGCTCAACCACTGAGCCACGCAGGCTGAGCTTTAACTATGTTTTAAAGAGAACACTGTATCTGTTCTTTGTCCTTTGTTCTGTAAGCCTTGAAATGGCTTTTGGACAACATTAAAAAAATGATGCCCTAAGGAAATTGTTAATCAATACATTTCTCTTTTTTGAAAATTATATGTGCTTTATGATTTCACATGAAAATATACATGTTAAATAAATCCAATCTTTATTCCCATAAGAAACACTCAGAGGTGGTTTGTAAAGACTTTTTCTTCCTCCCTTTTTTCCTTCCTCCCTCCCCCTCCCTCTCCTTCTGTCTCCCCTCCCACCCCCCATAGGGCACTATCATGTTTCATATTTTGTTCCAAGAGCAGGGAACATGCTTGTTGGGGCCACTTACACTTTAATTGATGTGAATGGGTGTGTTATGGATCTCACTCTCTGACACCTTTCCCTGGGCTCTATTTTTTGCTCCTCCATTCGGCTGTCTGTGCATCAAATCTGTTACTTCTGACTAGGGAGGCAGCCGACATATCCGAGGGTAGAACAGGGAGGCTGGTGGCCAGCACATGGGACTGTGAGGGCCAGGGGTTTGAGTTATCGGCAAGTGCACAGCCTCAAGGCCCTCAAACATTAGATCTGTCTAATCTGATCTTCAGCAGGGTCCATGGATCCATGTCCATCAATTAAGCTTGGATTAACTTTAGAGGTGTTGTCCTTATTGGGGATGGGGACAGGGGAGACTGGGGGTGTCTGGCAGGCACTGCAAGGGAAAGGAGGGAGTGAAGGTAGGGACAGGAGGCATACTATGGGGGCAGGCGGGGGGGGGGGGGGCACGTGGCACGCACAGGGGCAGCTCATGTCATCAGCTCAGTTGGGCTTTGGGCACTTCCTGTCTGCCCCTGACCCCTGGGCAAGGGAGGCAGGAGTGTTGGTGTTAGAGCTCCATGTTGGGCCCCTTCTCCCCAGCTCCTAGGAACAGGGAACAGAACCATCCAGAGAAGGGCTATGGACCCCAGGGTTTGGGGCATAGTGTGCCTGGCCCTGGGTCCATGCCCAAGCGTCCAGGAGTCGGCCTGGCAGGGTGGGCAGCAAAGAAGGCCCCTACTCAGCCCCCACTGCTCGCCTGCCACAGCCCAGCAGGGGCTGGACAGAGATCAGAGTTCAGGTGCTGACTCTGCCCCACTGGCTTCGGGAGAGGAGGGTGGGGAGAGGCCTTGTGTGGCTGCGGAGACCTCCTTATAGAATGTCTGTGCTTCTCAAACTGCTTCCCCAGCCCTAGGGTCCTGCAACGGCATCTCAGGGAGGAAGCCAACCCCCAGTCTGCCCCAGTCTGAGCACTGGAGTGAGAGCATTTAAACTTTCTCAACCTTCCTAATGCCGCGACCCTTTAATACAGTTCCTCATGTTGTGGTGACCCCAATTTCATAGTTACAAATTGAACATAATTAAAGCATAGTGATTAATCACAAAAACAATATGTAATTATATATGTGTTTTCCGATGGTTTTAGGCGACCTCTGTGAAGGGGTCGCGACCTACAGGCTGAGAACCACTGATTAAAGAAAGGGCCTGCTGTCACCTGAAAACCACTCCAAGGCATTGCCCTGTCTTAAGTGAAATGCAATCCTTAACACCTTCATGAAGATGAGTTTATTAAACCCCTTTGCTCCTGACTGGGCACCTTGGTAGTGTGAGGGCCTGAGCACCTGGGGATGGGCTCCCAGGGAGGAGGCGAAGGGGAGGCTGGGGACCTGAGAGACGCGGCCTCCTGCACAGCGGAGCCAAAGACACTGCCAGGTGCACCCCTCCCCCAGCTTCCTTCTCTGGTTCCAGGCTTCCCACCTGTTCCTGCTGAAAAGGAGACTGTCTGGAGGGGACCCCAGCTCCCTGTAGAAGGAGTGGGGACAGGGACACCAGAGACTGGGTCCCCAAACCGGTCTCCCAGCCCCAAACAAAGGAGGGTGGTCCCGCTGAGCTGAAAAGAGATCCGTCCATCTGGGCTGGATTTCAGGACAAGACTGGCCTTGGCATCCCGCCTCCGCCTCTGCCTCCCGCCTCCTGGGTGAAGGAGGGAGAGGAGCCTGCCTCCCTTGGGCCTGAGAGAAGAGAATATACTTTCTCTTCACCCTTGGCTGACAGCAACGTCAGAGATGACAGCAGGGGCTGACGTTTTTGAGCTTCCGCTATTTTCATTTTAGAGATGAGCAGACAGATTCCAGGGTCAAATGACTTGCCAGGGTCAAAGGGCTGCTGTGGGCAGGGATACCCAGGCGGGTCTGGCCTGAGCCCTGTATATCCAGCTGCTCCACCCTCCACCAGGGGCAGATGAGCAGGTCTGGGTCCCCGCAGCTCCCTGTTACTCCCATGAGCCCCTCCAGCCATGGTTCTCATCCCAAAAGTGGGTGGGTATCAGATTTGCCTGGAAATTTTCCAACATGAACCCACTCTCTCCTCCCTGGGCTTGTATCGGAATAGGCTGGGGCTCGGAGCTCGGTACATCATCAGAAATAGCTCCCCAATGATTCCTCCCACCACCCCCAGGCCTGGGCGTCTGGAGGCCTGTGTCCACCAGGCCCCAGGAGGAGCTGCCTCAGTCCCAGTTCATGTTCCGAAGGAGCCCCAGGCTGCGCTGGCTTCCTATCCCGCTGCTCAGGTCAGAGGTTCTGCACATTCCGAGCCGGGGAAGGGTCGGAGCTGGGGAAAGTGCGGATGTGAGCACAGGCCCCATGTATCCTGCCCCACAAAACGTGGGGGCAGCACCAAGAGAGGGTGGGGACCGAGCTTTAACTCCAGCTCCTCCACTGCCTAGCCCAGCACCATGGGACTCCCCCAGACTCAACCTGGGGCACGGGCTGCATTATCCCACGCACTTGAACGTTTCTATAATAAAAAGTGGGTGTTTTTCCCCCTGATGGTTTGCAGTAAGGATCAAATGAAATAGTGGACGCCATGTGCGTTGCCTCAGCAGGCAGGAAGGGTGATGGCAGGATTAACTGGCTCCTCTCTTTAATTCTCCCTGGAGGAAGGTCTGGTGGAAGGTCGGGGCACCAACCCTGCCTATGAGGGCAGAGGCCCAGAGAGAGTGACCAGGTGACAGATCTCCAGGGCAGAAACAGGGACACTTCTGCAGTGGGGTTTTTTGTTGTTGTTGTTGTTGTTTTTTTTTGGGGGGGGGGTACTAGGGGGTCAGGGAAGGAGGCCTCTGTTACAAAAAGAATACAAAACTACAAATACAAAACTAGTACAAGATGAACATTTATCTAGAATGAGCAAAGCATAGCAAATTACAAATATTGAAAAGCAGAGACATACCACAAAACCCATAAAAATAAGCTAACATGGTTATTAATGTACAGCCCAATCCACCTCTATTATACTTTTCTGCTATACTTTTTGGCTGCATCCTCTTTGGTTACCTCTTCTTCATAATTTTTCCCATAGAGAAAACAGAAAGATAGTCTAGCCTTTCCTCAATCATGGTCGATCCAAATTTGTTTTATTTATGATGGATAGTTTAGAAAATGTTCATGTTTACAGATGAGTATTGCTATAGTCATCTAGATGTTTAGGTTTGTTGCTAAATTTGGGGATATCTGTATCTGTCTCTTTGTATAGAAATTAAGGGCATTTCACATTTTTCTTGTTCAAATCAGCCAGAAATTTCAGGGGATTCATATATATATATATATATATATATATATATATAGAGAGAGAGAGAGAGAGAGAGAGAGAGAGAGAGAGAGAATATGTATTATATTTATTCATGCCACTTGTTAAAGATGGTAACAGGCTTTATTCAAGGGGGCTACTGGGGTTTTCAGTAGAGGAGAGAGATCAGGCTTAATTCAAGGGAAAGTGGAAATTTGTAGGAGCAGGGCTGGGGTTGGTGGGTGGAAAACTACTAAGAGGAAACGTTATGAGTAAGGGAGGTTCTGGCTAAACTGACCCACAGGCTTCTTACTGAAGGCAGACTAGGTCATCAGACATCACCTCGGGGGAAGCCGTGGGGGAGGATGAGAGTGATCAGATATGGAGGGGGGGTCTGGTTAAACTGACTTAGCAGGATTCTTGCTAAATTTGGAATGTGGAAGCCCAAATGTGAGGGCCTAGTAGAGAAGACAGTTCAGAGGAGCCTGCCTACAATTTGGTCAAGGAGAGAATCTTTGTCAATTAGAGGATTGCCTTTCCATTTTGAATGGGAATTGGTGAGAACCACAGTTTCTGATGTAATACATCTGATGGTCAGAAGAATGTTCCCAACTAGCTCTGGCTCCATCATTTCCAACCTCATTTTTCCCACAATACCTGCAAGCAACGCCCACCCCCGTATTTTTTGCTCTTAATTAGCTGAGACCTTAAGTGCCAGTGACAGGCTCTATTGTGCCATCTCTCCCCACCCTGTGCTTCCCCGGGCTCCACAATGACTGGATTGGCCCCATGGCCTGCCAATGGGGACAGCTCTTTGAAATCGATTAACTCACCCAGCTCTTGGGGGGAAACTGTTCATATTGTTACAGACCCCACCTAACTCTGTGTCTCCCCGCCCCCCTCACATTTCTCTCTCCCGTCCACATGGAGAGCACGGGAAACGTCATTCAGTGCATTGCCAAGATATCCTCTGCTTTTCCAACCACGCTGATCATAACTATGTTGAATGAATAAAGTAAAATAAAACCCCTTTGCTAATGAAAGTCGCTGGGAGGTTGGTTTGATGTGATTTAATGAGTTAATTCGGGAACAAGCATGGCTCTCTGTAGCGTGCTCCCAGACCATCTGTTTAATAATTCTACAATGCTGTGGAGTGACATTAAGCTTACATCCCAGCACCATATTCTCTTTTTGAAAATCAGAACATTTTGCTCCCTCTGGCTGGCTAATCCTTCCTTTCTTCTCTAACCCAGTTGACAGGTCGTGTCTCCTCGGGGATCATTTGGTGGCTCCGCCCCTTCCTGAACTGCAGTAATCATTCACAACCAACAATGGTAACGGGTACCACTTATTACTAGTGTGTGTGCCAGACACTTCGCTAAAGGGCTTTACATACTTTATCATACATATCACCAATTATCACTGCATCATACTTCTGAATATATAGGATTAAAGTTTTAATCATTGAATAGCAGGTGCTGTTAGCATCCCCATTTAGCAGATGAGAAAACTGAGATTCAGAGGTTCGGGTTCCTGCATTGCTCACCATCCCTCAGCTGATGAACATCTCTGATTTGTTTGGGTCCCAAGTCAGAGCTCTAGTTACCTTACCCCCAGGTATTAGCATCTGTGTCACACAATTCAGCCCTTCATGGTGTGCCATTCTCCTGTTGTTTCTGGGGCTTTCATCTTAATATTTCTGGTTCCTCCTGGGTAGCACCTAACATGGCCATAGGTGTTCAGTCAATGGGTCCTTGGCAGCCAAGTGGCTTTTCTTGAGCAATACCTGGTTCCACCCCAGGCTGGGTGCTGGCAGCATCTGTCATCTCCACCAGCAGGCGCTGGGAGAAGCTGCCTTGGAGGGGGCCGGGCAGGGTGCACGGAGGGCCCGGCCCAGGGGTCTCCACCTCTCACTGCAGGATAAAGGACAGACCACATCGCAGAAGCCAGAGGGATGGACCCAACCCCCTGAACACGGGAGGACGACATTGTGAGAAGTTCCCCACTTCTGTTCTCTCCCACTGAGCCCCTACAGGCTGAGGCCCCAGCTGATAATTCTGATAATCTAATTCTCAACCAGGCCTTCCTGGCTAGTAATTAAATTCTGTGTTTTCCTCCCAACCCAGTCAGGGGGCCTTACCCTCACGTCTGTTTTGCAAAATACTGGGTCCGGCAGCTGGGGTGGGGCAGAGGCATGGAGACCCTCCTTGGCCTGCAGGCACTTATATTTCTTTTGCTAGCGGTGCAGGACTCGGTGACAGGATTGAGTGGCACATCCCTATGGCTGTCCCTTCCAGGACCATCGCCGTCGTTAGGAGGGCTTCCAGCGTGGAAGGAGAAGGGGATGGATGGAGAGCAGGCTTCTGACAGACGAGGAGGAAAGGCAGAGGCATGGACAAAGGCCTGGAGACAGGAAAATGCATCACACATTTGAGTGACAAGACCTGAGCCTGGGTGATGGGCCTTCATTGTCTTCAACCAAGGAGTGACTCCAGAACACTCACACAGTCCCTGGGAAGAATGTGTGCAGGGAGGGGTGGGGGCCCACTCGCCCATGACTATCACTGGGCCTCTGTCTACAGAACGAAGAGAAACCTGTGGGGCTGGGTGGAGAGGGGTGTTCCCCAACCCAGGACCACCTGGTTTGTGCAGCCCAGAAACATGACATTTCCTCATCTCCAAGTCCTGCCTATTTCACCCTTCTATCACCCCTCTGCCAGGTGGGCCACTGTCACATCTGACCTGTCCTGTGGCAACCAGCCCCTCCCTGATCACTCTCCTCCAGCCCTGTTGCTTTCTGGTACATTCTCCACACATATCTGCACAGGGCTGCCCACATCTGATTCTCCGGTGGAGCCTTTTCATCCAGAGTGTGGTGATAAAGCCCTCTGTGACCTTGTTCTCCTTCTCTCCAGTGTCATCCCCCATCACACGAAGTTCCTACGATTCCCTTGCTCATCTCTGGGCCTTTAGCTCCATTTATAATTACAATCCCATCCCAACAGTAGTAAATAACATTTCTTCTTTCTTAAAAAAATATATATATTTTTTTTAAGTTAATTTCAGAGTGGAAGGGAGAGGGAGAGAGAGATAGAAACATCAGTGATGAAAGAGAATGATTGATAGGCTGCTTCCTGCAGGCCCCGCACTGGGGATCGAGTTTGCAACCTGGGCATGTGCCCTGACTGGGAATCAAACTATGACATCCTGGTTCATAGGTCGACGCTCAACTACTGGGCTACGCTGGCCAGGCTAACATTTTCATGGGAAACCCACATGGAGAGGAACAGAGGGGTTGAGTCACTTGCCTGTGGCCACACCAGCTATAAGGACATAGCAGGACTTGCACCCACTAGGCTTGTCTCCAGAGCCCGGCTTCTTCAGTTCCTTTGAACTGATTACAGTTCCTTTGAAATTCCTATGGCCACCAGCAGCCCCCCACTCCTCCATATTCCCCTCTACCCCTTGCTCACTGGCAAGCCCCCAGTGCATATGAGGTTTCTGCCCACATGACACCCTTGAGGAAGCTTTCTCAGTGCCCCACACCCCAGACTTGGATTGGGGCATGGGGTCCCCTACTTTGCTGCATGTTGGAGTCACTTTGGAATCTCTTGTAAAAACTGGTGCTACGCCCCGTCCCAGACATTGTGATTAAATTGGTACTGGGTGCCCCCAGATGACTGTAAAGTACAGCCAACTCTGGTAACCACTGGCAACCATTCTCAAATTAGAATAGGCGTCAGTATCAGTGGGAGGGCTTATTGAAAAGGACAGCCAGGCCCATCCCCGGAGTTTCCAATCCTGTACATCGGGGTTTTAGCCACTGAGCTAAGGAGTCTTCCAGGTGCCCATGTGTCCGAGATCGCCCAGTGCCAATCACCACCTCCACTCGTACCACATCCGTGGTAACTGTGTGCTCCTCGGCCACATTGGCCAGGCCCACAGCTTTCTGCTCCGTTGTCTTTGATAACAGGTGTCAACACATGCTGGATCTCTGAATCTGAGATTCCAGGCAGGCTTCCGAGGGGACGGGCACTCTGCAGCGATCTTGTTTCTGACTGGAAAGGAGCTGTTGTCACAACCAGTGCTGTCTTTTGCTGAGCACAGAGGGTGGAGTAAGTCACCCAGGCCACAGATGGAGAAAAGGCTGAGCCTGGATTCCATGCCACGCAGCCTGGCTCCCAAGCCCACACTCCTCACTGCTATACTGAGGGGCCCTTTCCTCAGTGACCCCAAATCCCCCCTCATGCACACACTCCCCAGCTTAGACTCCCAGAGGGTTTGTGAATGCAGGTCTCCATCTATTGGCAAGTGTGGGCAGCTTTTTTAAAATCACCAAATGTTAGAACAGAACTAGAAAAAGATCAGAGTGCACCCATGCAGTAAGGGTAAGTATTGCTTAGAAAAATACACATGTGCATAAACTACACTGATGTAAAATGCAGGTCCAACTGTGGGTCATGGTAAAAAAAAAAAAAAAAAAAAAAGCCTGCCAAACCCTAGCTTAGGGAAAGAGCCTCCACCAAATCTACAAGCAGCTCCAAGCCACAGACAGAGAAGAGTGAGGCCGCCCCCTGCTGGGAGCTGCCAGCACTGCACCAGGAGCCATCTGCAGCTTGGACTGTGTGTGAGTCTGGAGAGGTGCTACCAATTTTCTCATGAGACCAGATCAAAATACAAAAATTAACTAACTAATTAGCAAAGTACTAATTCATTTTAATTTCCAAAATAAACACTGCCCTGGTCATCAGGCCCACACTCAGTCTTCGCTTTGTTAAATCATATCACCTCCCCAGGAAGAGCTAAAGGACAAAAAGGCCCCAGGTGAACCCCTCAACAGTCTGTGGAACTATGCCCACCCTTGCCTCCTCCCAGCTTCAGAAGGAAGGCTTCCTTAGCTGACCACGTTAGTGAACCTGTGCTCTGGGTTTTTATACCCTAGATGTCCCTGGGCTCTCTCTTCCATCAATCATCCCATTTCCTGTATCCCTACTGGTCCTTCATCATCATCACCACCATGTACAGATGTTTGTCTCTACAGTATCTTTCCAAACTCTTCCTCTGGCCTATAGCTCCTTGTAGCTCATCCAAACACTCCTTCCTTTCCTTCATCTCAAGGCTCCTGAAAAGAGCCAGTGCTTGTCTTCACTGCCTTTCAGTCATGCCTTCCCCTACTCCAAACTGACTGCTGCCCCATTTGCTGCTGAACAAAGGTCCTTGTTGCTAAACTAAATGGATGGTTATGGTTCCTACATCCCTGATCCCCTGCAGTGCTGACCTGCTGGCCCTCTGGCTTTCACAGCACCACTCTCTCCTGGAGTTCTTCCTACCACTCTTACTGCTCCTTGGCAATCTTCATAGAAGTTTTTCCACTGTTGACATTTGGGGTGGATGATTCTTTGTTACTGGGATCTGACCTGTGCATTGCTGGGTGTTTAGCAGCATCCTTGACCTCGACCCACTGGATGCCAGTGGCAGCATTATCTCCCCCTCCACCCACATCTGATAACTAAAACTGTCCTCAGATGTCAGAGGGCCCGTGGGGGAGAACCACTGACTTAGAAGGGTGATCCCCTTCCACTGGCCCCTTAAATATAAGTTTTCCCCATGTTGTTTTCTGCCACTTTGCTAACATATAAGGTCTACATCTTTTAAAGTTACATGGCCACTGTCTGCCTCCTGTTTCCACTCGCTGTCTCTTCAGCAGTCACCTGTCACCTTCCTGTCCCTGGTGTCTGGCTCAGTGCCTAGCACATGGCCAGTGTTTACTAAGCTCAGAGTGAACACCACCTCTTCCCATCTTTGGATTCAGCCAAAGGCAGAACCTGAGGTAAGAACTTCGCTGTAGGTGGTTTCATTGGGAGGTGGTCTCAGGAAATAGGAGTAAGGAATGGAAGAGAATGAGAGAGCAGAGGAGGAAAAGCCAACATAAGATCCATTATCAAAAGTACTGCTGTGAGCAACGGGGGCTCAATTTCACTGCGATCTCCTGAGTTCACAGAATGCCTCCAAGAATTAGCCAACCTTGCTCATATGCTCTGCAGCCCCCAACACTCTGCCCACAAAGTCCTGAAGATACCTCTTAAATTTATTTCTTCATTCTGATCTCACTGCTCTCCTTCCCATCACCTTGGAGCTTCCTAACCAAATTCCCCACTTCCAACCTCAATTCTCCTCTAAATCATGCCCCCCTTTTCCTGCCAGGAAGAGCTGCTGTTATTCCTCTCCTCCATACAATACCTCAGTGCTCCCATCATTTCAGAGGTACACCTTTATTGCATGAATGTATGTATTTAGTTCATTTTCTGCCTCTAACTACAGACTTTTGAGCGTATTGGACATGTTCTATTGGTGGAGACCAATACCCAGAGTGTCTGGGAGGTCAGTGAGGCATTCACGGCCCTTTACCACATGGCTCCCAACATATCTCCAATTGACTCCCCACTACTCACCCCTTTACCCAACTAGCAGTTTGCCTATTGAGCCATGCTCTGTCTCATTTACATGCTTTCCTGAGCTTTGTACCTGGAATGACACCCTCACACCCTCCACTCTCTACTTCCCTTGACCCCATAGTTCCTCCCCATCCTGCAAACCTCCCCATCCTGCAACCATCACCCCTTGAATGACTCTTCTCCCATTTGCTCGTTCCACCCCAACATTGGCTTTGGCGCCTTCTCCACCGCCTTCCTGCACTGAGCTGGCTTAGTGCTTGCCAGGCTTTGTGACAATGGTTTGTGACACCAGACAGAACAAGTTACTTGAGGGTGAGGACTGGCTTCCAGTCACCTGTCACCTTCCTGTCCCGGGGGTCTGGCTCAGTGCCTCGCACACAGCAAGTGTTTACTAAGAGTTTGCCAAACCAGTGAAATTTGCATGGTACAAAAGTAGCAAACGGCAGCCTGCAGGCTAAATCAGGATCACAGACAAGTTTTGTTTGGCCCACATACCTCCTGGCTGAACAAGCCCAAGTAGGATTGATCAGGTTACAGGGCAGGTGAGACTGAAGGCACAGAATTGGCCTTCATTCCCATTGGTTGACTAACCAGAGAGAGGTACTCAGGCAATGCACCAGACCAACGATACAAGTGGCCACAGCTCTCTAGGGTACACTCTGGCCCTTACTGCAGAGACTCGCCTGCAGCTCCAAAGACTCAGCAGCTTGTACAGAGTGAGGGTGGGAGCACCAGAATGCCCTCTGCTTTTTATCCCACGCGAGGACCCAGGGGATGGGGAGGAGGGACGAGGGGATAGATAGCAAGTTTATTCAAGCTGTACATTCTTCAGGTCTGACTGTGGCCACACAAGAACGTCTACAAGTCAGGAATTTCGTTTGTATTTTAAAATCCCGATTTCTGTTTTCTGTTGAAAAATCTATAGATCTGACAGCATCAAGCCTGCACTCTCTCATGGCCAGGGACACAGCTTTCCCGTCGACAAAGTACAAGCTCTCTCCATTTTGCCGCACTCCCGCTTGTCTGGCCCAATGCATCACTTCCACCATCAGCCTTGCTCCTGTAGCCACTTGAGTCCCTAACGTCTAGAGCAGTGGTTCTCAACCTGTGGGTCGCCAACCTGTGGGTCGCGACCCCTTTAGGGTTCGCCTAAGACCATCAGAAAACACATATATAATTACGTATTGTTTTTGTGATTAATTACTATGCTTTAATTATGTTCAATTTGTAACAATGAAAATACATCCTGCATATCAGATATTTACATTACGATTCATAACAGTAGCAAAGTTACAGTTATGAAGTAGCAACGAAAATAATTTTATGGTTGGGGGTCACAACATGAGGAACTGCATTAAAGGGTGGTGGCATTAGGAAGGTTGAGAACCACTGTGAGGCTTTGAATCATCTGTGCTATTCTATTACCTTATGCGATGGCCTCGCCCCCACCTGGTGGTGGGCCTGAAAGTATTCTCCCTTCACAGATGAACAAAGTGAGATCCAGAGAGGTAACGGATCTTAGTAGGTCACACAGCTGGTTAGCCCTGAAGGCAAGGACTAAAATCCAGACCTTGGCACTTTTTATTTTTCTACCCCTTGCCAGTCATCATATACCCAAATGGTTGTTTGCTTGCTTTAAAGGACTTCACTTCTGGCTATGGGCAGTGTGGTTAAGTGGATAGAGCATCAGCCCATGTATCAAAGGGCTGTGGGTTCAATTCCAGGTCAAGGGCATGTACTTGGGTTGCAGGTTTGATTCCCAGCCCCGGTCAGGGTGCATGTGTTCAATGTTTCTCTCTCACATTGATGTTTTTCTCTCTCTTTCTCACCCGCTCCCTCCTTTCTACTTTCTCTAAAATCAATGGAAAAAATATCCTCAGGTGAGGATTTAAAAAAAAAAAGTACTTCAATTCTGTTTCAGAATGCTTCTGTGACATTGTCAGCAGCCTACAGACAAGTTTCATTTGGTCTACACACTTCCCAGCGGCCAAGACTGATGGCATGGACTTGGCCTTCATTTATTTTCTCCTTATAATAATCCCATATGGCAGATACTATTATCCCCATATTATGGGTGAGGAACCTGAGGCAGAGAGGCTAGGTGAATGCAAGACTGATATTCCAATGGTATACACTAGTTTAGTTCTATCAGTTGTAAAAATAATTACATCTTTTAAAAAAAATCCTCACCTAAGGATACATTTTACTGATTTTATAGTACATGTTACTGATTTTAGAGAGCGGGAAACGAGAGAGAAAGAGAGAGAGAGGGAGAGAGAATGTGTGAGAGAAACATTGATCAGTTGCCTCCCATCCAAACCCAATCGGGGACTGAACCTGCAACCTAGGTACATGCCCTGACCAGGAGTCAAAGCGGGAACCTTTCAGTGCACTGGACAACCATCCGACCCAGCCACACCAGCTAGGGCTAAAATAGTTACATCTTTTAATGGCAGTTGGCAAGCAGCCCCTGCCTGAGCCTCTACAGCACATTCCCCACCACCCTGGCGGCTCCCCCAGGATCACAGCTGAGCAATGACTGGGTTACTCTTATACCTGCACAGGAGCCTGTGTCAGTGCTAGTTCTGATTGGGTGGTGTCTGTGTCGAAAAGATTTGGGAGATTTGGGATATTTCACCACTGAGTGATAAGTTTGCATTTTTAATGGTACAAATTTTCAATGTTACGACTAACGAATGTACTCTGCCAAAAGCCCAAAGAGCTATGAGAATTCAGCCATCTACGGTGGAAAACTACTAAATGGATGAAAGAAAAGAGGCACTACCCAGTACTGCCTAAAGCACATTTTCTGCCTCAGTACCTCTGAGGGCAACACAAACTCTCAGCAGTGACAGTGACTTTGGCAGCTCATAGCAGAAGCTCCCAGGGGAAAGAGGCATATACAATGAGAAACTGCCCCACCCCCATCCCAGTGTGACTCACTGCCCAAAGGATGCATTTAGGGCCACTTGGTGGGATGTCAGCATCAGAAATTGTCCCTCAGGGTAGCTGCAAACTTTCTGGGCAAAAGCCAGGGGCAGGTCCCAGGAGCTCACAGACTGGTCCTGACCTTGCCCTGAGGGCAAGCACTCACATTTCAGTGAGGAATGGTTGGTTTCTTTCTGAATAATCGTCACCCTTGAGTGGTAGGTCAGGGCTATCTGTACTCAGTGAGGAAGTTGATCATTCTTGCCTTCAGTTATTGTCATCTTGGTCTCCTGAGTCCCTTTTTATAGCTTATGGGTTGCAACTTCCTACTCTTTAACATCCCATTACTTAAACCCATTTTGTGCAGATTAACAACTTAAAAAATAGTACTCTCTAAAGGTAATTGGCATTTTTTATAACAGCTTTATCTATCTATATAAAACCCTAATATGCAAATCAACCATACGGCGGAATGACTGGTCGCTATGACATGCACTGACCACAGGGGGCAGACGCTCAACACAGGAGCTGCCCCCAGCCCACAGGCCCTGACCTGCGGCAGCGGGGGGCAGGGCCGGCGAGTGGGCTGTGCAAGGCCAGCCAATGCAGGTGCAAGCAGGCCTAGGGACCCTACCTGTGCACGAATTTTGTGCACCGGGCCTCTAGTTGATATATAACTCACATACCATAAAATTCACCCTTTTAAAGTACACAATTCAATGGTTTTTAGTATATTCAGAATGGTGTACCATTACCCATGGAATTTAAAAATATTTTCTTCAAACCTGCCCCCTCCCCCAAAGAAACCTCTTACCCATTTGCAGTCACTCCCTATTTTCCACCTGCTCCCAGCCAGTCCCTGGCATCTAAGAAATCTACTTTTTTCTATAGATTTGTCTTCTGGACATTTCCTATAAATGAAAAAAAAAAAAAAAAAGTCTTTTGTAATTGGCTTTTTTTTTTTTCTTAGCATTTTTCAAGGTTCATCCATGCTGTAGTATGTATCAGTACATCATTCCTATTATAGATAAATACTACTCAATGGTATGGTTACAGAAGACTTGGGTAGCTGCCACCCTTTGACTATTCTGAATAATGCTGCTATAAACATTTGTGTACAAGTTTTTGTGTGGATGTTTTCATTTATTTTGGGTGTATACCTAGGAGTGGAATGTCTATCATATGGTAACTCCATTTAACCATTTGAGGAATAGTCAAGCCATTTTCCAAAATGGCTCCACCAGTTTACATTCCCACCAGCAATGAATAAGGGTTCTGATTTCTCCACTTCATCATTTGTTGTTTGACTTGGTAAGTGTGAAGTTATAGCTCACTGTGATTTTGATTTGCACTTCCCTACTGACTAATGATGTTGACCATCATGTGTTATTGATCAACTAGGGGCCCAGTGCACGAATTCATGCACCTTGAAAGGAACTGTGGGCCGCAAGGCTGCAGTGGGCACAGGGGCAGGTCTCGGCCCATCCTCCGTGCCCCCAACTGGCCCCTCCTGCCACAGCCCCCAGTCCCGTCTGCTAGCAGCCCCGCTCCTGCTCCCACATGCTGATGGTGCCGGCCCCACTCACACCCACTGACGGTGCGGAGTGGTTGGGGCCAGCACCAGCAGCAGATGGGAGCAGGGCCAGCACCATCAGTGGGTAAGAGAGACAGCTGCTGCCCCAATCGCCCCTCAGGAGTAGGGGGAGGTAGAGAAGCCCTCAGGAGTGATCAGGGCCAGCAGCCACCACTCGCACCCACTGATGGCACCGAGTGATCAGGACTGGCGCCAGCACTGACAATGGGTGCTAGCAGGGCTGTCACCAGCAGTGGGTGCAAGAGGCAGCTGCCAGCCCCAATCGCCCCTCAGGAGCGGGGGCGGGGAGAAGCCCTGAGGGGTGATCGGGGCAGCAGCTGCCGCTGAGTGATTGGGACTGGGTGTGAGCAAGTCCAGCACCGGCAGCAGGTTCGAGTGCTGGACGGGAACATGATGCGCGGGAGCAAAGAATTTTCAGTAACCACTAGAGGCTTGCTCCGATGACAGCAACTGGAGGCCCCGCCTTGGTCGGCGCCCCTGCTCACCTGCTCCACCATCCCACCACGGCCGATACCCACCATGTGCCGTCCGCTGCCGACGCCCGCTATGTTCCGCATGTGCCCCCTGGTGGTCAGCGCCCATCATAGTGACCGGTTGTTCGTTTGTTCCGCCGTTCGGTCTATTTGTATATTAGGGTTTTATAAATATAGTTTATCTTCCTTGGAGACATGTCTATTCAGATTTTTTGTCCATTTTTGTTGTTAAGTTGTAAAGAGTTCTTTGAATATTTTAATACAAATTCCTTATCAGATATCATTTCCAATTATTTTCTCTAATTATGTGGGGTCTTTTCACTTTCTTGATGGATAGTATCCTTTGAAGCACAAAATTAATTTTCATAAAGTACAATTTATCACATTTATTTTCGTTGCTGTTTGTGCTTTTGATGATACATCCAGTAAGTGTTGAGGGCACTAAAAGGAAGCAGCTTCACATCTTATTCATGCCCACTAATACCATCTGGAAAGTTATAAAGAGCTTTTAGTCGTTCTACTTGAGACAAAGAAAAATATTAATTTGTAAAGATTTATTAAGAAAAATATCAATTTATAAAGATTTATTAAGATATAAAGGTACAAAGAACAACATACACCTGTGTCCCCACTACCCAACTTAAGATAAAGTTTGCCAATAAGGTCTTTGTGTCCCCTTCCTATCTCCACTTAGGAGGTAGGCATTTACCCTAAAATTGGTGTTTATTATTCTCATGCATTTCTTCATAGTCTTCCTACATGTGTATGTACCCTTTATCAATAAGTAGTATTGATCTGTCTCTTTAAACTTCATATAAATAGTATCATGTAATTCTTATCTGCACCTGCTTTCCTCCACATTGTTGAGATTTGTCCATGTTATTACTGGTGTAAGTATATAACTACAGCTCTAGTTCATTAACATCCACATTGTAAAATACATTGTTTATCCATCCTATAGATGGATATCCATGCTGAAATACCTAAAAAGGAGGAAAATGACACAACATTTTTGAGCACATAAACTAGTTACCCTAGAACCATGGCTTTCCATATCTTTTTGACTGAAGCCCACAGTAAAAAATACATTTTATATCTCAACCCTATGCACACGTTTGTGTGTAGACATATATTCAGTATATAACAAAAGTTTCACGTGACACTGTCTCCATGTTTTATGTTGCTATAGTTCCTTAAATGCATAAACAAAAGATGGTTTATAGCCCTAGCCATTTTGGCTCAGTGGATAGAGCATCAGCCTACGGACTGAAGGGTCCCAGGTTCTAGGGCAGGTTCTGGTCAAGAGTAGGTTGCAGGCTCAATCCCTGGCCCTGGTCAGGGCGAGTGCCGGAGGCAACCAATCCATGTGTCTCTCTCACATCAAACATCTGTCTCTATCCCTCTCTTCCGCCCTCTCTAAAAATCAATGGAAAATATCCTTGGGTGAGGATTACAACAACAAAGATGGTTCATAGACACTGAAGTGATTTCATGACTTCTCTGTGTAGGCTACCATCACAGTTTAAAAGCTGCTCAAGAGTATCATTCCAAGAAGTGGAACTGCTGGGTCATGGAGTGTCTAAGCTTGGGTTGCCATAACAAAACACTATAGAATGGGTGGTTTAAGCAACAGACATTTTTTTCTCAGTTCTAGAGGCTGGAAGCCAGAGATCAGGGTGCTAAGCATGGTTCATTCAGGTGAAAGTCCTCTTCCAGTCTTACAGGCCTTCTTACTTTGTCTTCCCATTAAGACTCTCCTCAAAAAAAAGACTCTCCTCTTCTTGTAAGAGCACTAATCCCATCATGGGGCTTCACCCTTATGATCTCAACTAAATGTAACTACCTCCCAAGGCCCTATCTCCATTGGGGAGTAGGGCTTTTTAACATATAAATTGGTGTGTTGGGGGGGGGGGGGCGGGGGGGCAGGGGGCGGAGACGACAAACATTCAGTCTATAGCTTGAAGTATACACTAAACAATTCCACTCATTCCCAAAATAGTTGTAGCAAATTATGCTCAAACAAAGACAAGCAAATTGTACTGTTCTGCCTCCTTGGTGGATTTAAATGTACTCCTATCTGATTCTGCCTATGTGAAATGGCATCCTGTCACGTAAGTATGCATTTCCATGAGCCTGAGCATCAGTCCTACGTTTACTGGCCATCTATATTTTCTTTTTCCATATACTACAAGAAATGGATCTACCTACAGAAAAAGTTTCCATGGCTAATCCAGAGATAAGCTGGAACGCTTACTCAGGTGTGTGGTTCTGGTGTTTAAATCTGCAACTGCCGAAGAGAAAAGGGAGCCAATCAAACATTACCTTCTCAGGAACACTTTGTTTTCAGGCCAGTGTGAGTAGAATCAGCAGGGAAAGAAGAAAAGCCAGGTAAAGAGGTTTTGTTTTTCTTAAAGCTAAAAAGCCCTAATTTGAATAAAGGAAAAAATCTTCTCTTGGAAAGTCTAGCTATATAAATCTGAATAAGCTGTTCTTCTGTTCTCAGTCTTCCAATCTGAACAATTAGGCTAACAATCTGTACCATTTATCCCCATGTGGAAATTTTGAAATAAACATTCTTTTAAAACTTTGAAAATAAAGAGTTTGCAGAAATTCAAAGTTCTGTGAGTGTTAGTCACACAATGCCTTCCAAAAGCTTAAGTGAGAAGATAGAACTGTAGTCCTCTGAACAGCTTTTTGGAATAAGCAATTCTGCTGAATTCCTGCCTAAAAAGCCCGATGGCTCTGCAGAACAATGAACTATCTCCTAGGCAATTATATCCTATCCACAGCCCTACCTTTCAGTGTCAAAGAAGAAATTCTTCATTTTACAGGCTTAGAAATCAAATCTGTCAGGGGTCTGATGGCCTTTCTGGAGCCTCCCGTCCCCTGGTTCGCGCTTTTTATACATTAGTCACCTCACTCTCTGGGTCTGAACCCCCTCATGCTGCAGGAGCCAAGATCCATCCTGATGTCAGACCTGCTTTAGACTCAGTCTCAAGAGTGAGGGCTCAAGAGTCCACTACACTTCACCTTCCCATGCTTAGGAAGAAGCAATCATGGGAAGGAAACAAATGGCTGCTCTGAGATGTCAATTACCAAATCACAAAGGAAAAAACTGGTTCCGAACAGCTTCCTTTACCAAAGAATAATTAGCTGGGTCGATATAATTTACAACCAAGGGGTGCCCTCAACCAGCAGGCCAGGATCTGGAGGTCATACCAGCTGCTGCTGCCGCCACACCTTCCTTCTGAGGTTTGACTTCTCTGCCAACAGGTACACTCATCCTTTACTCACATCCCCCCGCCACCAAATGGGATCTTGAGGCCTGGCAGAAAGAGATCCCTGCTGCCTAAACCCATCTCCAGCTAGAAGGCACACCACCTACAGCGTGGCAGCTGAACTGAGCCAACAGTCCCACCACCTCTGTTGAGCCAATGCAATGGGTGCTTTTCTGCATCTATACAAGGTTTGTGATCATCACATGCATTTCTTTACTACACGCATTGCTCCTTCCAGTATTTACTACTGTATGCTTTTCCTCAGGCGGATTCTCCCAGTCAAAGCTCCACGGTGGCCCAGGACTTCTTCAATTCTGTGAATCAGGGTGCTCCCAAACATGGAGTCGAGCAAGTGAAGAAAATCATACCTCCTAAGATTGCTCCTTCATAGATCAGTAACATGGTTAAAACAAAACCTAGAAAAAATTCACTTTGATTGCAAAATTGGAACTGAAGAGATATTTACATATTTGATAAAGATTTACCTATAATTTTTTTCTATTTAGACTGAAGTTATAAATAGCTGTCAACAACTGTGACAAACATACAAATAAGGGAAGGCAAGGCCAAAAGGCAGCAGAGATAGGAGGAGGAAGCCAGAATGAGATTAAATACTACCCACTGATTATTTTACTCATGCCTTGTCTAACCTTCAAAAGCACAGCATCCCAGGGCAAAAGGGTTAAAAAGCAAGACTTTAAGTATTGTCTTCTCAAGCCTGTGTAAAGGAGTCTCACGGCACTAAAATATCTACGTTGGAAATACAAAATAGTATAGAAGAACTAAAAACATTTCCTATTTGCTAATAGATCTTGTTCTAGTGTAAGTAGAACTAAAAATTCTTAGCAACAGTAAGAGATACAGGAGTGTATGTTTTAATAAATATAGGCCTCACTCTCCCTGGTTCCTCATTCTCCTTTACGTGAAATTACAAAAACAACCCGATGTTAATATGGTAGTTCCTATAATTTTGATAACCAAATAAAAAATCTGAAAATAGAACCAAATTAGTACAGAAAATTTATGTAGGCTATTTCTGAAACACCCTGTATTTGCTTCAATGTTCAAGCACGTGCAAAGTGCATGCAGTAACCGTGTCTTACCCTGGTGCTCTGGCCTCTGGGAAGTAACTGTCAGCTGAATTTTATTCCCAGGAACAAAGGTGCCTAGCACTGGGGAGTCTTCAACCCTCTTTGAAATCTCATGGGAGGTGGAGGGCGGGGAGAACAGGAAAGCTAATGCAAAGCTATTTTTATCTACATCTAACATACCAAAGGCCACTTGCAAAACATTTTGGAAGCAGGATACAGTTATTACTTGGAAAAATCAGGCATCTTATAACAGTAAACTCTGTTGACAAAATATAATCTACTTTCACATCCAAAAGCTAATTAGGGAGCTGCTCTAGGCACCACCTAATTAACTGAAGCATATAGAAAAAAAAATCCTTAGAAATTATCATTGTTTAAATACACTCTATTTTATTTTTGTCTTAAAATAGTTTAACCTTTATGCTACAGACTTATTTCAAAAAAACAGAAAATCTTATCTTGCACCAAAAAATATATATATAACACTCTGTTTTATTATTTTTTTTTCTCCAAAGACCATTAAATACTAAATGGAAACAAAAACTAAATAATGAATGTAAAGAACCAAATTGTTTTAAAAACTAGAGTTGCACATTTTAAAACATAATTCTAAGCAATGATTTGTCGTCACTGCATCAAGTCCACACTCACACTCTATCAACAGCAGATCTGTTAACCACCAAGTGCATTGATTCCTAGCCATACAATGGCTAACATTTCATTTTCACGGTAAGAGGAGCAAAAGGCTTCAATGACCTTTGTACTCTTTTTAAAAAAACAAAAACAAAACAACAACAAAAGAATATTTCCTAGTTATCCAGTGACTTTTTTTAAAGATTACTACCCTTTAAAGTTTGTTAAAGAATAGGAACATAGTGTTTTAAATAAAATGAAAAAATACAACAGCATTGGACTAAAATATGTGATTATTTTAAACAAACAGTGCACAATCTGAGGAAGTTTGGTTAGGGTGCAATCATTTTTATATATACATGGAAGTCACATCATACACATACTGGAAAACAGGGATTAGGGCTCTTTGCCTTTAAAAAAAAAAAAAGTTAAACTAAAAGACAAAATTGTGTCCCCAGCTTTTTCAAAAACTTTGTGACACAGTACAAAAAAGCAGGCAACAAATTCATTTTGAAGTTACCTATGGTGCTAATCTGCTCAAAGTAATAATGAACAACTGACTAAATTAGCAAATCAGACAGTTCATATTCACAACTGATAATAAAAACAGTTTATGGGATGCTCAATTGTAAAGGATAATGGAGTCCATTCAGTCTGGCTCCTTCCAACAAAATGAAAGGACAACTACAGTGAGCAGCAATTACATGTTACAGGCAGTCGTGATGATGTAATAAATAGCTGGTCACTGCTCTGTGGTTTCAAATTGGGTGGAGAGGAGACTTAACCAAATTAGTGCCATAAACCATCTGTGACCCAAGTGCACCATTTAGCAGATATATTATTTTGAATGGACAATGTTCTATGAAGCATAAAGAAGTATTTATGCTACCAAATGCAAAGTTTTGGTTAAAAAGGATCACCTTACAAGAAATTTCAAATGTCACAGGAGTTGTTTACCACAGAATTTTGTCATTAATATCTTGCCAGAAACTACATCCCTGCTCTACTGGATCTGGCAATGAAAGAGGAGTTGAAGCACAGTCTCTCTATAGTTAATAGGTGGGAAAGTTCCTAACTAGTAGGAGGAAAGGATGACTGTCTCTACCATCCCTTCTCCTCTCCTTTTTTGCATCTTAATTTCTAAATCTCTGTTCTGGTGCATCAACTCAGGAGGCTGGGAGCTGGAAGAGGCACAGGTGAAGGCAAAGTGCAACCTGCTATAAAAGCAAAGGCCAGAAAAGAGCGTGGTTACAACTTCACTCTGCTCCCAATCTACAGTGCACACAGCACAATAAAATAATTCTCTTTAGAGGATGACTATTAGGAGCTAAAGAAAATATGTCATGGGAAATCACCTGCTGTACAGAACTGGACAAACATTAACATGAGTATGTACTGCAAAACATTCTTTAAAACGGAGCTCTGCCCTGATATTGGGGACAAAATAAGCTGCAAAAACTTCAAGTCAAATAATCCATTCTATTCTTTTCCAATTATTTTCCTGGAACACACAGACCAGAAACTGTACATTTCTGCTTTGTCTAGCATTTTAATTCAAGTCACAAACAACGTGTAACAGTAAAATTTAATAAATTAATCCTAAAGTATAATGTGAAGTGAATCTGCAGAAGGTCCTATTTCACTCTGGCCTCTGGGTCTTTGGTTTTTGTCTAGAACTGTAGCCATGTGAGAGACTGGAGATATGAGGTGCTAAAACTGGAAGTTAGTGATCTTTTAAAGGCTTGATCTATTAGGAGTAGAATGACAGAAAAATAAAAACTTGATGAAGAACAGAGGCCAGATCAAATGAGACATCAGAGAAGCTCAAAGAACACATGCTTAAATACACTCCCAGGAAGAGGTGTATGGAAGTAAAGCAGCAGGAAGAAGGGTAAAGGAACAATTGAGTCTTTCAAAATATAAAAGAAAAGGCCAGGCAGGTGAAGCCATGCCGGTGGGGTCTTCAGGTGCATGCACACACAGGGGGTGTCTCATTTATCTCAGCGGCCCCACAGCACCCAACCTGCAAGTGCCTTATGTGAAACAGGCACTTACTAAATAAGTGTCCACTGAATGAAACTAAGAAACAGTAGTTCTCATGCTCTTATGATAAGGAAGAGCCAGCAAGGTATTTGGGGAGGGAGGCAAAGGGCTTCAGCAATATTATATGGTAAAAATGGAACCAAACCACCCCCCCAAAGGCCAACAAAAACTGTTGGAGAAACAAAAGGAGGTCTTCTAAGCCAATATTACTTCATTCCTCCTTGTGCACAGTACATAGTGTTTTAACTCTAGGTATTGTTTGTAAACTAATTGCACTAGTAACTGCAACATGTCAAAGGAAAAAGGTAGTAACTAATGCCACAAACTCCAACACTGGTATTTCCTGAATTCCCTGAAGCTCCTACTATTCTTTGCCATACCTTTTAGATACTATAAAACCTACACTGCCATTAATGTGCTTTGCATCTGATTTCTTATGGTATATTTTGGTTTTTCTAATTTTAGAAGGTATTGGAGAAAAATACCCAAATACAGAATCAAGTCAATTTCAGCTCAAGTTTGAACAGTTGTTGTACATCCTTTATAGAGAGAACAGCTATGAAAAAAGGCACTTTCCTCTCAGATTTGCAAGTGCCCAAAGCCTTAGAAGCCACACAACTCTATATTCTACCTAAGTAGTAACAGGTTTCTATGTTTGCCTGTTATTTGAATAAACCAGGAAAAAGTTCAGGGTGAGAGATTTTTCCTACTGATCTCTCAGTACTCTCTTCATATGCCCAAAAAATCTTGTGGTGGGTATCTATCCAAAATGCCTCGGCCACAAAAGGAGACATTTTCCAAAGAGTTATGAATTATTGCAACAAAGAGACAAATTAAGTCATCTTAGCAGTATTTATAAACACAAAGGGACATGTCAATTATTTGTGTTGTGGGAATTCAGCAAGAAGCTAAGTCAGGAAAGAAGTCAGAAGACTTAAGCTAAAAGAAAATAATACTCTGTCTTCTATTTCTAAGGACAGGTTTCAAATGCACATGCCCTACTAGGTGCCAATAAGGACCTAACTAATATGTGTGCAAATGCCCTAAGGTGGGAGTGCCAATGGGTGGGCTGACAGAGGTCAAGTCTAGATATTCATTTTATTACACAGAAAAATAAATACAAGATTCAAACACTGAAATTCATTTCACCTGGTAATTAAAAGGAGGGCAGAGTTTCCTAAGAAAAAAGTCACCAAGTAAAATGAAGTTGTCTAATAAAGTCATCATTCTCATATTCCTACTGAGGGAAAGAAATTCTTTTTCTCTGTGATTACGTTATTTTCCTGACTTCTTTTGATTTACAAAAAAGAAAAAAGAAAAAGGAGGGGAGCAACTTTTCATAATTTTTGATTATACAAATGCCACAAACAGCTTCTGAGGCTGAAGCTATGACAATGAACTTCCATGTCGCAAAGAGGAGGAGGAGGGAGTGGAAGGGGACAGTGCGGAGGAACACAGTGACATTGTATTACAGTAGGTATTTACGTCTGCTATCCTCATCCAAGGTAAGGTCAACAACTTCTGCAGGTGAAGCCCAGGTCTGCTGGGGAGTCACAGCAGTCCATGACTGTGTCTGCCGGCTGCTAACATACGGTGTGCCCGAGCCATGCTTCCATGAAGAAACACTCTGAATCACACCTCCTCGAGGATGGACACACCTACAATTGAGATGAAGAGAAAAAGCATGGCTAACCGTACTACTGGAAAGATAGAAGGCAATACAGCTTCACTCGTACTGATCAATACTTTTACTAAGATCTACTATGCAAGATCATGAAACCCACAACCAATATCCCTTTTATTCCCTCCCTCCATGTCTGTCCATCTGTCTGCCCACCCCCCGACCCCCCTCAGTTTAGCCTAAAAAAGCCAGGAGTTTTCTCTCATTCAAAACTCCTGAGTTGCCTGGCCAGCATGGCTCAGTGGTTGAATGTCGACCTATGAACGAGGAGGTCACAGTTTGATTCCCAGTGAGGACACATGCCCAGGTTGCAGGCTCGATCCCCAGTGGGGGGCATGCAGGAGGCAGCTGATCAATGATTCTCCCTCATCACTGATGTTTCTATCTCTCTCTCCCTCTCCCTTCTTCTCTGAAATCAATAAAAAGTATTTTTTTAAAAACAACTCCTGAGTTATGTGTAGGTCTGTTAGTGACAATGGATATATTTCTCTGAACTCATTTAAACCTTTGGATCTTCAGGACAGGGCACCATATAAATCCAGAACAAAATGAATATGCCCAAATAATCTTAGTCTGAACAAATAAAACAGTAAGAAATATAAGTGAAACTTGTTCTTAAAATAAGTTCTGTGCCATATTTAGTAATAACACCTTCAAAGACAGTAATAGTAATATCCCTTTAAGGATTAAATTTCTAAAAGTCTATAAGTACTATGTCATGCACAAAGGATCAATTTCCCTTGTTCTGAAGGTGACAACAGAAACACCTGGCTCTTTCATCAGAACTCCTTATGCTTTAGTGCAGTGTAAGTAACAAATACTCAGTTTAGATTCTCTAAAAGTAACAAGTACTCAGTTTAGATTCTCAAAAAGTGCTCCATCAGAGGAACAGAACTGCCTCTTGCTGAAGAAACTCACTAGGAGTTCACTGGGAGAAAACTGTTTCAGAAGTACTGACAAATCATTTCACATTCTGGTCAAATGATAGGACTGTAAGGTTCCAGTTTAAACCACTGAGTAAGTTTTGATTCAAATGAGAGGAAAGCAGGAAAGCTCAATTTATCATCATTATTTCAGGAGGAAATAGAACCCAATTGTTATATGCCGGGGTCCAACCCCAGCAGGTCCAGGGGTTCCCAAAGGCGTAGACGGAGTCGGCGAAGAAGGAAGGACACGGAGACAGTGTTCAGTTGATCAGCAGCCTAGCCAGGATCTCTAGCCAAGTTCTGGTCAGGATCTCCAGTGAAGTTCTGGTTAGGATCTCCAGCCAGGTTCTGTGTCCATGTTGTCTTCTAGGTTCTCCAGGTTCTCCAGCCAGGTTCTGTAGCCATGTTCCCTCGCTAGGTTCTCCAGCCAGGTTCAGTCACCAGGTTCTAGTCAGTTTCTCTTGCTAATTTCTGTAGTCAGGTTCAGTCCAGGATCTTTTGCCATGTTCTCTCCAGCGAAGTTCTTCTGTCTCTAGGTTCTGAGTAGGTTCTGTGTTCTCTCTTCTGTGTTCTAAGTTCTGTGTTCTAAGTTCTGGCTCTCTTGGTTCCGTATTCTAAGTTCTGTGTCTTGCTGTCTTATTACATCTGTATTTATACCAGTTGATTCAATCCTATCAATCTCTATTACAAAGGTTAGGGCGTTTCTTATCTCCATTCCAGGGAGTAAAGATTATGTAGCTTAAGCATGATTGTTCGTAAAGTGATTAATTACCCGCCTGGCACTAGTTAAGAGGTTTTATTCCCTCCCTAACTCCAGGGGAAAATCCCTACCTGGGGAAACAACCTTTCTCAGAGACCTTGGTTAAAACACATAGTGCCAAGAAGGTGAGCAAACATATTAAAAACAGTATGCCATATATGCCAGGTCCCTTGAAACAGCAAGCATGGACCGGCTCCCGGCAGTTATAAGCCCTAAAGAGATGCCCTATAAAGAAAAATGTGAGAGGCTCAAAATACTGTAAGGCAACTAACATAAAGCACAGATTTTCATGTATTATCACACATTCTTTTTTTCTACATTATGAAAGGCATGGGGTGAGAGCATACTCAGCTATTTTTTAATTGGTCCAATCCCAATTCTAGTGCAGATACAGGCTTTCTCACATCTGCATATGACTGGCAATAGGTATAAAACAGGACCTAGTCATATAACCAAGAAAATGCTTAGGCCTTATTTGGGGGGGGCACCTTTGTAAACAAAAACTTTTTGTTGTTGTTAACCCTCACCTGAGGATATTTTGTCCATTGACTTTTAGAGAGAGCAGAAAGGAAGGGGGGGAGAAGGGAGGAGGGACAAGTGGGAGGGAGTAATAGAGGGAGGAGGAGGAGGAGGAGGAGGAGGAGGAGGAGGGAGGGGGAGGAGGAGGAGGAGGAGGGAGGAGGAAGGAGGAGGGAGAAGAGAGGGGAAGAAGAAGGAAGAAGGAAGAAGAAAGAAGGAAGGAAGAAGGAAGAAGGAAGAAGAGGGAGAAGAAGAGAGGAAGAGAGAAAGAAGAAGAAGAAGAAGAGAAGAAGAAGAAGAAGACGAAGAAAAGAAGAAGAAGAAGAAGAAAGAAGACGAAGAAGAAGAAAGAAGAAGAAGAAGACGAAAGAAAGAAGAAGAAGAAAAAGGAAAGAAGAAGAAGACAGAGAAAGAAGAAGAAGAAAGAAGAAGAGAAGAAAGAAGAAAGAAGAAAGAAGAAAGAAGAAAGAAGAAAGAAGAAGAAGAAGAAGAAGAAGAAGAAGAAGAAGAAATCAATTGTTTGCTTCCGGCACATGCTCCAAACCAGGCGTCAAAACTGCTACCCAGGTATGTACCCTTGCCGGGGATTCAAATCTGAGACCCTTCAGTATGCGTGGGCTGACTCTCTATCCACTGAGCAACACCAGCCAGGGCATAAACAATAACTTTTGATAGAATAATTTCCTGCTCTTCATACACTAAAAAACCAATAAAGGACAGACTTCACAGTAGAAGAGAACAAAACAAACAAACAAACAAAAAACAAAAAGAACACAGAAAGGGGGCAGGCTCTGATGGTCAGCTTTTGATACAGTTAACTTATATTCTAAAAAGCAAACAAACAAAAACAGCAATGACATTAAAAATTTAATCATTCCTGCTGTCATTTATAGAGCCTGAAGGTGACCTCTTATAATACTCCTACTTATTTTTCCTAATTGAGGATGAAATGAATCCTGTGACTTTAGGAAAATACTTGTCTGACTCCCTTGATTTTTTAGGATTAATGTTAGCAATTGGGTTCTAGGAAGCAACCAGTCTAAAATGCAAAACGCTTCTCATATCTATTCTTTTGCTGAGGGATGAACAAACATTGATACCAATGACCACAGAACCAAAGACTACACAGTGCATGAGGTTAAGGGTCTGATTATCACAAAGGCTTCAGAGAATAGGTACTGAAGGAACTGTTCCAATACAGTTCCATGATAGGAAGATCTGTGCTATAAGGATTTAATTTCCTAGGGAAATTACCAATGAGGCTGGTAGAAGAAAAGAAGGAAAAGGGACCAAGAACCAAGAAAAATATTGGCATAGGGGTCATAAATTAAAACTGCTGGCAAAATGAAGTGGCACAGAACTAGAGGTGTTGGAAAAGTCTCTCACTGGCAAAGAACATCTTGTGAAAGTGGACTCTCCAACAATAAACACCTGGAAATTACAACATTTAGGTCAGGAGTTCTTCACAGCAATACAAAGCAGCCATAAAATATGCATTCAATTATTAGTTCAAAAAGCATGCTTTCTAGTCTATGACTAGAAGAAACACAGAAGTGAACATATCAAAATCGAAAGTAAAAGAGCAGGAAAGATGTTAACATGCAAGAAAAGAAAAGCAACTGGTTTTTTTTTGTTTTGTTTTGTTTTTAAAGCACATCACAACTAGAATTACTAAGTACAAAGGTCAAACAAAATGCTTCCAAATATGGAAAAATGGCACCCAAAGCAATCCAGAACCACCACAATTCCAAAGAAAACTCAAGGACCAAGTCCGTGTTTTAAAAAACCTCTCAGAAAGCCCACAACAAGGTAAAATATCGTAAGAAAAAATAAGGATGACTAAATTCAAACAAAACATCTGTGCATGCAAAGCAAATTAGAACAAAAAGATGTTGATCAAAACCTAAAACCTTTTTCCAAGCGATAACCCTGCCAGAAGCCCATCAATACTTCATAACTGCAACCCTAGACCTGTAAAAGAAATAAATTCCAGATGAGATACAGGTGGCCACAGGGCAATTCTGAAGCAACCGGGAAAGCCTCTCCCCCACCTGCTTCTCAGCTACTTAATCTCAATGTTTAAAAGCTTATCAGGCTTCTTTTCTAAAGAAACTGCTGAAATTTTTTCAGAAAGACAGAAGAGTCAGTGAGACTCCACTCAGTCTGTAACCAAAGACCAAAACAAAAGACAGCCCCAACAGGATCTTTTAACTCTACATTCCATTGTTCAGACAATATAACCACTGAGATTTCAGAATGGAATTGCCACCTCTAAGATATGACTTCCCCAGGATTCAAACCAAAGAGTCTGAATAAAGCACATCTTTATACTTCAGATCCTGTACGAAAAAGTCCTTGAAAGTAATATTATAGCATGTCATTTAAAATGTAGCTACAGTCAGAACTAAAGTAAAACAAACATTATTTATAGAATAAAATGACAATCTGGATAAAAGACCTAACAAGTTTAGAAGACGGTGTACTAGAGATCATCTGTGTGTATGTTGGAGGTGATGAGGGACTTAGAATTCACATTTCCAAGTTTTAACAGAAATATGATCATTTTAACTCCAGATAGCAATAATATTGGTAGAAAAAGAAGCAAAAATTTTCATGATGGAAGAACAGTTGAACAAAGAAGCTGAAAAGAAAGATGGCTCACTCTGCAACATTTTAGGCATAAGGAGACAGTCAAGAAGGGAGACGTGGGAGGAGTTACTAGAGAACTGGACCAAGTGATATATCTCAGCAGAATAAGAGATTAGATAAACAACAAAGGTCACTATCTACTCTTTCCTACTTCAGTAGGAACACATGAATAATAACAGTGAATTAAAATTTGAAATGTAACTCAAGAGGAAGTTGGTGAATGGATAATGTGTTCCTGGCACAAATGAAGATAATTTACTGACATCAATCTGTCAATAGGCAGAGTAAGTTTTATAGGAGGGAATCTGAAGTAAAAAAATACTGTAATATTCTAGAAAGATCCTGACATGGGGCTTAAAAGGAAAATGTCTTCTATATTATAAGGAACAATGGTAAAATGAACTAACAGCAGACACATGCTGAAGTAAAGGAATAAGTCAGGAGTTCTACTTCCTCATCTAATAGATAAGTCAGCTTGAAGGGAATAAACAGAAAAATAGGGAAAAAAAGGAAAAGTTTTAGGACAGGCAGAAAAAAGAGGAAAAATATGAGATAAAGAAAAGATTAAGAATGAAAATTCCTTCCCATGAGAATAGGGAAAATAACCATTAAAAAAGGAAAAGGAAACAGCTATGCAGGAATATTTATGGCATAAATAAAGATAGAGAATGAAATGTTAGGATAATACTAGTTCTAGTAAAAACAACTGGCCCTTTTGAGAGATGGCACTTTAAACTATGACTTAATTCTGTATTCCTAAAGTCTCAATTGTTTAACTGAAAAATGCTCTGAGTATAATCAGTTTTCATTAGAAAAAGGCACCCTAAATTTCTGTGCTATGCGTATTTTGCCCCACTCTCCACTTCTAAATTCACCTTTTATAACAGAAGAAATGCTGGTAAATGTTTTATTGCTAAAATCAGATCTAAGGGCAAGGCAATGTAGATATTGCAGAAATCAGGAAACCACAACTTAACTCTATAACATAGGAGAAAAGTTGTTTGCTATATAGAATACAGGTTTTCCAAAGTCTAAATTTTTGTCTTATATCTACATGTGTTAAATGTTCCCCAAGAATACCTCTGAGGGCTGCAACAAATTCTTATCGTAAAGCAAGAGTCAGTAAATTTTTTCTGCAAAGGGCTACATGGTAAATATCTTAGGCTTTTGAGGGCTATAAAGTATCTGCTGAAACTTCTGAACTCTGCCACTGGTTGCAAAAAAACACCCATAAATAATATGTAAATGAACAAGCATGGCTCTGTCCCAATAAAACTTAATTCATGAATACATTTTATTTGAATTTCATAGAATTTTCACATCTCACAAAACATTCTTCTTTTGATTTCTCCCCCAACCATTTAGAAATATAAAAACCATTCTTAGCTCAAGGTCCGTACAAAAACAGGCAGCAGGCCAGATTTGGCCAAAAATGCCAAACTTCATAAATATTTTCACAATTGACTGCCTTGTAGCTTTTTTTACAGAGGGGAAGGGAGAGGGATAGAGAGTTAGAAACATCGATGAGAGAAAAATATCGATCGGCTGCCTGCTGCACACTCCCTACTGGGGATGTGCCTGCAACCAAGGTACATGCCCTTGACCGGAATCGAACCTGGGACCCTTGAGTCTGCAGGCTAACGCTCTATTCACTGAGCCAAACCGGTTAGGGCTGTAGCTTTTTTTTTTACCCTAAGAAAGAGAACTCTCTGAGTCACATAACACTAGAAATATCCTCTATTAGGTACAGACCAAAGTAACTTGCAAGTTTTAATGAAAGATAAGAAGTACTCTAAGAAATAAGCAAAAGAGATACGTCACCAGGTGCATATTTCCCAATTGTTTGCTCCAACATATTTCAAGATAAAGTGAAAGGCAAGAAAATATGAATAAGAGGGGGGGAAAGTATGTCCTAAGAGAAAAATCTGTCGTGTACTCTAATCAAGAAAAGCATCAGTTCTAGTTCACATACACATATGGTCACGCTGTTCTCGATATGAGACAATATGCAAAACTCTAAAGATCATATCATGTCTAATCAAAAAGTGTTTCTTAAGCCAAAGGAAGCTAAGGTAGCTCCCACCATTCATGCCAGCCATACTGTGACGCCTACCATTTTCTTCTCCCTTGATTTCTAGTTAAAATTCACAATGTAAAGTATCATAATACTCCAAAAAATATCCTACCTTGCATGTTCCTGAACTCCCACAATCTCCACTTCACTATCTGAAGAGGCAATATTAATTTCTTCATTGAGTGGTGCACTGCCAGCAGATGTCTTGTCACTTGCTAGGAACCCTGGATCCAAATGACCTGAGAGAAGGGTGGGGAGGGAGATAAGCACTACATTTTGATTTCTTACAACAGCAGAAAGAACTCATTGACAGACTTCTCATCCAGGTTCAATCACAGAAAGAGAATGGTCTTATGAGATCTTGTCACAACAAAACGGTTACCCATGTCAAATAAACAGGAGCAGTGTTCTAGTTAAAAAAACACACAAAAAAACACACAAAAAATTAAACAGACCACACCACACCTCATAGTTATAAGAGTGTTCAAACAACATGGAAGTACATAAAAGTAAGAATTCCAAGTCTCACCCTCTACTTATATTCCTTAGGAGGAAAAACTTAGAGTATTTTGGTAAGTATGTATAGTATATCTAAATATAGGTAAATATAAATTATAATAATACTCTATGTTTAGTTCCATAATGCTTTTTGCATTTAACTAGTCTGTCTTTAAATAACTCACACAAGAATTCTGCCACTACCTAGAGGGCAATGGAGCTCTCTGCTACTTATCATTTCAATAGAACAAAATTCTACCAGAAAAGTTCAAAGGCATAAATGGAATAAATACTCTTCACTAAATTTTAAACAAATTTAACAATTTTCTCTAAAGAAATGCAGATTTAAAAAAATCTAATCCCAAACCACATATAAAAGTGAAGATTGTAATTTTTGCTTTGAGCAACTAAAACATAACCTGTATGGTGTTGACAGTTCTCATTAGACAGACACAAACCACACAACTCTGGGAAAAACAACTGTTTGTGGCACTGGAGCACATGAGGATTATTTCACAAGGGTCTTAATAAAGCTTCTATTACATAGTGCAATAAAAAACATTCTCCAAAAAAACAAAACAAACAAAAAAACACACATTCTCCAACATCACAGAAAGCATGAGCTTCCACAGAATTCTCTCTTAAGAAAAGCTAATGACATAGCATCAAAGTACATAGCTCTATAAACAATTCTAGCAAGAGTTAAAATTCAGCTTATTTCTCATGTCTTGAATGTTCTGACATAAAAGGATGAATTTTAGAAAATCTAGGAGTTAGTATGAATAAGCAGTTATAATAGGTATAAATTTGCATTTATTCTTTAAAGGGATTTTTATTTAAATACCAGAGGTCCAGTGCACGGATTCGTGCACAAGTGGGGTCCCTCGGCCTGGCCTGCAGGGATAGGGCCAAAACTGGCTCTCCGACATCCCCCAAAGGGTCCCAGATTGCGAGAGGGCACAGGCCAGGTGCAGGATTGGGACCAGGGAGAGACCACAGGAGGACTCCAGGGTGTTTCTGGCCCATCTTACCCAGTCCCGATGAGCCAGACCCCAGCAGCAAGCTAACCTACTGGTTGGAGGGTCTGCCCCTTAGTGGTCAGTGTGCGTCACAGCAAGTGGTTGAACGGTCTAACGGTCATACACTTACATATTAGGCTTTTATTATATAGGATATTGTCATCTAATACCAAATAATTTCTCCATATTTAAAAAAAAATCCTTTGTGACACCTTATATAAACTAAACCGGTAAGGTTTACATAAATACAATTCTCCTTTCCCCTAATCACACTCATTTCAATTTTTCAAGGTCATTGAGAAATCTTATACTTTCATACTCCTGCAAACGATTTTTTCTTTTTAAAATTATAGGTGGTCCCAAAACAAAAACTTTACCATTTTTATACCCTTTGATCCTGTAATCCCACCCATGACAATTCAGTCTAATGAAGAAAAAAAAACTTTAAACAAAATGTTATGATGTCCAAAGATAAACACTACAGTGCTATGTAAAAACCTGGGGAAATGTATGAACATGTAAGTATCTCACATAACACTATAAAGATATGTAGGTGCTGGGTAAAAGCTGTGAAAAGTAATCAAGTTTGAATATAATTGTGGGTCTTTTTTACAATTCTTATAACAGTATTTTTTCTATGAAAATAATGCATAAATGAGAAAAGAGAAGACTAAAAAGCTTAAACTGGCTTCTAGATACAACTGGTGATTGAGATATTACAGTGTAGATAGGATTCTATCAGTGGCAGTGAGCACTCACCTTTGAACCTTACACACATACAAGAGATGGCATCCATCAGACAAAACCTAGTTTTGTTAAAGTTAGGGTAGCTGCTTAAATGGAGTTTTTTGTTAAGTCTAGGTTTGGTAAACCTAGATTCTTGTTCTGACTTTGCCTGTGGCCAAGTCTTTTATCCAATTTCTACTTCAGTGTTATAGTTATCACTATTGTCAAGTATACTATTTCTACTGCAATTCTAGAAATAATACAAATTGACAAGTCTCTCTTTTTTCAATTATTTTGAGCAGCTTTGCTTTTGTGCAACTATAACAGTTTACTTCATCGATTTGTTCTTCAATAAATACTTGTTTATAATATGCTATGCACTGTGTTAAGTGCTAAGAATACTATGGGGAACAAGACAGGTGTACTCTCTACCCTCAACAAGCTTACAATATATCTGGGGATAATAAAAAGTAGTGCATTGCAAGGTGGCTTGAAAACTGCTCTGAAAAGGAGGTAGAGAGTCCCTGGAAACACAAAGAAAAGGAACATTTCCCAGACTAGAGGATAATCAAGGAAACTGAACTCTCAGGAAGGAGTAAGCACAAGTAAGAAGCAACATAAGAAACACTATATTACCCTTTAGGTTAGGGTATAAAAGTTTGCTGGGATCAGCCAGTTTGGCACAGTGGTTGAGCACTGACCTAAGAACCAGGAGGTCATGATTCGATTCCTGGTCAGGACGTATGCCTGGGTTGCGGGCTCGATCCCCAGTAGGGGGCATACAGGAGGCAGCCAATCAATGATTCTCTCTCATTGATGTCTCTCTCTCTCTCTCCCTCTCTCTCTCTCTCTCTCTCTCTCTCTCTCTCCCCCCCCCTCTCTCTCTCCCCCTTCTCTCTGAAATAAATTTTAAAAATGAAATAAAAATCAGTGCAAGACAAAATATGGCACATGAGGTTAAATTAGAGTGGGCTAAATACAAATTTCCTGGTGAATGGTGTGAGAGTTTTGCCACATTTCCTGTCAGAGCCATTAGATAAAGTATGCTATTCAAATAACAAGTCAGCTGGGATCCACATCAAGTCTGTGGAATGCCATGCTCTTCAAGAGACACCAAGGCATTCTCCAATAGCCAAGAATGAATCCCCCATTCTGTCTATTTCAGACCCAGGGCAATTAGTCCTTTTCTCTCAATGTAACCCTCTTTAGCATGTCACATTCCTTGAGAGCTCCTGTGCAGAGCCTGACATTCTCTGGCCTTTGGTTCATTCCCCACCGCCTCCCCACCCCATGCCCTCACAGGAATCCAATGGCAGAACACTGCCTAAAGAATACACAAAAGTGAGCAAAGATGATATGAGGTTCTTCAAATACTGTCAGTGGTTGTAATCTAATCCCATTCTAGGACAAGAGTAAGCCCTGTAGAAAAAGTGTCAATACCACAATTACCATATATTAAACTGAAAATGGTTTGTCCTCCCACTACAGACCTTTTCAACACATAAGTCAGAAAGAAGCAACAGAAAAAGTAGTAACTAAATTATCATGGGAAATATTTCTTTTGCCTTCAAAAGAAATAATGTAGCTCTTTTATTTTTTAATTGATGCCAGAGAGAGGAAGGGAAAAGGAGAAACACATCCATGTGAGAGAGAAACATTGATCGGTTATCTCTGGCATGCACCTTGACCAGGGATTGAACTTACAACCTGGGTATATGCCCTGACCAGGAATGGAACCCACCACCTATTGGTGTACGGGATGATGCTGCAATCAACTGAGTCACCCGGGCCGGGGCTGTAGCTACTTTTTAAATCACTAGTTTTAAGAACTAGTCCTGGACCTCTTGGTAGCACTTAAAGAAAATTATTACATACTGGATGGCAGCAGCATGTTAGCTATAAAATAGGTTAATATCTTAAGGTGCTACTCATTTAGCTTTAAAACAAACAAATTATTAGCTTGTGTTTAGTTTGCTCAAGAATGTTAAAAGCAACTTTAAAAAGGGAAAGGAGGTTAGAAACTAAAATCTTAAGAGTCCATATGAAACTTGTAAACATGAGGAACCTGACCAAACTTGACCTCCTTCACAAGACTGATATATTGACTTTAAAGTGCTAATAATAGAAACATGGCCGTTCTGGTCTGATTATAAAAAGCCCTACACTAAGGACAGGAAACCCAAGATTTGTTTCTCTGCACTACAACAAAGCTTGCATAATGGACAAATCAAGATTACTATCCCTATTTTAAGAATGAGAAAATGCTCAATGCTTACCTTCTTAACAAGAAGGCTGGGAATGGGGGCTAGGGGAGGGGATAGGATCATTTGTTTAGAATTTTTAATTTCCCAGGGGGAAAAACTCTAAATAAATTCAGTTTACCATAATTATAAGTCTTCCACACCAAAAGAACTTCAGACTTATGCTTCTCTTAGCCTCATCTACACATGTTTACAGTGAGCTATTACTAGCAATAAACAAAAATATCAGATATGTTGGTACTGTTTCCTAAACATATCCAATGCAAGAGTTAACTGGGGGTGATTATTAAAAACAGATTCACAGCCCTGGCCGGTTTGGCTCAGTGGATAGAGCGTTGGCCTGCGGACTCAAGGGTCCCAGGTTTGATTCCGGTCAAGGGCATGTACCTTGGTTGCGGGCACATCCCCAGTGGGGAGTGTGCAGGAGGCAGCTAATCTGATGGATGTTTCTCTCTCATCGATGTTTCTAACTCTCTATCCCTCTCCCTTCCTCTCTGTAAAAAATCAATAAAATATATTTTTTTAAAAACACAGATTCACAGACTACATTTCAGATCTACTTTACAAAACCTTTGGGGAGAAACCCTAGGAGTCTGAACTTTTATAAGCACCCCAGGTAATATCTATACTCAGACAAAGTTTAGGAAATACTGTAACAAGAGCAACTTTATGCCAGGGCAGGGTATAAATTAGCAATCCATTAATTGGGCCCATTAATCACCTCCTTATTCGGTGTATTTCAGCATAAATACATTAACATCATGCTAGTTAGCACTCCTGCGGGCCTACTGTGTGCTGCATCCTGTTCTAAGTACATTATATATGTTACTTCACATTAATGGTACTAACCTTTAGGGATGGATACTAGTTTATAAATTGGGAAACTGAAGTTTTACATAAGTTACCTGAGGTCCCACAGTGTTTAAGTGGCTGCTGGTTCAAAACCAGGATGTTTTGTTGCCACCTCCTATACTGTTTAATTCTAGCATCAAGTAAGAAAAAGTAAACACATGGCAACAGTTGAAATGAAAAGTTTAAGTCTTTTATTGACCGGGGGCCTTCGTAATTTCAACTCTTTTGCCTTGGTTAAAGTTAAAAATAAATAGTATAACTATTTTGCATACAAGGACATGACCTAAATGCTTGGAAAAAGAGAAAAACTACTCTATCTCCAATGATTACTCATGTGATCCTAATGGAGTCGGGCTGCTGACCTGGTCTGAGATGCTGCTATTAATTAACCCCTGACTAGTCTGTTCAGTGACTGGGTTTTTATTTTGTTGGGAGAGAAAATTAACCTTTAGAACATTTATCTTAAATTCAAACCAGAAGAATGACCATTCAATTGATAATAGCTCAAGTCTCTAAACTATAAACTGGCCATTGAGGATAAATTCTTTTAACATTTACACATTTTAAGTACATTCAAATTCACAAAATGAGTTTCTTCAATAACAATTACATTAAACCTCGAGTGTGTTAAGTTTTATTTATTACTCACATACCTGCATTGCTATATTTAGAAGGGGGGGATGACTCACTTTGAATGAGTCAATAAATGGCTTCACAAGAAAATGTCATGAGGATCTGTTGAACAGTGATGACCATGTCCTATGATGTACAAAAATCTACCCATAATTTATGGCCTGATATAAGCATATGTTTTTATCCTAGAGAAATCATCACACAGATGTACCAAGAGACACACACAAGAAATGTTAGTGGCAGTATCATTTGGAATAGCACCTTAAATGTCCAGTAAAAAAATGGGTACGTCAATTGTGATATAATCATAGAGTGGAATACTAAGTAACAGTAAAAATGAATTAACTAGAACCATATTTATTACCAAAAACAAAGCTCACAAAATGTTCAACTAAAAAAGCAAGTTGCAAGTGACTATCTTCAATATAATATCAATTAGTATTAAAACATGCTTGTTTACAGATATGTAACAAATGCAATAAAAACATAAAATAATACAGAGTAATAGCAAACACCAAATACCAAAGCATGACAGTTTTGGAGTAAGAAGGGGAAAAATAAGGTGAATAAAGTTGAAGCCATGGGTATTTCCCTCCTCACATATTTTTGCCATGTTTTATTTCTTAAGACCAGTGGTAGGTACCTGAATGGTACTGTCTTTCTAACTTTGAGTGACTGAAATTCAAAAAGATAATCAAATATAGAATTAAGTACACAAAGGCTAATGATGTTTTGAATAGTCAAGCTAACAATTACTTGAATCTGAAAATGTGATGCTATCTATCCCCAAAGCTGGTAACTCTAATGATACAAGACCCCAAACCTTGTACTATTAGGCTGAAGCATATGAAACTGCTGGGTTTGTTGTAGGTCAAAAGTCAAATATTAACAATTTAGGTCAAACTAATATTAAAATTCTCTAAATGAAAAGCAAAAAAAAAAAAAAGAGGTAATTGTTCATGTTTTTCTCAAGCATTTACAATAAAGTGGTCTACTTAATGGCAAACTAAGAAAACAAAGAAATACTAATAAAACTGAAGTAGAATGAACCATTTAATTGTCAATGGATGAAAAATGAAGATAAACTACCCAGTACACAGAAAAAAATTATAAAACTTAGAAACACATATTGCAGAAAATGTCAAACTACTCTCCTTTGATACAAAGTATTACTACTTAATTCTTTTTAAAGTACTTAGACATATTAATAAATCCTTAAAAGACCCTTTTTATGCAAAGCAAGTATTTGACATCCAGAAAAGAACAGCTTGTCTAAGGTCAAATAGGCAGTTAGCAGTCAAAACATAGTTAAAATTAAGTCCAGGTCCTGCTCTGTTCCAAAATTAGTCAAAATAAATTAATTAGAAGCTCAACAACAAGCGATTTTTATTTGCTTCCATCAAAAAGTATGAAAGGAAGAATTAAGGACAATGATCTGTGGAGTTCTGTCTTTATTTCCTGACAATTTAAATATAAAAAGTTCTAAACTAAAACCCATTATTTGTGTAATACAAAACTCATTTCCCATAAACATTTTAGGTAGTGATTAAGTTACTAGATTCGCTCATAAAAGCCAAAGCAATTCATAGTTTAAATAGAAAATTATAATCTTTCTATAACATGAAAGAAAATACACTACATAAAGTCTGTCAACAGCTTCCCCCTCCTTTCTTAAATTTAAGTGCTAGTACTTTTAGAGGGGAAAAAAAAAAGGCTTACATGAGAATACTTAAAGAGTTTTGAGAACCATATTGAAGGAAACTTGGAGGCATCTGTGCAAGGTTTCAAAGGTAATAGCAATGGGTTTTTTAGCAAATAAATATCACTCTTAAGAATCATCACAGAACCAAGATGAATAATGCAAGACAAGGAAAGAAATTTTTCTGAGATAATAGAGGCAGAAACTGTAAGAAAAGGATTAGAAAAGACAAATATGAAAACTACAGTAGAGGAAATAACAGGGGCACTTCACACCAAGAGGTGGAAGAACAGTGCAGCACTATATAGGAACAGCCCCTCAGGGCAAGTATGAACAAGCTGCAAGGCTGCTGCGCAGCTAAGTGAGGAAAACCATTGAGAAGTGGGGATGAGATGGGAAAGTATTAGGTTATCTGGGTGGTTTTTACATGTCAGGCATTTTTAACTCAAGAAATATGCATACTAAAATCTGTTTATGCCTACAATTAATGTCTTATATATTGTCATTTTTGCTTCCTCCTGATTAAGAAAGATGAATGACATGTTACCCCAAACTCCTTTACAGTCAGTTATAAATGACACCTGGATGCCTCTGGTTAGCCTGCGCACCTCAGCAGGGCCCACTATGAGAAACAGCTGCCAGGACACATGCACATTACATTAGAGAAGGGGAAGGGGAGGGAGACCAACCTGCCTCCGCATCCAGCTCCTCTAGAAGCCCGCTGGTCCTCCAGGTAGCTCCTGTGTCCTGGCCTCCTACAGAATTACTGTGCTCTTGAACTACTGCAGCCGCCAATAAAGTGTCCACATTTACCACTTCTGGGTCAGAGCTGGTGTCAGACATATCATAATAAGCTATAACTGGAGGTCCATCTAGGGAGGAAAGAAAATGTATACTTGTATCTAACTTGTGGGGTGAAAATACTTCTGAAACTAAGAGCCCTCTAAATGCCAGTTGCCTTTATCTTATTACTCTAGCTAATCAGAAAAGCTAATATTTACATCTAATATTTTGTACATGATGTGAAAGTGAAAAAGATAACCCAAGCTTACAAAGATAAGGGACACATTAGGGAAGGAGGGAAAGGTGAGTTATGAAGAACAGAAGACAAGACTATACTGAACAATGTTACACTGAACTGACATCATACTCTTAAAGAGCAAAAGATTAAGAAAAAAGGGAAGACTCCACAGAGAAAGTGAAACTGATTTTTAAAGGAAAAAAACAGATGTAAACTATTAAAACTCAACTTATACTTTTAAGAGAATGAATCTAGTTCTCTTAGTAGCTAATACTAAAACTCCCCAGTAGAGTCAAAGAAAATCAAATATGTATTTTTCTACTCTCTAAAGAAATAAGATTAACACTAAGAGCTCTACCTGACTGACGTATTTCCAGGGAAGCCCTTTAAAATATCAGGGATGTTATACATTTTACAACATTCTACAAAAAGACAACACAAAATCCATCTTCAGGATTTTGCTTTGGATGTCTTGTGAGGGATATTTATATTTTCTTTTCCCTGAGAAAGACAAGCAACTCACACCCCAAGGAAATGATATACAATCTCACGGGTCATTTTAGAGGAAGATAAAGTTCTTACCGGAAAAATAAGAGATCCCTCCTACCTCCAAATCACCCTAACTAGCTATAAAAAAAAAAAAGCAGCTCAGTTACAAAGTAATTACACTGCAGCAATTCATGCTAAAATAACTCAATATTCATGCTTGTATAATAGATGCATGCTTTAAAATGCTAAAGGTACCCTTTTTCTAATACAACAGCAAAAAGTTTTCAATCAAGTATGAAACACATCCCTTACTACTACCTCCAATTTAGAAGAAAGCAGAAATAACAGGATGCTCTTTCTCCCAACAACTATCTATGAAGTGCAGGCAAATAATTTATTTCCATAAAGATTTTTTAATATCATCCAACAAATTAATATTAAATACACCTATTTTATGAGACTATCATAAGAAATACATATGCTAATGAATCATTTAACTAAAACACAATGAAAGACTACTGTTTTAATACAAAAATACATTGTGTAAATTGTCACTGAACAAAACATAGAACACACTTCGGATATTCATCCCTTAAAACTAAGTTCCTAAACCTGGTTTACATAGCAACATTAAAAAACAACACATGACCAAACATAAATGCAAATGAGTTAAGTGTCACTGTAAAAGGAACAGACATGTCACAATATGAAATTCTGACGACCGTAACAGTTTGTTCACTACTTAAAAATAATTTCTAATTCTCCCAAAAGGGTAAATCGAGTTCATAAAATTCAAGTGTGGCCTCAGTATCAATTGGCAATGGATTTTAGTTCAAATAGCAAAAAAGTTGGCTCATGTTTGAGGTTTTTCTTTTCTAATAAATAAAATGGTATAACTTATGGAGTTCTCATCAGAGTTCAAAATGATTATGGAATAAAGATACTATGTAATGTCCAATTTCTTGAGTGCAGAAGATATGAAGGTCAAGTACAATAATGACTATTTGACCAAATGTTCTATTTTTAAAAGGGCTTTAAGTGTTTTGTGTTGACAAAAAAAATAGTTATTTATGTTAAAATTTATATCACTAATACCAATCAGAGCCACTTGCCCCACATACCCCACCACAATCACCAAATTGAGGCAACAGGTCAACAGTCAAGTCAAAATTGTACCACTCCTACATGTATAATCATGCAAAAAAAGTATTAAGTATATATGTACATGCAGTGTGATATCACCTACCCAAGGAAATAACTTCTCTGAAAGTCTTCATCAGTAGGAAATACAAGCATAAACTTGTTATCTGGCTTCATTCTTGCATCTTCCATATTTCCAAACAGCACACCTTATAGCTTAGCTTAAATTTAGTTTTCATCACAAACAAAGACAGTAATATTTTCATATTTTAATTGCACTTAACAGTTAAAACAAATGATCATCACTGTCATTTTTCTCTTTTCTAGGATATTCAAATGATGACAAGTCAATACTACACCAACTTTAATAAAGTAAAGGAATAGTTGCCTTTGTGACTTTGTCTTTCAACAGAAAACCACAATTAAGAATCTTGTGTTCCAAGGTCATCTTACACTTATCAATAGCAAATCAAAATTAACTAAGAGTTGTTTGAAGCACTTAGCAGCAGGGTTTGGACTTTAAAGCACTAAATGAATATCAGTTCATTAATGGTGACAATTTGTAACATTCTTTTAAAAAAATGACTCTTGCTACACAGAATTAAGAAACAGGTTAGGTCCTATAAGGAAATCATTTGCCTTTTAAAAGAAGTAACTCTTAAAGAAACAAATTAAAGCACTGAGAAGCTAGGAAAACTCAGCCACTAATATCAGAAGCAGTGATCTATACTTTCAATATGATGCTTGCCAATTCATTACAGGATGGAATAAACATGGAGATACTGTCCTTCCTCTCACTCGATTATTGCTCTATGCTATTAAAACAACAGAACTGCTACCAAGATTTTAACTTTCAGAAACATCTAGTCACTTCAACATGGAAACGTTTCCAATTTAAAGTTATCATTAATGTTAAGCACATTCCATGTTATTCAGACTCCACATTCTCCTATCTGCTCTGTCACAATCTGAAAACAAAAATTTACAATAATGAACTCACTAGTTTTTCTACAACCATTAAAATCATCTCTCTATAAGAGTAAATTTAACACAGTCAGTTAAGAATTATTTGGTCTGTGCTTAATCCAAGTCCCATTTTCCTTACTGATAGTCTGAAATTCCGCTGCTCATTAACAATTACAAGGCAAGAAAGATTAAAGGCTGAACAACCCACTGGCTACTTGTTTTATTTAAGAACATCAACTCATCTACTTTATGCTAGAAATAGGTTTGCACCCTCTTGATGACCTCCTAGCCTATAAATAGGTTCTAACTTTTCAAATACCAAAATGCAGATGTATCTGTGTCATCACATTCCTAACAGTGAGATTTACCCTTTTATGACCTTAAACCTCCTGTATTATTATCATCAAATATTTAATTTTATGAGTTAGTTTTCTTTCAAATATGTTCTCTTCTTAATGTCATGGAAATAATTTTAATCACAAAAACAAAGCAAAATAAAACCTAATATCCTTTATTACATTTATCCCTGACAAACCCATTTTCAAATTTAACAATCAAAAGCACAAATTTAAAACTATACAAGGTAATTACATAATTACCACTCATTTTACAGATAAGAAATGTGAATCCTAGTGAGGTGGAATCAGAAGAGATTACAGTTCTCCTTGTCAAGGGAACAAGGAATATACAAGATGAGAATGGGAGCAGCATAGAAGTACACCCAGATTTTTGGCAGCAAACACACAGGTTGAAGTCCTGCCTACTAACTGTATGACTCAGTTTCTTCAAGGCTTATGGTTGAGGGTTAAAAGAAGATATAACACAGAATAAGAATATCATAGGAGTTCAAATATTGGTCTGTTGCCCCACCTTTCCATTATAATTAGCACTTGCTCTATTCCATTATCTATTTGCTTATCTTTGCGTGTAAACTCTGCTATCCAAGGCACTCATGCAAGAAAGCTTTGAGAAAAACATCACTGCATGGGCTGGTGCCTTATAGATTAACCCAACTTGTTAAGAAAATGCTTTGCTGGAATTAATGAGATTATCACAAATGTGACTTTCCTATTTTTATTTGTTTCAAGTGAAATGTCAGCTTGGATGTATTCATATAAAAGTGTTTCAAAGCCAAATACAACTTATTTTGGATTATTTCATATTTAGCATCATCCTTGCCTACACAGCCCTTGCACTAACACGAGTGTTGTCAGTATTCCAGTATGAAGTCTAATTAGTTCTAGTATCCAGGAATTGCTCTAGTATCCCTGAGGTACTTGAAAATGTCACTCTTCCTCCTCTCTTGATTGCAAGTCTTAGGCCCAAGGAAAGGTGGGCTAATGAACCAATACATGGCTTCCCTCTTCAACTCCCATTTCCATGGCTACAGTAACACACAATAAAGCCCAGAGAAAATTCTTTCTCTCCTCCCAACTACAGCCAACCTCCCAAAACCCCTCACTGGGAGAGGAAAAATCTATTTTGTTGCTGCTAAAGGACCCCATATAGGCTCTACACCCAGTCACTAAAGGGCCTGGGCCCAGTACCATTCTCTACATCAAGAGAAGGGGAAAGGGGTAGAAATCACACTCAGACTCAATCCAGATATTGAGATTTTAAAAAGTTACACCTGGCCCTAGCTGGTTTTGCTCAGTGGATAGACCGTAAGCCTATAGACTCAAGGGTCTGGGGTTCGATTCTGGTCAAGGGCACATGCCTGAGTTTCGGGCTCAGTCCCCAGTATGGGGCGGGGCATGCAGGAGGCAGCTGATCAATGATTCTCTCTCATCATTGATGTTTCTATCTCTTTCTCCTTCTCCCTTCCTCTCTGAAATAAATAAAAATATATATTTTGTTTAAATGCACTTAAAAAAAAAAAAGGTTATATCTAAAAGAGGAGTTCTCAGCAGAACCTCAAGAGCTGCTGAAGGGAATTTGCATTTTAAGAAAACTTACCCAAGAAAAAACAGCTTTTTCATTACACACCAAAATATTCACCAAGATGGAAATTTGTATTTGCAGATGAGGAAAAATATGAGAATATTTATGCTGTATTTTCACTATCAATCAAAAAATAAAATATAAACAGAATCTGAAACAATAGAAAGCTATTATTTTTAGAGTATCTCTTAGAAAAGATGAATAATTTATCAACCACAAGAGACAAAAATCTGTATAGAAAAGCACCTCTCTAGAAAATATAGCTTTAAATACAAAAAAATTGCACTGTATATATTTTCTTCAGAGTAGCATCATAAAGTGATTTTAGTAAAAAGAAAACTGTCAAGAACACAGGGCTAAATGGAAATGAAATACAGCAATGTGTACTGAAATTTTGTTTGGGAATGAAGTCATTTTTTTCAAATAAAACAATCAATGTCTGTTTTGTGCATTTCCCATTATACTCATCTCAATTACTAAAAATTTAGATATAAAATTCCCAAGGCAGAATATAAAATTTTAAGGATTATGTCTGTCCTTATATCATCCTGGTAAATGACAGGTCATTCTGTCCACTCAAGAAAAGTTATCTATGATACTGATGAAGAGTTAATTTTGGAAGAATCAAAGAAAAGGTAAAAGCAAATATTTCAGATAATCATGGTAGTTAAAAAGTTAATCAGGCTGCTGGTTTGGCTCAGTGGATGGAGCATCATCAGCCTGCGGACTAAAGGGTCTTGGGTTCGATTCTGGTCAAGGGCATATGCCTAGGTTTCGGGCTTGATCCCCAGTGGGGGACGTGCAGGAGGCAGCCAATCAACGGTTCTCTTTCATCATTGATGTTACTATCTCTCTTTCCCTCTCCTTTCCTCTCTGAAATCAATAAAGATATATTTGGGGGGGGGGGGAGATAATCAAAAGAAAGAAAAACAATTTAAATTTAACCCTTCACCACTAACAACATACGTGGGAAAACCAAATCAAGAGGTTATTCAAAAGATAGCTCAGGCTCTAGCCGGTTTGGCTTAGTGAATAGAGCATCAGCCTGTGGACTGAAGGGTCCCGGGTTCAATTCTGGTCAAGGGCACATGCCCAGGTTGCAAGCTCAATCCCCAGTAGGGGGTGTGAAGGAGGCAGCCGATTAATGACTCTCTCTTATCATTTATGTTTTCCTCTCTCTGCCTGTCCCTTCCTCTTTGAAATCAATAAAATATATATATATATATGATATGAAATAAAATGGCATTCTTAAAAAAAACACACACACAAGAAAACGGCACTGGAAGCGGTCACCATCTTTCAATATCTTTCTATTTCAGGAACAGATCCATGACCTGCTGTTTTGAGGATTCAGATTTATAGAGAACAAAACTAAAATACATGAAAGAAAAACATAAAAATTAAGCATGATTTTAACTACATCCAAATGCCTGATGCATCCTATAAAGATTCATCCATTCAGCTTTTTAACAATTACACAAAGTAGTCTAAATTTTATTTTCCAAATATTCTTCAATTTTTAATTGCATAACCTATAGGGCATTAAAGGTAAAGATTCTTTTCCTGCCGTGGCCGGTTTGGCTCAGTGGATAGAGCGTCGGCCTGTGGACTGAAGGGGCCCAGGTTCGGTTCCGGTCAAGGGTATGTGCCTTGGTTGTGGACACATCCCCAGTGGGAGGTGTGTAGGAGGCAGCTGATCGATGTTTCTCTCTCATCGATGTTTCTGGCTCTCTATCCCCCTCCCTTCCTCTCTGTAAAAAATCAATAAAATATATTAAAATATATATATATTCTTTTCCTTTCTATGTTAACAATGGTATTGTTATTTCCTTTATCAATATACCAGTTACAAAAAAACTGAAAATTATCCCCAAAACATATAAAATCTATTATTATACTAAACTACAAACTAATAGCATTCATTTCATTATGGAAAAAAGCAGGTCTCTTGATTCAGGAACACCTAATCTGAATTAACTCATAGGGAATTACTAAAATAACAACACTGCTCTCAATAGAGTAACAAGGAATGTTTCCTTTTTAAAATTTTTATTTATCTAGGTTAGCTGATACACTTCGGATACACAGTTAAATAAAAGCTATAAAGGAAATGCAGTAAAATAAAAATCACAGTAATTTGATAACATTCTTCCCAAATTTTAAGATTATATTAATAAGACTTTGTTGCCAAAGAATATACTTTCTCCTAGATTATTATTCCTTCATTCTTTAGGATGTATTCTGTGCTGTGGTAATTTAATATAATATGAAAAGATAAACTCAAACTTGGCCACTGTGCTCAGTGGTTGGGCACCAACCCATGAACCAAGAGGTCACTGGTTCGATTCCTGGTCAGGGCACATGCTCGGGTTGCAGGCTCAATCCCCTGTGGGAAAATGCAGGAGGCAGCTGAATGATGTTTCTCTCTCATCAATGTTTCTATCTCTCTATCCCTCTCTCTCACTAAAAAAAAAAAAAAAAGACTAACTCAATACTAAACTAAAATTTGGTTTCAATTCCCACTAACTTTCCTAAACTTCAGAGGAATTAAAAACAAAAAAATTTTAAAGTACACATAGAAACTTGAAAGTTACTCATGCTGTTTAAAATTCATATACCCATGTAACTTTTCTAGACATTTAAAACCTAAATTTCTTATCTATACAACGACTGAGGACATATGTGCCATTTTTGGAAAGAATTTTACGAAGAATATTTTTTTTAAGAAGAATACTTATTTGAGAAAAATTTTTATGTAACGAATTTAACAATAAATTAACTTTAATAAGTTTGCTGAAATTTTTTTGATACTGTTTTCTGCCATATGGCATTCCACAAAATATTTTTCATTATGCCCTCACTGTACCATTTAAATAATACAGAGAGAAGGAAATCAATATAAGCTCAACAACTGTAACAGGTACAATCACTTAAAAGGTCTGTAAGATAACTTGCCTATAATTTGTTATTCTAAACAAATAAGCATAGCATAAAGCCTGCACACCATGTTTCCTATACCAATTTTCATGTAACTGTATCATTAGGCAAATTCAGTTAATATTAAAAATGAAAATTATCAGTAATATCAATTTTTGATGCTTTGTTTACTCAATAGAAGGATTCCTATAGCATTTCTTTCATTAACAGTTTCAAATGATTTCGTTTCTAATATTCTGGCTTGCATACAAATTTATATAATAAATCTTATGTAAATTGAGATACACCTATATTCAGAGTTCCTTGCTGTTAAATCTATATACCAGTAGGAAATGACAAAAGCGATGAAGCAAAATAAATTCTTCTATATTCGCCCTAACCGGTTTGGCTCAGTGGATAGCATCGGCCTGCAGACTGAAGGGTCCCAGGTTCGATTCTGGTCAGGGCATGTACCTTGGCTGCGCGCACATCCCCAGTATGCAGGAGGCAGCTAATCGATGTTTCTCTCTCATCGATGTTTCTAACTCTCTATCCCTCTCCCTTCCTCTCTGTAAAAAATCAATAAAAATATATTAAAATAAATAAATAAATAAATTCTTCTATATTCTTTTACTCAGTCTGCTAGTGAAACAAGAGGTCCAAAACCCTTCATTGACAATTTTAAAAGAAAAAGATAAAATGGCGTCCCCCCCCCCCCCGCCATCAATTTAGTCATCCTAATTATGTTTATATGTGGGCAACACTTTTTTTTTTTACAAACATTTAGGAAGCTATGAATGGATATTATATTAATGACCTGAATCTATTAAAACCCATGTAGATTATTGCATAGTTATCTGTCTCTAGCAGCTTGTCAACTATAATGTTAACAAAAACACAAAATTAATTATTACAGAATTCTGAAGGAGATCCACACACACCCTTGAGACTAGTCTCATACCTCTGAATTAAGAACAAAAAACCAGGCTATTCTCTTGGAGCCCCAAAATGACACTATCCTTTATTCTACTTCAAAGTGGAAAAGTAGCAAAAAACCCACTTCATGCAAAATATTAAATCTTAAGATTTTAGTCTCCCTGTTGTATTCCAAATTAAAATTTTATTTGGGTTTTTATTACACTCAATTGTAATAATACACACATATATACATCAATATAATTAAGAGTATTATTATTATATAATAAGTAGCTCAAACAACCAGATCATTCTCATCTGCTAAATTTTTTTCCTATCACCATTTGTCCCATCTATATCCTCTCCCACTTCCACCCACCTCCTCCCTCATTAAATTCTCTTAAAATGATTAGGTATCTATTGTCCTAGAACAACAAATTAGTACAAACTAGGCAGAAAGCAGCCTGCAGGCAGATTATCAGAAAACACATTTACCTTTAGTGAGGTAAACACCTACTAAATTCTAAGAGAAATAAAATAATCCAGATATGGAATTTTATTCTTAAATAAACAGCATGTCAATCATGTCTAGGTTGAAAGACCTAATATTATAGGTTGAAAGAAGTTTCTTTCCAGCATTAACCCTTTATAAGACTACAAAAGAGTCCAAAAGAGGATATACTCCTTATTCTGCTTAAAGTTCCAGAAAAATTAAGGGAATTCAAGGGAAATTAAGGGAAGACCACTAGGCTCTTCTAAAACACCAGCTACATAAAAATCCACCACACAAGGCAAAAGTAATTCCCACTGCTTAGTATTAATAAATACTTATAATCTTAAGAACACAGACTTTGCCTAAGTTAAAGAGAATTCAATAATCCTCAAAAGCAGTCATGTTAAAAAAAATAGTATTAAAACTACTTCAAATACTTGATGCTTATTTAAATGTCCACAATACAGAAACAATTTTTTTTTGAAAGAGCAATTTTTAAATTGTGCAATCTGGAAAAAGTGTAATCATTTTAAAGCACAACTCATAAAAACATTGTTTTCAAAACAATACACAAGACAGCAACACCTCAAGGCCCTGAGAAACTAAAAATCAAGATAAAATTTATACATATGCTTCTGCTGTATTATTCTTATGGTTAAATTCTCCAAACCACAAAATACCAAATTGTACTTTAAAATTAACTTTAATATTTTGGAATATATTCTATGAATTAAATCAATGTATTCTGGTATTCTAATTCTTTTTACAAAAACTTCTTTCCACAAAATCTTTATCCAAAATTATGTAGAAAGGCTTTCCAAAATTATTAACATTTAACACCTCCTAAATATTCAAAATGTTATTCCTACCTTGAACATCAATTATTAAAACCTATGTTTGAACCCTTGTGTACTGTTGGTGCGAATGTAAATTGGTGCAGCCACTATGGAAAAAAGCATGGCGGTTCCTCAAAAAATTAAAGACAGAACTACTGCCCCTAGCTGTTTTGGCTCAGTGAATAAAACGCCAACCTGAGGACTGAAGGATCCTGGGTTTGATTCCGGTTGCAGGCTTGATCCAGGCCCTGGTCAGAGTGGGTGTGGGAGTAACCAATCGATGTGCCTCTCTCTCTGTCTCTCCCCTCTTTCCACTCTCTCTAAAAATCAGTGAAAAAATATCCTCCTTGAGGATTAACAACAACAAAAACACACACACAAAAAGATAATAAAAAAAGCCAGAATTGCCCTAACTGGTTTGGCTCAGTGGATAGAGTGTCGGCCTGCAGACTGAAGGGTCCCAGGTTCGATTCCGGTCAAGGGCATGTACCTTGGTTGTGGGCGCATCCCCAGTGGGCAGTGTGCAGGAGGCAGCTAAATCGATCTCTCTCTCATCGATGTTTCTGACTCTCTATCCCTCTCCCCTCCTCTCTCTAAAAATTCAATAAAATATATATTTTTTTAAAAAAGCCAGAATTACCATATGATCCAGCAATTCCACTTCTGGATACAGATCCAAAGAAAATGAACACACTAACTGGAAGAGATATATGCACCCCCATGTTCACTGCAGCATTATTTATAACTACAGGCCCAGTGCACAAAATTCTTGCACTTGAGGGGGAGGAGGTCTCAGTCCGGCCTGCACCCTTTCGCAGTCCGGGAGCCCGCAGGGAGCAGACCTAAGCCGTCAGTTGGGCATCCTTAGCACTGCCGCAGAGGCAGGAGAGGCTCCCACCACCTCCACTGTGCTCACCAGCCGTGAGCCTGGCTTCTGGCTGAGCGGAGCTTCCACAGTGGGAGCGCACTGACCACCAGGGGGCAGCTCCTGCATTGAGCATCTGATGGTCAGTGCACATCATAGCAACTGGTCGTTCCACTGTTCGGTCGATTTGCATATTAGCCTTTTATTATATAGGATAGCCTAGACAAGGAAATAACTTAAGTGTCCCTGGATAAATGAAACGGACTTCGGATTTAAATGTGAAAATTAATTTCTAAATGCTTTTAGCCAAGATTTGCTTACAATTATATTAACAGGTTATCTTTTTGTTATTAATTCACTTATTTTTAACAAATTTTAGCAAACAGGCCATGCTGGGGAAAAAACATTGCAGTAATTTTGCTGACATAAATAAATATTACATGTCTACAACTTTAGTCTAAATATTTAAATCCAAGAGTCACCACTCGTAAACAATGTTAGGCAAATGATTAGCATGTGATCACATCATTACTCTTGGGGTTGTCCCATGGGGTGACTTTCTGCAGCAGTTTTAACAGATGCCCGCCAATGTTGTGATATGCGCTAAGCCACGCCCCAGCCGTGTGCATGTGTTTGCTCTTGGTGACTGGTGAATGCACAAATTTACTAGACCTATTCAGTATAAATTTAAAATTACTGTAATACACATGGAAAATTTTTCTGTGAAATTAAACTTTGCATACATACCTACACAAATGTGTCTACATAAGTAAAAACAAGTAAGTTAACTTGTGAATTTTTTAACTATGCATTTGGAAAACCTACTTTATTATATAACAGACTTTTGGCTTTGACACCCCTCCTCCCCACGCCCAAATTAGTCCATTATATCAAGATTTTACTCTATGTGAAAATCTAAAAAAAAAATTAAAACCAAAACCAAGCTCATAGATTGGTAGTTACCAGAGGCAGGGGGAGGGGTAAGGGGAGAGGGGTGGAATAGGGTATATGGATGGAATCAAAAAGTATAAGCTTCCAGTTATAACATAAGTAAGTCATGGGGATATAATATACAGCATGGTGACTACAGTTAATAATGCTGTATTGTATATCTGAACATTGCTTAAAAAGTAAATATTAAGAGTTCTCATCACACAAAATAATTATTTAACTATGTGTTGTGACAGATGTTAACTACATACAAACATTGAATCATTATGTTATTCACCTTAAATATAAAGTTGTATGTCAATTTTACCTCAATAAAATATAACCTTTGTAATTTTCCGCTATAATCTTTCATTTCATTCTTCTCCTTTTTAAAATATTTTTTTATTGAGTTCAGAGAGGAAGGGAGGAGGAAAAAGAGATAGAAACATCAATGATGAGAGAGAATCAATCGGCTGCCTCCAGCACAACCTGTGGATCGAGCCCACAACCTGGACATATGCCCTTGACTGGAATCAAACCCAGGACCCTTCAGTCCACAGGCTGACGCTCTATCCACTAGGCCAAACCAGCTAGGGCTCATTTTTCTCTTAATAACACACACACAAAATTATCTACTAACAAAAATTAGAGCATTACTAAGAATAATCTGTCTATATGTTAGTCTTAAAATATAAATTCATATTTTCTATTTTAAAATAAAAACCATTTCAGAACATGTTTAATACATCAACTATTAAATCATAAAACAAAAAAGAAACCTGTTAAATGTTTGAGCAGTTTATACATGCATAGAAAAGTGGTCATGTTAATATGCTGAAATTAATATTTTCTTTTGTCTAAAATTCCATATCTAAAAAATCTGTGACACCAGGAAAAAGTTGGAAGACAGAACAAACGTCCCTGAAAACATCTCAACTTCAAGTAAAGGTTATGAAATTAGTTAAAATCTGGTCAGTCATCCAAAACCAATATGCTCTTCCCACTGATGTAAAACAACTTAAAAAAAAAAATTAGCTGAAGTAGTTTACAAATCTTGCACTATCATTTCAGAGAAAAAAATCTATTGGCCATAATAAGCTCCTATATATTTATGTTGAAAATTCATACTAACATTATGCAAGGGCTTAGTATAACTGTTAAGAAATTTATTGTAAGTTTTATTGGTGTTCAAACCATACCCCTATTTGTCAAATTTTACACAAAGGAAATCTGACAGCCATTATACAGTGACTAGTCTTTTTCATCAACTCATACATATTCTTAAATGAGAACTGAGCACATTAACAAGCCTTTGCCAAAGTTAACTCCCAATTCTCAAACACCAAGTTCTAAAAAGGAAACACCCAATCACAGTTATTTTTCAGTCAAAATTAGAAAAAGAAAAAAAATGGGCTCAGTCTATTACAGTTAATTTATAAGTTGCAAATATTTGGAAATAGAACTGAATAAAAAAAGTAGTGACAGTTTTTGAGTAAAGTTACAGATAAATTATTATTAAAATAAAGGTCTTGACTGTTTATATATGAAAGTCCAAATACACTACCTATCCTTCCACTTATAAAACATAAAATTACATTTTTCCCAAAGTTGCTTCATTAAATTTTAAAATAACCTTTTCATATTGAGAAATGACTGTTATAAATCTAAAGGGAAAGACTAATAAAATTTTATTATAAGTAAATTCAGTAGAAAGCAGTGTTTTTTAAAAAATAATTAGTGTTAGTTTAGCAAAATTATGTATTCTTATTGAAAAATTTCATCCTAATTTAGCTGTTTCTCACAATGTTCCTTCCAATACAGAAATTGTCTGGTACCCTCCCTGGATGATGTCTGCCAGGCTACTGATTCAGGCATCGAGCTTTAAATTAAAGCTCAAGATAAAAATGCATCTATGTAGCAGTGGAAAATACTGTTTTTCTCTTGCATAACACCAAACACCAGTCTAAATCTGCTTTCCCTACAGTATCTTGCATAATAGGTACAGGGTATATATTTGCTCAAAAATTCATTCATTCTTCCTACATACAAATGCAATTTAATATTATAATTCATTAAAGACTAGGAACAAACTAGTTCATTAAGTGATATATGGAAGAATGATATAAAAACATTCATATAGTATATCCATTCATAATCTCCGATATGGGATTAATTACGTGATTCCCCCCACTGGAATCAGAAGCGGGTCAGCAGTGTTTATAGAAAATAAATGCTAAAAGAAATTAAATACTTACCTATTTGGATTCACTAAGATTCCTCATTTTACTTATTTATAGTTTGGGCATGAAAAGGCATAAAATAAGGATCATTATTATTATTGTATAAATATGGTTCTATGTTCCAACCATATGTAACTCAAGATAAAATTTGTCAGACTACTGTGTTCTGAATATCTAATTTTTTAAAAAGAAACTGTTTACTGTAACTTTTAAAACATCATCAAAAGAAACTTACAATGGGCAAAAAAGCATATTTCTGTCTTACATAATCAAAAAAAACATAGTTAACACAATTAATTTTGTGATAGATTCAAGGGTTGTTCTGAAATATTCCCATTTTTAGCAAAGTTAACTGAAAAACTGTTACAAGTCTTTGGGAATGTACTGCCAACATTCAGGCAAGAAGTCACATAAGAATCAAAGGGCTGCTGTGGCTGTTCTTGGGAACCAGGCACCTGCATGTAAGCACCTGATGGGGTAATGCTTTGGCCAACTAGCTGCATTTTCAGTTCCCTGGATTCCAGTAGTGGCTTGTTCTCTTCGCCAGTGTCAAGATGAGTTAACTTTTCCATCCACACGCAGGAACTTCTCCTCTGTCTGCCTCTGCATCTCGGAAAAACAGCTCATGGCCTCTTCTAGGACACTGCCTATGCGGTTCCTATCACACACAGAACCCCTGTCAAGCAATCCTGGAATTTCCCTGGGCGCTCCTTCAGATCCCCAAGCACGACTGATGTCAGCTTTAAAGACATTGAGGCCATTTGATAAAACATCATTAATTCAGAAAATTGCATTTTTATTAAGACATGCTTATTCAGGAAAATAACATAAGCATTTCTAAGAACAGCCATATAGAGCACTGCTAAGCAGCACTTAAATTAACCAAACAAAAGTAATTCCAAGAAAAATAAAATATCAACATAACACTACCATTCTTCATAGCTTCAATGTATCTGGTTGGGAACACATATTCGGTAACTATATAACTATAAACCTATAACAGTGATTTTCAACCCTTTCCTAATCAACAAATAACAACTAGGAGTGTTTAACAAATACCAAAACCTAGGTGGGCTCCAAGGCATTGTAGATTTGTTTTGTTTTGCTTTAAGCACCCCAGGTGATTTAAATGTACAATTTTGGTTGAGAACCACAGTATCCTTGAATATTTTATTGCTTTGACTTTAAAATTCTAAAAGTCATTTTGGCAGCTGACCCATAATAAATCAGTATACAATAATTCTCAGCTGGGAGTTTTATCAAATGCTCCTTTTAGGTTTTAAAAATTCTTTATGGAGCCCTGGCCGGTTTGGCTCAGTGGATAGAGCATTGGGCTGGGGATAGATGGGTCCTGAGTTCGATTCCGGTCAAGGGCACGTGCTGGGGTTGCAGGCTTGATCCCCAGTGGGGGGTGTGCAGGAGGCAGCCCAATCAATGATTCTCTCTCATCACTGATGTTTCTATCTCTCCCCCTCTTTTCCTCTCTGAAATAAATAAAAGTATATATCTTTTAAAAATTCCTTATGGAAAACCACGTAAAGGATATACACAATCCATGCATATTTCTGAATCAGCTATTTACAAACTCTACTCTGTGCAATGTGTTACAAAGTTTGTCTCAAAAAATAGTTTTATGTTTAAGTTTGGGATATTCTATAAATCATCTTCCCCTCTGGAGAGCACATTAATGGCTGATCTGTCTTGCAGTAAAGAAACCTGTTTCACCCAGCCAGTGTGGCTCAGTGGTTGAGCGTTGACCTATAACCAGGAGGTCATGTTCAATTCTCAGTCAAGGCACATGCCTGGGTTGCAGGCTCAATCCCCAACGTGGGGCATGCAGGAGGCAGCCAATCAATGATTCTCTCTAATCACTAATGTTTCTCTCTCTCCCTCTCCCTTTCTCTCTGAAATCAATAAAAATACATGGGAAAAAAAAGAAACCTGACCCAGCACTTCTCAATGTACACATAGTGTACAGGCAGAACAGTAGTTTCATAGGATTTCAGTTTAGGGTATGCTCCTCTACATATACCGTTTTATCTTGAACTAGGCCAGATCATCTTGATTTGGGTCTCTTAAAAAAAAAAAAAAAAAGCATCTAATTATATTGAACTCTTCATGTCTTCAGGGAGCTATTTAAAAAATTTTATCCCTCAGACCACTTGACTACACTATCTAAAATGGCTTTTGCAACCTTTCCTAGTCAATCTTTATCTCTTCTATCCTGTTTATTACTAATTAGAGGCCCGGTGCACGACATTCGTGCACCGGGGGAGAGAGGGAGGAATCCCTCAGCCCAGCCTGCGCCCTCTCGCAATCTGGGACCACTCAGGAGATATCCACCTGTGGGGAGCGGGTATAAGCCAGCAGTTGGACACCCCCCAAGGGGTCCTTAGTGCTGCTGTGGAAGCGGGAGAGGCTTGCATCACCATCACTGTGCTCGCCAGCCATGAGCCCAGCTTCTGGTGAGCAGAGATCCCACAGGGGGAGTGCAATGACCACCAGGGGGCAGGCTCCTGCATTGAGCGTCTGCCCCCTGGTGGTCAGTGCGCATCATAGCGACCAGTCGTTCCACTGTTTGGTCGAATTGCATATTAGCTTTTTATTATATAGGAGGATAGGATAGCATATATTCCTACCTAATAGCATGATAAAGCATTTATTGTTTTCCTCAAAAAAAATTAAGTTCCATGAGGGCAGGGGCTTTACATTCACTATTTCATGGGAGGTGCTCAAATATTTACTGAATAAATGAATGATGGAATCAATCAATCTTGGCCTTATATCTACTTGTACCATAAAGTCTTCTAAAGAATAATCCTATGAAATGCTCTATTGTAACTAATCCTAGATATTTCTGGAAATGTGGTTCAATTTATCTCAGTGACTTTTTGTGAAGATGCAAGAGAAAAACTTATCAATTCTCAGTATTAAGTGTTTCTCTTAGACAATGAGAACTGCTTAATCCATCATGCCATCTCTTTTCAATGCCTAAAAAGTTTTAGCTCCATTCTACCTAGAAAATAAAAACCTCATCAAGTCTGTTGCCAATCTTTCCCAATAACTTCATCTTATTCCTTTTCCCCTAGTTAGTCTATCCCCTTCTTCATGTTTTAAAAAATCTTTTTTATACATAAACTTCAAGACAGACTTACCTTTCACCAGAGGGTAGTATAGTTAGCTTACTGAAAGAAGCGGAATTTAAAGAATATTAAACTTTCTTTAAGCAGTTTATTCCCATTTTCAATACTGGTTAAACCTAACTGTATAGGACAGAAAATCAGATAGCTACTTTGATCTGTTACAGATTCTGGCATTGCTTATTTTTCAAAGAAAAATGACATTTAAAAGCTGAATTCAGAAAATGTCCTGAAAATACTTATGCTGGATCCAAGCAGCCTCATAAAAATGACTACCAACAATAAATACTGATAAGCAAAATAATTCCAGATCTTAAAAAACAGGGATTAATTATACATTGGTCAAAACTCATAGTGCTTACAACACCAAGAGTGAACCCTAATGTAAACTATGGACTCTGAGTGACAATGATATATTAATGTAGGTTCACTGACTGCAACAAATGTACCACTCTGGTGATGAATGTTGATCAGGGGTGAGGCTGTGCATGAGTGGAGACAGGACGTATATGTGAAATCTTTGTACAATCTGCTCAATTTTGCTGTAAACCTAAAACTGCTCTAAAAAATAAAATCTATCAAAAAACAAAAAAAAAACACCAAACCAAGGACCATATTCTCACCTTAAATACACATTTATTCTTTTATTGACACTAACATATATCCTACTTTGAGAAAAAGAATTATATCGAAAGCAAAGCTAATGCTTTTGCATATACAAAGTTAATATAGGTAGTCACTTTAGGAAATAAGTTAGAAAAAGCACGCTGAAAATAATACTTTGGTGCTTTAAACATTAGAAATTGCCAAAGGATAGCTTCTAAATTTAACGTAACATTATCCAGACATTGTAGCATAGAGAAAACCACATTTAAAGAATACATGCTTTTAAAGTTATCACTTAAATGGAGTAAAAATAAAAGGGCTTATGCTTACTAACTAATATAGAACTGTCATGTGGTTTTTATAACTAATAAGAGTTTTTAAGACCAGACTCCAATGTTCAGAATTTGATACCCATTAGCCATGACAGAACTACAAATTTCACAACTGATGTTTAGCTCTGACTTAAAACATCACTGGCTCAACTGAGTTCTCAGCCACAACTGCAGACTGTCATCACTGGGGGAACTTTAAAAATTCTGATGCCTTTATGCTAAGTGAAATAAGTAAGACAGAAAGGGACAAATACTGTATTAATTTCACTTATATGTGGAATTTAAAACGGAACTCATAAAGATAGAGCAGTTGGTGGAAAGAGAATAAAGATGATCAAAGGATATTAACTTCCAGTTATAAGACAGTAAGCTCTAGGGATGCAATGCACAGCATGATAACTATAGTTAACAATACTTACTATATTGTATATTTGAAAATAGCTAAGAGAGCAGACTTTAAAGTTCTCAATATACACACACACAAATCATAACTATGTGAACTGATAGATATGTTAACTGACCTTGCTGTGGTAATCATTTCACTATATAAACATTTATCAAATATTCAATGTTATACACCTTAAACTTACACAATGCTTTATTTATTTATATATAATATCACTAAAAAGCTGGGGGGAAGGGGAGAATGCTGATAACTGGGTCAGGTCCAGAAGTTCTTATTTAATTGGTCTGGAGTGGGGTCTGGGCATCCTAAGTTTTAAGTGCTCCCCAGGTGATTCTAATATATAGAGCCAGTTTAAAAACTGCATGGAGTTTGCCTGACTCATCTGCATTTACTAAGTTGAAAATAGGCATTTATCATCTCATTACTCTGTCTCAGTGTTTTGTTACCAATATACTTAGTGAGTCTCCTTAATAGCTACTAAAATACAAACAGATAATAAAAGGCTTAAAGTGGGGATATGGGACTTTCAGCCACTTCATATTCAATCTAGGGAAAAGGTCATGGTATTCCCATAATGGGTTATGGTCTTTTAACGTGAGTCCCCACTGCTTAAATTAATATTAATTTTTTTCCAAGTAATACAATTTCCAATAGGTTAAGAACCCTCACAAATCATAAGAAAAACAAATGTGGCAGCAGGAAAATGTGCAAAGAACATGAATAGACTGTTTACCAAAAGAATACAAATGGCCAAACATGATTTTTCAATTTCACTAGTGATCAAAGAAATACAAATTAACACTAAGATACAATTCTCCCATCAAATCAGCAATTTTTAAAAAACAATATCAAGAATGTAATGCAACAAATACTCAAGCTCCCAGATGGAATAAACTTAAAATATTCTTAAGAAGCAGTTTGACAGTATGTGTCAAGAGCCTTAAAGTGTAAAGTAAAAACTAAAAACAGCCCAAAGAACCATCGTTAGGGAAGCTCTCTTAGTTAGCTAAATTATTCATTTTTATTTTTTTTAGAGAGAATATTATGTTTTGGTTAAATGCTCAAAATGCAATTAAGAGGAAAGGAAAAGAGATGTATACACAATATGATAATTTTTTGTTACATATTATGGAAAGCAATATACTCAATGTTAACAAAAGCAGGATTTGAGTGATTTTAACCTTCTACTTCACAGTTTTCTACTTTCAAAAATTTCTACAAAGGATTTACTACTTCAAACATTTCATTTTTAAATTTCCAAGCAAGAGTTAACTAATCAAGCATAAGTCTCCACCTCAGAAAAACTGTGAGGTAAGATACCTTATCATGATGCATTTCAGTGCACAGATGTTTATGGTGAATAATGGGTGGTGAGATCCTGGCTTCAACGAGACTAAGTTGTTCTAACCTGGCCACAGATGAGAATTCAGGTGATCTCAGACAGTTGTCCTCAGCAGCCTCCCTGACATGCTCCAAAAGAGACCAATTAGATTTTCTAAATGCAACCCTTCCTACCAAAGTGGGCACAATTTTTGGAACCTCAGTCTGAGCAGGCATTTATATGGTGACTATTAAACCACACAAAAGCAGGTCATTTTAGTCACGACAAGGTGAAGCAACCCTATGGTTTTACTCTAGGGTAGTTATGAAAAACAAGTATTGAAAAAACTTTTCCCCACTGCCATGTACACTGATGCATGTTAGTCTATTCAGAGAATTTCTTGAACTGAATGAAGTCTGATGTCCATTATTCATATTCACTAAAATCAAAATTTCCTGTAAGAGCAGACTTTCCAGATCTAGTCTCAACTTAACACATTTCGTACCGCTCAGGAGTTTTCTCGTGTTTCGCGCGCCATCTGTTAAAGACCGCTCACGAGTGTTCTCGTTTTTCACGCCCATGGAAAAAGGAGCGAATCTAGATACTTATGTAAATTTTATTTGGTCCTTCTTCATAGAGGAAAATGTTTTACGCAGTACCATACGTTAAAAAAGTACTAGGAACTTTAATTGTTTAATTGTTTTTGTAAATAAAAATGTTATAATTATTGAAAAACAACACCTAAAGTGCATTATGATGATTTAAATAACATGCAGTTTGCCCAAAAACGTGCGGTCCCTGGCGTATGTCTTAGAGATTCCTATGAGGTACGCAATGTGTTAAAGTGATTTTACAGAGAGAAACTCACCCCCACCCCAAGAAAAAATGTTCTACTCAAAAAACTGACAGGTGATTAATAGTATAAAAAGATAAGCAATAGCCCTAGACGGTTTAGCTCAGTGGATAGAGTGTTGGCCTGCAGACTGAAGGGTCCTGGGTTTGATTCTGGTCAAGGGCACATGCCCAGATTGTGGACTCAATCCCCAGGAGGGGGCATGCAGGAGGTAGCCAGTCAATGATTCTTTCTCATCACTGATACTTCTATCTCTTTCTCCCTCTCCCATCCTCTCTAAAATCAATAAAAATATATTTTAAAAAAAGATAATCTATAAAAATAAATGAGACATTTGGTAACAGCCCTGAACACTCAAGACCATCACATAGTATTTTATATTAATACTAGAGGCCCGAAGCACAAAGATTCATGGAAGAATGGGCCTTCCTTCCCCTGGCTGCCGGCACTGCCTTCACTCTGGCCCAGAGCCACCTTTCCGCCTTCCCACACTGCCCAGAGGCCTAGAGCGGCTGGAGCGGTGCAGAACACCTGTGTCGCTGCCATGGTGACGATGCAAGTGCCCCGCCCCTGGCCACTTGGCACCTGCGTATGCAAATTAGTCCACCACCTTTGTTGGGTTAATTTGCATACTCACTCCTGGTTGGCTGGTGGTACATTGCAAAGGTATAGTCAATTTGCATCTTTCTCTTTTATTAGTGTAGATGCACTACAAAATACTCTATTTTTGCTCATTTTCAAGGCCCCCAACTGAAAGAACTGCCAAAATTGTCTTGGTATGATACCTCCAAACAGACTCTTAAAACAGTAATATATTTTTCAGATTTCAAAGAAGAGAATGATCTAATATACATGCACAATAAGCTGCCTGCTAGTTAACTGTGAACTAAAAAAGTCTTCATAAACACTGTTGCCCAGATACCAAACTCAATTATTAAGCATTATCATGCACTATATAAGCCTAATCATTACTTATTTTCACTCTTATAAGAAAACACATTAATTGTTAAATTATTTGGCGTAATAGAACATTTAGCATAATTCCTTCAACATTTAAGCTGCTGCCAAACAACAGCTTCTAAATGAAGCATTTTCTGAATTATTAGATTACCTTGATAAAATATTATAGCAAGAATCTCAGTTTTTACTTTTCCTCTAGGTTTCCATTCTGTGTAACAGCTGAATTCAAATTTCAACATCCAAGAGATTGGTAGGCACATCCAGTTTAAGGTTCACCTAAATGTCCGCGTTGTTGCACTCAAGTCAACTCATAATTTATCCCATCTTTACAATTTACACAACTTTTCAACTGCCCTTGCTATAAGTTTGGGTGTATCCCCCTTCTCCAATCATGTGACTCAAAAACCTGAAGTATGAATTATTATATCAAAAATGCACAATGTCGCAACTTTTCTGGGATAACAATATGGTCAGTGTAAATGATATGTCAACTTAATATTTAAACTTCGGCTGTTCTAACTTTGCTGCTTCGCATAATTCTAGGAAGACCATTCATATATGTCTTGTGTGAACAGCACCTCCTGAAACTGTGCAAGGCACAGCACAGGTAGTCATATACAGTGACCCTGCACCTTCCCTACCATTTGATTCTCCATGATTACCTTAGAAAACTCTACATATTTTCAAAAGCCACAAACTTACTAAATGGTGTGAAAAACAGAAACTAAATTATAGATCCAGTTAATTTACTTTGAGGTTTTACTTAGTATACAATTCAGAATAGACTAGAAACAAACCAACGGTGTTTTAGTTTTAAACACTGGTCAAGGTAGTCAAAGAGATATGGAAAATATAAACAAAGCACACCTAACTTATAAGCCAAACAGGGAGAGTCCCCATGAAGACATTTTCTCATGCTACTCTTGCTACCTCTATAATAGTATCTATCTTCAAAGAGAATTTTTTTTTACCCACTTCTTCTACCTTCCCAAAAAAAGGCAAAGTATTGGGGTGGTTACATAAAAATTTGTTTAGTGAGTGAAATTAAGCGCTGTATCAAGAGATCCATCATTATCTTGGTTAACAGATTAGTACAGAACATAAAATGCATGATCAAACAATTTTATAGATATTAAAAGCTTTAAAATTATTAAATGCAAAACTGAAATATACCTAGAACCAGCCTCAGAACTCCAAAGTCTGCTTCGCTCATGCATTCAATGATGAGCTTCAATTAAATCCCTTCCCCATTAATTTTAGCACAAGAACTACCATAGGAATTCAATAGATAGTAAAACAGTAAGCACGTCTAATGACTGTAAAACTCTAACATAACATATGAATGTGTTTTATATTATAAATTATAGAGCTTTAAAACCAATCATTCTTGTTACTGAGTTTATGTTTGGTTAGCTTTAAAACTAATCATTCTTGTTATTGAGTTTATATAAGTTTAGTTAGCTATTGGTATAATTAACCAATATTTTTTCTTCAAATATTCTTTGTATATCAGCAATATGTTATCTTCATGTGTAAAAACAAAAAAAAACTTTCAGAAAAATAGAAGGAAAAACAGTCACCCATAAAACCAAAATTTCCCCCTTTAATGTAGTAATAAGTAATGCTGCTGTGATCTACTAAGTGCCATGTAATTTACAGAATGTTCCTAATCATAAGTCTCTTTAATAAGAATCCACCAATTACTAACAATTCAAACCTCATCTTTCTCCCACTATGAGATCTCAATACTACCTTTGTAGTGCACAGTACCAGATGTGATAATATGGAAAAAGCAGGATGTCAAACATGTAATAAATTAGATCCTTACACCAGCGAGAGCTGAACAAGAAAATTTCTAGCAAACTTTTTAAAGCTTAGGAAGTAAGGGGGAAACTTTGAAAAAAACAACAACATTCTTTTTGATGAGAGTGACAACTTAGAATAGAAAAATGTGCAACAAGGTATAACTAGCTTATCATGCACTGAATGAGGAAAAGCACATAAAACTACTGTATTAGGAGAAACAGTTATTAGAGAACTTTAACGAACGATAAGACATGTGATTTCAGACACCATAAGCTCAACTGCAGTGGCTATATAATAAAGCAAGGTGCCTATTCCTGAGGATAATGTACTTAGTAATAATGCTGAGCAGTGAGTATTAAATCTAAGCAGTGCTAAAAAGGCAATGATGAAAGTTCAGGTAATGTGTTACAGAGAAAGAGACATAAGAAATTCCGTTATCTAAAAATAATCTTGTCCCTATCATTAACCATTTAAATTTTTTTTTTTTTTTTTTTTGCTAATGTGCTAAAGTGCACTGGAAACCTCAGAATAGGTTTTTTAAATTGGCCATGTCTTGTTAATACACTGCAGTCTTCAAATTTACACAGAGCTGCAGGTCTCTTGGATTTTTTTCAAGTGTCACTCATTTAACTGAGCCTGAAAGCTGAGAAATGCCATCAGGTGCTCTACAGTCAGTTTAAAAAACATCCTCTACCTGGTATCTCTGCAGTGATTGTCTTGCTGCTCCCTGAAACCTCTTCATCATCATCTGATGAGCTTGTGCTTGAGTCACAAGTCAGGTCACTATCACTGGTACTACTGTCCTGCAACAGGTTGTATTTCTTACGCGCAGCAGCCTCCCGTTTCTGCCTCAGTAGCCTGATTCTCTCCTTTTGCTTTTGGCTCCGGTGACCTTTAACCTTGGTGACTCGGCCATTCTGTTTATCACTAGATTGCCGGTTTTTCTTGGCAGCCATAGTGGACGTTTCACTTTCAGATCGGGACCGTCGAGACTTGCGCCCAACTGTGGCACCAGACACGCCAGAAGGGTCTCCTTCTACAGCTGTTTCTGCCTGGGAGGGTTCATTCTCTTCTGCAGAAGACAATGTATCTGAATCAGCCAGGTGACCACTAGAGGAAGGGGAAAGCATGCAGTGGTTAGAGGAGTCACTCTCATAAACTCGGCCAGTTGTCGGCTTGTCACTCTCTGTGGATGCTAACTGAGACTCAGAAGAGTCCCTTCTCAGTTCCATCAACAAGCAAGGCATTGAAGAAAGAACTGCAGAATCCACTACACCATCTTTCTGAATTTGAGATTCCAGTTCTACAGATCCATCTTCCTCCTTAGTTGTCTCTTGTTTGGATGTTTTTGGTGGGACTTCAGACTCAAGTTCTTCGACTTTTCCCACTGCCTCCTCCATCTTCATTTCAAACTTTTGAGTTAATCATGGAGCAGGGTCAAGGAAACTATGTCAAAGATGCAACAGGAAAGCAACCTGGGCAAAAACACACAAAATCAACAAACAGAAATGGCAAATTATTTAATTAACACAATATGCCTACCTTTCAAAGTGGGTAGCAAAAGTTATCATCATACAGGCTTTTAAAATATATATGCCTTCATATATTCATCAACGGTCAAATTCAAAAGACTTAGAACTATCAAAATACTAGCATACACAGCTACCAAAAATGACACAATTTAATCCTCTATTCCTGAACTTGAATGGACAGCAAACAATCAAACAAGGATTTTCAACTCTAAAATTTAATTTCATGTGTTTAAGAAAGAGATTCTCGCCGAAGCCGGTTTGGCTCAGTGTTTGGAGCGTCGGCCGGCGGACTGAAAGGTCCTAGGTTCGATTCCGGTCAAGAGCATGTACCTGGGTTGCGGGCACATCCCCAGTAGGAGATGTGCAGGAGGCGGCCGATCGATGTTTCTAACTCTCTATCTCTCTCCCTTCCTCTCTGTAAAAAATCAATAAAATATATTTTTTTAAAAAAAAAAAGAAAGAGATTCTCAAAATTATGATATAGTTAATATGTACATTTTGGGTTTAATACAAATGAAAAAGAATGCTTAAAAACTGGTCTAGAACAAGTTAAATGAAATGATTACTTTAACACTCAAATCATCAAAGAAAGGCAAAGGGGAAATTACAGTAGAGTAGCATTCAATGTACCCTTATATTAAAAAAAACACACACACACAAAAAAAACCTTCAACTAGGTGCATTTGGCAAATGCGCAAAGTAATTATATGCATTGAACCCTGTCTGCCATTCCTCCCAACAGAAGTTGCTCTAGAGGGCATTAAGATGAAAGGCCTGACTCTGCTTTTCTTCAGTACTCCTAGTTCCCACAGTACTATCATGCTGAATATGAGTTTAGTGTTTAAACATGTTTTATTTAACTACTTTGTGAACCCAGAAAACCTAATGCACTCTATTCCAAGAATGATTTAAAGAGTTTAAGAGAAAATACCCTACACACATTTTCCACCTTATATGCTAACTTTAGAACCTAACATTCTTACCCTATTCACTGTGTGTGCTACAATTCCACTTAATCATGGAGAAACAGGACATAATCTTTAGCCACCAGAGTTGGAACCTATACAGTGTAAACTTCATTAACTGACAGTTTTTAAGAGGATGCTAAAAATGTGCAAAGCAAGTACAGTGGGGCCTTGACTTACGAGTGTCCCGACTAACGAGTTTTTCGAGATACGAGCCGTCTCTCAGCCGATTTTTTGCTTTGAGTTGCGAGCTAAAATTCAGGTTACGAGCCAGCTTCAGATACCCCACCGCTAGTTGGCGCAGCGAACGTCACAGTGAACGCCAGAACATCAGCCCAGTATCACGTGTCTCACTCGTTCACTTTAAGATTTGACATACAAGTAATTTGAGTTATGAGCTCCATCACAGAATGAATTAAACTCATTAGTCAAGGTCCCACTGTAAATACCTCACCCTGTAATATGTGATGTTAAAGAAGGCAATTATCATAATGTCCCATAGGTCACAGACAAAATATTAAGCTAGATGGTATGCTAGTCAGGTGCAATGAAACATCATCAGCCCTGGCCGGGTAGTTCAGTTGGTTAGAAGCATCGTCCCATTATGCCAAGGTTGCAGGGTCCATCCCTAGTCAGGGCAAATACAAGAATCAACCAGAGAGAACCAAGATGGCGGCATAGGTTAACGCTGGAGTTTGCTGCCTTGAACAACTACTTCAAAAGTGAAACTAAAAAACGGAACATACATCACCCAGAACCACAGGAACGCTGGCTGAGTGGAAGTCCTACAACTAGGAGGAAAGAGAAACGCATACGGACACTCAGAGGAGGCACAGTGCTGAAGTCAAATTCTGAGGTGCGGAGTGCGCGGAGCAGGCTGGCGGCGGAGGGCGCGGTAGGCGTTTTCAATCGGGAGGGAGTCGCAGACTCTGAGCTCCAGATACAGGCGAGTCTTTAGGGACCCAGACTCAAACGGGAGAAGCGGGACTGTCCGGCTTCAGTCAGAGCGAGTGCAGCTTTCTCTCCGAGGTTTGCAGCGGGTGCTAGGACTCAGAGAGGCAGAGCCCCTGGGGACAGGAATGAGAGCCGCCATAACTGCTCTCTCCGGCCCACCCTGTTGATCCTGTGCAATCCGCCCCGCCCAAGCCCTGCATAGAGGCATTTGCCGGATAGCTTCAGGCAAAGGCTAGATTAGCACCTCCCTAGAGGACAGAAGTTCTCTCACTGCAGACACAGCTGATTCTCACAGCCACTTGGCCTGGAGGTCAAACCCTCCCTGGTATTAGCTACAACAATCAAGATTTAACTATAAGACTGCGAACAAAGACCACTAGGGGGTGCACCAAGGAAGCATAACAAAATGCGGAGACAAAGAAACAGGACAAAATTGTCAATGGAAGATATAGAGTTCAGAACCACACTTTTAAGGTCTCTCAAGAACTGTTTAGAAGCCGCCGATAAACTTAATGAGATCTACAAGAAAACTAATGAGACCCTCGATCTTATATTGGGGAACCAACTAGAAATTAAGCATACACGGACTGAAATAAAGAATATTATACAGACTCCCAACAGCAGACCAGAGAAGCGCAAGAATCAAGTCAATGATTTGAAATGCGAGGAAGCAAAAAACACCCAACCGGAAAAGCAAAATGAAAAAAGAATCCAAAAATGCAAGGATAGTGTAAGGAGCCTCTGGGACAGCTTCAAGCGTACCAACATCAGAATGATAGGGGTGCCAGAAGATGAGAGAGAGCAAGATATTGAAAACCTTTTTGAAGAAATAATGACAGAAAACTTCCCCCACCTGGTGAAAGAAATGGACTTACAGGTCCAAGAAGCGCGGAGAACCCCAAACAAAAGGAATCCAAAGAGGACCACACCAAGACACACCATAATTAAAATGCCAAGAGCAAAAGACAAAGAGAGACTCTTAAGAGCAGCAAGAGAAAGAAACTCAGTTACCTACAAGGGAATACCCATAGGACTGTCAGCTGATTTCTCAACAGAAACCATGCAGGCCAGAAGGGAGTGGCAAGAAATATTCAAAGTGATGAATACCAAGAACCTACAACCAAGATTACTTTATCCAGCAAAGCTATCATTCAGAATTGAAGGTCAGATAAAGAGCTTCACAGATAAGGAAAAGCTAAAGGAGTTCATCACCACCAAACCAGGATTATATGAAATGCTGAAAGGTATCCTTTAAGAAGAGGAAGAGGAAGAAAAAGGTAAAGATACAAATTATGAACAACAAACATGCATCTATCAACAAGTGAATCTAAGAATCAAGTGAATAAATAATCTGATGAACAGAATGAACTGGTGATTATAATAGAATCAGGGACATAGAAAGGGAATGGACTGACCATTCTTGGGGGGGAAAGGGGTGTGGGAGATGCGGGAAGAGACTGGACAAAAATCGTGCACCTATGGATGAGGACAGTGGGTGGGGAGTGAGGGCGGAGGGTGGGGCGGGAACTGGGAGGAGGGGAGTTATGGGTGGAAAAAAGAGGAACAAATGTAATAATCTGAACAATAAAGATTTAATTTAAAAAATAAATAAATAAATCAGAAAAAAAAAAAAAAAAAAAAAAAAGAATCAACCAAAGAATGCATAACTAAGTGGAACAACAAATCAATGTGTCTGTCTGTCTGTCTCTCTCTCAAATTAATCAGTAAAAAGACATCTCCATCATTTGACTCCAGGTTACATGACAGTTAAAATATATAGTAGACAGCAACTAGAAAATATCTAAAAAACCTTTTATTAATCTAACATGCCAAGCCTACTTTTTGCTTAGTATAAACACAAATTTTCTATACACTTGGGTTGTTTTTGTTTTTAATGTACTTTTATTAATTTCAGAGAGGAAGGGAGAGATAGAAACATCAATGATAAGAATCATGGATCGGTTGCCTCCTGCATGCCCCACACTGGGGATCAAACCCACAACCCCGGCATGTGCCCTGACCGGGAATTGAACCGCGACCTACTGGTTCCTAGGTCAATGCTCAACCACTGAGCCACCAGCTGGGCTACACCTGGGTTTTTTGTTTGTTTGTTTTTCATGGTCCTCATCTGAGCTACTGATAAAATAGGCATTTGAAGGAAGTTTCCTTAATTAGTTCATGAAAATAAATGTCCCTAGTGTCTATGATGTTTTGATTAATTTAAAACAACCCAATGTGTAGCCTATTTCATAAGCATATTTGCATCACCACTAATCCTATATAATAAAAGGCTAATATGCAAATCAACCAAACGGTGGAACCGGTCGTTATGACACACACTGACCACCAGGGGGCAGACGCTCAATACCGGAGCTGCCTCCTGGTGGTCAGTGCACTCCCACAGGGGCAGAGCCACTCAGCCAGAAGCCAGGCTCATGACTGGTGAGCGCAGCAGCAGTGGTGGGAGCCTCTCCCGCCTCCATGGCAGTGCTAAGGAGCAGTGAGCCGAGAGGCAAGGAGCAGTGAGCAGGTGGGTAATAAGGAGCGAGGGGTCCTGGATTGTGAAAGGGTGCAGGCAGGGCTAAGGGACACAAACACACACACACACACACACACACACACACACACACACACACACATATACACATATACACCCAGTGCACAAATGTTGTGCACTGGGCCTCTAGTTATATTATCATCCCCCTCTCACTTCCCTAGAACCCTACATTAGTGATTATTCCTTGGCATTCATCAACATCTCACACTCAACTAGATATCCATCCATCCATTCATCTGTTCTTTCATTTTTTAAAATCCTCCTCTGCATATCTTCTCAACCTCTTATTGCATCCTTCAGGTACCACTCTTCTTTCAAAGCCCTTATTAAGAGAGCTGTCTAAACACCCTCCTATTTGTTTACCTCTCACATTCCCGCTCCAACCCAGTCCCATCTGATATCTTCTTCTATAAAACTAGTAGAACAGTTCTTGCCAGGGTCATTAAAAACCCCCATATCTCTAAATCCAACAAACAGTTTGGCCCTCATCCTATCTAACCAGCCGTGGGCAAACTACAGCCCGCGGGCCGGATCCGGCCCATTTGAAATGAATAAAACTATTGAAATAAAAGACCGTACCCTTTTATATAATGATGTTTACTTTGAATTTATATTAGTTCACACAAACACTCCATCCATGCTTTTGTTCCGGCCCTCTGGGCCAGTTTAAGAACCCATTGTGGCCCTCGAGTCAAAAAGTTTGCCCACCTATCCTATGCCTAACCCACTCCCTCTCCTTAAACTGTCTTTCTTTGTCTCCCAGGTCTCCTACTCTTCTTGCTATACCTTCTCAGCCTACTTTATAGGCTTAATTTCCTCTACCAAATCTCAGTAGTTAGTCCTAGTGCTAGGTCCTTTACTCACCCACTCAAGTGACCTCTTCTACACCTAGTTTCCAATACCATCCCTATATTAGTAATTTGTTACTCCATTTCAGGCCTTCTCTGAGCTCTGTACAAGTCCACCAAACCTGACATCTCCATTTCACAAGAGCACCACAATCTCATGTCCAAAACCAAATTAGTCATCTAAAGCCTCTGTAGCTCAGTAAATAGCACCACTATTATCTCAATTGCTCTTGTCAAAAACCCAACCATTATTTTTGATAATGCTTTCTGCTTTACTCACTGTATCCCATCACTCACTAATTTCTATTAATCCCACCTCCTTAAATTTCTAGCCTGTCCACTATAATTCATCTCCATTGTCAATCACTCTGAGCACAACCTCTGCCATTTATTTTCCAGTAGTATGACTGACAATCATCTCCTGTGTCTCTGTATCGTCTTGGTATGACCTGTTCTCCTTACAGCAGGCAGAACAATATTTTCACAAGGTAAATGTGACATGTTAATATGAAAAAGCATTTTTTTTAAATTACACATAAATAGAAAGTATTTTTTAAATACCATATAAGATTAAGATGGGGATGACCAAGCAGAAAGTAGTTAAAGGCAACTTGAGCTGTATCTTAAAAAGGGTTACATGCAATAATTTTTAAAACCAGCTAATTCTGGACAATCAAAATAGAGTTGTTGTTTTTTCCAGTCCTTGTACTTGATTTAAAAAACTAAGATGAGGACAGGTAGAAGAGTTAAATCACAGAAAGAAAGGAATATACTGCTCTACTCTGAGGAGACAGGGAAGTGGGAAGTATAAGGCTGAAAGAGGCTACTGTGAAAATCTGGAGGGAGGTTGTTTCATGTCAAACCTCATTCTTGGTCAACAAAGCTTAATACAAGGTGAAACAGAAGGCAGGTTTGGGAGTTTGTGAAAAGTGGAACATTTGTCACAGAAAATCTGACAGAGAATAAAACACAGACAAAAAAGAACAAATCACGATACTCAATTTCCAAACTACAAATGGACCATTTCGCAAACTAAAGGGGCTGCGGGAGGAGAGAAGAGATTGCTCTCCCCTGCTCAAAATCTCTGCCACTTCTCCACTTTCACCTAGGCCCACTCGCACCCTACCTCTCTCCAGCTACAAAGAATGTCACATAAATAGTTTTTTCAGATCTCTGATCTTTCACAATTATATTTGTGCCTGCTTTCTTGCCAGTACTCATTACAAATATCAGAATAAATATTACTTCCTTGGGGCAGCCTTTGGTACTTTACAGACTAATAAAATCCCCATAATAAACATTTTACACAACTACTTTCCTTCAAAACACTTTGCATAACTGTAGTTAAGTAACTGTTTAATGCCCATCCCACACACATAAGGACATAAAAAGTTTTAAAAGAAATTTATATAACTAACCCCCCACCCCAGCTGATTTAACACAATGATTAACAGGCAAAAACATACCTTAAGGCAAAAATTATTATAAAGACAAAAGGTGTCATTCTAATCTTGCATGCCTAATGATGACAAGCCTAATGGGACTCTGTAGGAGCTTTTTTCTGTGGCAGTAGACAGCAAGATCACCAGTTAAAAGAGAAGATAAATGAGGTGGTGTTGAGGCTGATCAGAGGACCAGGTGTGAAACAGTAGTGAGAAAATAAAGAAACTGGAAGTATGTTATTTCCAAATAATACAAGCCCCCATATTAAGGGTTGTAGTCATGAACTTAAGAGTGAGACTGGTAACCATGGGTGTTTTTCTCTTCTTTCAAGTTCAGCTGTGTAAATCCAAGGGCAGAGGAGGTAGAAACTGGATTTAACCAGAACTGTAGTTTTGCCAAGCTAGTAAAACAAAGCAAGAAAGAAGCAAGGAAATGTGTGTGAAAAGGAAATGATTTTAATGATCATATCAAGAAGGTACAAGTCTGTGAAAGCTGTGGTAGGAACAATGAAACAGAAAATCCAGTGCAGTCAGGGTACTATAGAGTGAGCTAGAAAGATGAAGGTGGAAATCCAAGAGCACAGTGAATGAAATTGAGACGAGAAGGGTTGCAGTTATTGGTAACTAGCAAGATCTCAAAATAGTGTTGAAGTGGTGCCCTGAATAACTGACTGTCTGCAATGAAAGTGTAAAAATTAGAGTAAAGTTAGAAATTTACAGCCATTTAGTATTGTCATGACAACCAAAGAGCATTTCAATTTTCTAGTAATTGATTTTGACTGTACTTTAAAAAAAAACTACTAATAATGGATTAAGCCGAAACCGGTTTGGCTCAGTGGATAGAGCGTCGACCTGCGGACTGAAAGGTCCCAGGTTCGATTCCGGTCAAGGGCATGTACCTGGGTTGCGGGCACATCCCCAGTAGGAGATGTGCAGGAGGCAGCTGATCGATGTTTCTCTCTCATCGATGTTTCTAACTCTCTATCTCTCTCCCTTCCTCTCTGTAAAAAATCAATAAAATATAAAAAAAAATAATAATAATGGATTAAAAATAAATATACTGCTCCTTCACAACAGATAGTTCGAGAAGTATTGGTTAAAGTATGACTATGGAAGTACTTTGGCTAAGGTAGGGTGGAAAGTAAAATCATTATGGGAAAGTTCACAGAATGAATGGACAGTGTCAGAAGGATTATCTATGTGTATATTAAAGTTACACAGATTTAAAAGTAATATGGACAAAATAACACTAAACAAGGAACAAAAATCACAATACAAAGGGGTCAGTGGTAAAAAGAAGACAGCAATATGGGGAAAAATGAAAGAGAAAAATTATCTGAAAGGTGGCAATGAGGAACAAGAAATCATTTACCCATCCTTCTTCAGGCCAGAGGAGAAGGGGAGTGACTATCAACTAAGAATTCTATATCCAACAAAACTACTCTTTCAAAATGAAGGAGGGGAAAACAACAAAGAAAATTCCCAGCTAAACAAAGACTAACAGATTTCATTGGTAGCAGACCTGCTTTAGAAGAATTAATAAAAGAAAAACTATTTAAGCTGAAAGAAAATGACACCATACTGTGACTCAAATTCATAAAAACAACTGCAGTAACAAAAAGTGGTAAATGTGTACATTAACATAAAGACTCTACAAAAAATATTTTTCTTATCTTTTTAAAAGCTTTGTACAAAGCAATATGTATAACGCTGTATTGCTAGGTTTATAATATACATAGATGTTACATATCTATATATATAAAAAAGCCTTCTATATACATAAAAGCCTAAGCGACCATTATGACCAGCCGGCCGAACGACAGGTTGACGGGTTGCTATGACACTCACTGACCACCAGGGGGCAGACGCTCAATGCAGGAGCTGCCCCCTGGTGGTCAGTGTGTTCTCACAGCCAACCTCCCAAGGCTGGCCAACCTCCCGCAGTCCCTCCCCCCAGCTAGCCGGCCCCTATTGCAATGGACTGGGCAAGACGGCCCTGATCGCCGGTCAAGCCGAGGGACCCCACCCATGTATGAATTCATGCACTGGGCCTATAGTATTAAAATAACAGCATAAAAGGAGGTCAAGTTCTCCCATACTGGTGCAATGTTTCCATATTTTATTGGAATTAAGTATTAATTTGAAGAAGACTGTGATAACTAAAGGTACAGATGCAATCCCTAAAGCAACCACTAAGAAAATAACTCAGCCGAAACCGGTTTGGCTCAGTGGATAGAGTGTCGGCCTGCGGAATGGGGGGTCCCGGGTTCGATTCCGGTCAGGGGCATGTGCCTGGGTTGCGGGCAGGTCCCTGGTGGGGGATGTGCAAGAGGCAGCTGATCGATGTTTCTCTCTCATCGATGTTTCTAACTCTCTCTATCTCTTTCCCTTCCTCTCTGGAAAATCGATAAAATATATTTAAAAAAAAAAAAAGAAAGAAAATAACTCAAAAATATCATTTAACCCTCCACCCCAAAGACAGTAAAGAAGATATGTAGGAAAAACAAAAAAGAGACATTAGATGCCCTGACTGGTGTGGCTCAGCAGATTGAGCTTCATCCCATGCACAGAAAGACTGCCAGTTCTATTCTTGGTCAAGGCACAAACACTGGGTGTGGACTCAATCCCCAGTGAGGGAATGCAGGAGGCAGTCATTCAATGTTTCTCTCTCATCAAGGTCTGTCTTTCTCTCTCACTCCATCTCCCTCTCCCTCCCCCTCCCTTGTGCTTTCTCTCTCTAAACTCAATAAAAACAAACAGACATGTACAGAAGGAAGACAATGTGAAGAAACATAAGGAGAATGTCATGTGAGGACACAGGTTGGAGTGATATCCTATATGATAAAAGGGTAATATGCAAATTGACCCTAACAGCGGAATGACTGGGAACAACCGGTCGCAATGACGCGCACTGACCACCATGGGGCAGACGCTCAACGCAGGAGCTGTCCCCTGGTGGTCAGTGCACTCCCACAGGGGGAGCTCCATTCAGTCACAAGCCGGGCTGATGGCTGCGAGTACAGCAGCAGTGGCAGGAGACTCTCCCGCCTCCTCAGCAGTGCTAAGCATGTACAACTGCAGCTTAGGCTGGGGAGCCGGCCTAAGCTGTCAGTCAGACATATCCCGGGGGCTCCTGGGCTGCCCGAGGGATGTCTGACTGTCTGATCCCCCGGGGAACAGGCCTAAGCTGGCAAGTGGACATCCTCCGAGGAGTCCTGGACTGCGACAGGGCACAGGACGGGCTGAGGGACGTCCCCGCACCCCCCGAGTGCACGAATTTTTGTGCACCGGGCCTCTAGTCCTATCTAATATAAGACAAACATGGTAATTTACCATACCTCCGACACGCTTCCCATTGGCTTATCAGGGCGATATGCAAATTAACTGCCAACCAAAATGGTGGCCGGCAGCCAGGCAGCTGAAGTGAACAGGAGGCTTGCTTGCTCCAGTGATGGAGGAAGCCAAGGTTCCCCACCTGCCGCCACCCAGCTCTGAGCTGCACTCTAAGCAACTATGTTGCAATTATAGAAGCTAAACAATCCCCAGAAACCTGCTTTCAGCCAGCTGGGCCTCAGAGCTGGAGTTGCAACAGTGCTCCAATTATAGAAGCTAAACAAAGCCCAGATACCTGCTTTCAGCAGCCAAGGTCTCAGAGCTGGAGCCGAGCCTCAGAGCTAAAGCTGGCTCTCAGCTCCAGTGACAGCCATAGAAGGTAAATAAATCCCAGAATGAATAAAAAAAAAAAAAAAAAAAGAAAAAAAGGAGAGGTTGGGAGCTTCAGTCGCCCGCCAGCCTGAAAATGGCCCTCAGCCCCTCACCCAGACTAGCCAGGCACCCCAGTGGGGACCCCCACCCTGAAGGGGGTGTGAACAGCTGCAAACAGCCATCATCCCCTCATCCAGGCTGGCCAGGCACCCAAGCGGGACCCCCACCCTGATCCAGGACACCCTCCAGGGCAAACCAGCCCGCCCCCACCCATGCACCAGGCCTCTATCCTATACAGTAAAAGGGTAATTTGCAAACTGACCCTAACAGCAGAAAGACTGGGAATGACTGGTCACTATGACACATACTGACCACCAGGGGGCAGACGCTCAATGCAGGAGCTGCCCTCTGGTGGTCAGGGCACTCTCACATGGGAGGAGGGAGCTCTGCTCAGCCACAAGCCAGGCTGATGGCTGCCAGTACAGCGGTGGTGGTGGGAGCCTCTCCTGCCTCCTCAGCAGCGCTAAGGATGTCCAACTGCAGTTTAGGCCTGCTCCCCGCTGGCAAGTGGACATCCCCCGAGGGCTGCCGGGCTGCCAGAGGGATGTCTGATTGCCATCTTAGGCCCAAACCCCCGGGGAGCAGGCCTAAGCCAGCAGGTGGTCATCCCCTGAGGAGTCCCAGACTGCGAGAGGGCACAGGCCGGGCTGAGGGACAACCCCCTCAACCCCGAGTGCACAAATTTTTGTGCACCGGGCCTCTAGTCTATAATAATAAAAGCTTAATATGCTAATTAGACTGAATAGCCGAATGACCTTCCTTCTGGACGAAGCTGGGGCTTCAAGGGCTGCGAGGACCAAGCCCCTTACACAAATTTTGTGCTTCAGGCCTCCAGTGTATCTATAAGCCAATGAATACTTGAGGCTACCAGAAGTTAGGAGAGAGGCATGGAACAAACTAGTGCCTTCAGAGGGAGTATGGCCCTGCCAACACATTTATTTTGGAGTGCTGGCCTCCAGAATTGTAAGACAATGCATTTTTATTGTTTTTAAGCCTCCCAGTATACGGTCCTCTGTAACAGAAGCCCTAGGAAACTAATATAAGCATCTTTTCAGAGAAAAAAAAACCTCAATACAAACATCTTTTTTTTTAAAAAAAGAGACATTAGATTTAAAGAGAGATTAGAAAAATAAATAGCAAAATGGCAATGTAAATCCAACCTTCGTAATAATTACATAAATATGAGTAGCCTAAACACTCCAATCAAAAGGGAGAGATCGTCAGGCTACATAAATAAGATCCAATTCTACAACAGACATAACTTAAATTCAAAGATATACTAGATAAAAAAATTAAATAATAAATAAGCAAACAACAAAAAAAGATACACTAGACTGAAATAATGGAAAAACATACTACGGAAAGAGCAACTATGGTAGAGCAGAAATGTCTATATCAACATCAGACAATATTACTAGATACAAAGACGGACGCTTCATAATGATACAAGATTTAATATATAAGAAAATATAATAATTATACATGTATACATATAAAAATATATGCACTTAACAGGTTCACAATACATGAACCAAAAACTAACAGAATAAAAAGGACAGAGCTAATCAACACTAATATATTTCAATTCCTCATTCTAAGTAGATAAAACTAGAGGGAAAATCAGCAAGAATATAGAATACTTGAACATTATCAACCAACTCAACCCATACAAATTATATATCAAACGCATCATTCCTTGGATAGTTATTGACATATAAAACTGAAATACAGATTTGGATATTATCAATAAAAATAGAGATGGTAGCTGAATAAAATAGTTCATCCAGAGGAAAAAGCATCAAATGAACAGAGAAAAGACTTTAAAATAAAATAAAAAATTTAAAAAGCAAATGAGTTGCTTTATTGTATAAAATAGTAGGTAAGAATTATCTTATCTTGCAGGGGGAAAAAAATATAAAGATATCCATTGAAAGCGTGCACAGAAGAGCCTCAGCTGGTGTGGCTCAGTGAATAGAGCATTGGCCTGCAGACTGAAGTGTCCCAGGTTCGATTCCAGTCAAGGGCACATGCCCATGTTGCAGGCTCCATCTTCAGTGGGGGGGTGTGAAGGAGGCAGCCAATCAATGATTCTCTCTTATCGATGTTTCTCTCTCTCCCTCTCCCTCCCTCTCTGAAATCAATAAAAATATTTATTTTTTAAAAAAGCACGTACAGAAGACTTCCTTCTTAGATATATTCTCAGATGTTTAATAACTTCCTATAGACTCAGAACTGTAAAAAAGGACCACAATTAATGGGATCTTATCTAAGAGCAACCATACAGGAAACCCTCCTGAGGGTTTTGACATAGCAATGTATAAAATCATTGAGCATTCAACATAAGAAAGCCTTGCCTTTCAATTTTACCACTTCCAATTATACCTCCTGAGAGCAACAACCATCATTAACCATTCTTTAACACCACTACCCTGACACAAACGTGAATGAATAAACAAACTGTATTGTCCTTCCTGATGTGACAAATGCAAACTGAAGTCATTTTTTGTTACAAGTTTATGTTGCTACAGGCACTTTCCGTTGAAACCACAAGCTGACACAAGCACAGCCCATTAAATTAAATTGCTTCTAGGCAAGATTTTGCTCTACAGTCATGTAAAATGGGAATTGCTAATTGCTAACACTCCTGCATCTGTTTATTTCATATCACGACCCTAGAACTCTTAAGAAATACAAAGAGCTAATACCTCAAACAGGATATATATGAACCAGTTAACTTACACTGATTCTCCACGTGTAGTATTAAATTCATGAATTCCTACTTTGCTCTCTTGCACAAAACAATATTCTAATCTAATATATAGACAAAAAAGCAACTTCGGAGAGGGTCAGTATTTTACTGACAAAACAAGAATGATTTTTCCCACTAGAGTAGAGGCTATAACACTTCGTCAAGGAAATTTAAGTTAAAAACAAAACAAAACAAAAAAAACACCTTATAAGTGATCCTGTCTATTCCCTTGCAATTCAGGATGGTCCAAATAGAATACCTGTTTTATCTAATCTAGCTTCAAATAACAAGTGATAGGGCTTATGTATACCAACTTCCCTTGAGGACATTATTTCAAATTCAATTTATGGCATAGTATTTTCAAAAGATTAAGTTTACTATAGTCTATTTTACTTAAAATTGATAATAAAAATTCTGTCTATATCTGTGACCAACAGAAGTATCCAACATAAAAACAGTCCACAAGAAACACACTAGCCCTAACCGGTTCGGCTCAGTGGATAGAGCATCGGCCTGCGGACTCAAGGGTCCCAGGTTCGATTCCGGCCAAGGGCATGTACCTTGGTTGTGGGCACATCCCCAGTAGGGGGCATGCAGGAGGCAGCTGATCGATGTTTCTCTCTCATGGATGTTTCTAATCTCTATCCCTCTCCCTTCCTCTCTAAAAAAAAATCAATAAAAGATATTTTTTTAAAAAAATACTAAAAAAAAGAAACACACTAAAGTTCTACCTTTCAGATGAGTCTGCTTATTTTCAATATTTAAATTCTTTCCCACTTCCTGCCACCCCCCCCAAGAAAAATCTATACTCACAAATTTTCAAAAGTACCAGTAAGTGGGTGTTAGGCCACTGTAAAACGAACTTGGGTACTAAGTTCTCTGCTCTTTAAATCAAAATTGATTCTGTCCTCTAAGTTTTTTTCTTTTTTAAGAAACGTTTTATTTAAATATTAGCACAGAAAAGTCTACACACACCATAAGTATGCAACTTATCCTGGTAGCTCAGTTGGATAGAGCATCATCCCCATACACCAAAGTTGACTCCCTAGTAACAGCACATACAAAAATCAACCAATGAATGCATAAATAAGTGGAATAATAAATGGCTGTTTCTCTCACCTCCTCTCTCTCTAAAATCATCTTTAAAAAAAAAAAAAAAGAAGAAGTGTGTAACTTCATGGATTTTTTTTTTAATTCACCTATCTATTTAGTAAGCACACAGATACAAAATATTTCCAAAATCCTAAAGCCCTCCTGCTACCTCTGGTCATTCATTACTGCCCCTCAAAAGTAATCATTACTCTGACCTTTATCACAAACCAATTCTTTTGAAAATCACCAAGACTACTAATGAGGGGAGAACCAAGATGGCGGCATCATAACCTTCAAGATGATATAAATAAATGGGGAGATATTCTGTGTTCATGGACTGAAAGACTCAGTATTGCTGAGATGGCAATTCTTCCCAACTTGATCCATAAATTCAATGTATTCCCAATCAAAATTCCAGCAAGGAATTTCATAGATAATGAAATATGGGTCCTACATTTATGTAGAAAGGCAAAAGACCCAGGATAGTCAACAAACTATTGAAAGTTGGAGGACTGACACTATCCAACTTCAAGACTTATAAAGCTACAGTAATCAAGACAGTGTAATTCCAGCCAAAGAACAAATACATAGATCAATGGAACTGAATATAGAGAGCCCAGAAATAGACCCATAGTTAAGTGACCTCTGGCAAAAGAGCCAAAGTAATTCAATGGAAAAAGTCTCCTCAATAAATGGTGCTAGGACAACTGAACAGCCACATGGAAAAAAATTAATCTAGACACAGACCTTTAAAAAAAAAGTTTCTATTGACTTTAGAGAGAGAAAGGGAGGATAGATAGAAACATCAAGGAGAGAGGATCATAGATCCTGCACGCTCCCTACTGGGGATCGAGCCCACAACCCAGGCACGTGTTCTAACCAGGAATTGAACAGTGGTAACCTCTTGGTTCAACACTCAACCACTTTGCTGGACCAAAAATCAATAAAGACATATCCTCAGATGAGAATTTTTTAAAAAAAGCAGTAAAGAGCCAGTACACAAAGGGAGAAAAATAGTGCTCAGTTATCAAATGAGTTCCTAGATCCAACTAGGCCAGAAGCCAGTTGCATATTGAACTTATCACAGTTAAATGAACCTACTAAATCTCATTTTTGCTTTTTAAAAAAGGCATGTAAAGCTACTTTGTATGTGTCTGTGCACACACTACAGTTATCTTCTGCATAAACATTTTCATAAGAGCTAAGGTCATAGCATACAGAAAAACCACTGCATTAATGGCTCTACTTGTAGACTTTATAAAAAAGGCAACATAAGAACAATTTGCATTACCTTGGCCCTTGCTTCTCAGCATTGGAACACTAGTGCTTCTAAGTGGCACTACTGGTGCTGTTGATCAATTTTAGATGCAGCATAAATATCAACCATGGATTAATTATCCAAGACCTCAAAGTTTTCAAAAAGTTTCAAGTGATATTTTAAAAAGCAAAAAGATAAAAGGCAATTTCAGCTTAAAACAAAACCCAATAAAAGACTGCTTCAGACACTAGTGATTAAAAAAAGATAAAATTGATCCAGCCAGCGTGGCTCAGTGGTTGAGCGTCAAACTGCGAACCAGGATGTCATGGTTCGATTCCCGGTCAGGGCATATACCCAACCAGGACCAGGTTGTGAGCTCAATCCCCAACGTGGGGTGTGCAGGAGGCAGCCAATCAATGATTCTCTCTCATCACTGATGTTTCTATCTCTCTCTGAAATCAATAAAAATATATATATTTTAAAATCAATGAATGTTTTATTGCATTATTTGTAGGATTTTTTTTTAAGTTGTAATTTTAAAAGTGGTCTATCCATACTAACATTATCTAAACAATTCTATTTAGGTTTGGGGAACATTTTTTTATTATTATTATTATTATTATTATTGATTTCAGAGAGGAAGGGAGAGGGTTAGAGAGATAGAAACATCAATGATGAGAAAGAATCATTGATTGGCTGCCTCCCGCGTGCCCCCTAATGGCAGGGATCGAGCCCGCAATCCGGACATGTGCCCTTGGCCAAAATCGAACAGGGGACCCTTTAGTCCACAGCCCCCCCCAACACTTTATCTACTGAACTAAATGGGCTAGGGCTGGGGAACACTTTAATTATTTTTATTAATTATGGCTCATAGTTAACCTGAAAAGTATAATCCTCATTTCTAAGAAAAGAACATGTAGGTCAATAGCCAAGATATATTTAGATAAATTTAGACAGGTATATTTAGAACAGTTTCTGAATTTCCAACCTGCTTCTTAAGCTAAGACTAGATCACACTACACAAGTAGCTTCCTCTAACCAAAATAAAAGTTCTGAACCTCTGAATCTTTACAAAAGTTAAATTAGGTTACATATTTAAAAGGTAAGGTTTTAATATAGACCCCTTTAAAACACATTTTCCTAATGTATTTGAAGTATATCATTTAAAATTTGGCTTTCCAAAAAAATATACAAGAATATATATTTTACGCTGAAACTGGTTTGGCTCAGTGGATAGAGCGTCAGCCTGCGGACTGAAAGGTCCCAGGTTCGATTCCGGTCAGGGGCATGTACCTTGGTTGCAGGCACATCCCCAGTAGGAGATGTGCAGGAGGCAGCTGATCAATGTTTCTCTCTCATAGATGTTTCTGACTATCTCTCTCCCTTCCTCTCTGTGGAAAATCAATAAAATATATTTTTTAAAAATAAAAAGAATATATATTTTATATAAATTAAGGCATACCTACATTTTACACTTCAGAAAGTAAACAAAACTTCTTTGAAAATTTTTACTAAAAACAAAACATCCATTGTTTTGATTAATTTTATACAAACTACACAACCACCATTTGTTGTTATCTTTATATTGGAAAAAAACTGTAGTTTCCCATGTGCTTATTTTAAATTATGCCCAAGGCACACCAAATGGTTAATCAATAAAAATAAAAACTACGCAATATAAAGTGAGAAAGAGTTGCCCTGGCCAGTGTGGTTCAGTTGGATGGGTGTTCAACCTGTGCACGGAAAGGTTGCCAGTTCAATTCTGGACAGAGCACATGCTCTGGCTGTGGGCTCAATCCTCAGGAGACGGCGTGTGGGAGACAACCAACTGATGTTTTGCTCTCACATCAATGTTTCTCTCTTTTCTCTCTCTAAAATTCAATTAAAAAATAAATACAGAGGGAGTAGTTATTCAACAATAGAGTTGCAGTTTAAATAGCCTCCAACAATCTACTAATAAAAGCCTAAGTGGTCCTCGTGCCCTCGCCGTCACAAGATGGTGGCCGCGCGGCGCGGAGGCTGGGCCTGGGAGCCACTCCACACAGTGAGGCCTGGGGGTCCCAGGCTCCACATCGCAGGTCGCGGCAGGGGAGGGCGGTTGTGGGCGATCAGGTAGGCAGGGGAGGGCAGTGTGGACGAAGGGGTGGTGCGGGGGCTCTAGTCTAGTATAAACACATTTTTAAAAGTTATTTTTTAATGGGCTTAGCTTCAAAACCCTTAGCTGACTTACAGTTTAAATATTCAACTATGCATGTTTACTGCTGAATCTGAGTCAAAAATGATGCACTCCTAGCACTAAAAATCAAAGCAATTGGACTAATTTTTAAACTGCTGTAAAGACACTTAGCTCTTGCACTAGCTGGTTTTGCTCAGTGGTCAGAGCATCAGTTCAAGGACTGAAGGGTCGTGAGTTTGATTCCCATCAAGGGCATGTACCCACATTGCAGGCTCAATCCCCAGTGCTTGTTGGGCATGAGGGAGGCAACCAATTGATGTGTCTCTCTCACATAATGTTTCTCTTTCATTGTTTCTCTTCCTCTCTCCCATTCTCTCTAAAAATCAATGGGAAAAATATATATATCCTCAGGTTAGGATTAACAAAAAGAAAACAACAAAAAAACCCCACTTACTTCTTAAATGGATGGGACTTTTAAAACAAAATAAAGCCATGGAACTGCCTACAGCAGTGGTTCTCAACCTTCCTAATGCCGCAACCCTTTAATACAGTTCCTCATGTTGTGGTGACCCCAAACCATAAAATTATTTTCGTTGCTACTTCATAACTGTAATTTTGCTACTGTTATGAATCCTAATGTAAATATATAATATGCAGGATGTATTTTCATTGCTGCAAACTGAACATTACTAAAGCATAGTGGTTAATCACAAAAACAATATGTAATTATACATGTGTTTTCTGATGGTCTTAGGCGACCCCGATGAAAGGGTCATTCGACCCCCAGGTTGGTGACCCACAGGTTGAGAAATGCTGGCCTACAGGAATATAGCTAACCTTAGAATTTCTGCCTCCCAGTTAATTATGTAAATGTTTTCACTCACTCCCCTCAGCCCCATTATATTACCATCTCCTTAGAGGGAGATTAGGTTAAAACAGGGATTATTATGTTAATCATCTTCAGTTCACTCACAGTTCCTAACACATAATATTTAATAAGTATTTGAATTGATGAACTCAATCACTTTTGAAAATCACCAAGACTACTAATGAGGGGAGAACCAAGATGGCGGCATAGGTAAACACTGGAGATTGCTGCCTCGCAAAACCACTTCAAAAATACAACTAAAAGACGGAACGGACATCACCCAGAACCACAGGAACGCTGAGGGGAAATTCTTCAACTGGAAGGAAAGAGAACAGCATACCGAGACTCAGAGGAGGCGCAGTGCGGAAAACACAAAGATACGGAGGTGCGCGTGGAACAGGCTGGCGGCTGAGGGCGCGGTTCGTTTTCAATCGGGAGGGAGTCTCAGGCTCTGAGCTCCAGTTCTGGGCGAGTCTCTAGGGACCCAGACTCAAACGGGAGAAGCGGGACTGTCTGGCATCGGTCGGAACTCGAGGGCAGCTTTCTCTCCGAGGTTTGCAGCGGTTGCTGGGACTCTGAGAGGCAGAGCCTCTGGGAACAGGACTGAGAGCAGCCATAACTGCTCGCTCGGCCCGCCCTGTTGATCCCCTGGGACCCGCCCCGCCCAAGCCCTGCACAGAGCCATTTGCCGGATAGCCTCAGGCAAGGGCTAAAATAGCACCTCCCTAGAGGACAAAAGTTCTCCCACTGCAGACACAGCTGATTCTCACAGCCAGTTGGCCTGGAGGTCAAATCACCCCCAGTATTACCTACAACAATCAAGGCTTAACTACAACAAGACTGCGCACAAAGACCACTAGGGGGTGCACCAAGAAAGCATAAAAAATGCAGAGACAACGAAACAGGATACAAATGTCGATGGAGGATATAGAATTCAGAACCACACTTTTAAGTTCTTTCAATAATCTTCTAGAAACTGCCAATAAACTTAATGAGATCTGCAAGAAATCTAATGAGACCCTCGATGTTGTGATAAAGAACCAACTAGAAATTAAGCATACACTGACTGAAATAAAGAATATTATACAGACTCCCAACAGCAGACCAGAGGAGCGCAAGAATCAAGTCAAAGATTTGAAATGCGAAGAAGCAAAAAACACCCAACCAGAAAAGCAAAATGAAAAAAGAATCCGAAAATACGAAGATAGTGTAAGGAGCCTCTGGAACAGCTTCAAGCATACCAACATCAGAATTATAGGGGTGCCAGAAGATGAGAGAGAGCAAGATATTGAAAACCTATTTGAAGAAATAATGACAGAAAACTTCCCCCACCTGGTGAAAGAAATAGACTTACAAGTCCAGGAAGCGCAGAGAACCCCAAACAAAAGGAATCCAAAGAGGACCACACCAAGACACATCATAATTAAAATGCAAAGAGCAAAAGACAAAGACAGAATCTTAAAAGCAGCAAGAGAAAGACAGTCAGTTACCTAAAGGGAGTACCCATACAACTGTCAGCTGATTTCTCAACAGAAACTTTGCAGGGAGAAGGGAGTGGCAAGAAATATTCAAAGTGATGAATGCCAAGAACCTACAACCAAGATTACTTTATCCAGCAAAGCTATCATTCAGAATTGAAGGTCAGATAAAGAGCTTCACAGATAAGGAAAAGCTAAAGGAGTTCATCACCACCAAACCAGGATTATATGAAATGCTGAAAGGTATCCTTTAAGAAGAGGAAGAAGAAGAAAAAGGTAAAGATACAAATTATGAACAACAAATATGCATCTATCAACAAGTGAATCTAAGAATCAAGTGAATAAATAATCTGATGCACAGAATGAACTGGTGATTATAATAGAATCAGGGACATAGAAAGGGAATGGACTGACTATTCTTGGGGGGGAAAGGGGTGTGGGAGATGCGGGAAGAGACTGAACAAAAATCGTGCACCTATGGATGAGGACAGTGGGTGGGGAGTGAAGGCGGAGGGTGGGGTGGGAACTGGGAGGAGGGGAGTTATGGGGGGAAAAAAAGAGGAACAAATGTAATAATCTGAACAATAAAGATTTAATTTAAAAAAAAAAAAAGACTACTAATGAAATCTTTTGTTTCCTTAAAACTAAGTACTGCCGAAACCGGTTTGGCTCAGTGGATAGAGTGTCGGCCTGCGGACTGAAAGGTCCCAGGTTCGATTCCGGTCAAGGGCATGTACCTGGGTTGCAGGCATATCCCCAGTGGGAGATGTGCAGGAGGCAGCTGATCGATGTTTCTCTCTCATCGATGTTTCTGACTATCTCTCTCCCTTCCTCTCTGTAAAAACTCAATAAAATATTAAAAAAAAAAAACAAAAAAAACTAAGTACTACTGACTTGCATATAAAAATATATTCCAGCCCTAGCTGGTTTGGCTTACTGGACAGAGCATCGGCCTGCAGACTGAGCGGCCCCAGGTTCGATTCCGGCCAAGGGCATGTACCTTGGTTGCAGGCACATCCCCAGTAGGGGGTGTGCAGGAGGCAGCTGATCAATGCTTCTCTCAAGGTGATGTTTCTAACTCTCTGTCCCTCTCCCTTCCTCTCTGTAGGAGATCAATAAAATATATTTTAAAAATATATATATACTAGAGGCCCGGTGCACAAAAATTTGTGCACTTGGGGTGGAGGGGGGTGTCCCTCAGCCCGGCCTGTGTCCTCTCGCAGTCTGGGATGCCTCAGGGGATGACCACCTGCTGGCTTAGGCCTGCTCCCTGGGGGGGTGGGGGGCATTGGGGCCTAAGATGGCAATCAGACATCCCTCTGGCAGCCCGGCAGCCCTCGGGGGATGTCCACTTGCCAGCGGGGAGCAGGCCTAAACTACAGTAGGATATCCTAGCGCTGCTGAGGAGGCAGGAGAGGCTCCCACCACCACCGCTGTACTGGCAGCCATCAGCCTGGCTTGTGGCTGAGCAGAGCTCCCTCCTCCCATGTGAGAGTGCCCTGACCACCAGAGGGCAGCTCCTGCATTGAGCGTCTGCCCCCTGGTGGTCAGTGTGTGTCATAGTGACCAGTCATTCCCAGTCTTTCTGCTGTTAGGGTCAGTTTGCATATTACCCTTTTACTATATAGGATAGAGGCCTGGTGCATGGGTGGGGACGGCTGGTTTGCCCTGAAGGGTGTCCCGGATCAGGGTGGAGGTCCCGCTTGGGTGCCTGGCCAGCCTGGATGAGGGGATGATGGCTGTTTGCAGCTGGTCACACCTCCTTCAGGGTGGGGATCCCCACTGGAGTGCCTGGCCAGTCTGGGTGAGGGGCTGAGGGCCATTTTCAGGCTGGCGGGCGACTGAAGCTCCCAGCCTCTTTTTTTTTTATTCTGGGATTTATTTATCTTCTCTAGCTGTCACTAGAGCTGAGAGCTGTTGCCAGCTCTGAGGCTGCTGCCGGCTGAAAGCAGGTATCTGGCTAGGTTTGTTTAGCTTCTATAATTGAAACTCTGTTGCCATCACTGGCGCTCTAAGCTCTGAGCCTCCTGGCAGCTGAAAGCAGGTTTCTGGGTTTGTTTAGCTTCTATAATTGCAACATTGTTGTATCTGGAGCTCAGAGCTGGGCTGCGGCAGGTGGGGAACCTTGGCTTCCTCCGTCACTGGAGCAAGCAAGCCTCATGTTCGCTTCAGCTGCCTGGCTGCTGGCCGCCATCTTGGTTGGCAGTTAATTTGCATATCTTGCTGATTAGCCAATGGGAAGGGTAGCAAAGTTATGGTTAATTACCATGTTTCTCTATTATTAGATAGGAGATATATATATACATATATATTTTTTTTCCAGCCCAGCCAGTGTGGCTCAGTGGTTGAGTGTCAACCCATGCACCAAGAGGTCAACTGTTCTATTCCTGATCAGGGCACATGCCCACGTTTTGCATTTGATCCCCAGTGGAGGGAGCATGTAGAAGAGGCAGCCAATCAAAGTTGATGTCTCTCATTGATGTTTTCCCCCACCCCCGCCTCTTTCTGAAATCTATAAAAACATATTAAATATATAGATATGTTTTCCCATTACAAAGAATCAACATAATTTCCGACAGTAACTCTCCTTTTATCTTTCCACATCCTAAATAATAAAGAGCTAATATGCAAATGGTCATCACACCCTCACACTATCACGCAGTAACAGCTCAGACACTCAACACTGGGGAGAGAGGAATGGGGACCAGCCAGGCTACAGCCCGGGAGAGGGACATGCCACACGCCCTGCAGTCCCAGACAACAGCGGCTGGGGCTGCGGCCCGGGACAGGGACAAGCCGCCCACCCCACAGTCCCGGGCACCAGCGGCTACACCTGCGTCTGTAGCCCAGGAAAGGGACAAGTCGCCTGTCCCACGGCCCCGGACATCCACCAAGGGGTCCCAGATTGGAGAGGGTGCAGGCCGCGCTGAGGGGACCGACCCCGCCCCCCCCCCCCCGCCGTGCCCGAATTTCGTGCACCAGGCCTCTAGTAAAAACATAAGACAAAATTGACACACTGCTAATAGTCTAATAAAGCTGTTTCCTTACATTTATATGTATTATAAAAAGATTGTGCATTTATGCATAAAGATGCAAAAAACAGACACTACAAAACCAAAGAAGAGCAGTATCTTACTAAGAAACAAAATTAAGCCCTACCTCCCCAGATATTTAGGTCTAGAACAGCAGTTTTCAACCTGTGGGTCGCAACTCCTTTGGGGGGTCAAACAACCCTTTCACAAGGGTTGCCTAAGACCACTGGAAAACACATATATAATTACATATTGTTTTTGTGATTAATCACTATACTTTAATTATGTTCAATTTGTAACAATGAAATTGGGGGTCACTGCACCATGAGGAACTGTATTAAAGGGTCACGGCATTAGGAAGGTTGAGAACCACTGGTCTAGAAGATTATATTGCATCTGTAACAGAGATGTTCCCAAATCTTTTGAAATATAAAAATTAACCCCTTTTTAATTCTTATTATAAATACTAACTTAATGACAACAGTACTCTTATCTTAAACAAACACCAATATTACAAAACAAATTCTCATTCTGAAGGACACTTTCCCAATTTTGAGTCAGGATCTGGGGTTAGTTTTTTCACTCAGAAGTTGTAGCCTGGATAATGTGGAACAGCGCAGGAACCAAAGATCAGGACTGAATTAAAAACACTACAGAATTACAATATAGAAAATGGCTCTTTTCTCCACAGCAACTCTTCCCTTCACCTAGCTCTCAAAGAGGTTGAACAGGCTATAAATAAGATACAATACAAAAAACTCAGAACTAGAAATGATAAAAGGCATTTAGAGTGAGAAAATATGAGTAATAAATTAATGGAGCTAGGCAATAAGCATCAACAGCTGCTAACACCACAGAGAACCAAACATTATGTGCTTCCTGATACAAGTACTCAACATCATCTTTAAAGCATTTTTCCCTCAAAGGAAAAAATGAGAGAGAATATACCTCATAGAAACCAAATTTGATCAAGCCTCTAAACCTAATACCAATTAACAAGAAACCCAGGGGGGGCAGAGGAATGTGTTTAATAACACCATAGGAATGTAAGTGGCAAATTCAAACTGGGAAAACTCTTGTTTATTCAACAAATTATTTGCCAGGAATAAGAAACGGAAGGGAACCTATAGATTATAAAACAATGCACAGACCTTATTTGACTCGTGATTTGAATGACTGTAAAAACACATTTATAAAATATAGAAATCTGAACCCCAAATATCATGATATTAAGAAATTACTGCCCCAATTATTTTTCAGTGTGATAATAGTTATTTGGTATTTTTTCCTTCAAGAGTTAAGAAACTGGAGTGCTAAAAGGTTAGTGTACAGAAAGGGATCACTAAAAATTAATGCAGCTCAATGATCTAGCTTAAGTGAAACTAAAATATAAATTCTGAGATTGCAACCATGGGAAGAGAGTTTTGCTTGCTTGCCAACCAACTTCTTCACTGATATAAGCTCTATAAATAGGTCAAGAGTGATAATGGCTGCTCAAATCACTTCATGTGGCAGATACTACTACTACTGACATGTATCTGGCCCAGTACCAGGACTGCTTATAAAATAGCATCAAGTAAGAAGGCAAGGGTGTTATCAAATGCAAAAAATGCACAGTGGCTAATGAAAGGACCTCTAAAAACTCAAAAGCACCAATAGTGTAAATCAAGAATAATTTAAAACACAGGTTCTAGGTTTCCTCCTAGAATGCTGTTCAGGCCATTTTGTATCTCTCTCAGAAGACAGTACACATAAAGATGGATCACCACATGCTGGGACCTGAGGTCCCCAAAATATATGTTGCCAAAAACCTATCCACTATACATGCCCTCAGGCTCATGGCAAATTATTTAGTGGATTACAGTGCAGAAAAATAATGGGAAAGCTTTGATGATAAAATGTTGATTGAAGAATACACTATACTTTCATATGCTGGGTTAAAACTAAGGCAGACAGGATACTACTTAAAATCTTAACCACATGAGGTTTTTGTTCTTAATACAGAAACGAAAACAGTCCTGTTTTCCTAGAGTTTTAGTCCACACCCAACTTCCCTCTCCCCAACAATACCTTTCTCTAATTATAAGACACTAACAAAACGCTAACTCTGGACATCATAAAAGTGCTGTTGTTTTTTAACCAGACAACTCAGTAAAAAAGCAACTTCCACTGATTGCTTTGATATCTTGTTTCCCTAATGCTAACCATGCTAATGAAAACTTTAATTTCTATATTACCTAAACACAATCCTAGTTCATCCAGATTCATGGAAATGGCTATATAAGTGTTTGGGGTTTTTCTTGTATAAGTTTTAACAGATTTAATTTCATTCCTCTTTGAACAACAATCAGAACTGATTTACTAATACACTGACAAGAATTCCAGGCAGAGTCAAAAGTATTTTGTAAATGAACTGGCAGTTCAAAAAGAACATTCAAGACTCCAATCAGGACATGGACAGTGGGGCGGTGGAGGCTTGTCCTGTGAGGTAGGGGGAGGGGGTGTAACAGAGACATATGTAATACTTTAAACAATAAAAAAGAAATTAATTTTTTTAAAAGACTCCAATCATTTCAAGCTTAGAGACCCATTTAAGAAAAGAGCTATCTTCCAATACCTGATTTAAAATGATTTTATAAAGGAAAAGACTAACTCCATACTATAGCTGTTTTATTATACAGTACTTTTTTCTCCTACTTTTCTTCTCTACATTTTAGAGCAGGAAAGAAACTTAAAAATCATCTAGAGCACTACATTTGAGTTCCCTGGACAGAAATTATTTCTTTTATCTTTGTACGAGGAGGAGGAAGAGGAGAAAAACATAGATGTGAAACATTGGTTACCTCCTATAAGTGCCATAACTGGGGTTCAAACCCACAACCTAGGTATGTGCCCTGACTGATAATCGAATCTACAACCTTTTTTGGTGTATGGGATGATACTCCAACCAACTGAGCCACACTGGCCAGGGAAAGCAAGATACTTACTTTTTAGTTTCACCCTGCTCCTTCTTTTACCACAAGGACATGTAGGCAGAGTGAGAAAAAACTGACTAAATGAACATCAATCCCACTTCTACTGAGAAAAACTGCCCACACAGAAGCTGAAAACACTGTTTATTGTACTTCCCTTAAATGCAATCATGAGTCTTTAAAGAGTAGAGGAAAGTAGGTAAAATTAAAGATAATGGCTAAGGATTATAAAAACTTCCGTGATAACAGTCAAATTTAAATTTAACAGATATTTGACAACTAAAAAATAACTATCAAAGAATCAACCCAAAATAAAAAAAATAAAACCATAAAATGTCTACTCACTGAAATGAAGGCTAAATCTTTCGCCCTAGCTGGTCTGGCTCTGTAAATAGAGCATCGGCCTGCAGACTGAAGGGTCCCAGGTTAGATTCTGGTTAAGGGCATATGCCCGGGTTGTGTGCTTGATCCCCAGTGGGGGATGTGCAGGAGGCAGCCAATCAATGATTCTCGCTCATCATTGATGTTTCTCTCTCCTCCCTTCCTCTCTGAAATCAATACACACACACACACACACATCTATAGTAATAAAAGCATAATATGCTAACTAGACTGATGTCCTTCTGGACATCCTTCCGGACAACCTTCCAGACGAAGCCGCAGCAGTGGGGGCTGAGGCAAAGGTGACCACCACAGCAGGAGGGGGCTGAGGCAGAGGCAGCCACCTTGGTGGTGGGGGCCAAGCCTCTTGCATGAATTTTGTGCATCGGGCCTCTAGTATATATATAAGCCCTAATCGGTTTGGCCCAGTAGATAGAGCAGCAGTGGGCAAACTACAGCCCACGGGCCGGATTCGGCCCGTTTGAAATGAATAAAACTATTGAAAAAAAAGACCGTACCCTTTTATGTAATGATGTTTACTTTGAATTTATATTAGTTCACACAAACACTCCATCCATGCTTTTGTTCCGGCCCTCCGGTCCAGTTTAAGAACCCATTGTGGCCCTCGAGTCAAAAAGTTTGCCCACCCCTGGGATAGAGCATCGGCCTGGGGACTGAAGGGTCCCGCGTTAGATTCTGGTCAAGGGCATGTACCTTGGTTGCCGGCACATCCCCAGTAAAGATTGTGCAGGAGGCAACTGATCGATGTTTCTCTCTCTTCGATGTTTCTAACTCTATCCCTCTCTTTTCCACTCTGTAAAAAATCAATAAAATATATTATTTTAAAAGAGAAAAGAAATTCACCAAAAAAGAAAAATCTTTCAACAGGAATGCCTATCTCATCTTTTATGTTCCTCCTGAGTTCCACCCCTACCCCCCAAAGAAATAATAACTCATTAGCAGACTATGGTGCTGTTACTCTCACAACCTGGCCCTACCTCCTTCTACCCTACCTATCCTTCTATAAACTCAAGGCACTTGGACACACTTAACCATTCAAGATCATTAATACTCATGACTTTGCTGTTCTTTAGCCTGGAATGCACACCTGAAATCTACTTCAAACCTCAGGTTTAAATGTGTAAGTTCCTATACCATCAGGATCCTGTAAGTCTTATTCATCACTACAGCTCTAGCAACTAGAGTACTACTGGCACACAGTAAATGATCAATAAGTTAGTACTGTAAGAATAAAGAGGTGCCACCTGAGTGTTTTGTTGTCTGTGTTTTCTCAAAAGTTCTTCTCTGCCGAAACCGGTTTGGCTCAGTGGACAGAGCGTCGGCCTGTGGACTGAAGGGTCCCGGGTTCGATTCCGGTCAAGGGCATGTACCTGGGTTGGGGGAACATCCCCAGTGGGAGATGCGCAGGAGGCAGCTGATGAATGTTTCTCTCTCATCGATGTTTCTAACTATCTCTCTCTCCCTTCCTCTCTGTAAAAAATCAATAAAATATATTTTTAAAAAAAAGTTCTTCTCACTTTCTATAGTCTCGGCTTTCTACTCAGTTATTATTGTATCTATTTCATATTTACTATTTAATTACAGCTACCCAAGAAACTTTATTTGGCCCCAAACTCTTTCCTAAATAAGAGAATACTGAAATCAGTATGGTTCAAAAGAAAACATACCATTGTACGTTTTTCATCTGTTACAGGTTTTCTCAAGTATTATCAATTCAGTAAACGTGTCCCTAGTTACATGCAGAAAAATTAGAAAATTCTAAAGTGATTTACCAAAGTTACAAACATAGGGTTTAGGTCTCCGGCATATACCAATTCCAAACTTTGAAGACAAAAAGCAAAAACATCTTAATTACCCATATATAAAGATTAGTTTATTTTGAGTACATCAGTCTTGGATAAATCATATAAATCGAAGATCCCAGCAAAATGACTCCTTGAAGAATGACTACACAAGCTCCCAGAAGTTGCTAGTCATATAGTTAGGAGACTTACGCTACCAATGTCACTTATGAAAATAGAAACCTTTGCCCTAGCCAGTTTGGCTCAGTGGATAGAGCATCGGCCTGCGGACCCAACGTCCCAGGTTTCATTATGGTCAAGTGCAAGTACCTAGGTTGCAGGCTCCTCCCCAGCAGACCCTGGTCAGGACCGTGCAGGAGGCAACCAATTGATGTGTTTCTCTCACATCAGTATTTCTCTGTCTTTCCCTCTCTCTTCCACTCTCCCTAAAAATCAATGGGAAAATATCCTCGGGTGAGGATTAACCAAAAAAAGAAAAAGAAAGAAACCTTTAAAGGACATAGGTGCACTCAGTTCTAAGAAAACTGCATTAAATTAAAACTTAAAGCTTAGCCCGCTAGTGTAGCTCAGTGGTTGAGCATCGACCTAGGAACCAGGAGGTCACGTTTCAATTCCTGGTCAGGGCACATGCCCAGGTGTGGGCTCCATCCCCAGTGTGGGGGCGTGCAGGAGGTAGCCGATCAATGATTCTCTCTCATCACTGATGTTTCTATCTCTCTCTTCCTCTGAGATCAATAAATAATATATATTTTTAAAAACACCTAAAGCTTAGTTTATCTTTAATATATCAGTCTTGGATAAATCATGAAGACTTTAACACAACGTATAGTGACACTCTTTGATAAATGCATTTAAGATTAATATGAATAAAAAAAAAGATTAATATGAATTAGTAATACTAAGAGCTACACTGTGAACTTAATATGAAGCTAATTAACAATGAGAAAGTTTCCAGCTCAAAAATCCAGTCCCTCCTATTTTTTCACTAAAAGATGCCAGGAAAAATATTTTTCCCATTAAGAAATCATGTTTAGCTGATGCTCTAGGTATAATTACCATGTTCCTCCCTTTCTAATTTGTATACACCTATTTTCAAGTTTACATCTATAATATTTACATTATGAAAAGGATGCGATTTTAAGTCTTAAGATTATAGTAGTAGCGAAAAGGAATCTAATTTAGAAATGTCTCAAAATATTATTTCTCATTTCATGGAACTGCAAGAAATTTCACTTAAGCTCTTTTTAAAGTAACATACAGATTATCACAGTAAATCTCATCTAGTTTCCTGAATTCAGACTTAATTCATAATTTTACATTTACTGACCATAAAGTACTCAACTAGACATTGTATTAGCCAGGTCACTCTGCCAAAATATTACACTTCCTATAAAAACAAACAAACAAACAAAAAAAAACGTTAGTGCTGTGACTCCTCGGGGCTTCGGATAACAACTATCAATCGCAGGCCTCTAAAAATGACTGTTAACCCAAAAGGCAACGCTCTGCCTGGAAGAACCCAGATTGCCAGGGCCAGCAAAACCACATGAGAAAGTTAAGAACCTCCGTCCTTCGATATCCCAGGAGAAGAGAGGGAGCCATTCAAACGGCTAGGATGTGCCTCACGACACGACACAAGAAAAGACTACGCAAAACTGCCAGGAGAATCTGTCATTACGCGGGCCAACCCTGACACAGCACCATCCGTGGGATCTGCATCCGACTGGATGGGAGAATTCGGAAAGCAAAAGTTCAAGCAAGAAACCAAAAGCACATCCAACCGGGGATAAACCGCTCCAGCTGCGCCACCCGGGAGAACACGTACAGACGCTCACGCCTCCGACCAGGGAGCATCTACTCCGTGACGGCGGAGGGGGCGATCTCCCAGGCAGAACGAGTGACGTGCGGCTGGTGCTTTTGGGGGGGAGGGGGGGGGTTGCTCCGACAGTGCACTGAGGTCGGCGTCAGGAGACATACCGTAGGAAGTGCTACGGGGAAAGGAGAGAACGCCCTGGGAAGAGTCAGGGAAGACGATGATCTTTCACTTGGGGCGCGTCACCTCACATCCTCGCCGGTTTCCTAAATAAAGCTGACAAACGCACCCGAGGACACCCATTTTGGAGACTGACGCATCCCTCCCGTGGACCAGAGGCGTCTGCCGCCGGGAAGAAAGCGCCCGGAGGCAGCCGGCGCCGAGCCCGGGGCAGCCTTTCCTGCCTCCGAGGCGCCCGCAGCCGCGGCGCTCGGGCTGCCTGGCTCGCAGGGGCAGGGGCAGCTGTCGGCGCCAGGCACCGGCCGCGGGGCCGCGGAGTTGGCAGAGCCGCCGCCGCTTCCCCCGCCCGCCCGGGCGCCGGAAAGTTGCGCGAAGGCAACTCCAGGGCCGTAAAGTCGCTCCGCCGCGCGGCCCACGGACTGCGGCACCTCCAGCCTCCTCTCAGGCCCCCGGAGGGAATGCGCCTCGCCCGGGCCCCAAGCGGTCCCGGGAACGGGAGGGGGGCTCGTTCCGCCACCTCGGCCGAGCCGGAGGACAACGGGGTCACCAGCGGCGGGCGAGCGGGCGAGCAACCCCTCTAGGCTGTCCCTACCCGGGCCGCGGCTGCCGCCAAGTCCCGGTGCGAACACCCGGCGCCCGCCAGCGGGCCCGTCACAACCCCGGCGGGCGCCGCAGGTCCCTCACCCGCGCGGCCCGCCACCCTCCGACTCAACCCGGCCCCTCCTCGAGACCCCGGCCAGGCCGCTGCCCTGCGCCCCTTCCCGCCTCACCTGCGCTCCGCGGCGGCGCCGCACCTCCGCGTCCGCTCCGCGCGCCCCGTCGGGGCACGCACCGACCCGGCCGGGACTCTCCGGGCCGCGGCGACTCGGGCCGCGACGGCCACTGCCGCCTTCTCCTCCTCAGCACAGGCCCCGGCGGCGAGCGCAGAGTTGCAGTCAGAGCCCAGCCGGGGCTGAAGGGAATCTCGCCGCCTCCGCAGGGTCCGCCACCACCTAGTCCCAGCACTCGTCCGCGCCGCCCGGAGAAAATGTCACCAGAGGCCGTTCGGCTCGGCGCCTCACTTCCGCCCGGAACCACAGAGCCCGCGGGGTCGGCTAGAGCGGCCGCACCGGCGGGAATCTCCAGGGGCCGGAGCGGGAAGCCGAAGGCAAGCCAGACAGCGCCATCTGGCGGGGAGGAGCGCGCGCTCCTCCCGCTGCAGAGAGCCGGGGGCGCAGTCAGCGGCTTCCCGGGATTTTCCCCCCGCATTTCCCTCCACCTGATTAGGCAGCTCCGTTCCAGAAATCTTTCTTGGAGGTTCGAAAAGCCAGCCAGTACAAACTATAGGCCATACCCTAAGAAAAGGACAGCGCTACCTTTTCCGTGCGCAGCTCCGTACTCACCCCTGCTGAAGCCTTCCTGAGCGAAGCTCGTGGCGTCTGAAAGCTTGAATAACTCCAACAGGGAGCAGCTTTCTCTCCCCACTTTTTCGAGGATGCTCACCTCGGCGCGGGGATACTCGGCTATGCTCTTCTCACGCAGTGCCGTCAACATCCCGTTCAAGTTTCTGGACGGGCCTCACAGATAGACCGCCACCTGCTGGCGATACAGGGTGCGCCAGGGAAACCCGCTCCGCCCACCCCTAGGCGCGCTGCAGACACCCCAAATTCCACCTGGGCACTCCACTGCGGAGTCCAGAGTCACTCTGACTTGCAGTTCTCCCGGGGGAGGGTGGCGCACGGGCGCACAATATGAATTGTCGCGGTCTGAGATGGAAGAAACGTGAGGGACTCGGGACCCGGAGAGAGGGTGAAGAGGGCACAGGCCACCTGGCAGCTACAAGAGGTGCTGGGAACAAACCACACTGTTCAAGTATGGCCAAGAGGCTGAGCTCCCTACAAGCAGGATTTCGAGAGATAAATAAATATGGGGTTTGAGGAGAAAAATGTTAAAGGTATTTACGTTTTCAGGAGCTGTGCTGGGACCTGGTGTGACAGTCCCTGGGAGGAGATTATGAAAACAGGGCGCTGGCCCTATACTCCCATTAGCGTCAGTCTCATCTTTAGACCCAGCCTTTAAGCTCCCCCCAGATCACTTATTTATTCCGACTGCCTGTATGCCTGGGAGTTTTCCATCCCGAACTAAAGGAATAAGCTGATAAAATAATTTTATAATAATAGCTAATGTTCATTGAACGCCTACTATATGCCAGCCACTGGACTATGCATTTCAATGGATTCATTCATTTAACCTTCACACCCCTATGAGTGTGGTGGTATGACTAGCCCATGGTGGCAAAGCTGGAAACTGCAGCACAGAGTGGTAAAGGGACCTGCCCAAGGTCACACATCAGTGGCAAGACTGGACTCCCACGCAGCCCAACTCCAGACCCTGCTTTCTCAACCACTATCACCAGCTGCCTCCTTGAAATTAACTGAGAACGTACTGGGTGCCAGATACACATTGTGTCTATGTAGGTTATTTCACTCATTTGTTTGTTTGTTCATTTATGTATTTATTTATTTCCCTGCTACCTTCCTCCTCCAGGAATTTGAGAGCTTGTGAGTGGTCACAAGAGCCCAGGTTCTTTCAGGAGAAACAGAAAAGAAAATAACTACTCAGATCATAGCTGTCAGTCTTGGAATGAATGAATGAATGAATGTGGACTAGTACATTACATTTTTTTTTTAATATTTTTTATTGATTTTTTACAGAGAGGAAGGGAGAGAGATAGAGAGTTAGAAACATCGATCAGCTGCCTCCTGCACATCTCCCACTGGGGATGTGCCCGCAACCAAGGTACATGCCCTTGACCGGAATCGAACCTGGGACCCTTCAGTCCGCAGGCCGACACTCTATCCACTGAGCCAAACAGGTTTTGGCTGCATTACATTTTAAAACAATTCCTAACAGTCTTATTTTGTCAATGCTATAGAGATACTGATATAGGACCCTGACTACTGATGTACCATCTTGGCTGTTCCTGTTTAATGCCAATAAGTCGATTCCCTATAGTGAGTGGACTGTGCATATTGCTAGAGGATGGTGCATTTGATATCCTACTTATTATCCCTATTACTGCCATATTTAGATAGCTAAAAAGGGCAATTGCTTTCTTCTACCCCCTGTAGGAGTAGAAGGGCTGGACAGCTGATCCTACTGCTGCCTTGGATTTGTCTCCTAGAATCTCCTGTGCATCATATACTCATCTCTCCCAGCTCCTGAAACCCCACCTCCATAAATCAGCCCAGCCCAGCCCTGACACCACCCACATCACCACCACCCTCACCATCCCCCTCCACCCCGTTGCCTCTACAGAAATTTCTGTCAAGTTTCCTCTCCTCACAGGCACTGTCCTACAAATGTCTACCCATTGGCCTCTCTGCAGTATTACGACTGAATCATATTGGTCGTTCTCCTCTCAACTTCTGCTATAAGCCCTGGAGGCCAAGGCCAGGCCTGTCAGCATTATTGTTTGCTCACGATGCACCACCTGGAATGGGTCTGGGCCTGCAGCAGGTGCCTGTTAGAAATGGTGACCTGAGCAGTAGCATCAGAATGTCACTGGCCTTGCTTTGACTCTTCTGTAGTCTGTTCCCTCCTGACCAAGCAGGCTACTTCCACCATTGGCCCCTGTAAGGTAGACACTTATTAGAATCACTCTTTAAATGAGGAAAATGGGGGGAGGGGGGGCCTGAGGAGCAGGCTCTGAGCCACCTCTTCTTTTCCATATCAGATTGCTGAAAACTGGGCTAGCCCTCTCTTGGCATAACCACCCCCTCCCAGCATAACCAGCAGTCACTAGATCTCCCAGCACCTCAATCAGGCAGTTGAATTGGGGCCGGGGACAGGAATGAACCTCTGCACTGAGGTGGCCACATAACCTCAGACAAGTCACCACTTCCAGAGTTAACATTACTTGCTCTGCCTCAGAGCATTACTCCATAGGATTTCATTACGTGCTCATATGGAAGGCCAGCCAGAAGCATTCTAAGGTGCCATGCTCGTCAGGACCAGGGGCTCTGGAATCTGACGGATCTGAATTTGGATCCGGTTCTCCCTCAGTTCCATAGCCTCACGGAGCCTCAGCGTCCTCACCTGTCAAATGCAGCTGACCCCTGATACAACCTCACAGGCTCTCGTGAGAGGCGAGGGTGAAACGAGTCATGTGTGTAAAGCTCTCAGTACAATTCTTGGCTCAGAGAGACTGCTCTATAAACAGGGCCATAATTCTGATGGTGACACTCCAGGCCAGCACTTCCCACAGACACAGACACACTGGTCAAGTACAGGGGCATTACCATCTCAACAGATTCATTTTTCCAGAGCAACAAGTTCAGGTGGAACCAGAATAGAACAGGGCAGAAGGATGTCATGAACGTGGAGCCATTCGGTGGCCAGGGTGATGGGAGGGGCACCTCCCTCCGCTCCCTCCGTCCTCTGGGATGGATAATTGAGGCTCCCCTGTCTTGGGCTCCAAGTCCCTCTTTTCAATCAGGTGATCCTACTAATACTGCTTCTATATTGAAAGTCTATAACCAACTTCTAATAAAAACTGGACATAAAAGCAAAAGACAGTTTTAAACTTTTCAACAAAAATGTATTGGTCTTTCATTTTTCAATGAAAAGAACAGTTCTGTATGACATAACACCCACCTTGTGGGACCTCGGGGATGGGAGGGGCAAGGGCTCCTCAGATACCCCGTCTGAACCAGCAGGCCCACTGCCCATTTGTTCCCTTCACAACACCTGCCTTCCTGTGTACCTGCATGTTCTTCTTCCTTATCCATCTGACACACCAGACCATAGGGGAGGGGCTAGAGCTAGACTGTGTTGTTCTGCTGGGGGGGGGGGGGGGAAGGGGGGGCAGGCACGCAGTACAGGGAAGTGCATGGAGGAAGTCCATCGAAGCATCTAGCTGGGGAGACATAGAAACCTGAAAGGATGTCAAAACAAGGAAATGGTGCCAGGTGCCAAGTTGATGAGTGGCCGGAAGGAGGCAATTGGGGAATGCCTTGGGGAGGACTTGAAGCCTGACGACAGCTGTTTATTAGGAGGAAGAGTCAGGCCATCCTTCCTCGTGGTCCTCTTGACATCCAGCACAGGGCCTGGCAGACAGGACACATTCAGTAAATATGTGTGACTGGAAGAACAAATATGCAGAGAAGCTGACACTAGAGGAAAGGGAAAGAGGTGGAAAAGCCCTTGAGATGTTTGGAGGATGACAACTCAAGGGCAAGGCTGGGCAGCAGCGGACGAGAAGGCCAGCGGGAGGTGGGAAGCTGAATGCGAGGGTAAGGAGTGTGGGCTTCATTTCTTAAGCACTAAAGGGCAAGCAGGTGTGACTTTCTCACCTAGGCTCCTACTGAGTGTTGTAGTCAAGATCAGCAGAAAGCAGTCCCTCCCTGGCCCACTGACAACTTGGAGAGGAAGGAGAGTGATTGACCCCAGGCTGACCGCACCAGGAGGCAGGTGGGCCTCTGGGAGGGGAAAGGGCTAAAACTGAGGACCGCTCAAAGAGAAGAAAGACGGGGAAGCATTAGGAAAGAAGGGAAGTGCCTGCAGCCCTAGGGACCTTCCTTGTGGGTGGCAGAGAGGACACATTCCAAAGGAATACTGTGATTTGGAAGAAAGGACTCAAGGACTTGTAAGCGCTTCAGAGCAGTTGAAACACCAACTTTATGGAGAACATCCCCTGACCTCTACCTTCCCCTCCTCAGCTCTGAAAACTCTGGTATTTAAGTAAGAACAACATCAGGGGATCTGTGATATATATAAAATCTTTGTCCTCACTTCCTGGCACAGAGGACAACCCTTAAAATTTCCTGAGTGATAGAAGTGCCTTCAGTTATTAAGAGACCCCTTTCAACCTGAGTTGATGGTAATGAGGTGATTCTTGGTGGACCCCTAGATGACTTTAGGATGGGGCCTGGTTGCCAGAGGAACCAATCTCAAGATGGGAGAGTTGGAACTTTCATTCCCACCCCCACCTCTGGAAAGGGGAGAGGGGCTGGAGATTGAATTCAATCACCCATGGCCAGTGATTTTATTTCCATGCCTACATCATGGCACCTCAATAACATATCCCTAATAGCTGGGGCTCGAAGAACTTCCAGGTTGAACACATTGAAATGCTGGGAGTCTGGTTCACCTGGAAAAGGCACAAAGCTCTGTGCCAACTCACCACCACCACAATCATGTCTCTTTTCCACTTGGCTACTCCTGAGTTGTCTCCTTTACAATAAACCAACAATAGAAGTTAAGTAACTTCCCGAGTTCTGTGAGTCATTCTAGAGAATTATAGAACTTGAGGAGGAGTCATGGCAATCCCGAATTTACAGTCTGCAGAGCGTAAGTGTGGGTAGCCTGGGGGTCACACTTGTGACTGGCATCTGAAGTGGGACCGTCTGGTGGGACTGAGCCCTGAACCTGTGGCATCTGCATTAACTCTGGTGTCAGGATTGAACTGAATTGTTGGATACCCAGTCATTTCCAGAGAATTGGTGTCAGAAAATAATTACACAGGATCCTAAAGCTTTGGCTTTCAATAAATATGTTATATTTAGTTGTAAATAAACATGTTGCATTAAACAAGACCAGTGCTAAGCCTTGAGCCCTTTCTTCCAAGTCTCTCTTCAGATTCCTCTTTCCCTATGACTGTGTCCACCTTTTCATTGGCAGCCAAAGCTCCCATCACCCAAAACTCAGAAGGTGGGTTTGTTTAATGCTTTGCCTCTCCCAGTAGTATTGAAACATAAAAGTGTCTTTGGAGAGGAATTAATCTTTCCTGGTGATATTACAGGTACCAAATCCTGGTGGGGAAAATACTACTGGGTGAGGATGGTCCCAACATCCCTCGTTTGCAATATTAAGTGGCCACCTCCTCTCTGTGCATGTTAGGAGGGCCCAACAAAGTATGCATGCCATTCAACTTCGTTTAAAAGACATCTATTGGAAGCCTGCACACTAACACAGGTGCACATGTGACATTTCATCAATCCTCACAACAGTCAGCAAGGGTAGGCAAGTTTTACAAAGGCAGAAGCTAAAGCTTGGACGAGACCGTACACAAGATCAAGGTCATATGAGCTAACGGGGCAGAGGGAGGGTTCCTGGAAGAGAACACAGTCACCTCCCTCAAGAACAACATTGTCTGTCTAGCAACAGGGATCAATATGGAAACAAATTGCAATAGTTCACAGGTGGAACATGGTGATCTCTGAGGCAGACGAGGGACATGTAGGAGGGAGAAATTATCCCCAAGAGCAAGAAGGACTTTGTGGGAGAGGAGGCTTTTGACCAGGGCCTCGGATAAAGAGCAGGGTGTCCAAGGACAGAGATGAAGAGATACCTTGAGTGCAGGGCACAACCCAAGGGCCCAGAATAGGTGTCTTTCTCATAGAAGTGGTATATCAAGTGCTATAGTTTGGGGGAGGTCACTGGCACCACCCAGGCCAGGCCCTAGTGTGTAATCTCACTTCCCCCATCCCAACCCACAGAGGGACAGCAAAGCCCATGGAAAGTCCAGAAGCCTGGTCCATATTTGGGGAGACAAAGAAACCAAGGGGATAAATGGGAGAGACCCTCCGCATTCGGTACTCGGGCTTTGGAAACCGACTCCCCTGAGTCACAGTACATCTGCAAATAAAGGGTTTTTCCTGACTGAATCTTCTGAGTATCCATTGTGTTTTCCAGTTGCCTGGTAAATTCTGCAACACTGTCACCAATTTGACTCTTCTCACTACTGTACCTATATATCTGGGGGACTTAGCAATACCATCGTTTATGTATGTTGGGGAGGGGGCTTAGACTTATTATTGTGTTTTTTAATGTGATGATCATTTGGAAAAGGCTCTGGGTATAAGAACAATACAAGCATTAGTCAAAGGACTTCAATAGACTGACAGCAGCAACAATACCTCAAATTAAAGAAGCAAAGTATTTCATGTGATTCCTCTGAGGAGTCAGTGCAAAGGCACCAGGCTTTGGGGAACAGGACAGGGCTCCCTAGAAGAAAGACAAAGCAGAGATTTACAGAATCGGTGTGGAGCCAGCTGGCGGGGAGGGCCCTACCAGACGGACAAGCAAGCCCCTGGGACAGCAGAACCTCAACCAACTTCCAAAGGCCTCCCTCCTCTTGAGTAATTGTCATTTCCTGGCAACCATGATTAACCATCAGGTCAAGAAGGGGGCCTTAGAAATCACCCTCTTATTTTGCAGGAAAATGGTATCTTTTCTTACTAATTTTACTTTTTGGAGAAATGTGTCACTTAAAGTCCTTAGTAGAGCTGTTCTGCCTTTTAATTCTGCTGTGGTTTCTGCCATGAGGCCTTCAAGTCACCAGAAGGGCAAAAGGCCCTTCTTTTCCCAAGAGTTCCACTTAAACCTCAGAAGCTTCAAAGTCTATATCCTCAAATCCACCCAACATCAGGGGTTGGGGAGGACAGCCATAGCCCAAGCAGGATTGCCCATTGCCACAAGGACTGTAGGATGCTTGCTTTCATTCTGACAGGTCTGATCCCCTTATATAATCATCGTGTCCAGAAACCCCAACTTCAATGTTGTTGAACTGGAAGAGGCAAGACACAAAGGGGACAGCTTATCTTCCTGGGAGGCCCCAAAGAGCTCGCCCCTGACTACAAGGGGGTGGGGTTGTACAGTCACTGCCAAAGCTACTCTGTCCCTGCACATAGGACTGTCTGTATGAGGCTAAGAGATTGTCTGCTGTGTCTGAAGGAGCACTGGGGAGAGGAAATACCCATCAGAAAAGACTGGGACACTGAGAACTTACCCCAGACAGTCCCAGGAGCTTTGCAAAGGGTGCCCAGCTGCCCTGCTTGTATCTTTCCACAAAACAGGACTGTTCATGTATGTCTTGTCCTCCCCTCCTTGTCACCACCCTCTTTTCCTTCCTATCTCTCTTCTTTCGCTATTTCTTCTTCATGCTCCTCTCTTGTGTTGTGCTCCAGTTCATACCTTCACTCCATCTATGTGTTGATGTCACCTGCCCTGGAACTTCCCTCCTGGGACACTGGGACGGGCGTGGATAAACCTGGAAGAGAGAAGGGCCACAGGGTTACCCTTGGCCAGTAGCGTGAGAACTGGTGGAGAAACGTCTGGTCTTTCCTTTGAGTGGACAGTTCTACAGCCCGTTCTGTTGTTCAGAGCTCCTCAGAGGCGAACAGCAGGACCACGCCCCAGGTGTCCCCCACGGGGACTAACTTGGTAATACAGGCACCCTGGGAATGGCCCTCCCTCCTTTCTTGTGCAGCTCTTCCCTGACCCTCCCTCCTATTCCTGGGGTACTTCCCCAATCGACTGCGGGTGTACAAGCTCTTGTATCCAACTCTACTTTTGGGGGAACCCAAGCCACAGCTTTTCTTCCTCTCTCCTTTCCTCCCCAGTCCCGACTGGGCTTCCCCTCTTCCCTTTGCTGTTCTCTTCTCTCAATGTCTATTTTCCTGCCTCGTCTACTTTGGAGACCGTGTGTCCCAGGCTGACTGAGTGTGAGGAATCAGAGATTCCATCAGCACACAGTTCCAGGGAAGCTTTGGTCTCTGTGTCATCACATCATCAAGGGAGAGGAGAGTGGCAGGGACAAGAGAGGGCCAGGGAGAGGAGAGACGCTGGCAGTTTCTGTTACCAGACTAAAAGGGTTCATTCACCTACGTGCATCAAAGCTCAAATGTCGCCGAAACCGGTTTGGCTCAGTGGATAGAGCGTTGGCCTGCGGACTGAAAGGTCCCGGGTTCAATTCCGATCAAGGGCATGTACCTGGGTTGCAGGCATATCCCCAGTGTGAGATGTGCAGGAGGCAGCTGATCGATGTTTCTCTCTCATCGATGTTTCTAACTCTCTATCTCTCTCCTTTCCTCTCTGTAAAAAATCAATAAAAAATATATTAAAAAAAAAAAAAAGCTCAAATGTCAACAAGAATGTACTGCAAAGAAAGTAGTGGTTTATCAGTCGAGGAAATGGTACCAAGCCTGGAGGCATAGGTAAGCTAGTGCTAGAATCTGATGGTTTCCAGAGGTTGGACGATATAGAGGAGAAATCATTCATCATGGTGACTGAGTGAGTGGAGTCGGAGGCTCTACTGATTGGTTGAGGCCAGGAGAGGGAGTCATTGATCATTGCATCAGGTCCTGATGTCAACCATGGCATCGTTCTGCCTGGTTTTGTGAGAGTGTGGTCTCTAGGGCCCTTCCACTTTCCCTGGTCTGGGCTGAAACACAACTGAAGTCAAGATGCTATCTTTAGCTTGACTGAAATTCTGTTTCTGTGGTCAACAGTCCTGTGGTTTTATTAAGAAGTCTTAATTGGGATAGTGTGATTAGTATCACCACTTAATAGAGGTGATTAGTGTCAGGGACGAGGGAACTTTCCCCTTCCCCTCTTAGTTCTTCTGGCTGGTTGAATGACATACAACAGATTAATAGGAGAAAATTAAGCCCGGTTGGCATAGCTCAGTGTTTGAGTCTACCTATGAACAAGGAGGTCACAGTGTGATTCCTGGTCAGGGCACATGCCTGGGTTGTGGGCTCAGTCCTCAGTATGGAGCATGCAGGAAGCAGCCAATCAATGATTCTCTCTCATCATTGATGTTCCTATCTCTCTCTCCCTCTCCTTTCCTTTCTGAAACTAATAAAAATATATATTTTTTAAAATAGGAGAAAATTAAGTTTTGATACCTGCACACAGGGAATTCACATGAGCATGAAGATTCCAAAGACAGTAAGTCAAAATGAGGTCTACATGTCATTCAGAACCATGGAAGGGGAGTAATTCACAGGAGATTAGAGGAGTTACTGTTTATTAGACAAATGTATATTGGGCCATCTTGAAACAATGGACACAGAGAGGACTTTGGTCAAATGGGTCTTGCTAGGTTCCTCCCTGTCAATCACACCTAGTTCTTACTAAAACATAGTCATCTATGATGATAGCTTCCTTCCTGGAGCAAGCCCTTTGTCTAAATTCTTTTTTTTTTTAATATATATTATTGATTTTTTACAGAGAGGAAGGGAGAGGGATAGAAAGTTAGAAACATCAATGAAAGAGAACCATCAATCAGCTGCCTCCTGCACACTCCCTACTGGGTATGTGCCGCAACCAAGGTACATGCCCTTGACTGGAATCGAACCTGGGACCCTTGAGTCCGCAGGCCGACACTCTATCCGCTGAGCCAAACCAGTTAGGGCTGTCTAAATTCTTTTAGGCAGTCAAAGTTTCCTCCTGAGCCTTCTGTGCCTTGACTGTTTTCAGTTTGAAATAATCTGCATGCCAGACTGGCACACCTTGCGGTGACTCATTCTGATCCCTCACACGGTCGGGTCTGAGAGATCTATTGACCTCCTGTTCTTTGGGACACCTTATTCTCTGGAGATAGGTGCCTCAGTCTTTCTCGCAGCAAGGGTTCAAGGGCTGCGCATAAATGAATAACTAGACAAGAAATATAAATTTGGGAGGCATGGGGGAGCCAGAGGAGGCTCCACTTTCTAGTGGAGTGGGTTCCCCGAATGTCCGCACCCACGGCTTTTTATTCACACATTTTGCCCTTTAGTAAAGCAGATATACATATCAAAGGTAAGGCCTGCTAAATAACAAAGGACCATCAGGTTAGGGGAATTGCCCTCAGCTGTTTGGCAGCAGGTAATAATATGCAGATCTTCAGCCCTGCTGAAGCCCCAAGATCCATCAGCCTTCTGATGAACTTCCTGCATAATTATGAGTTTGCTTCCAGCAGGTAGCCTGATGCTGGCTGGAGGGATCCCTCCCATTCCCTCCAACCTCCCCCACCAGCACCCCACCCCATCTCACCTGGGCTCATTTCTTTGGAAGCTTCTCCTCTAGCCTCCCCAGGGTGCCTTTCCCTCCAGTGGTTGCAGCTTGACCTTGAGCAGCCCTTCCACACTCCATCCTCATTGAGGCAACAGAAGTTTCTTTACTGGGGCCTTTAGTCTCTGGCAGGAAATACCCATCAGCTGAAGGGTTCCTCTTCTGCGCCTGTCCCAGGATGCTGCGGACACATTACTATCCATAAGTCTAGAAAACGATAAAACACTCCCCAAACTGCCACATTCTAGGCAATGGGTAAAGAGAGGATGGAGTGCTCAGCTGGCGTGGCTCAGGGGTTGAGCATTGACCTATGAGCCAGAAGGTCACAGTTCGATTCCAGGTCAGGGCACATGCCCAGGTTGCAGGCTGGATCCCCAGTGTGTGGTGTGCAGGAGGCAGCTGATCAGTGATTCTCATTGTTGATGTTTCTATCTCTCTCCTTCTCCTTTCCTCTCTGAAATCAATAAAAATATATACTTTTTAAAAAGAGAGAATGGAGTAAATTCTGGGACAGTTCAAGCCTTGGCAAAATTTCTGGGGTGAAAGAAGGGGAGGGGGAACAACATATCAGGATGTAAAAAAAAAAAAGAAAAAGAAAAAGAAAAAGAAAAAGAATGCAGGCGTTCTGGGGGTCTGGGCACTTGAGTGTCTGTGACCCACTGTGGGTTCTTGGCTTTGCACAGGAAAGAATTCAAATAAGAGCCAGCATCGAGTTTAAAGTGAGAGAGAGTTTACTAGTGAAGCAGTGGGACAGAGAAGGCTACTCCACAGGCAGAGCAGCCCCTGCCTAATGGGATTTACTGTTTTTATTGAAGCTCATTGAATCGAGGGGGAGTGAGAGGGCATTCGATAAGAGGGAGGAATATTCAAGATTTTTCTGGCAGCCAAACCGGTTTGGCTCAGTGGGTGGAGCATCGGCCTGCGGACTGAGGGGTCCCAGGTTTGATTCCGGTCAGGGGCATGTACCTTGGTTGCAAGCACATCCCCAGTAGGAGGTGTGCAGGAGGCAGCTGGTCGATGTTTCTCTCTCATCGATGTTTCTAGCTCTCTATCCCTCTCCCTTCCTCTCTGTGGAAAATCAATAAAATATATTTAAAAAAAAAAGATTTTTCTGGGAAAGGGGTGGAGATTTCTCAGAAGGGCCATTTTGTGACCTTTTGTGGGCCTTCTCTTTAGGGTCTTGGTGGGCACAGGGTGTGTCATTTTGTATGCTAATGTATTACAATGAGCGTATAATGAGACTCAGGGTTACCTTTAGGTGCAATTAGTCACCCTGTTGGATTCTGCTGGTTCTAAGACATAAATCCATTGGGGGTTGGTTTTACTACCTCCTTGATAGTTCCTGTAGCCCTTATTGGTTATAGCAGTTTTATTTAGCCACATACCCTATCTCACTCCAACTCAAGTGCGCAAAAAACATCACTTTCTTTATATACTGTAAATCAAGTTCATTTCTATGCTAAGGTCCCCACCTGGCAGGAAAGTCCACATCAGTCATTGCTGAAGCCTCATTTTCTGTCCCCACCCGTGACCCCCAGAACCCAAATGCCTGAAAAGTTAGGGTAGTATATAGTCTTCTATCCATGCAGATATGTCATTTTCCAAAGCCCAGTGGAAGAAAGAGTAGCTGGGCTCTGTTTTCATCTTAAATATGGGGAGCAGAAATCTTTGCCACGGCTGGAGGAGTCACTGACCTCGGGCTCCTTCTGCTTTGCACCAAGCCCAAATTTCTGAGACAAGAAATTACCAACCGGGCAGTCCACTTGAAATAGAAGAGTGGGCAAAATACTATGAGAAACATACACATTAATATGTCAAACTATGATTCTGCCACTTACTCATTCTCTAGCACGTTATGAACACCTACTTAGGAGCCAAGCACCATGTCAGCACTGGGAACACAGACGGAACCAGAGGAAGTTCCTCCACACTCACACTAGCCTGTCCTAGTGGGGAAGACAGATAGGAGGTCATCTAATATTAGGACTATATGACAACATAATGGAAATATGTGCCCAGAGTCATAGGAGCTGAGACAAGGAAGCTGCAAACTTGGCCTGTGCCCCAGGGAGTACTCACCTAGGAGGAGACGTCTGAGCCAAGACCTTGAGAATGAAGAGAATTTTGCAGTAAAGAGGAGACAAGGAAAGGCATTCTAGGCAGACGTCATAGTAGAATCAAAGAGCGAAGCCATTCTCCAGGGAACAGGTGGACTTGGAGGAAGACTGCTCATTTGGGAGTGGTGAGGGCAATAGTAAGAAAGAAGTTTAGGCCGAGGCCGGTTTGGCTCAGTGGATGGAGCGTCGGCCTGCGGACTGAGGGGTCCCGGGTTCGGTTCCGGTCAAGGGCATGTGCCTGGGTTGCGGGCACATCCCCAGTGGGAGATGTGCTGGAGGCGGCTGATCGATGTTTCTCTCTCATCGATGTTTCTGACTCTCTATCTCTCTCCCTTCCTCTCTGTAAAAAATCAATAAAATATATTTAAAAAAAAAAAGAAAGAAAGAAAGAAAGAAGTTTAGGAAAAAAGAACAAAATCCCCAAACCTTCCTTTTCCTTTTTTTCTTGCTGGGGTGGGAGTGGAAATGCAATAAATAGCCCTCTCTCTTCCTCTTCTCAAGTTTGTAAACAATTGAGAAATAAGACATAGGAAATAGGTGAACATTTAAATGTCACCTTTGTGGTAGATAAAAGCTAGATTGGAAGACATGATGCAAACATGTCCCCATGGACATGGTGCAGTCCCCAGGGACGTCCTAATATGTCATGGCCATTGCAGCTTCAGGTAGACTGGGACAACCTCAGCCCTTCCCCCCAAAAGCAGGTTTGCTACATTATGAACAGCCCAGAATATCCACCCCGCCCCCCCCCCCCCCAACTACCCCCAGTAGGCAGGCAAATCCTAAAAAGAGTATTGTTTTAGTTCTCAAGTCCTGGAGAGTATTGTAGTAGTTTGCTAGGGCTTCCATAACAAAGTACCACAGATTGGGTAGTTTAAACAACAGAAATTTATTCTCACAGTTCTGGAGGCTAGAAGTCCAAGATCAATGTGTCAGCAGGTTTGATTTCTTCTACGGCCTCTCTCCTCGGGCTCACAGATGGCCTCCTTCCCTCTGTGTCTTCACGTGGTCGCCCATCAGTCTGTGTCTTCATCTGCTCTTATAAGGATACCAGTCATTGTGGATTAGGGTCCACCCCAAAAACCCTATTTTAATGTTATTGCCTCTTTAAAGGCCTTATCTTCAAATAAAGTCGCATTCTGAAGTACTGAGGAGAGAGGGGTTCAATCTATACATTTTGGGGAAATACAATTCAGCCCATAGCAAGTACCCAGCGTGTGTTAGCAGAGCACACTCAGTTCCTTCCCTCAGACTTTCCAAACAGAGGGGTCTTTCTTCCAGGAGAGAAGTCAGAGACTCTAGGAGCATGGCTCAATGGAGCCCCCTCCACATGGAAACACAGGAGTGCAATTGGAGGTTCCACGGCACACCCCACATCCACTCTGTGTGTACTCACATTAGTGATTACTGTTTTCGGAAACACAGGACTATCTCACACTTATGCACAAATCAAACTTTTCAAAGCACTTTCACCTCCATAAAACAAAGCATAGAAAGAAAGATACAAGAGTTTTCAAAAATCACCCAACCTTCCTCCCAGTCCTAGAAGTTTAAGAGAGCTGCCAAGGGCCACCTAATTGGTTAGTGGTCACCTGTCTTCCAGCATTACCAAAGGTCACAAGTTCATTTAACTTAAGTTTCCCAACACAAAACTGTCTTCCATCTTTATATCTTCTCTGTAGTGCCTGTCCTAAAGCTCAGCACAACTGTTTGAAAGGTAATTTAAGTAAAAGAACTTCTGAGAGCAGCTAACTGCTCCGAATGGATTCAAGTCCCTTGGCCTTAGAAGGGTATTTTTAAGGTCCTGACCAGTTGGTTAGAGCGTCGTCCAGATATACCAAGGTTGTGGGTTCAATCCCCAGTCAGGGCACATACAAGAATCAACCAATGAATGCATAAATAAGTGGAACAATAAATTGATGTTTCTCTCTCTCCTTTCCTCTCTCTCCCTCTCTAAAATCAATCAATAAAAGATATTTTAAAATTAAAAAAAATAAATGTCTTTGTTTATATTTGCAGTCCCCAGTGTTCAGCATAGGGTCTGATCCACGGTGGGTACTCAATTCATGTTAGCTGCATGCATATATGCATACACCCATGAACGAATGAGTGATTGAAGCGTCAGAAGACTGGAGACAAGAAATGCCATGTTTTCAGAAGTGGATGAAGAGGGATTCTTCAAAGGAGCTGTGAACTTGGCATTAATCCTAGGCCACTGCTGGGCTTGTACTCTGGCACCTCTCCACTTTCTCCAGGGATCTTTTAAGGTCATCTTGGGATCTTTCCTCTCCTCCATCTCTATATCAAATTTGTTTCCAAGTTCTTTCCTATCTCCTTCTTTTCCATCTCTATTGCCACGTCCTGGCCTAGGCCCTTAATCACGTCATGCTGGTCTGGACTCATGTGTCTGGGCAGGGTTGGGAGGCAGCTAGGAGGCTAGCTCAGCAGATCAGGCTGCAGTGGACGCTTGTTCTGTCTCCCCTCCCCCTCCACGGCCTGTGTCTCTCTCCTTTATCAGCTCTCCTCGTAGGGACCCTCTAGCTCCTCCTTTCAACTAGCTCCCAGCTCCTTACTCAGCCAGTCCCACTCCCCACCCTTTCAGGCTTTCTCTACCATCCCACCCAAGCCTCCCCCTCCCCCTAACCCTTACTTCAGATTTCAATTAACTCGGTACCCATAGAAAGAGTCTCACAAATTTATTCTCCCTGAAATAGAAGTGACCCATAACAAGACTTAATGAGGTCATTCCCCTAGGAGTTGCATAAAGGACAATCCCTCCAGCCAGTAGATTGTCCTCTGTGTCTGAGGGAGCATTTGGGGGAGGAAGACAGCCATTTGATGCTCCACCTTTGGGACCCGCTGGTGGTCTGGGACCCCTGCGACAGGCAGAGGGATGTGGAAAGCAGGAGACATGGCAGATCCACCTGGTGGGAGACTAAAGAAGCACAACCTCACCTTCTGCAGAAGTTTACCAAGAGCTCACAGGAAACCTGATGCCCTCCCTGACTCAGCTTCCTGCAGATTCCCCAGATCGGTTCCTGTGGTCACCAGCTTTAGGTGTCTCAAGATGAAGACTGCTGAGAATGGGCCCTGTGCCCCCTCCTAAACTGGCAGACATGGGGGCGGGTGCTGAGCGTGATGGAGCTTCTCTTACAGTTTCCCTTACAGAGCAGGGAAAGAGGACGCTTGTTTTTCCTGCTCTGGGAAGCTGATTGTCTCTGCAGCCAGCCAGGAGCGGTGCCAGTTATGGTCAGCATCCAGCCTGGCAGATGGGTCAGTGGGAACGCAGGGTGAGTCCCCAGTGTCTGCACTTTTCTCTGACTGTGCACCATCTGCCCCAATAGCACACCGTCTTGGCACCCCTAACCCCCAGCCCCACCTCTATTCACTCCCTACAGGACCATTCTCCCTTCTCCCAACACCAGAACGCCCAGCATCTGCATCATCCAGTCTCCAAAAGTTAGACTCCTTGGTGCGACCTAGTTCAGCCTTCTCCCCAATTTACAGATGAGCAACTGGAGCCCAGGGAGGGTGAGGGGTGTCTGTAATGTACTAGTTCTCTATGCTGTATAACCGGCGACCCTAGTCTAGTGGGTTAAAACAACACACACTTATTTTCTATGGGTCAGGAGTCTGAGCCTGGCTTAGCTGGGTTCCCTTCTCCAGGGTTTCGGTAGGCTGAAGTCCAGGTATCTGCTGGGGCTGCCATCTCATCAGAGGCTCAAGTGGGGAAAGGTCTTCTTCCAATCTTCCTCACATATTGGCAGAATTCATCTTCTCACAGTTGCAGGACTGAGGGCCCCATTTTCTTGCTGGTGGTCAGCTGGATGCCCTCAGCAACTCGAGGCTACCCACAGTTCCTTGCCAAATAGCTCCCTCCACAGCCCTCTCACAGCATGGCACTTATTCAGTGCCAACAACTGGGAGTCTCTGACCTTAGAGAGGGCCTATTCCCCCTTTAAAAGCTTTTCCTTGGTGTGTCTACCCAGGACAATCCCCCCATTAAGTAAATAAAATAAAACAATTGAGTTGAGATCTTACATCTTCAATATCTCTTCACCTCTGTCATATTCTGTTAGAAGCAAGTCACAGGTCTCACTCACGTTCCAAGGGATGAATAATGCATGAATCCTAGGGCCACCAAAGGGTCTGTCCATCACATTAATGTCATACAGCTAGATAGTAGCAGAGATAAGATACGGAACCTAGATTTCACATAGAAATAGGTCCCAGGGACCAATTGTTTCAGAATTCAGAATGTTCCAGATTTTTGTTGTTGTTGTTAATCCTCACCCAAGGATATTTTTTCCATTAATTTTTAGAGAGAGTAGAAGGGAGGGAGAGACAGAGACAGAGAGAAACATTGATGCGAGAGAGACACATTGATTGGTTGCCTCCCGCACATGCCCCAAACAGGGCCAGGGATCGAACCTGAAACCCAGGTATATACCCTTGACTGGGAATTGAATCCGAGACCCTTCCGTGCGAGGTGAGGTTTTGCCACCAAATGAATTCAGGTCAGATTAGGTTTTGCCAAATAAATTAGGGAAGACCTTTGGCTTTTTAGAACTCTGGGGGCTTCAGAAATTCCAAGAAGGGATTGTGGATGTGTACCTACCACTTATTGAGTTCTTGCCCTGTGCCAGACTTGGCCTAAGTCTTATGCATTCTCACAAGCTACCAGAGGAGAATGTTTTTGAGATATTAACTGTTTTCTTCCCCTTTCCTTCTTCACATTGATGTGAGCTCTGCAGTCATTGATGAGGGGTTGGGGGAGGCTGGGGCATGAAAGAACCTGAGAGTCTTGTTGACGGGTTCCCAAAGCTGCTCAGCCCCCAGCCAGATAGGGGAGGGAATGTGGGACTTTGACAAACACTCTGGACAAGCATAAATAAATAAATAAATAAATAAATAAACAAACAAACAAATAATAAATAAATAAATAAGAAATAAATAAATAAATAAACAAACAAACAAACAAATAAATAAATAAATAAATAAAAAATAACAACAACAAAATAAAAGCTGGATATACGTCCCTCATCCTAGGCCAGGGAGAGGAGCGAAACAGGCTGGGGCCCCTGGAAGCACACCTATGCTGGCGGGACCTCACGGGTCAGGCCTGCACGCTGCATCTAGAGAAGCCGGAGTCTTGGGTGGCCTCTCAGTGGGAAGGGGCAGCCTGACTGGATACTGTTTGGCTTGGGCTGTCCTTACTGCTTCCTCAGAATGTTGTGCAAGCGAGACCTCACTTTGTAGCCAGAACAAGCCTGCCTGCTGCCCAATACAGAGCTGGTTGTTGAATGGAGGAGAGAGTACTGCATGTGCTCCAACTCTCTTCAGAGAGAACTGGAAGGTGGCTCCTGGGCAGCTAACTTCCTCTGTATTTCATTATGGTCTGGTCAAGTTTCATCACATCCTCCTCCACTCCAGGTACCAGACCCTCGTGTTGAATTGGTGCAGCAGCCAGGCCTGCAGTAGGAGAGCTTGGCTGGTGTTCACCCCCTGTTGGAGTGAATCCCACCATGTGATTTCACTCTGGCTCTAGAACCCCAAACTGGATTTGCCCTTTTTCTTCCCCTTTGAAAGTATTTTTAAAATATGACTGCCCTCTGGTGGCTAAAAATATATATGTAAATGCCCCAGGCCCTTCAAACAAGACCCAGGTAAGTGATTTGGTGTCACAGGAATGAGTTGCTGGATCAGATTACTGAGTTTGTTTGGGATTAGGGTGGGGGAGTGGGAGGTAATACCTCTTTTCTGTGTTTATTGCATAAAAAAACAGACTTTAGGTAGTTAATTGGATCTGTAAATGCTCAGAAATATGTATTAAATGAATGGATGAACTGCAGGCATGCCTCAGAGGGAGCAACCACAACCTTATCCATTTTTATCTTATTTTGCTGCATCTTCATAGATGCTGAAAAGGCATTTGAAAAATTCACCATCTATTATTTATTAGTTTAAAAAAACTCAATAAAATCAGAACAGAAAGGCTTACTTGACATGATAAATAAAATAAATCTGAACCCATGCTTAAAGGTAAAGCCCCATTAGTGGAAGAATTTCCACTCAACTCAGGTACACAACAAGCTGTTCTTTTGAGCAGAATGCCATATGAAATTCGTGCGCTGGAGGGTCCCTCTCGTAGTCCAGGACCCCTTGGGGGATATCCGCCTGCCAGCTTAGGCCCGATGAGCCTGCCTTCTGGCTGAGTGATGCTCCCCCTGTGGGAGCGGACTGATCACCAGGGGGCAGCGCCTGCACTGAGTGTCTGCCAACTGGTGGTCAGTGTGCACCATAGCAACTGGTCGTTATGGTCATTCCACCGTAATGGTTGCTTAGGCTTTTGTTATATAGTTGTCTGATTGATAGCATGGTTGTTAAATGACATTTGCTTCTTATGAAAAAATGTAAACTAAAGTGGTAATTAATGCATGTGGTGCATTAATCCTTTTGCTGATAACAACTAGAAAAGCTAGAAAAATGAAAAAATTAAATTCTGTTTGAAGGCATCAGAGAACTGCCAGGCAGCTAGACTTTGAAGACCCAAGATTCCAGAGAGAAGGGAAACTCTAGGAGCTGAGCAGGGTCTTCCCCCCATGAGGAATGTGCTAAGTCATAAATGGCATGGGATAGAGAAGCTGGAAAGCTGAGTGAAAATTGGTTGCCAATTTGTCTCAATGGGCTGGGAAGAAAAAAAATCTGTGATCAAAACCAGATAAGGGCAAGAAACACTCTGCCCATTTTATCTTGTGAAAACCAGTAGCAATTAAACTAACCCTGCTCTGTGGACCCCCTGTCCTTAAATTTGATGTCTTATTTTTATGCAAAGTACTTGTAGTTTTTTTTTAATTTATTTTAAATTAAGGTATGTGCATTGCTTTTTAATTTTATTTATTTATTTATTTAAATAAATCTTTATTGTTCAGATTATTACAGATGTTCCTCTTTTTCCCCCCATAGCTCCCCTCCACCTGGTTCCTACCCTACCTCATGCCCTTACCCCCCCACCACTGTCCTCATCCATAGGTGTAAGATTTTTGTCCAATCTCTTCCCACACCCCTCACACCCCTCCCCCCGAGAATTGTCAGTCCACTCCCTTTCTATGCCCCTGCTTCTATTATATTCACTAGTTTATTCTGACTTTTTAGATTCACTTGTTGATAGATATTTATTTGTTGTCACTTTGTTGTTCATAATTTTTATCTTTATCTTTTTCTTCTTCTTCCTTTTCTTAAAGAATATCCTTCAGCATTTCATATAATCCTGGTTTGGTGGTGATGAACTCCTTTAGCTTTTTCTTATCTGTGAAGCTCTTTATCTGACCTTCAATTCTACAGAATAGCTTTGCTGGGTAGAGTAATCTTGATTGTAGGTTCTTGCTATTCATCACTTTGAATATTTCTTGCCACTCCCTTCTGGCCTGCATGGTTTCTGTTGAGAAATCAGCTGACAGTCGTATGGGTTCTCCCTTGTAGGTAACTAACTGTTTTTCTCTTGCTGCTTTTAAGATTCTCTCTTTGTCTTTAGCCCTTGGCATTTTAAGTATGATGTATCTTGGTGTGGTCCTCTTTGGATTCCTCTTATTTGGGGTTCTCTTTGCTTCCTGGACTTATAATTCTATTTCTTTCATCAGGTAGGGGAAGTTTTCTGTCATGATTTCTTCTTATAGGCTTTCAGTATCTTGCTCTCTCTCTTCTTCTGGCACCTCCATAATTTGGATGTTGGTACATTTGAAATTGTCCCAGAGGCTCCTCACACTATCTTCATATTCTTGGATTCTTTTTTCTTTTTAGGATGGGTGTTTTTTGCTTTCTCGTATTTCAAATCTTTGACTTGATTCTTGGGATCCTCTAGTCTGCTGTTGGATCTCTGTATATTATTCTTAATTTCAGTCAGTGTATGCTTAATATCTGACTGGTCCTTTTCCATTTTTTTTTTTTTGGCATTTTTATTAAGATTTTTGAAGGTCTCACTAAGTTCCTCGGAGGTTTGTAGAAGATTCTTGAGTAACCTTATAACTGTGGTTTTGAACTCTATGTCCAGTAGTTTGCTTTCCTCCATTTCTTTCATTTGTGACATGTTTCTTTGTCTCCGCATTTTGGCTGACTGCGAGGACCTGCTGTGTCTATAGTGGAAGAACTGCTGTGCTGGAGACACCCTTATGGAGTAGAATTTGCTTCAGTGGGGCTTTGGTGCTCACTGAGTCTGCCTCTTGAGTGTGTCCCTTATGGATATGAGGAGTTGAAATCTGGTATCTGACCACTGGGTACCCTGGCTCCTGGGTCTCCAAGTCAACCACTGTGTGAGTCCACCCAGCAGGAGCTACAGCGATATCAGCAGATTTCTCCTCTTTGTTTGGAGTTTGTAAGTTTTGGAGCTCTCTGACCCAGCTGCAGTTTGTTAGGTTAGGCTGCAAAAGGGCAGGCGGTTCCTTTGCCCTGCTGCGCACAGCTTGGGTGGGGATGTAACTTGAGTGGGGCGGGGTCTCAGAGAATCACCAGGGCGGAGCAAACAGCAATGGCTGTCATCAGCTGCCTCCACGACTCCTCGAATCTCCGCGTCTCTGCATCCCCAAGTCCCACTCCCCCACAGTAACAATGATCCCTGCGAGCAGCTCTGTGAGAAAGCCACCCTCTCTTTCCAACCCGCTGCAAGACAGTCCAGTTTCTCCCCGTAGGAGTCTGGGTCCCCAGAGTCTCACCTTAAACGAGTTCAGTGCATTCGGGAGCTTGTATCCCCTTCTGATTGCAAAAAAAACTGCGCACCCAGTTGCAGTTCGCATTTGCATGCGCCTCCGTACCTCTGCTCTTGGTGCCTCTGCACCTCCTACCCAGTCTCAATGTGCTTTTTTCTTTCCTTCTAGTTGTAGAACTTCCACTAGGCCAGCTTTCCCGTGGTTCTGGATGATAGCTGTTTTGTCTTTTAGTTGTAATTTTAATGTGGTTGTGGGGGCAGCACGTACAGGTTTATACCTTATGCCGCCATCTTGGTTCTCCCTTTTTCAGTTTTATTTGTTTGTTTGGTTTTATTTGTCTTCTTATTTCTGAAGCCTTTTAGACCTACAGTATATTACTTAAACATACCTATTACTCATAATGCCACTTCTTTAAGATTCAAAATTCTCCCAGTGGCTTTTCTAATATACTTATTATTTCATCTGTTGTGTTTGAATCTTTGAACCCTACGGAACTTAATTTGCATATATGAATTGTCTGGCCAGAAATTACTTAGTTTCCCCCATAAGGTAATTCAGTATTCACTACATATTACCTGGTTATATAGTTCTTGCTAGAAGTGGTTTGACAAGGAAGAGCACAGATGGGCCTAGAAGAAAGTTTGGGATCCTGAATACAGTCTGGTGTTGGGATTTATGTCCCAGCATCAAGAAGGGTTCAGGAATCTGGAAAAGGGGCTGCGCGTAGATGACATAGAAATCCAGAGACTAATAAAGAGTCCAGAGATGAGATATAATTTTGAAAGGCACTGGGGGTCAGAGGACCTTCAGCTAAAGGAACTGAAGACCACCTCCTTGTCGAGGACCCTTGCTTTTATTAACACAATTTGTCCTAAGGCAAGGTGGAGATAATACACCTCAAAGAGTAAGGTTTCAAAGGGTACAGAAGCATTGTCAGTTTGGGGAATAGCCTACAGCTGTTCAGGTGTTTGGCCAGTAGGAGGCAATAATATGTAGATTAAGGTGTCCTTTAACTATCTGGCAGCCACAATCAGTTTCCTATTCAGGTTTGGGAAAATGCCTTTAGCCATTCCCAACACGTGACTACATGTGTGATTCAACCCTGTTGAGTCCCCAAGTTTCATCAACCTTTTGATGAAACTCTTGAAATTATGACATGCTGGAATTGGTTCCCGGCAGTCTGGTAGACTAAAAGATTAATTTAGCTATTATATAAGGAACTCCTATAAATTAAAAGACCAAACCATGATACCTAAATGGCTAAAGAATATGGACAGTTTCAAAAAATGAAAATGCAACTTTTTTTTGTATTATATTTAGCCACATATTTGTGGAAAAGAAATTTTTAAATATATATATATATATATATATATATTTGTTGTTGTTGTTGTTGATTCCAGAGAGAAGGTAGAGGGAGAGAAAGAAACATCAATGATGAGAATCATTAATCAGCTGCCTCCTGCACGCCCCCTACTGGGAATTGAGCCCACAACCAGGCATGTGCTCTTGACCAGAATTGAACCCAGGACCCTTCAGTCCACAGGCCAATGCTCTAACCACTGAGCCAAACCGGCTAAATTTTGAAGGTCATTTAGATAATTTTCAAAAAACTAATTGCTTCCTAATCACATGGTATGAAATGTTTAAAAATACAAAAAAGGTACACAGTGAAAAATTCTCTTCCTTCTTCCCTGCACATTTGTCATATCCATGAAAGATTCTGCCATGCAGGAATTTTAAATATTTCAAAAATTTCATTTATGGTTCCTGGGTTTTTGTCATGTGTCTGACTCTATGACTATTTAAAAGTCAAAACATTAAAACTCCTGAGGAGAACCAAGATGGCGGCATAGGTTAACGCCGGAGTTTGCTGCTTTGAACAACTACTTCAAAAGTGAAACTAAAAGACGGAAGGGACATCACCCAGAACCACAGGAACGCTGGCTGAGTGGAAGTCCTACAACTAGGAGGAAAGAGAAACGCATACGGACACTCAGAGGAGGCGCAGTGCTGAAGTCAGATTCTGAGGTGCGGAGTGCGCAGAGCGGGCTGGCAGCGGAGGGCGCGGTTGTTGTTTTCAATCGGGAGGGAGTCGCAGACTCTGAGCTCCAGATCCGGGCGAGTCTTTAGGGACCCAGACTCAAACGGGAGAAGCGGGACTGTCTGGCTTCGGTCAGAGTGAGTGCAGCTTTCTCTCTGAGCTTTGCAGCGGGTGCTGGGACTCAGAGAGGCAGAGCCCCTGGGGACAGGACTGAGAGCCGCCATAACTGCTCTCTCCGGCCCACCCTGTTGATCCTGTTCGACCCGCCCCGCCCAAGCCCTGCACACAGGCATTTGCCGGATAGCCTCAGGCAAAGGCTAGATTAGCAAGCACCTCCCTAGAGGACAGAAGTTCTCTCACTGCTGACACAGCTGATTCTCATAGCCACTTGGCCTGGAGGTCAAACCCTCCCTGGTATTAGCTACAACAATCAAGATTTAACTATAAGACTTCGAACAAAGACCACTAGGGGGTGCACCAAGGAAGCATAACAAAATGCGGAGACAAAGAAACAGGACAAAATTGTCAATGGAAGATATAGAGTTCAGAACCACACTTTTAAGGTCTCTCAAGAACTGTTTAGAAGCTGCCGATAAACTTAATGAGATCTACAAGAAAACTAATGAGACCCTCAATGTTATATTGGGGAACCCACTAGAAATTAAGCATACACGGACTGAAATAACGAATATTATACAGACTCCCGACAGCAGACCAGAAGAGCGCAAGAATCAAGTCAATGATTTGAAATGTGAGGAAGCAAAAAACACCCAACCGGAAAAGCAAAATGAAAAAAGAATCCAAAAATGCGAGGATAGTGTAAGGAGCCTCTGGGACAGCTTCAAGTGTACCAACATCAGAATTATAGGGGTGCCAGAAGATGAGAGAGAGCAAGATATTGAAAACCTATTTGAAGAAATAATGACAGAAAACTTCCCCCACCTGGTGAAAGAAATGGACTTACAGGTCCAAGAAGCGCGGAGAACCCCAAACAAAAGGAATCCAAAGAGGACCACACCAAGACACATCATAATTAAAATGCCAAGAGCAAAAGATAAAGAGAGAATCTTAAAAACAGCAAGAGAAAGAAACTCAGTTACCTACAAGGGAATACCCATACGACTGTCAGCTGATTTCTCAACAGAAACTTTGCAGGCCAGAAGGGAGTGGCAAGAAATATTCAAAGTGATGAATACCAAGAACCTACAACCAAGATTACTTTATCCAGCAAAGCTATCATTCAGAATTGAAGGTCAGATAAAGAGCTTCACAGATAAGGAAAAGCTAAAGGAGTTCATCACCACCAAACCAGGATTATATGAAATGCTGAAAGGTATCCTTTAAGAAGAGGAAGAGGAAGAAAAAGGTAAAGATACAAATTATGAACAACAAATATGCATCTATCAACAAGTGAATCTAAGAATCAAGTGAATAAATAATCTGATGAACAGAATGAACTGTTGATTATAATAGAATCAGGGACATAGAAAGGGAATGGACTGACTATTCTTGGGGGGGAAAGGGGTGTGGGAGATGCGGGAAGAGACTGGACAAAAATCGTGCACCTATGGATGAGGACAGTGGGTGGGGAGTGAGGGCGGAGGGTGGGGCGGGAACTGGGAGGAGGGGAGTTATGGGGGGGAAAAAGAGGAACAAATGTAATAATCTGAACAATAAAGATTTAATTAAAAAAAAACCACATTAAAACTCCTCCATGATTTCCTGTACTTTTTAAAATATTTAAATCTCTGATCCTTTGCAACTCTCCTGATATAAGGTGTGACTATGGATTTAACACCATGTGTTCAATTACCCACTTGTCTACCACTGATTTTATTTTTTCATCACCATTTATCCCCTCTATGCCCTCTTCCACATCCACGCACCCTCCTCATTCCCCACAATCACCACTGTTGTCCATGAGTTTTTTTTTCTTTTAGCTCAATTCCTCCATCCCCCCGGAGCTGTCTGACTGTCCTCTATCTATGAGTCTGTCTCTATTTTGCTTGTCTCCATCACTGACTTTAAAGGCCATCTTTTTCATAAATTAAATTCCTGCATATATTAACATTTGGAGGTAGGCAGGTGAGCTGAACAGAAAGCAAACCCCTGGAGAGGGAAGAAAACCAACTGGAGCCAGAGAACCTTTTCTTTTCACTTAACTGACCTAATGAGTGACTACATGACAACTGTCATTGTATTCACCTAATAGGGCCACTGAACCACCAATAATATAGAAAACCAACATTTTTATTATGAAAGCTATGTATTTGGGCACAAAAATGCAACACATAGCAGAAACCACTATCCCATCAATAGTGACATTATCTCAGCTAAGAACACAGACATTAAGTTATCAAGGAACACCAAGAGGAAACAAAGTCTTTTTAAATATATATTTTTCATTTTATTTTTCCCATCATCATTTATTCCCCTCTATATATTTTATTACTCTTAAGGTGTTTTTAATCTTAAGATTAAAGTCCTATTTAATTTACTTAGTTCGGGAGCACAAAGTTTATTTGGCTCTGGTCACAATTCCATCATGTCTACTTTCTTTGTGAGTTCAGCTTCAATGGTATCCTAAAGGAAGAAAGAAACACCAAAAATACTATAAAGAATGACATAAAACAGGTGCTCTAACTTCTACCCCTATTTAAAATAATGGAAATAAAACCCCCCATTAAATCAAATTAAAAAAACAACATTACTGGTATAAATATTAAACATGCTTTTACACATTTCCTTTTACATCTCTCCCCTTTTCCAAGCCCCAGAAGTTTTCAGACTCTTCAATCTAATCGCCATCTAAGGAGGGGAAAAGCCTTAGAGAGATGATTTAGTATAATGATACAGGAGTAGATTTTCCTGACCTTTACTCCTTAAACAATGTACTTCCGTAATTGCAACTTTCCGTAACAGCAACTTTCCTGGTCTCCTACAGAACCCACCCACTTTATACTAAAGGCCCTTTACATCATAAACCAACTGGCCTTCTTCAGTCCTATCTTCCATTGAATACTCCCAGGCAGCTGGACCTCATCATTTCCCTAAGCCTGGAAAAGCCCTCCATTTCTGGCTCTTGAGCATTGGCCAATTCCTTTTGCCTAGAATATTCTATGTCTCACTTGCTCACCCTTTCCACCGAAAACAATCTAAGCAAGAATTTTAAAGACATAAAAGACCACTATGTACTCTTTTTGTGGAAAAGAACATATATACATATGCTAAAAGTATTAAAAGATGCATGAGAATGATACACAGCAACTTTGGTTCTCAACCTTCCTAATGCCGCGACCCTTTAATACAGTTCCTCATGTTGTGGTGACCCCCAACCATAAAATTATTTCTGTTACTACTTTATAACTGTAATTTTGCCACTGTTATGAATCGTAATGTAAATATCTGATATGCAGGATGTATTTTCATTGTTTGCGACCCACAGGTTGAGAACCGCTGGTTTATGGTTTAGCTTTGAGGAGGAAGAAAGAAGGATGAAGGGAGCTTTAACTTATCAGCATTTATTTTATTTCTTTTTTAAAAGCTGAAGAAAAAAATGGAACTTACTAATTCTCGCTTTGCTTCTTCAATTTTCACCTGAGCAAGAGATGGATCCTTTTAAAGGAAAACAAAACAAGGAAAGGTTATATCACCTCATTTAGGGCTCAAGGGGAAAAAAATGCAAAGATCCTTTCAAAAGTCAAAAATCTTACAGAGGGTATACCCACTGAAATTCAGCTTGAACTTAAATCCTTAAGCATGGATTCACTATATTCATGATCATTTAGTTAGTGTGTACTAAAAAGGACATCTTCTTTTTTTAATTCATAAAAATGATTACCGGCATTAAATCTAAATAGGACTCCAATTTTTTCTTCAAAGGTATAGTCTGTTGTTTTAGTTCTGCCAGTTTCTGGGGATAAAAAAAACAAACAAACAAAGTCACAGAGTAACAGAGATATTCACAATTAAATACTGCTCATTTCTGAAATAAAACATAGTAAAGCATCAACACTAGAAATTTAAAATAATGGCTCAAAGATAAACAGATAAACTCACTTCCAATGGCAACAGTCTTTACAAGATGCTTAAAATAGAAGAGTTTTACTCCCATTTACTAAAAATAGGATTAAGTATGCTGTCTAGGAACCCAAAATAATGTGATTAAGAGGAATTGAAATGTAAGGGAACAATTAGAATCTCAAATACATATTTATGAATTGTCAACTTTAGATTCCAAAAATCAAAGTATAAAAAAAATTTTAAGAATAATAAAATATATAGGGGGGATAAATGGTTATGGAAAACCAATGAAATAATACATATATATATTTAAAGAAGAGCCCTACACGGTTTGGCTGAGTGGTTAGTGTTGGCTGAGGACTGACAAGTCTCGGGTTCAAGTCTGGTTGAGGGCATGTACCTTTCTGTTGCTAGCTCGATCCCCAGCCACAGTCGGGGCATGTTTGGGAGGCAACCAGTCGATGTGTCTCTCTCACATCAATGTTTCTCTCTCTCCCACTCCCTTCCGTTCTCTCTAAAAAAATCAATTGAAAAAAATATCCTCGGTGAGGATTAACAAACAAACAAAACACACAGAGTAATAAAATAACACGAAGTCCCTGTTATTTCCTTTTCCCACCAAAACAGATAAAATCTTTATAAAAACAGGAGTTTTGGGGCCTGCGTTTTTACTGCACTTTGACAGAGAAAAAGGAGGAAGACCTAGATGGTCAGCACATAGTTCCTCAATAAATTTGTTTAGTAAATAAATCAATAATGTATAACTGACTCCAGCAAAGAGTTTCTAGCATATAGTAATAAAGAAAACCAAACAAATGTGAGGATATATACAGCTAAACAAGGAACAAAGATATGAATGCTGATGAACATAAAGTACAGAGGTAAAGGAAAATAAATCAGGTTAATAGTGAATAAAGCTCTACAAAAAGAAACAAGTAAAAAAGCAGATTGTGCACTAAGATTTTAAAGAAAATTAAACTGGGTTGAATCAAGCTCACCTCTGAAAGTTCTACTAGTGATTGATGAGACAGAGAAGCCTCCATGCCTCGGGCTGAAAGTTTCTCCTACGGTTACAAAAAAGGGGGGTTCAGTTAAGAAAATTATTTTCAAAGTGATATCATTAAATGTTTTCAACATATACTAAGTGTACTGGTTAATAATGCAGATTTTTTTCAATAGATGGAATTACACATATGTTGATATAGATGCGATTTGATATGTATGGTATTTTGTTGTATTGACAATAAGCTTCAAAACTTCATATGTCAAATTTTCTGAAGGTGTTAACGTCATAGATATTTTTACACTTAAAAATGTCAAATTTCATGCCAAAAAAAGAGTATTTGCAGGAAGTTTTAATTCATTACTTTATTTTGAAGAAAAGTGCTGCTGAATACTTCAGGAAGCTTGTTCCATATCAAGATACTTGGTTTAAATGCTTTAAAAGTGATGATTTCGATGTGAAAGACAAAGAACGTCCAGGTCAACCAAAAAAGTTTGAAGACCAACAATTACAAGCATGATTGGATGAAGATGCATGTCAAACTCATAAACAACTTGCAGAAAGATTAAACATTGCTCAGCAAACAATTTCCGATCATTTACAAGCAATGGCAAAGATTTTAAAGGAAGGAAAATGGGTGCCACATCAACTGAATGAAAGACAAATGAAAAACTGAAAAGTCATCAGTAAAATGTTGCTTCAGCAGCACGAAAGAAACTCTTTTTTGCATTGAATTGTGACTGGTGATGAAAAGTGGATTTATTTTGAGAATCCAAACTACACAAAATCATGGATTGATCCAGGTCAACCATCAACATTGACTGCAAGGCAAAATTGCTTTGGAAAGAAGACAATGCTCTGCGTTGTGGTGTATTATAAGCTTCTAAAACCAGGTGAAACCATTAATATTGATCGCTACTGACAACAAATAATCAATTTGAACCACCCTTTGATCATGAAACAACCAGAATGTGCCAGAAGACACGGCAAAGTAATTTTGCTTCATGATGACGCACCATCACACACTTCAAAACTAGTTAAAGACACGTTAAAAGATCTTGCCTGGGAGAAGGAGACATATATAATACCCTTTGTAATACTTTAAGCAATAAAAAAAAAAAAATGTAATAGGAAAAAAATGCCAAAATAATAATAATAATAAAAAAAAGATCTTGCCTGGGAAATATTAACCCACTCGCTATATTCACCAGACCTTGCTCCTTCAGATTACCACTTTGTTGGGGTCCAACCCCAGCAGGTCCAGGGGTCCCCAAAGGTGTGGACGGAGTTGGTGAAGAAGAAATGACACGGAGACAGTGTTCAGTTTGATCAGCAGCTAGCCAGGATCTCTAGCCAGGATCTCCAGCCAAGTTCTGTCTTTTATTGTCTTGTTACATCTGTATTTATATCAGTTGATTTTAATCCTGTCAATTTCTATTCCAAAGGTTAGGACGTTTCTTATCTCCATTCCAGGGAGTAAAGATTATGTAGCTTAAGGGTGATAGTTCGTAGTTAAAGTGATTAACTACCCGCCTGGCATTTAGTTAAGGGGTTTTATTCCCTCCCTAACTCCAGGGAAAAATCCCCACCTGGGGAAATAATCTTTCTTGGAGAGGTGACCTTGGTTAAAACACATAGCGCCAAGAAGGTGAGCAAACATATTAAGAACAGTATGCCATATATGCCAGGTCCCTTGAAACATATGCTGTGGAGATGTTTCTTCCCTGCAGCGACTGTGTCAAGCAGCAAGGATGGACCGGCTTCCGCCACCACTTGTTCCAATCAATGGCACAAGTACTTTCTGAGCAGCACTTCAAAACGTACGAAGAAGCCAAAACCGGTTTGGCTCAGTGGATAGAGCATTGGCCTGCGGACTGAAAGGTCCCAGGTTTGATTCCGGTCAAGGGCATGTACCTTGGTTTCGGGCACATCCCCAGTAGGAGATGTGCAGGAGGCGGCTGATCGATGTTTCTCTCCCATCGATGTTTCTAACTCTCTCTCTCTCTCCCTTCCTCTCTGTAAAAAATCAATAACATATATTAAAAAAAAAAAAAAAAAAACGTAGGAAGAAGTGGAAAATTGGGTCTCTGAATGGTTTGCCTCAAAACAAGAAAAGTTCTATTGGGACGGTATCCACAAATTACCTGAAAGATGGGGGAAATGTGTAGCTAGCGATGGACATTACTTTGAATAAAGCACTCTTGATGTTTCTCTTGAAATTATCATGTTTTCTCTGATTACAAAATCTGCATTATTAACCAATATACCTAGAAATCCAGTAAAGATAAGCTACAAATCACAGATGAAACATGCGTCTAAACACCTTTTTGTTGCATGTCAATCTTTCCAGAGCCACAGATTTGTGATAGGATGGGCACAGTGCTTCTTAAGATTCTGAGCTTCGGGGCCTGGCTGCCTGTAAGGGATTCTGGTGTGGGGTGAGGCTACAGTGTTTTGGCCAGGCTCAAGCCTCAGACTAACGAAAGGACAGGGTCCTCTCATTGCCACGTGCAAGTCCCAGCTGGAGGGCAGAGCCCTCCCAGCACAATTATAGCCAACAGCTATGGTTGTTAGCTTGAACCTATGGTCCAAACACGTGGCCCCATGTGCCTTGTGCTGGAGTTCAGGTGCATGTAGTTGAGTAGGGTTGGAACTCACGAGAATGCTGTAAACAACTTGATCACGCCCCTACTTTGCCTCGTGGCATCTGCTATAAAATAAAGACACGGCTTGTGGGCGCTGGCGCTGTCTCCTCATCAGGGAGCAGCGTCCCACCGAGACCCAGCTTTCATTCTCTTGTCTGTCTTTTTTCAATCCTTTCACACCCCCACTCAGGATCACCTTTGGCCATAACATTCTGGATCTACTGCTAAGCAGCTAGAAAACCTTGGGCAGTTACCAGTCTTCTCTCTGTGTTATACTTTTACATGCGCCTCCCTTATTTGACCATGGCTGCAATTACTATCTTATTCATCGCAGCTTCTCCAGTGCTATGTATATGTGTATATGTGTATATATGTAATTCCATATATATAAGTTCCCTTGTCTGTAAAAAAGGATTGGTAATACTGCCTAGGTGTGAAATGAAGGTCAAAAAGAGAACTAACATTATTCAGTCCTTCATACATACCTCTAAAGCTCTGATTCCAAATCTGGATTCTTCTGACTTTGCTTTTAGGAAGTCCATGTTCTGAAGACGACTGTTAACTTTGGCCCTTTCCGTAGACAGCTGCAACTCTGCCTTCTTGAGATCGCTTTAAAAAGTAAAATTGAAACATTTTTTTCTCCTCAGTGAAACTATTATTAAAAAGAAAAGCTCAATTACTTTTTGGATTCAACTCTGAATTAGACAATAGATAACATAGTTGATGAATTTTCTACCATAAAATTTATATCCCAGACTAATTAACAGGCATTCTTTTAGGTCATCCTTCCCTCCATGTTGTTATCTGGGTTTTTTCTCAAGAAACATGAAATAATTTTAAGGTTAATTTATACCAATTATTCTTAGAGAAAGTAAATCTGCTGCTTAAAAAAGTGACTAAAAATACCATAAAACTGCCCAGCTGGCGTGGCTCAGTGGTTGAGCATTGACCTATGAACCAGGATTCACGTTCGATTCCCGGGTTCAGGGCTCATTGCCTGGGTTTCGGGCTTGATCCCCAGTGGGGATCAATGATCAATGATTCTCTCTCATCATTGATGTTTCTATCTCTCTCTCCCTCTCTTTTCCTCTTTGAAATCAATACAAATATATTAAAAAAAAAAATACTCTAAAGCCAATTTGAATTATGGAGATCCCAAAAGGCCTCTCTCCTGCATGTGACATAACATAGTGCCTTGCATATACACAGTCAATATTTATTGAATAAATTTACACACTACCAAATTATGTATGCATATACATATTTCTGATCCGTAGCATCTAATCTCTGGGACAACAGGGACCTAAAAAAGACCCAGAGCATCAAGAGAGATAGTAGAGCACTAGTGTAAAAAAAAAAAAAAGAGCAACAAATTATAATGCACTTTAAGTTGCCTTGTAGTGTATAAGTAAAAAAAAAAAGAAAAGAAAAAAAAAAAGGAAATTCACATACATTTAAAAAAATGAACAAACCCAGGTTATTTGTAAAAAGAAGGAAAAATTACATTAAGTAAAAGGTGAAAGTCTATACCCAACCTCCATTCAAGTCATTTTCTACTTTAAAAAACATTTTATGGACCCCATTTCTTAAAAACTACATATAATAAAGTCCTATTATTGCCTTTTAATAAAAATTGTCACCATTTCCAATTCAGTTACTTACTCTCGTAGACATTTTTCTAATACTAAACTTGCAGTTAATTTTTTTTCAAGTTTTGCCAATTCAAGCTTGAGTTCTTCATTTTTGGATTTGGCACGAAAAAGATCAGAGGTCAAATCATTCACTGCAGAGAGAAAACTAAAAAAAAAAAAAAAAAAAAAGAATCTGGTCACATAAATGGACATCAAGGACAATAATTGCAATTATTCCTCATTTCTAACAATGATTTGCTCTTTATGTAGATTCTTCCATAACCCTGCTGTTTCATAACTCTATGGATTTTTACCTGCTGTTCTCATTGCCTGCAAAGTCCTTCTTCACCTGGCAAATTTCCCTGTCTTTCAAAACGCAAATAAGATGGACTCCCATCCTGGAATTCACCACCCTTTTCTCTGTGCCCAAGCTACAGCTTGCACACTCTTGTTATGTTACAGCTGTCACACTCTATGTTATACTTTTACATGCGCCTCCCTTATTTGACCATGACTGCAATTACTATCTTATTCATCGCTGCTTCTCCAGTGCTATGTATATGGCATTAACCAGTATTTAGCGTCTGCTAAACTAACTTAAGTCTAGAAGTCTCCTGCCATACAATATACATATTTTTATTCCTGAAACACTACTCTTGAGCATATGAATAAATTCCAAGCCCTTAGGAGTGTAAATTCTACAACTAGAAGGAAAGAGAAGCACGCTGAGAGCCAGAGGCGCTGCGGAGGTGAAGTGCAGAGGTACGGCGGCTCCCGCGCGCGCGAGGAAAGGGGGTAGCACCTGAGGACGCGGCTCTTTTTGAATCACAAACTCCCGACTGCTCTGAACTCCGGTTCCGGGAAGTCTCTGGGGACCCAGGTCTCATACGGGGAGAAGCTGGTCTGTCCGGCAGCGGGCGAACTTGAGGGCGGCTTTCCCTCAGAGGTGCTTGCAGCCGTTACCGGGACACTGAGACGCGTGACTCCGGGCGGAGAATCAGCCATAGCTCCCTGATCCGCCCTTTGATTCCCTAAGACCCCGCCCCACCCAGGCTGCGGCAGAGGCTTTTGCATGTGAATGTACCTAACTGCAGCCCAGCCAGGCAGACCCGGAACTTCCAAGAGAAGGCCCAAGGCCCCGCAGCGGCTTGCATTGCTTCACAGCTGAGCCTCTTCGTGGCTCCTGCTGTGTGGCCTCAGGCAGAGGCTGAATTAGCACCTCCTTAGATCCAGGAGCCACTGTACCCAGTGGTCAGAGGGGGACCATCCAGATTGCAACTCCTCAGATCCATAAGGGACACACTCAGGGAGCAGACTCAGTGAGCACCAAAGCCCCACTGAAGCAAGTCTTGCCCCAGAAGGGTGTCTTCAGCACAGAAGTTCTCCCACTTTAGACACAGCTGATTCTCACAGCCAATTGCCCTGGAGGTCAATTTCTCCCAGTGATCCTACAACAACCAAGGCACCAAGAGTGTCCACCCCAGGTAACTGGGGAGGCTGAGCCACTGGGCCCTACAGGACACCTGGCGCGCAGGGCCACTCTATCAACACAGGGAAGCTGCCAAAATGCGGAGACAAAGAAACAGGTCACAAATGGCAGAAATGGAGGAAAGCAAACGATTGGATATAGAGTTCAAGGCCACGTTTATAAGGTTTTTCAAGAATTTTATGGAAACCGCCGATAAATTTAATGAATCCCTCAATAAGTATAGTGAGACCATGGAGGACATGAAAAAGGACCAACTAGAAATTAAGCATACACTGACTGAAATAAAGAATAATTTACAGAGATCCAGCAGCAGACAAGAGGATCCCAAGAATCAAGTCAAAGATTTGAAATACAAAGAAACAAAAAATACCCAACCGAAAAAGAAAAAAGAAAAGAGATTCCAAAAATATGAAGATAGTGTAAGGAACCTCTGGGACAACTTCAAGCATACCAACATCAGAATTATAGGGGTACCAGAAGGAGAGAGAGGGCAAGATATTGAAAACCTTTTTGAAGAAATAATGACAGAAAACTTCCCCTACCTGGTGAAAGAAATGGACTTACGAGTCCAGGAAGCGCAGAGAACCCCAAACAAAAGGAATCCAAAGAGGACCACACCAAGACACATCATAATTAAAATGCCAAGAGCAAAAGATAAAGAGAGAATCTTAAAAGCAGCAAGAGAAAGACAGTCAGTTACCTACAAGTGAGTACCCATACGACTGTCAGCTGATTTCTCAACAGAAACCATGCAGGCCAGAAGAGAGTGGCAAGAAATATTCAAAGTGATGAATAGCAAGAACCTGCAACCAAGATTACTTTATCCAGCAAAGCTATCATTCAGAATAGAAGGTCAGATAAAGAGCTTCACGGATAAGAAAAAGCTAAAGGAGTTCATCACCACCAAACCAGCATTATATGAAATGCTGAAAGGTATTCTTTAAGAAGAGGAAGAAGAAAAAGGAACTCTGACCTTTTGCCACAGCATGGATGGAACTGGAGAGTGGATAAATACCACATGATCTCACTCATTTGTGGAATATAATGAACAACATAAGCTGATGACTGTCGGGACTTGGAGGGAAGGTAGGGGAGGGTGGGGGTAAGGGGGAAAGATCAACCAAAGGACTTATATGCAAGCATACAGGCCTAATCAATGGACATGGACAACGGGGGGGTGAGGGCATGAGCGGGGGGGGGGGGGGGGTAGAGGGTAACATGGGGACAAGGACACATATGTAATATCTTAATCAATAAAAAATATATTAAAAAAAAAAAAATTCCAAGCCCTTACATTGACAATGAAGAAGAATAGCTGCATAGTTCTCTGTAAGTTATAGTTGTCGTCCTAGCTAAGTTATGGCCACCAGTGGTATTCATATAGACTTTGGAGTCAGACAGGGTTTGAACCTCAACTCTGCCATTTACTAGCTCAGAGATGTTCTTTAACACCCCTCCTGAACTTCAGTTTCCTCTTAGGGTTAATGGAAGAATAATGTCATTATACAGGTGAAATGCCTGTAACAAAGAATAAAGGTCCTTAAAGTACTCCACCCCGTAGGGTAGGAACATAACCAAAATTCAGTATGCTGAACCAGATGATGTAGCCTACGACTTTTCTCATTGTATACTTACAGGGAATAATGTAAGCGATACCCAATACCTTTCCAAATATACATGAGAATCAAACTTCAAAAACCTAATCCTGGAAGGAGAAAACACTAAAATTTAACCAATACCAAGTTTACCTGAAGTAATCATACACACTCACTAACAAAGATAAAGTTAATTAAATTCAGTGTTTTGGCACTTATTGTCCATTTCCCACACAGAATTACACTGAGAAACTGTCTTTTAGGTCAAGACCTTATAACATATATGATTACAGAAATTAAAACTATCATAAAAATTACCTGGTTACTGAGGTATCCTTTATTTCAAGGGCCACTGCACTGTCAACCAAAGCATTCAGATATCTAGAACCAGTGCTAGAGAGGTTGGCAGGGGAAAAATTCACACTTTCCATGAGAAGGTCTTGAAGATGCTTGGCTGAAAAGATAAAATAATTCTATGATGATTAAGATGTTTGTTTTGTTTCATGTTAAATTTTTAACAGTTTAACTGAATCTTTCACGTATCATACAATTCACCCACCTAAAGTATACATACCTATAATTCAATGGCTTTTAGTATATTAAGAGTGGCATACCCATCAATACAATCAATTTCAGAACATTTTCATCACCCCAAAAAGAAACCCCACTTCTTAGTAATCGTTTTCCAATTCCCAACCCATGAAGCCCTAGCAACCACTAATACGCATTTTGTCTCTATTCATTTGTCTATTATGAACATTTCATGTATATGGTACATCAGCCCTGGCCAGTGTGGAGCATCTTCCCATACACTGAAGTCTCGGGTTTAATTCCCAGTCAGGGCACATGCCCAGGTTGTGGGTTCCATCCCCAGTCAAGGTATGTATGGGAGACAACCAATCGATGTTTCTCTCTCACATAGATGTTTCTTTCTCTCTCCCTCTTCCTTCCTCTCTAAAAACAAACAAGAAAACCCTAAAAACTTTTCTACACTAAATTACTCTTGTACACTTTGGTATTAAAGTGTGTCCCAAAATTCACGCAAGAAGTAATTTTGATATAAAACACAGGTTTATAATTAAAAGTTGTAAATTCTTATTGATTCATAAAGTACACAGTATAGGGTTATGTATGGAATAGCATTTCGGGTAAATGGCCTCCACGGCTTTGCTGGCACATACGCACTCTTGACCACGGTGCCGAATTGATGTCCCTGGACACTCAGCAACACTCTCACGAACTGCTTCGATGTTTTGTGTTGAACGACTTGAAGGACGGCCAGAGTGTTTAAGATCACTAATTGATCCAGTCTCCTTAAATTTTTTAATTAACCTCTTCACAGTTGATGAAGTTAAATCACTATTCCAACCATATTTTGCACGAAAATTGTGAACTGTAGCTGCCAAACCTTCATTATTTTTAAACTATTGCTCAACAATGAAAACGCATTGTTCTTTCGTGTAGCGCTCCATTTTTAATAACCCTCAACTGTCAGCTGTCACGCTATCTTTTTTTCCTGTTGGCAACACTTTTCGGCACCAATGGCGTAAAATTCAAATCTTGTGTGAATTTTGGGACACCCTTTAAAAAATCTGGTTACTTCTGGTTATCTCATTCAAAAACTCTGCAATTAATCTCACCTTCCGATTCATATTCACTTGCTTTCTGCTTCAAGTCCTCTATTACCAGGTGGCCATCCCTGTCCCGGACCCTGTTGCGTTCTGAAAGGTGATGTAAAATCTCTGTGGTCCGGGCATTGACCTCATATTGTGGAATGGGATGATCTCCAAATATCTTTTTCAACCACGCAGCAACCTAATCATGCAAAGGAAGACAAATGCTTTAAGTCTTGTTTGCAATGGCACAAAGCAAGTATCACAAATAAGCGATCAGAAGCCAACAAAGTGCTTTCTATGAATATTCTGAAGTCCTGCTTACTTCACATCCTAACTTGTCTTTAAGAAGATACATACCAGATGTCAGGAAATAAGCGAGGAATCACAAGGAACAAAATTACCAGAAAACAATCCGTCCTTTCCCAAAGGAACAAAAGCGGCATGTAGGCTAATAATTGGCATCACTCAAATAATTTAAAAGACCAATATGCATGTGCTAACGAAAGCATTCGTATCCATGCGAACTTTGAAAAAAAGAGTTGTCCACAATACACAAGCCGCACAGAGGCTCGTAGGGCTGGGATGTGGGACACAGAGGCAGGTCAGGAGCGTGTAAGGACAAAAAAAGACCTTTCCTTTTCTTTGCAATGGCCTTCCACGGTTTAAGAGAAGTACCTGGTGATTAAACCCCAAGATCGTTGGCTCCTCTGATTCAAACAGCTCCTGGGTGCAAACTATGGGACAAGATAAGCTACTCTCAAGGCTACATTCTTGCATCCCCCTTCAGAAATCGAAATCCCGTTTCGCCCCAGCTGGTTTGGCTCAGTGCATAGAGCGTCGGCCTGCGGACTGAAGGGACCCGGTTCGATTCCAGTCGGGGGCACATGCCCGGGTTGCAGGCTCGATCCCCAGTGGGGGTGGGGGGGGGGGTGGGGGCGTGCAGAAGGCAGCCGATCAACGATTCTCTCTCATCATTGATGTTTCTCTCTCTCTCCCTCTCCCTTACTTCCTACAATCAATAAATATATATTTTTTTAAAAAAGAAGTCCCACTTCAGACTGCTGGGAGGGATTTTGTACCAGGGGGCTCCTCAACTCCCTTTCAAGCCCAAGACTAAGCAGGGGAGGGAAGGGAAAGGGCCTTTCCAGGGCCGTCCAAGTAGAAAGGGGAATCAAAGAGCATGAAGGAGGGACTGAAGATGGGCCCCCGGACTAGGTAAGTAAACCTGGCAGGAGATCCGCCCGGCGGGCGGGTGTGTCAAAGACTCCGCTTCTAGGACGCAGCAAAGGCCCGCTCCCGCCCCATCACCTGCGCCTCTTTCTCCTCCGGCGCTTCCATAACTGCCGCTCCCGCCACTTCTGGAGCAGATCCTCTCGGAAGAATTGCCGGGCTCGCTCTGAAGGCCCCGCCCACACGCCGTGGGTCCGGCCCCTTAGGGCCCGGGACTTCTGGGAGTTGTAGTTTTCATCCGGACTCCAGGCTGCTGCCCGGCTCCAGCACTGCAAGCCTCTCCCTGCTGGCCACCTCGCCTCGCCCTCCGCGCTCCATGGTATAATCTACAGGACGAGAATAGAATCGCATAGAGACACGCTGTGTTTTCTTACATTTTGACTACTAACTTGAATTGCTTGTCTTAAAGAAAATCTGAAACTTGTTTTTTGGATAGCAGATGTTTGTGGGCACTAGCTTAAACTTTTTATTTTACCCCGGCATTATAAACTGCAGCAACCTTAGTTTTACCCGTTAATCTCCACTACCAAAGAGCTAAATGTGCTGGAGACGTTTAAAATAAATAGCTGACATTCCTGGCCGGTGTGGCTCAGTTGTTTGGAGCGTCCTTCCTTACACCGGAAGATGGCAGGTTCCATTCCAGTCAGGGTATATACCAGTTCCCGGGCCGGTGGGGCACATACGAAAGGCAGCCAATCGATGTTTCTCTCCCCCCACCCTCTAGAAAAATCAATGAAAACATATCCCTGGGTGAGGATTAAAAAATAAATAAGATAAAAATAAAATTGTTGACAGCATTCAACTGCTAGCGCTGCCACTCTTCCATGTAAAGTTCTCTCCTTCCTCCGTGATTGTGGTTAACACTGAGAGTGATTCTTGATACCGCTACTGCAATGTATACTTTCCTAAGTGATTTCTTATTTTTGTTCACTGTTACAGGAACCCTGGAAATTAGACACACGATATTTTACACATTTCCACATTAAAACCACACGCACATAGGTCTCCCCTGAGCTTGTCAAGTTTAGTATGTGGACCCTCTGTCGTCCACAGGGTGCTTGTCAAAATTCAGAGCCCAACATGTTTGACACAGAGGTTCTGGGGTGGGGCCCCATTGATCTGAGAATCACCTCTTTCTGTAGAAAACGGTTTCGTAGCGACAGCCTCAGACCTGACACCTCCAAACCGCCTCACGGTCAACCTGCCCGCCGCGCCCTCGGACGGGGTGTCAGCACCACCTGTTTCCGGAATCTGGCCAAGGGAACCGCTTCACCACTGGTTCCGCTACCCACGTGGTCGCCCCGGGCAGTCACAAGGTCAACTGGAAAGACCATAGTAAATGTGTCAGCAATGCCCGCGCGGACGCTGGCAAAGGTCTAATCATTCCTTTTGAAATTTACATCCAAAAATAATACCTAAAAAAAACCAAAACAAGTAACCACCCCCACCTCGCGAAAAGCAGATTTGCATCCGGAAGGTGAAAGCGAGGGGCGGTACTTCCGGGTCAGGTGGGCTGGCTGCCTTGACCTTCCTCGCCGCTCAGCCATTTTGTCCCAGTCAGTCCGAGGCTGCGGCTGCAGAGCACCTTCCAGGAGCTGCAAAGATGCTGTCCGTGCGCGTCGCCGCGGCCGTAGCCCGCGCCCTCCCTCGGCGGGCAGGGCTGGTGAGCGCAGGGCACCGGCGGGAGGAGGTGGCCCGTGCGGGCGGCAGCGGGTGATGGTGGGGCGCTGGCTCGGGAGCTCTCTCTGCAAGGAGGGTGAGGGGCTGTGGCAGGCGCCGCCATCTTGCACTGCTGGCTGCTCCGGCCGGGCCCGGCCGGGCAGGAGGGCGGCGGAAAGGCCCTTGTGTTCGCCATCCGTGCGAGATGGTGCAGAGTGGTGCAGGAGGCACAGTGACCTTGATGCTGCCCAGGGATGGGGCCTCAGGAGGATTCCCCTCTTCGGTTGAGAGCGGCGCGCGAGGGGCCTTGGGTGAAGGTCAGGGCCTGGGCGCTCGCTGTCGGAAGCCTGAGCCGAAACGGGGTGGCCGGGCCCCGCCGATTCCCCGGGACTCCCTCGCTGAAGGTCAGAGCGAGCTGCGAACCCCGGCCGGTGAAGGTCAGCGGGCCCCGGCATTTCACCCCGCCCGGAGGTCAGTTCAGAGGAGAGCAGCACATGAAGGGCGTGTCCCGAACGCTTGGGTGGGCGGCCTCCCAGTGCTGAACCCCGAAAAGATCGCGAAGACCCGGCACAGGTGCGGGTGTGCGTTTCCTGCGGCCGGTACCGCGCGCGACCATGGCAGGCCCGCCGCTGCGGCGCGGTCCCGTCTAGCGGGAGAGCGTGCGTGGCGGCACTTTGACAGGTTTTAAGCTTCCGTCCGTGAGGAATTGTTAGACAGTGATGGGGACTCGAGGGAAATAGAGCAGAGGTTGGAAAATGCCTGTGAAGGTCAATGCCCTTCATTACTTCTCTCTCTCTCAGATAAGTACATAACCTTTACTTAAATCCTGTGTTAGCGCTTTTACATTTACTTACTTTTTCCATCTTAAAGGTAGTCTCAACCTGAAGGGTGAAATAGACATACTGCCCTAACACAACCGCTGGCAGCATAGTTTCTCATCAAATTTCAACATTGACAGTTTTTTGTTTTCTTGATTAAAAACAAATATTTCTTCTTATTGATTTCATAGAGGAAGGGAGAGAGAGAGATAGAAACATCAATGATGAGAGAGAAGCATTGATCAGCTGCCTCCTGCACGCCCCACGCTGGGAACCAAGCCCACAACCCGGGCATGTGTCCTGACCGGGAATCCAACTGTGACCTCCTGGTTCTTAGGTGGATGCACAACCAGTAAGTCATGCTGGCTGGGCTCTTGATTGTTTTTTTTTTTTTTTTTTTAATATAAATAGCTCTAAAGTCAAAATAATAGTGCCTGATACCTTTAAAGGGAAAGGTGCTTTTTAACTGTTACTATATTTCCAGGAACTGCAAATAGGTTTTTACATATCAAAAAACTGTTTTTTCACCTGTTTAAAGTCTTCCAATTTTAAGCAAAATATTGTGAGTATAATTAATATCTTAACAGATAACTTGATCAAACTAAGCTTGCATTCAAGCTAGCCAGTTTTATAAAGGTCTTTTTAAAAATCAGATTTAAAAAAATATATTTTTGCCCTAGGTCTCCAAAAATGCTTTGGGATCATCCTTCATTGCTACAAGGAATCTTCATGCCTCTAACACTCATCTTCAGAAGATTGGTGAGTCATTATTTCTAAATCTACACCACACTTACTACCTTCTCATTAAACAAAAGATAAGTTACATAGTTGTTGCAGGCTTTTTTCCCCTATTTTGTTAATTTTTTCTCTCAATTTTAGTTACTGCAGAACTCCAGATTTTTTTTTTCTTTTTCTAAATATATTTTTATTGATTTCAGAGAGGAAGGGAGAGAAAGAGAGAAACATCAACGATGAGAGATAATCATTTATCGGCTGCCTCCTGCACACCACCTATCGGGGATCGAGCTGAAACCCGTGCATGTGCCCTGACATGGATGGATTGAACTGTGACCTCCTGGTTCATAGGTCGACACTGAGCCACACCTGCCTGGCAGAACCTCAGATTCTTAACCCACAATGTGCCATTTAGTCCTATGTTGGTAGGTTTGCTTGTTCTAGTGAAATGAACTACAGTTTTATATATTTCTCTTTTGATGTTAGTATAGCTTCTTTGTTCTGATAATGTCCCGTTGAGTGGAAACAGAATGTGCACATGGCAGGTGGTGGACACACTTTCTGATCTATGAAAGATTTTTTTTCCTCTCCTAAAATAAATTACAAAAAGTAGGCAATTTTTTCCTCTATGTTTTTCAAAGGCATTAGGTGCTAATCTATGAATTTGCCCTTGCAAGTTTATTTTTTAAGGGTATTTTATTTTATTTTTTTTTTCCTAAAGGGGAGAATGATGATTTTTATTTTTTTAAATATATTTTATTGATTTTTTTACAGAGAGGAAGGGAGAGGGATAGAGAGTTAGAAACATCGATGAGAGGAAAACATCCATCAGCTGCCTCCTGCACACTCCCTACTGGGGATGTGCCCGCAACCAAGGTACACGCCCTTGACCGGACTGGAACCTGGGACCCTTGAGTCCAAAGACTGAGCCAAACCGGTTAGGGCTATTTTAAGGATATTTTAATTTTATTAGTTTTTTATCTGTCTCGTGAAGTTTTCTCTGAATCACTTGGGTTCTTTTTCATAGATCTCATGCTTTTTTGAATAGAACGACATAATTGCTTTTTGGAGTATAATTTGATCATTGTGATCACAAACTATATTATTCATGTTGTTATGCAAATAGGTGTTGAAAAGAAACTGGGGCCAGATTATTATTTGTAATGGAATTGCTCTCAATAGGCACTGCCGAGATGTCCTCTATCCTTGAAGAGCGAATTCTTGGAGCTGATACCTCTGTTGACCTTGAAGAGACTGGGCGTGTCTTAAGTATTGGTGATGGTATTGCCCGAGTACATGGGCTAAGGAATGTTCAAGCAGAAGAAATGGTAGAATTTTCTTCAGGCTTAAAGGTAAATTATAAAATAGTATTTTGCTGTTTTAGGGTTGTTGTCTTCATTTAATAAATCAGATATGTCAGTTTGGTTTTTTTGACTTTAAATCTCAATCTGCCTCAGGGTTTTTGTGGTCAGTGTCATAGATTGTGAAAATATATTTAAGGGTTTTCACTCTAGAAACTTATTTACACATAATTCATAGCCATTAGCTCCTAAGTACATAGTTTTAGTAAATCTTCACCCAAATTCTGAGAAGGTCAAGTCTGTTCTTTGTAGCTGTGAAGATCATCTTGTATAAAAGCATTTGATAACTTTAATTAAGCTTATTTAATTCAATTAATAAAATTAATAAATTCATTTCTGGTGGAAAGTTCAAAGTCACTGACTTTGTATTTCTAGTAAGAATAGATCTCTTGGTGAGAGGCAAGTTGCTGGTGTCACTATCACAAGTTCTCTGATGATATAAGCCCACCTTTTTCTACTAGGTTGAGCCTAGTTGGCCAGTGGGGTGAGAATTAAAAGTTGTAGGAGTCATAGTTCTCTGAGGAAAGCAGAGCCTGATGTCTAGATGGACCAGGGGCAGTAGTACACAAATAGGGGAAAGGATCGTCTTGGTCCTCTTGCTAGTGTGGAAAAAGAGCCACTTAACGTACAAGGAGAATTGTAGGGCCAAAAGTTTTATCAGTGTCTAAAAAGTTAACCTCTTTTATCTTCAGTGTGTGTATCTTACATGTCTTTGAAAGCTTAGGCTGAAATTAATGAGCTCTCAAGTCTCCTTTTAGCTTTTAAGAGTCTTAGCCCACACCGTCCAGTAGAACTTTCTGCAATGTCAGAAATATTCTATGTCTGTGCTGTTTAATATGGTAACGGGTGTATGTATGAGGCCATTGAGCATGTAAAAGGTAGCTGGTGTGACCTAAGGGACCACATTTATAAATTTGACTGAGTTTAAATTTAAGAAGCCACATGTGGTTAGTGACCTATATTGAAATCAGATTTAGACTAAAGATTCAGTACCTCCAATAATATTCTACGATATTCCTCTGTATTCTAGGCTCAACCTAGTAGAAAGAAGTGGACGTATATCATCAGAGAGCTTATGATAGTTACACCAGATCTTACATCACTGACCAGACTGAGTTCCTGGAATAGCCTTTTTGTTTTGATTTAGGGGCTATAAAATTTTAACATTTTGAAATGTTTGTAATGACAGATGACCCGTACTAGTATGAAGATTTGATCTTGATTGGGTAGTTTTTCATTTCACTTTCCATTAACCAGACAAGTAGAGGTTCTCATTAGATAGTTAAACTGTTTATGGAGCTTCTTCTATATCAAAAGATGTAAATCAACTATTTCTTAAAATTTCCAATTGCCCTTGATCACTATTTCATATTGATCATCCAGCTCAAAAGCTATGGTTAAAGGAAATGCAGTGGAAAAATTTACCATGTTCAATTTCTTTCCTTCCATGTGCTCTTTGAGGATGTGATAAGAAGCAAGTCCTTTTTAAAAAATTTTATCTATTGATTTTTAGAGACATTAATTTGTTGTTCCACTTATTTATGCATTCATTGGTGGACTCCTGTATATGCCCTGTCCAGGGATCGAACCTGCAACCTTGGCGTATTGGGATGAGGATCTAACCAACTGAGCTATCTGGCCAAGGCGCTATTTTAAAAGTCTTAACCAAAGAAGATTGTTTATTAGAAAAATACTTAGGAGTAAACCAGATCTAAAGAACAATACTGCCTTTTTTCCCTATAGCTATTTTCATATCATGTAGTGTTCGTATGTGGGAAGAAGAGCCACTTGGGGTTCATTGGTGTTCAATTGTCTTTTATGTAGGGTATGTCTCTGAACTTGGAACCTGACAATGTGGGTGTTGTCGTGTTTGGAAATGATAAACTGATTAAGGAAGGAGATATTGTGAAGCGAACAGGAGCCATTGTGGATGTTCCTGTTGGCGAGGAGCTGTTGGGTCGTGTAGTAGATGCCCTTGGTAATGCCATTGATGGGAAGGTAGGCTTATCATTCATTAGATGTAGTTCCTTTTTGGTGTATTGTAGTTTCTAACAAATATCAAGACTGATTGTTCTGGGCTTCCTTTTTATCAACAGGGTCCAATTGGTTCCAAGACCCGTAGGCGAGTTGGCCTGAAAGCCCCTGGGATCATTCCTCGAATCTCTGTGCGGGAACCAATGCAGACTGGCATTAAGGCTGTGGATAGCTTGGTGCCCATTGGTCGTGGTCAGCGTGAGCTGATTATTGGTGACCGACAGACTGGGTAAAGACACAGTAGCTTGTTAAAAGTTCTAACTAAAATTGGCTCTATGAAAAAGATTACTTTATAGTGTTGGAATGGTAAATGCTTTGGCTATAACGGGGAGAATAAAATTTGATGTGTGGGTTAGTTGTAGTAGTGAAATTTTAATTGGGGAATTCTTTGAAACATTTAGTTAAGATTTATGTTTACTTTCGCTTTTTAAAGCAAAACATCAATTGCTATTGACACAATCATTAACCAGAAACGTTTCAATGAGGGAACTGATGAAAAGAAGAAGCTGTACTGTATCTATGTTGCTATTGGTCAGAAGAGATCCACTGTTGCCCAGTTGGTGAAGAGACTTACAGATGCAGGTATTAAGGAACTTTAGTCCCATTGCTGTTACCTGGGAGCCCTGTAGCTGCTAACCTTAGGATAACGTCTACTTAATGAAGGCTGATTTTAATTACTCTCTAATGAACTCTATACTGATATAGTCAATACATAAAAGAAAAGTAAATGTAAAAATTTAGCATAAAACGAAGTTTTAAGGTTTTATCATTTTCTTTAAAGTAGAAGCTGTTTGACTCAGATTAATCTTAGTAGTAAATCACTTAGTAAAGCATTTTGATAATTTTTATTGCAGTAGCCTCTACTTTAGAAATCACAATATTAACAACCTTGTAAAACAAATCTGTTTTTCTCAGATGCCATGAAGTACACCATTGTGGTTTCAGCTACCGCTTCTGATGCTGCCCCACTTCAGTACCTGGCTCCTTATTCCGGCTGTTCTATGGGAGAATATTTCAGGGATAATGGCAAACATGCTTTGATCATCTATGATGACTTATCCAAACAGGTCAAAATAAATGTATTTTTAGACTCTGTTTGTATGTTTGCACCATTTGACCAAATGTAGCTTCTAACAGGTGGATTTCCTAACCCTTTTCTGTACTACAGGCTGTTGCTTATCGTCAGATGTCTTTGCTGCTGCGCCGACCCCCTGGTCGTGAGGCCTATCCTGGTGATGTGTTCTACCTACACTCCCGTCTGCTAGAGAGAGCAGCCAAAATGAACGATTCTTTTGGTGGTGGCTCCTTGACTGCTCTGCCAGTCATAGAAACACAAGCTGGTGATGTGTCTGCTTACATTCCAACTAATGTCATTTCCATCACTGACGGACAGGTATTATTATGCTTAATATAAATGTAAAAGCTTAGGGTGATTCCAATGTACTGGTTGGAAATAGTAGTTCTGAACTGATTTTACTTTTTTATTATGGAAAATTTCAAATATATGCAAAAGTAAAGAGGATAGTATAGCAAAACCCCATATATCAATTTATAGTATGGAGTACTTCTTGCTTCATTTATACCCCTGCTATCCTTCCCCCTGCATAATTTTGAGCAAATCCCAGAAATCATTTCATTTCACCTGTATATTTATAATAATAAAAGTGTAATGTGCTAATTAGACCGGACAGCCAAACGACCTTCCGGATGTCCTTCCTGTCAAAGCCGCAGCGGTGGGGGTGAGCAGTTAGGGGCGATCAGGCAGGCAGGCAGCGTGGTTAGGAACAATCAGACAGGTAGGCAGGTGAGTGGTTAGGAGCCAGAGGTCCCGGATTGCGAGAGGCTGCAGGCCAGGCTGAGGGATGTCCTCTTGCCTGCCGGGCTGCTCCCCCTGTCCCCCAACGGATGTCGTGCACTGGGCCTCTAGTATTTTAATAAAACGTTAACCTTTTTCTTTTTCTTCATGTTACGCACATCTCCCAATCTCAGCAGTGAAATATGTAGTTTGATTTGAGTTGTGAAAGATTTGAGGAGCTATTTACCATAAGATACCATTTAGTATTCTTCCTCAGTGTTTTTGAGCTTCAGTTTTTCAGCACAGTGTCTTAACTTTGAAATGCTGATTTCTAAGTTTGCTAGCATGTGCATTGTCCTTACATTGTAGATCTTCTTGGAAACAGAATTGTTCTACAAAGGTATTCGCCCTGCCATTAACGTTGGTTTGTCTGTGTCCCGTGTTGGATCTGCTGCCCAAACCAGGGCTATGAAGCAGGTAATTTGAATCATTTTTGGGGAGAGGTATCATTAGGTTAAAACCAAAGTGTATTTGTATAGTGCTCTGTGTCACTGAGTGAAGTATTTTTGTATAGTATGAGTTAACCAATTCTGTATTTCAGGTGGCGGGTACCATGAAGCTGGAATTGGCTCAGTATCGTGAGGTTGCTGCTTTTGCTCAGTTCGGTTCTGATCTTGATGCTGCCACTCAACAACTCTTGAGCCGTGGTGTACGTCTGACTGAATTGCTGAAGCAAGGACAGTATTGTGAGTTGTTCTCTTTATTTGGTCAAGTTCCTACTATGTGGGAATATGACATAGCTTCCTACAAGCTGTAATACATGCTGTTATCTCATCAGCAGTACTGCCTTTTTGAATGCAGTTGATGCCTTGTTTATTTAATCAAAGTACAGACAGTCTTTATCATTTAAATGTAAATGCTACAGACTTAATAACCAGCAAAACTTACTATGTTTAGTACTTTTTGGGGAATTAAGACTTACTTGATGCTCCTCACACCCCACTATATGAGTGTAGAATTTGTCCTATTTAAAAGCATGTTATTCACTTATCTTGTTATAAAAATTCAGCAAATTATTTATAACCAAAATAATTTAAATGCTGCCAGATGATAAACAGTGTTTGTGGAGAATGCCCTAATATTATACTTTAGGACTTGCAAATATAAGAAAATCACTGTTTCCTAGGGAGGAGGTAGGTGGAGTTTCTCACTGCGAATGTGAGAATAAGTGATATGAAGAAACTTGTTAATGGAGGGAAAAGTAAGTTTCTCTGACTTTGGTAACATGGTATTTATTTGAACAACTCACTGGCATTCTTTTGTTTCTCTTCAGCTCCCATGGCTATTGAAGAGCAAGTGGCTGTCATTTATGCCGGTGTAAGAGGATATCTTGATAAACTGGAGCCCAGCAAGATCACAAAGTTTGAGAGTGCTTTCTTGTCTCATGTTATCAGCCAACACCAAGCCCTGTTGGGCAGTATCAGGTATGAACACAATTGCATGAAGTCTTGCTAAATTTCTTTTGTATTTTGTAGTTAGCCTAGTCATTGAATTTTTGTGCAGGTCAGAACTAATGATCTCCTTTTATTTCCTAACAGGACTGACGGGAAGATCTCAGAACAGTCAGATGCAAAGCTGAAAGAAATTGTAACTAACTTTTTGGCTGGATTTGAAGCTTAAACTCCTATGGATTCACATCAGATACCAGTTTGGTTTTGTCATTGTTTCTTCTAGTAATCAGTTCCATTTGTAAAAGGTTTACTCTCATGCTCCAGATGTACAGAATCACCTTAAAAATAAAGGTTCCATATTGCTTGGTGGTTTTCTGTAGTTTGAATGGTTCCTTTAAAAGAACTGAGATTGCTTTGAGGAATTGGTAAGCATTGCTTCGTTGCTTATTTTATTTGACTGTTATCAATCTAAGTAGGCTTAAATAATTCACAGCTAAATTCTTTGCAGATTCTAGAGTGCTTTATATTTGGTTAAACAGAAATTCGTTGACTTGGCAAATTGAATAATAGCTTTCTCCTGCCCTCTGGTGTTTTCGGACCACAGCCTCTGCTTGACCAGGCTCTGGTCCCAGAGTCTCATCTGGCTTTAGCTAGCTGGTCAGAACCCCTGCCAGGTTTACACCTCTTTCCTGGATGGGAGGGATCAGACAATGGGAAATGAAATAAAACATCTTGTTATTGAGGATCAGAGAGAGTTCATTGAATTCTCTGGCTGGCTCCATCACTGTCTCATCAATGAATACATGGGAAATATCTCTCTTGAGGTGCTTTGAAATCTTGGGGAGGTAAAATATCCAAGAGGAACAGAAATTAGAGAACATAAGGATATATCATGTTATTAAAGGCTAGTTTGTGATAAAGTTGACAAGTTCTAGAAGTTCAAGAAGTGGGAAGACACTGAGGGCTGGAGAAGGGAGTGGTGATGAGCAGGAGGAAGCATGACCCATAGCCTGCAAAGCATGAGCTAGGATGGGGTGGCAGCACAGAAAAGCCTGACTGGCATGGGGTTGGGAAGCTGGGGAATGAGATGGGAAAGGTCAGGATAGGGATGGACTTGAGAGGATCAGCAACGTAGATACATGTAACTGACTTTCTGCTTTTCTTCCCCTCAAGTTCTGCACCTGTAATTTAAAATTGCCGCCTTTAATGTGATGGCTTCTCTGAGCATGTTCAGATTCGTTTTGGATTCATTGAACACTAATTGAGCAGCTACTCTCCGCTTCTGGCCGTGTGGGAGGGAGGGGCCAGGCTGCAGTGTCTGCCATGGACTGGGTGTCATGCTGCCTCTGCCTCCAGCCAGCAGTGTGATCCCAGGAGGACCACCCCACCTTGCTAATCGTCCATGTCCCCATCTGCTCAGGGGCTGGTAATCCTGATGACCCACGGTCATGTGGATTCAGTGAGGTCACTTGTGAAACTCTTAGCAATGTGCACTGCACACAGTAGGTATTCAGGAACGCTACCTGCACCTTGTTCTCAGAAGAGGATCACCACAGGGTAGTGCGGTCCTCGAGCTTGCAATAGTCGGCAATCATGGACTGTCTTTAGTTCTAAAAGCTGAGTGGGGGTTGTACCTTTCCCCTAGCCAGGCCACGGGCCTGACCCAAGTTATCAGGGTCTGCTTTCAGCTGAAGATCTCTAGCCCAGTGTGGTAACAAGGGTCCTCAGGCTGACCGGAGCTTGGATATTCATCCCCGTGCCTTAGATTCATTTAAAAAAGAGAATTGGACTTGGCTGGTTTGGCTCAGTGGATAGAGCGTCAGCCTGGGGACTGACTGGTCCCGGGTTTGATTTTGGTCAAGGGCACATGCCCGGGTTGCGGGCTCGGTGCAGCCAATCAATGATTATCATTGATGTTTCTCTTTCTCTCCCCCTTCCTCTATGAAATCAATAAAAATATATTTAAAAAGATAAAAGAGAATTGGACTAATTTTTGCCTAGGAAGTTTGGATGCTCAATGTGGAGGAAGGACGGAAAGTGCCATAGCCTAACCCTAACCAGGCAGAGGCTTTTAGGACTAAATTCGTTTTCTGTTTTTAAATCCTCACTGGAGGCTTGCAACCAGGGCAGCAATTGGCAGCAGCAGTTCCTCCCAGATAAACCCCCTGAACCTGTCCACAAGGCCCCCTTTTCTCTGACTTAGTGAGCCAAAGCAGCCAGCCTAGGCTCATGTCTCCACTTAGTTCCTTCCAAGGCCAAATTTAAAAAAGATACATCAATATATTGAGGCAATTCTTTTTAAACATTTTTATTGATTTCAGAGAAGGGAGAAACATCAGTGATGAGAATCATTGGTCGCTTCCTGCATGCCCCACACGGGGTCGAACCCACAACCTAGGCATGTGCCCCAACCTGGAAGTAAACCGTGATCCCCTGGTTCATAGGTTGATGCTCAACCACTGAGCCATGCCAGCCGGGTGAGGCAATCCTTAATGGATGGACATTTCGTTGCTTTAAATCTTTGCTAGAATAACCATGCTACTATGAAGAACTGCATACATATTTCACTTTGCACATGGAATATATTTGGAGGGCACATTCTTCAACATGGAAATGTTGGGTCAAAAGATAGGTGCATCTAACATTTGGATGGCATGGGCAAATTTCTCTTTACAAAGATAATCAATTTTATATGCAAGAGTGTGTTTTGGCCAGCACTGTGTGGTATCAAACTTTGTTAGGAAAGATTTACTTAAGGAATTTAGACAATACTTAGGAAACATTAAGTTAAGAAAGCGAGACTCCAAATTTTATGTACAGTAAGAGCTTAACTATGCAAATATATGTTATTGGAAGAGATTACCGTATTTTTCTGTGTATAAGACTATTTTTTTCTAAAATCGTTAGACTGAAATTGAGGGAGCCTTGCGGGTGCTTCGCTGCCCATACCTTGTCAAACAGGCTTCCTCCAATCACGAGCCTTATTGTTACTGACGTCAGCTGATGCCCTAGTTGGAGGTAGAGGTGGAGAGTGCACAGATGCAACAGGGACTTAAGCGTTCTGAGCCCATAAATACTGGTAAGCGATTGTCTTTCAGCTATGCAAAAGAGCATGGAAATAGAGCTGCAGAGAGACAATTTGGGCCTCCTCCCACTGAGTGTATGATCAGACAGTGGAGAAAACAAGAACAACTTAAGATGCCAAAAAGAAGAAGGCCTTAAGGGGAAAACCAGCAAAATGTTTAAAATACTGATTTCTTAATTTTGGGTTGGAAAAGTGGGGGTGTCTTACACACGAAAAAAAAATTTGCCAAAATAGCGGTTATCTTAAATGTGTTGACTATTAAATTTCATGATTTCATAATTGCTGTAGTAATGTTATTTAACCTTGTTAGTAAAATGTCCCACATTTGTCATAGACCCTTGTATATAGTACATATTTTACTTATCTTTTCAATCAATACCTGTCCAGGTGATGAGCATAATGAGCGTTTGAGGAATGCAGCTTCGACAAACATTTGCAATTTGCAATATTGCCACCAGATGGTGGAAGAGCCTTAGAAATCAGGGATCTTTGAAGCTTGCGTGAGCTTCAAAAATCAAGCACATGCCAAAACCGGTTTGGCTCAGTGGATAGTGTGTCGGCCTGCGGACTGAAGGGTCCCGGGTTCGATTCCGGTCAAGGGCATGTACCTGGGTTGCGGGCACTTCCCCATTGGGGGATGTGCAGGAGGCAGCTGTTCGATGTTTCTCATCGACGTTTCTGACTCTCTATCCCTCTCCCTTCCTCTCTGTAAAAAAATCAATAAAATATATATTTAAAAAAAAAAATCAAGCACAATGTACCATAAAAAATTGTAAGACTTAACACTTAAAAAAAATATTAGACGTTAAAAGTTAGACAATTGAAATTGTTTCCTAAATATTTGTTCCAAATCTTCAAAACTTTCAGGAAAAGCGAGACCGGCGTGACTCAGTGGTTGAGCATGGATCTATGAACCAGCAGGTCAGGGTTCTAATCGCAGTTAGGATACATGCCGGGGTTGGGGCCTCCATCCCAAGTCGGGACGGTGCAGGAGGCAGCTGATCAAAACTTGGTCCTGTCTTTGGCCCTTCAACTTCTTTCATCTTCCCAGTGTGCACTATTTCTTACCCCTCCTGCTAAGGTTTAGCCCAGTGATGGCGAACCTATGACACGCATGTCAGAGGTGATACGTGAACTCATTTTTTTGGTTGATTTTTCTTTGTTAAATGGCATTTAAATATATAAAATAAATATCAAAAATATAAATCTTTGTTTTACTATGGTTGCAAATAAAAAATTTCTATATGTGACACAGCACCAGAGTTAAGTTAGGGTTTTTCAAAATGCTGACACGCTGAGCTCAAAAGGTTCACCATCACTGGTTTAGCCTGTTTTCCTGGTGCCCCCACCCCCCGCCCTTGCCCTAAGGCAGTGGTTCTCAACCTTCCTAATGCTGTGACCCTTTAATACAGTTCCTCATGTTGTGGTGACCCCCAACCATAAAATTATTTTCGTTGCTACTTCATAACTGTAATTTTGCTACTGTTATGAATCGTCATGTAAATATCTGATATGCAGGATGTATTTTCATTGTTACAAATTGAACATAATTAAAACATAGTGATTAATCACAAAAACAATATGTAATTATATATGTTTTCCAATGGTCTTAGGCGACCCCTGTGAAAGGGTCGTTCGACCTCCAAAGGGGTCGCGACCCACAGGTTGAGAACCTTTGCCCTAAGGCCTCTGCTGCCTCCTGATGGTGTTGCCCAGCTTCCTTTCCTTCTAGCCCAGTGGTTCTCAACCTTGGCTGCATATTAGAATCACCTGGGAATCTTTTTAAAAATCCTGATTTCTGTGCCTCATCCTCCAGAAATTCTGTTTCTTTGTTATGGGGTGGGGCCACAACATTAGTAACAAAGAAACAGAATTTCTGGAGGATGAGGCCCAGAAATCAGGATTTCAAAAAGATTCCCAGGTGATTCTAATGTGCAGCCAAGGTTGAGAACCAGTGTTCTAGCCTAACTGCTTTCCAAAGAGATGAAGGACCAGATGAACAGATGCATGCCCTTGAAGTCACCCAGGGCTGGAGGCCACCTCTCCATCCTTGTAGTTGTGGGACTGGGGTGGCATTACCAAGCAGAACCTTTTAGCTGTGCTTCAAATCTCAGTCATTGCTCTTTCACTGTGTCTGGACAGAGCTAGAACCGGATTAAGAGGCAAACGCTTGCCTCTCTAGGCTTGGTGTGGGCAGAGCTCTCCATCCCTTTAATACACTGTGATCTCCGGCTACTCACTCAGCCTCTCTGGGCTGCAGCTCTGGCTCTGGGCATAGAGTGCCATATTACCACAAAGAGGGATGGGTCCGACTAGCCCTGGGACTATGCTTTTACGGGGGTGTATGTTATGTTATGAGAGTGGAGGGAGAGGAGGGAAGCTCTGGGCTCCTACTGCTGGGGTGGGATTGGTGGAGAGGGTCTCGGGTCTTGAGAATGGGAAAGGGTCCGGGAGGAGCTGAGTTCCTGTGCTCCCTGTAAAGACCCCGCTAAGGGACCTAGAGTCAAGAGGGGAGGAAAGTATCCATGACCTCTCCACGACTTTTAGACTAAAACGTGCCCCGGGGGCTGGGTGGTTTGCACGGGGCACCCGGGGTCCAGAACACAACTCGCTGAAGCGTCTACACCTCACGAGACCGCGTGGCCAGTGTGGCCCCGCTGACACCCCATCCACGCGGCCACCCTCTGATGGGGGGGACTCCCCTACCACCTCGAGCCTGGGTTCTCTGCAAGGAATTCGGTCGAGGGAGGAGGGGACTTGTGGGCAGGAACAGAGCCGAATTCGGGCGGGCAGGCCACCGGACCAGTTCCTCCCAATCGCCGGAGGCTTCCTGGAGGAGGCGGCAGTTAGGTGTCGCTCACTGATTGTGGCCTGACGCCGCCGGGTCCGTCTGGGTCCGGACTTCGGGTTCCGCGTGGCGGAGGCGGGGCCTCGGTACGGGGCGTGGTCAGACGGGGGCGGGCCTTCAGGCCGGCGGTGCGTGTCCAGAGTTGGGCTGCGGACCGCGGCCGCGAATGTCAGGCCTCCCCGAGCGCCGTCGCCGCTCCGCTCCGCTCCCCTCCGCACCCGCCGCAGCGCCGGCCATGACGGGCTCACTGTTCAAGGGGAACTTCTGGGTAAGTCCCGGGGGGCGCCCCAGCCCCGCACCACCCCGCGACCCTGCCCGGCGCCGCGCCGGGGGCGCCGAGGGGCCGGTCTGCTGCTCAGAGGCAGAACCGGAGCGGACGCCCAGCCCACCGCGCGCTCGCCAGTCCCCGAGTCCGGTCCCGTGGTCCCCCTTCGCCGCCCACGCCCCCAGCAGCGCGTACCCCCACGGACGGGTGCAGCCCGAGCCCCGTAGAGTTGGGACACCCTCCCCTCATCTTGGAGATGAGGAAACCGAGACCCAAAGGGAGGCCCAACTCGTCGGGGAGAGACACCGATGGCGCCGGGGGCGGCGCCGTGAGCGGACTGGGGGGAACCTGGGGTCGGGGAGCTGGGGTGAGCTTCGCCGGCTGGCAGCGGCACCCCCCGGGGTGGTCTTTTCAGGTCCTTGGAAACACACAGCTTGTCAGAGCCGCATTAGCTCCCATTCCCCGGCGGACCCGAGAGGGTTCTCTTGCAGAAGCTTTGTGCCCTCAGGCAGCCCGTTCCCTGAGCCCCCTCCCTGGCCTTGGCCCCAGCCCAGAGCGAGGCCGAGGCGTGTGAGACCCTGCGAGCTCGTGGGGGCATCCAAGCCCGGTAGGACCAGCCCAAGCAGGAGGCGACAGGTCTGCCTGCCCCCCCCCCCCCCCCCCCCCCCCCCGTCCACCCTTCTCCTTCCCCAGAGGCCCCTAAGGTTGTTATCCCTGCACCGAGAGGAACTGGCCTCATCCCGTGAAGGCAGGAGCAGGAAGCCTGCACACCTCGAAGTTGACCTTTAGCTGCCAAGTTGCTCCAACTCCTTACTCGGGACCCTGCTTGCCCTCCATTTAGCCTCACAGCTCCCTGTCCCCCATCGAGGGCTGCTGGGTAGAGAAACCTGGCTCTGTGGCCTCAGGGACAGTTTATACCCTGCCTTGTGAAGTCCCCTTTCCTGGGGTTTTGAGGTTCCCTTGGGATACTGCCTACCTGAGCAGGCGCTGGGAGGAGTCCTGGGAATTTTTTAGGTACAACACAGATAGGACTTTTGGGTCCCATGACAGGCGTTGTGGGAAAAAAGCCGGGCAGAGAGACCTGCCTCCCTCTCTCACCCCCAATGTGTGACACCCAGTTTTCAGATCTTCACCCAGATGTCACCTCTTCAGGGAAGCCTTTTTTGATTGCACCCAATGAGCTCTGTCACCTGCTCCCCTGGCGCACATCTTGGTCCTTCTTGGCATTTGTTAGTTGATCCTAAGAGATAGTTTTCCAAGTTTATCTTCCATCTCTAATTTCCTATGACACTTTATATAAAAGGATAAAAACAATAATAGCTATTATTACTGTGCACAGAGTCTGTGGAAAGCCCGTTCTAAATGCTTCATACACACTACTCATTTAAGCCTCACAACTACCTGGTGGTGGTAGCTTACTTACCATCCCATTTTACAGATGAGGAAACTGAGTGGCAGAGAAATTAACCAACTTCTCGAGGTCCTGTTAAATAGTGGAGCAGGGCTGCATGGACCAATGGTGCTCAGCACGAGTGTCTGTCCCAGCATAGCTGTCTGGTTGTCTGTCTTCCATGGCAGTGCCAGAGGAAGTTGGTGGGTTACCATTGGACCTCCACATGAATATATCTTTCTCCTCCAGCTCTAACCATGAGCTCCTGGCTGTCACATCAGCTGGGTCCCCAGCACCTGCCGTAGTGCCTTGCATTGGATGCTCAGGAGTCAGGCAGATGGGACAGCCAGCCAGGACTTGGGAAGAGAGGGGCAGAAGGGAAACTACTGGGGACCTCAGGGGCTGCCTAGGAGGCTTTCACACTCCGGGGGGGGGGGGGGGGGGGGGGGGGGGAGGGGAGGGAGGCAAGGCGGTTGAGAGAACTGAGTGGCTGGGAATAGCTTTCTCGAGAGCGTTGTGATTGGATAAGGTAGGAAGCTTTGGAAACATAAGTGGGGATCAGCTGACTGAATTTATTTCATATTCGTGAAATACGTTCTCTGTATAAGGGAGTCTAATGGAGGAGGCATTGGCAGGGTAAGACCAACACCTTGGTTAGAAGGTAGACTTCTCATGAGGAACCAAGGCTTTGTCCTTGAGTGCCTGGCCTCAAGAATGGAGGAGCAAGGGGCAGGGTGTAGGGGGAGTCCAGCAGGGGCCACGGAAGCTGGGCCAGGGCTAGAAGGGGTCTGTTCCAGGGTGGCGTCCATAGCGAGGGGTAAGGGAGGAGACAGGTGGGATGAGCCGCAGCAGGTAGAAGAGGTCAGAGCCACAGGACGAGGCCACCAGTTGAAGGTGAGCAGTAGGGAGGAGGAAAGGAGTCCGGCAGATGGGACAGCCAGCCAGGACTTGGGAAGAGAGGGGCAGAAGGAAAACTACTGGGGACCTCAGGGGCTGCCTATGAGGCTTTCACACTCCTGGGGGGTAAGGGGGAAAGGCGGTTGAGAGAACTGAGTGGCTGGCAAAAACTCGTGTACGGTGAACTGGAGAATGAGGTGCGGACCCCAGAAATAAGGAAGTTAGAAGGAGGAACTGGTTTGTGGAGAGAGGAGGAGGAGGCGGCAGAAGTGATACTAGCAATATCTGACCACAGGAGTAGTCCTGGTGAGGACGCAGGCCGGCAGCATCCTGAAGCCCGCACGCCCCAGCCCTCAGCACCAGCACCAAACCAGGATGTGGGGAGGTCTTGGAGGAGTGATCTGGGAAGGGGACAGGTTGCCAGGTGGCGGGGTTTGGAAGTATTTCAGTGTTTAAACAACCAGGACGGTCAGCATTCTGGGTTTGAGGGGTGGGTAGAGGTGGATAGCCCTAGCTCCTTGGAAAGGGTGTCCAGGCGAGAGAGTGCATGGAATTGCGTGAAGTACAGAAGTGTCATCAGTTGCCAGCAGAATCTCGGAGGTGGACTGGCCGGGTTCGAATCCTGGGTCTGCCCTTTACTAGCTGGGCACCTTAGGCAGTTCCTTCAACCCCACCCCACCCCACCAAGCCTCAGTTTTCCTGTGTATAAAAATGGGGATAGCCCTAGCCGGTTTGGCTCAGTGGATAGAGCGACGGCCTGCCGACCGAAGGGTACTGGGTTCGATTCCAGTCAAGGGCACGTACCTAGGTTGCAGGCTCCTCCCTGGTCCTGCCCTGGTGGGCATCATGCAGGAAGCAACCAATTGATGTGTTTCTCTCACATCGATGTTTCTCTCTGTCTTTCCCTCTCTGTTCAACTCTCCCTAAAAATCAATGGGAAAATATCCTTGGGTGAAGATGAAAAAAAAAAAAGGGGGGATAATAACAGTGTCTACTCCATAGGACTGTTTTGAGGATGAAATCAGAGATTAGTAGTACAGTGCCTGCCACATAATGAGCGCTTGTGATTATCAGCTATTGTCAGCACTGAGGTGACAATTAAAGGAAGTGGGCGACAGTCACTCAAATGAGGAGAAAGAATGAAGTCTCCAAAGAAGCAGGAGGAGAGAGGGCAAAGAAAGAGAGGCAGAGATACAGAGCTACAACCAGGAAAGAGCCATTGCAAGCCCAAGAGAAGAATATTCTATGGCAGGGGTGGGCAAACTTTTTGACTCGAGGGCCACAATGGGTTCTTAAACTGGACCGGAGGGCCAGAACAAAAGCATGGATGGAGTGTTTGTGTGAACTAATATAAATTCAAAGTAAACATCATTACATAAAAGGGTATGGTCTTTTTTTTTATTTATTTTTTTTATCTTTATTCATTTCAAACGGGCCAGATCCGGCCCGCGGGCTGTAGTTTGCCCACGGCTGTTCTATGGGAATTGAGAGGACAGCGTCAAATTAGGGAGATCTTCCTGCAAAGGTATGAGTCAGCACATACTTCCTAAACAATCTTATTCAGATGCTCCATGGAAACGCTTATTTAAAGGAACCTTTTCGTGGAACTGTTTGAGAAGGGAAATACTCTGTTTTTTAAAACTGAGGTTGCCTAACAGGAAGCCCGCCTGTGTCATTTCTCCCCAATCCTTCCCTAGTGTGCCTTCTTTGTGGCAGTGTGGTTAAGCAGTGCTGGGTAACTTGTCTTGGTTGATGTAGAAGTTACCCCCTCAGAATAAGACAGGCAGGGACCATGGCTGTGCTTTCCAGAGCTCCGGGGAAGTGGCTGGGCCAGAGGAGAGGAAAAATCACCGTCTTTGGCATGATCGGACACAAGTGTCTTTCGGATGCAGACATGCCCGGGTGACATGAGAGCCTGCCCCTGAAGAGGTAGATGTCCTCCCACCCCAGGAGAGTTCCACGCTCCGCACGTGGGTTTGAGGCCCAACCTGTCCCTGTCTGTCCTCTAGATCCTATTTTGACCCAGCCTTCCCGAGGCTCAAGGCGCTTGGCTCAGACCAGCTTCTTAGTCCCTGTGTCAGCACTTCCCCCTCCCCCTGCAGCTGCACAGAGCGTAGGGAAGTCTTGGTGCTGTCTGAACTTGCTGGGTGCTCGGGGCTGTCCCTCTGCTCCACACCTTTGACCAGTTTGGAATCCCGTCATTCTAGGGCCTCACCATAGCTTAAGCTGGCTCTGCGTCTGGCTTTGCTCTGTGACTCTTCTCTATACAGTGTGGGAGGCTCCAGGTTTTATTTTTTTTTTAATAACAAAGAAGAAAACAGGTTATCACATAGACCCTCATGCTGACCTCATATATATTTATACATATATATTATTGATTTCAGAGAGGAAGGGAAAGGGGAGAGAGAGAGAGAAACATCAATGATGAGAGAGACTCATCGATCGACTGCCTCCTGCACGTCCCCCACTGGGGATTAATCTCCCAACCTGGGCATGTGCCCTTGATGGGAATTAAACCCAAGACCCTTCAGTCTTCAGGCTGACTCTCTATCCACTGAGCCAAACCAGCTAGGGCACTTTACTTTTTTAAAATACTCTTTCTTGGAAACTGGTTCCCTAGAAACATACCATGGAGGCTATTTTGTATTGTCTGGCCTAGTGGCAAAGTGAAAGGTAAAGTCATTGACGATTGCCCTTCTCCAATTTATCTTTCCTAGAGCAGCCAGTGGGCTATATCTTTAAAGTAATTATCAAAATCCCCTTTTCTTGTTTTTTCTTCTTAAAATTTAATGAGAGACATAGGACCTAGCTTTTAAGGAAAATAAAAATTCTTATTGAGACATATAATATATATAATACAGGGTAGGGCAAAAGTAGATTTACAATTGTGAGTACCCAAAACACGGAGTTGATTCTTGTATTATTATATTAATTACTAAAGGCCTGGTACTCAAAATTCTTGCGGGGGGGGAGGGGGGGGTGGTGGTCCCTCAGCCCGGCCTACACCCTCTCACAGTCTGCGATCACTCTTGCAGTCTGGGACCCCTCGCTCCTTACCACCTGCCTACTTGCTGCTCCTTAGCGCCAATGCAGAGGTGGGAGAGACTCCTGCCACTGCCATTGTGCTCGCCAGTCAGGTGTGAGCCCAGCTAGCGTCTGGCTGAGCAGTGCTCCCCCTGTGGGAGCACACTGACCACTAGGGGGCAGCTCCTGCATTGAGCGTCTGCCCCCTGGTGGTCAGTGTGCACCATAGCCACCTGTCGTTCTGGTCGTTCTGCCGTAATGGTCACTTAGGCTTTTATTATATACATTGTATTATTTTTTCATATAAACAACTGTAAAACAACTTTTACATAATACCCTGTGTTATGGCTAGATCCTCATTCTTGTTTTTCCTATATATTTTTGTGTTTTTTTTTTTGTTTTTTTTTTAAAATATATTTTATTGATTTTTTACAGAGAGGAAGGGAGAGAGAGATAGTTAGAAACATCGATGAGAGAGAAACATCGACCAGCTGCCTCCTGCACATCCCCCACTGGGGATATGCCCACAACCCAGGTATATGCCCCCGACCGGAATCGAACCCGGGACCCTTCAGTCCGCAGGCCGACGCTCTATCCACTGAGCCAAACCGGTCTCGGCGTTTTGTTTTGTTTTTAACAGAAATTATCACAACTAAATATTTGTGAAAGTAAAAAGAGAGTATTAGATATTTAAATGCTATATTTATTTACTATTTTTTTAAGCGGTAATGATCTTAATTTTTTTTTCACAGAGAACTTTCATTTTTTAAACCTATTACTGTTTGTTTATGTGGGTAGATTCCAGTTTCAAGTGCTTTTATGTCTCTAAGAATGGTACTAAAAGTTCCACCATTCTCAATGACAACACTATTTTTTTAATGTATTTTTATTTATTTCAGAGAGGAAGGGAGAGGGAGAGAGAGATAGAAACATCAATGATGAGAAAGAATCATTGATCGGCTGCCTCCTTCACCCCCCAGGGATGGAGCCCGCAACCTGGGCATGTGCCCTGACCGGGAATTGAACTGGGACCTTCTGGTTCATAGGCCAACACTCAACCACTGAGCCATGCCGGCCAGACAACGTCACTGTTTTTACAACTATATTTTACTTTTGTTACCTGTGCCTTTGGTGTTATATCAAGAAATTATTGCCAAATGCAATGTTGTGAAGTTTTTGCCCTATGTTTTCTCCTAAAGTTTTATTGTTTTAGGACTTACATTTAGATCCTTGATCCATTTTGAGTTAATTTAGTATATGATATTAGATAAGGGTCAAACCTCACTCCTTTGCATGTACATACCCAGTTTTCCCAGCATCATTTGTTGAAAAGACTGTTCTTTCCCCATTGAGTGAACTTGGCCCTGTTTTTATACAGACACTCAGGGAAAAGCCCCGAGACTCAAAATCTCCCTTCATAAGTGGAGGGCAGAATGAGACGGAAGAAAGAAGCAGGCCACTCCAATCCGGCAACTAATAGAGTTTATTAAGGGAAACTTATATATGAGGTGTATTTTGGGTGGCTGCAAGATGAAGTGGATATTTCTCTGGGTGCTTAGCAGGTGCCAAGGAATTATATAGGATGAAGCGGGGGGTGGGGGGGGTGGGGGGTGGGGAGATACCAGTAGGTGAAAGCTGTCAGTATGGGGAAACACTTTACCGGTACACGGTTGACCAGGTCAGGACAACAGCCTGTTCCAGGAATCAGCATGTAGCAGGCGGCCAGGGAAAAGTGCTGATTTATGTCAGAATGAACATTGATTACCATCAGATGGTCTCACACGTTTGCCGAGAGCAACCTCCTTTCTGGCCTGAGTTCAGCTTGTGGGACAGACAATGGCCACGTCATGGGATAGTCTCTCCTCCACAGCACCCTTGTCAAAAATCATGTGAGGCCCTGGCCGGTTTGATTCAGTGATTAGACCGTTGGCTGAAGGGTTATGGGTTCAATTCCCGGTCATGGGCACATACCTCAGTTGCAGGTTCCATCCCCGGCCTAGTCGGGACACATGCAGGAAGCAACCAATTGTCGTGTCTCTCATGTCCATTGTTTTTTTTCTCTCTCTCCCCCCTCCCCCCCCCCCCCCCCCGGCCCCAACTTCCCTCCCTTCCACTCTGTCTGAAAATCAGTGGAGAAAATATCCTCAGGTGAGGATTAAAAAAAAAAACAACCACGTGAGGATTTATTGCTGGGCTCTCTATTCATGTCCATGGGTCTGGGTAGTAAGGTGTTCGTCTTTATGCCAGCACCACACTGTTTTGATTGCTGTAGCTTTGCAAGTTTTGAATTCAGATAATGTGCGTCCCCAGTTTTGTTCTTTTTCAAGATTATTGGGCTCTTCAGGGTCCCTTGAGATTCCATGAGAGTTTTCGGATAGGTCTTTCTAGTTCTGTAAATCATCCACTTTTCTCAGAGACGCTTTTTTTTAATGCTCCAGCATGCCAGGTATTTTTTAGAATCCTCTCCATGCTGTCCTCCCTGCACACCCTTCTTGGAGCCCTCTGCCCCATCCCAGTCTTCACTGGTATTTTCCAGACCTGCTGAACGGCCAGCCGTCATCTTGAGCTTCCCTTGAGTGCTGTTCTTGAGTTGGAGCCACTTTTCTGGATCCCATGATAAGATTATCATTCCCCTGCTTACATTCCTCCAGGGGCCTCCCTTGGAGTCTGAAAGTCTGACCAGGCTCTGCCTGACCCGTCTAGCCAGCCTCCCTGCACTTACCGTCACCATCTCCTGCCCCCTTACTATCCTGCAGCACTCCTAACTCAGTTACCAAATAATGAATGATTGTTTCCAGCTAACCAATTAGTGTGCCCCTGCTGCCTGTTCTCATGGCATCCTGTGCGCAGAAGCCAATCCACGGTTTGGTCATTACCTCTTTACCTCCCTCCCATCAGACTGTCAGGCATGAGGTATGCCTGAGGTGTATATCTCTCCCACCTAGCACGGTGCCTGCCATTGTAGTAGACCAGTAATGGCGAACGTATGACATGCATGTCAGAGGTGACACACGAACTCATTTTTTTGGTTGATTTTTCTTTATTAAATGGCTTTTAAATATATAAAATAAATATCAAAAATATAAGTCTTTGTTTTACTATGGTTGCAAATATCAAAAAATTTCTATATGTGACACGGCACCAGAGTTAAGTTAGGGTTTTTCAAAATGCTGACACGCTGAGCTCAAAAGGTTCGCCATCACTGTAGACACTCAGCAAATATCGAAATGAACAAATGAGGGAACGGTGAGGCCCACATGTGGCAGTGAATGGAGGTTACTCAGTCAAGTCGGCACTCTGCCCTTGCTCTCCCTTTAGTCTGAAGTGTCATTCCACGCTTTTAAAGAACCTGCTCCCCTATGACATCATGGCTGGTCGTCGTGTATGTGGGGAAATATCATCAGGGTTGGGCTCTATCACCACCAGAAGAAACCCCAGACCCAGGGAAGAGGCAGGAGGGGCACAGCACCCATGGAAAGAGCAAAAGCCCCACACTTTGTGCTCACCATCTGGTGAGAGACCTGTGACCAGCAGAGGAAACACCACAGCTGGTTAAAGAGAGGATGCTCTTCCCCAGTCATGGTGGAACTCAGGCATTCAACTCCGCGGTCTGTGAAGTGCGTACCAGCCCTGTGGGAGCTGCCATGGGTCACAGAGAGGCACACGCATCTCACCTTTTAGAGCTTATTACCTGCTCAGGGAGATGATCACACATGCTGTGTTAAAAAGAATCGTTTTTAGTATTAAGACAACAAAATTGAGGAAATTTAAAATCTATTATTAGTAATTTGGTACCTTCCCCCATTTTTTCCTCCATGCGCAGTTATAATCATAGTATATGTTTTATTTTATATTCCACTGTTTCAGTATAATAAATGTAAGGATGATAATAAATTATCCTTAAGTTTATTTTATCTGTTGCTATTTACTTTTCCTAACAATTATTTTAAAAAGCTGATGTGATCTAACTATTCTCTTGCTGTTTGGCATTTATGTAATTTCCGAGTTTTTTTTTTTTTTTTTTTACAATAAATAGTGTTGTGATGCACATCTTCATTCATTCAGGGCATTTAAAAATTGGATTCTTTAAGTATCTATTTCTGGAAACTTGTGAAAGAACTTGTCCAGCCATTTTCTGATGTTTCTGTAGTAAGATCACACTCTCTTCCCAAATGATAATTTCATACCTTTTCCACTCTGCTCAGCCCTCCACTTCCCTCTCACATTCTCATTCTGTTTTGATGATCTTGCCTCCTGCTCTGTTAAGAAACCAGTCACCAGCTGGAGAAAGCTCATTTACATTCTATATAAATAGGGCTAGGTTCGGGCCACGAGTAACAGAAAACCCCAAAACAACAGTGGGCTAGCCAAGGCCAAAGTTTATTTCTCTCTCATGTACACAAAGTCCCCAACAGATCATTCCAGGCCTGTCATGGCCATCCTTGGTGTCAAGACCCACTCTGCTGGCTGTTTACTCCAATAGTACCCGGTTCAATGCTTGGCACATAATAGATTCATGGTAATTTCAGTTGAACGACTGAAAATAGCGTCCACTAACAGTAGAACATTATACAATGTTGGCTATATAGAACCAGACTGGTTTCCTAAGGAGGAGGTGTATTCTCAGTGTCCCTAATAATGTCTGAAGATACCAGTTTCACAACATCAGTCATGGCCATTGTGGTTTTCTCCCTTCTCACGAAATCAGCAGCAGTGGGTGCTTCATTCAACTTTCTTTTGTGTCCCCCTCTCCCCACCATGGGTGCCAGGACCAACAATCAGCTGCCCAGATAGCAAAAAATTATGCTTCCGAAATCTCTTAATGTCAATTCCACATGTAGAGCAATCAAGCTGCCCTACCTGTGCCACTCCTGACAGAAGCCCCTCTTTTTTCCTGTGTGTTTTTAATCACCAGAGAGAGTGAACATGTTTTTATTTTCTAGTTGTATTTCCTCTTTTACAAATGGTTTTGTTTCCTTTCTCTTGCTTTACTTATATATCTACCTAAACTTTTAAAAATGATGAAGATATTCTTTGTCGTGGACTACCCAGTATTTGAATATCTATTCTTGTATATACCTGTGTATACAGTTTTATGTGTAATTCACAGATCCTAGCATCCAGTAGGTACAGTGCAGTACTGAAGGTTGGTCCTCAGGCACACAATCTTTTGTGTTGGACACACCTGGGCTAAAATGCTGGCTCTGCTCTTTCAAGCTGAGGGATATGCCCTTTTCAAATCACTCAACCTTCCTGCACTTAGTATCCTCATCTGTAAAATGGTAATTATACTTCAACAGGTATATTTACTTTGAAAACACTTTATTTGTTGGGCTCATTTTTGCGATGTCATCTGTTACACAGCAAAGTTCAAAACTCTTCCCTGTGCCAAAAGCTTGATAAACACCGAATTATTATTTTTTTGTGCTTTACATTTTTGGGGGGTTCAAATATTACTCAATATTTAATTGTCTTTGCATCCGAGCCTTTAGGTGTTCTGACATTTGTGGAACCAGAGATCTCTGTAGACCAGTGATGGCGAACCTTTTGAGCTCAGTGTGTCAGCATTTTGAAAAACCCTCACTTAACTCTGGTGCCGCGTGACATATAGAAATTTTTTGATATTTGCAACCATGGTAAAACAAAGATTTATATTTTTGATATTTATTTTATATATTTAAATGCGATTTAACAAAGAAAAATCAACCACAAAAATGAGTTCGCGTGTCACCCCTGACACACGTGTCATAGGTTCGCCATCACTGGTGCAGACCTTTAGTCAGGAGAAGACTGAGCCCTGCCCTCAGGGGGGCCACACTCTTGTTAAGGGGCAAACACACATGTGACAGTAATTGGGAATAGGCCGACCTACTCTCCTCACACTAAAAGGAGTGGGTTAGCAGGGCAAGCTTCTGGGGCAGGCCCAGCTGGGTGGGTGCTAAGGGGGACCAGCCCATAAAAAGTGCTGAGATAGCACTGGGCATACGATAAGATGGGAAACCTGTTTCTAGAACACCTCAGGGGCGGGTATGGCATGGCATGGGCTGGAATGAATTACCTGAATAAACTGTGTAGGGTTGGATGACCGAGACCCCAACCCTAACTGGAGGTCTTGCTTGAGTGGAAATGGTGGATAGTTTGGCTGCTTTCTGGTTAATTCTTGGTCTCAGTTTTGCTGAGTGTTGGATGCAAGGTGACATGCCAAGAAGACGGTCACCATGGTCTTTCCACTCTCCACCCCCCCCCGCCCCCCCCGTGCCGAGTCCCTACTCCTATTGTAAGACCACATTTTCTGTTTAAAGAATAGATGCTTGCCCTAGCCCGTGGTCAGCAAACAGCGGCTCACGAGCCACATGCGACTCTTTGGCCCCTTGAGTGTGGCTCTTCCATAAAATACCACGTGCGGGTGTGCACGTACAGTGCGATTGAAACTTCGTGGCCCATGCGCAGAAGTCGGTATTTTGTGGAAGAGCCAGTATTTTGTGGAAGAGCCACACTCAAGAGGCCAAAGAGCCACATGTGGCTCGCGAGCCGCGGTTTGCTGAGCTGCAGTTTGCCGATCACTGCACCAGTTTGGCTCAGTGGATAGAGTGTTGGCCTGCGGACTGAAGGGTCCTGAGTTCGATTCGGTCAAGGGCACATGCCTGGGTTGTGGGCTTGATCCCCAGTAGGGGGCGTGCAGGAGGCAGCCAATCAATGATTCTTTCTCATCACTGATATTTCTCTCTCTCCCTCTCCCTTCCTCTCTGAAATCAATAAAAATATATAAATAAATCCATAAATAAATAATAGCTGCTTGAAGTGACATGTTCACAAGTGGCCACAAATGTCTGAAAACCCTAAAACTACCAACGTCTAAGTTCCTTCACTGCTCCAGGCTGAGGTCGCCCAGCCCCTTGGAATCTGCTCTGGGGATATATCCCTTGTTATCAAACGCAGACACTGAGCTTCCTTCATCCTCAGAGACCCAGGTTCTGAACTAGGGGCCAAAGAAGACCTAAGCTCTCCAGAATGAAAAGTATTTACTTCAGGCTTGGTCAGCGCTTGTGGATGGCCAGATCTGGATAGCTGACTGGTCCTGTGGGCTGTCTGTCCCCAGCTCAGGCTTCCAAATTCCCTCTCCTGTGTTAGCACCTACCTGTTTAATCAAGTTTCCCACATAATTCTTGCTCTTAAGAGTAGTTGGCCTTGGTTCTGACTAGCCATGGCCCAGGGTCCCTGTCTCACCAGCAGGCTTCTCCCTGGCTGACCAAAGCTGGCACTGTGCCTTCCTGGGCAGCGTGGTCGGGGTCTGCCTATGAAGGACCCTGTGCCCTCTCAGGTGTCCTCAGATCTGACTGATGTGCTGCAGGTTTGGGCACCTGCCTGTGAGTCACATGGTCCCTTCTGCAGAAACCAAACTGAAAGGCGCCAGGGCCAAAGGGCAGGGCCAGCTGCCAGCCCAGGGCCAAAGTCCTGTGGGGAGGGTTTCAGATGGGAGCTGGAAGCCTGGTGTAAGATCAAAGCTATTCAGACTGAATTGTGATTGGCCAGGAGAGAACTGGACGAGGGAGGGAGAGGTCACCAGCCAAGGGCAGTCGCAACCCTCCTGGCGCTGGCTCGTGTCACTTGGAGTCTCCGCTCCACCTCAGACGATATGAGTGACTTGCCCACAGCCACACAGCCAACCACTCTGGGCTTGAGCTTCCTGCTGTGCAGGGAGGATAACGATATCTGGACGGCCCAATCCTAGCCTGTGTCCCAGACGATAAAATTGGTTACAGTGGTATTAAGGAGCTGGAATTGGCATACATTAGAATGTCAAAATTGTAGGTTTTATTGCAGTTAAACTAATTTTAGAAATGGAGATAATCAGTGAAAATGATGAGAGGAAACCACTTTCAAAATGTTAAGGAATTTTTAGAACACGAGGAGTGAAATATGTATAACTTAAAATAAAGAATTAAAAGATTTTCAAAAATTAATTATTCAAAGAATAACTAGTACACAAATTCAGACAGTAGACTAAATGTAACAATCCCAGAGGGACGTGGACCAACCTGCAGGGAAGGGGCCTGGCCACCTGCCTGTGTCAGGGCCAACATTTTCCTTTAGGGAGCTGCACCTGGCTAGGGCAGTGATGGCGAACCTACGACACATGTGTCAGAGGTGACACGCGAACTCATTTTTTTGGTTGATTTTTCTTTGTTAAATGGCATTTTTTTAAAAAAATATATCTTATTGATTTTTTATAGAGAGGAAGGGAGAGAGATAGAGAGCTAGAAACATCGATGAGAGAGAAACATCGATCAGCTGCCTCCTGCACATCTCCTACTGGGGATGTGCCCACAACCCAGGTACATGCCCTTGACCGGAATCGAACCTGGGACCTTTCAGTCCACAGGCTGACGCTCTATCCACTGAGCCAAACCAGTTTCGGCTGTTAAATGGCATTTAAATATATAAAATAAATATCAAAAATATAAGTCTTTGTTTTACTATGGTTGCAAATATCAAAAAATTTCTATATGTGACACGGCACCAGAGTTAAGTTAGGGTTTTTCAAAATGCTGACACGCCGAGCTCAAAAGGTTCGCCATCACTGGGCTAGGGGATGGGGATTCAAGTCCAGAAAAGACTCCCTACCCCACCCCTCCAGCTCCCACACATGCTGGTGACAAGGCCAACCCGCTCATAGTGACCTGTTCTTACCGCCTGGCCTGTAAGCAGAGAGAACCACCTGTGGATACAATGGGTCACTTGTTTAAAAATTTTATTGGTACTTTTAAAAAGCAGGAATGTAACACATGCTCATTGTACAATAGCAACATGATTCAGATGCATATATAGAATCTGAGAGAGTATAGCATAAAAGGCCCCTCCTCAGCACCTCAATCCCAACCGCCCCGCGTAAATTATAGAGTCACCTTCGGGAGGAGTTTCCAGGCGTACCTGATTCTATGCACACATACTTGTGTAGCTTGTCTATATAAGCCATGGAAGAAGCATTTTATGATGCCGGGAAGGAGCAGCAGGGCAGAAAGCCCTCCCTCCCTGCAAATAAACACTTTTGTATTTTTTTAAAAGCACATAAATGGCAGTTCTCTCTGTTTTTCTAGGTTATGGATGATTTCAATGTTCCTTTTTGTGAAATATTCATCGTAGGAGAATCAGATAATCTGTAAATTACAAAAAAAGTTTTAAGCACCTCACCATTATTAATATCCTGGATTAGTGTGGTACTTTTGTTACAGTTGCTGCACCAATATGTATACATTATTATTAGCTAAAGCCCACACTTTACGTTAAGATTCATGCTTTGCTTTCTGCAGGTTTTGATCAAGGCCTAATGTCATGCATCCACCATTACAGTTTCATACAGAATAGTTTCACTGACCTGAAAAATACCTTATTCATTCTTCCTTCCCTCCCCTTGAGCCCCTCAGCAACCACTGACCTTGTTATTGTTTCTATAGTTTTGCTTTTTCTAGAATATCATGTAGTTGGAATTAGTATAAAGTATGTAGCCTTTATAGACTGACTCCTTTTATTTAGCAATATGTATTTAAGATTCTCTCATGTCTTCAGGGCTGGAATAGCTCATTTCTTCTTATCGCTGATAATATTTCATAGTGTGGATGTACCACAGTTTGTTTATCCATTCACCTATTGAAGGACATCTTGGTTGCTTTCAATTTTGAGCAATTATGGCTAAAACTGCTATAAACAATTGTGCAGGTTTGTATGGACATAAGTTTTCAACTCCGTTTAATTGAGATTTAATTTCAAGGCATGGTATTTATTGATCTAGCTCAGCTGAAATGAGAGAGAGAGAGAGAGAGAGAGAGAGAGAGAGAGGGAGAGAGAGAGAGAGAGAGAGAGAGAGAGAGAGAGAGAGAGAGAGAGAAAGAGAGAGAGAGAGAGAGAGATTTGGATCTGTTGAATGTTAGATGGGTAAGGTTGAACATTAGCCAACTTTCAGAACATTGACATCTAAATATTATGCACAGGGAGCATCAACTTTCACAAAGCCATGATCTCACCATACATAATATAATTTAATTTCTATTTAGTAAAATGTGAAGTAGTTTATAGTTTTATGCCCAGTTGTATTATAGGAATCCAAACAGTACAGAAATAGAGGTTTGCACTAGCAAATGTTCAATGTGCTTCTTTCCAGACTTCTGTCTTTGAAGTTATATACAATGTAGGTATACATTTTTCTTAACAAATATGGGCTCATCTATGCAACTTTCTTTTTTGTTTGTTAGTTTATTTTGTTCATTAGATTCCACTTGTAAGTGACATCATATGGTATTTGTCTTTCTCTGACTGGCTTCTTTCACTTAACATAATACTCTCCAGGTCCCTCCATGCTGTTGCAAATGGTAAGAGTTCCTTTTTTTAAAAAAATTGTCATTGTAGTATTCCATTGTGTAAATATACCATAGCTTTTTTATCCACTTATCTGCTGATGGGCACTTGGGCCGCTTCCAAATCTTGGCTATTGTAAATAAAGCTGCAGTGAACATAGGGGTGCATATATTCTTTTGAATTCGTGTTTTGGGTTTCTTTGGATATATTCCCAGAAGTGGAATCACTGGGTCATAAAGCAGTTCCATTTTTAATTGTTTTTTAATCCTCACCTGAGGATATTTTTTCATTGATTTTTAGGGAGAGTGGAAGAGAGAGGGAAAGACAAAGAGAAACATTGATGTGAGAGAAACACAGAGATTGGTTGCACAGCCCTGACCAGGGCCCAGACTGGAGAGGAGCCTGCGACCAAGGTACATGCCCTTGACCGGAATTGAACCTGGAACCCTTTGGTCGCTGGCAGATGCTCTATCCATTGAGCAAAACCAGCCAGGGCCATTTTTAATTTTTTGAGGTAACTCTATACTGCATTCACAGCAGCTGCTGCACTAATCTGCATTCCCACCAGCAGTGCACAAGAGTTCCTTTTTCTCCACATCCTCGCCAACACTTGTTTATTGATTTATTGATGATAGCCATTCTGACAGGTGTGAGGTGATACTTCATTGTGGTTTTAATTTGCATGTCTCTGATGATTAGTGACATTGAGCATCTTTTTATATGTCTATTGGCCATCTGTATGTCCTCTTTGTAGAAGTTTCTATTCAGGTCCTTTGCCCATTTTTTAAATTAGATTGTTTGTTTTGTTGGTGTTGAGTTGTATGAATTATTTATAAATTTTGGATATTAACCCCTTATCAGATGTATCGTTGGCTAATATGTTCTCCCATTCAGTGGATTATCTTTTCATTTTGTTGATGGTTTCCTTTGCTGTACAAAAACTTTTTAGTTTGATGTAATCCTATTTATTTTTTATTTTATTTCTTTTGCCCAAGGAGCTATATCAGAAAAAATATTGCTATGAGAAATGTCTGAGATTTTACCGCCTATGTGTTCTTCTAGGATTTTTTTTAAAAAATATTTTATTGATATTTTACAGAGAGGAAGGGAGAGGGATAGAGAGTTAGAAACATCGATCAGTTGTCTCCTGCACACTCCCTACTGGGGATGTGCCCGCAACCAAGGTACATGCCCTTGACCAGAATCGAACCTGGGACCCTTGAGTCCGCAGGCTGATGCTCTATCCACTAAGCCAAACTGGTTAGGGCTCTTCTAGGATTTTTATAGTATTATGTCATTTGCACATAATAACAGTTTTACTTCTTCCTTTCCAATTTGGATGCCTTTTATTTCTTCTTCTTTCTGATTGCTGTGGATAAGACTTTCAGTACTATCTATATATATAAAAGCCTAAGTGACCATCCAACCATTCGACTGTCTGACCAGTAGCTATGATGCACAATGACCACCAGGGGGCAGATGATCCAACCAGTAGCTATGATGCACAATGACCACCAGGGGGAAGATGCTCAATGCAGGAGCTGCTGAGTGACAGCAACTTTGCAGAGTGCCCTCTCGCACTCCGGGACCCCTCAGGGGATGTTGGACTGCCGGTTTCAGCCTGATCCCTGCAGGCCAGGCCGAGGGACCCCACCTGCCAGAGGGACCCAGGTCACTCTGCAGACGCCCTTTGAGCCCCAGCGCCATTCTAGGTGCAGCCACTGGGGAGGGACTGTGGGAGTTTGGCTCAAGGGCGTGTCTGGCCTGTCTCGTCCAGTCTCACCCCGCTGGCCACCTTCTAATTAATTTCCTTTCAATGTGCAGGAATCCTTGCACCAGGCCTCTAGTGTTGAATAAGAGTGGTGAAAGCAGACATCCTTGTCTTATTTCTTTTCTTGAGGGAAACGCTTGTCATTTTTGCCCATTGAGTATGATTTGGCTGTAGTTTGTCATATATGGCCTTTATGATGTTGAGGTATGTTTCTTCTATTCCCACTTTGCTGAGAGTTTTTATCATAAATTGATGCTGGATTTTATCAAACACTTCTTCTACATCTATTGATATGATCATGTAATTTTATCATTAATTTGGTTACGTAGTGTATCACATTTATTGATTTGCAGATACCGTACCAACTCTGCATCCCAGAAATAAATTTCACTTGATCATGGTGTATCATATTTTTAATATATTATTGGATCCAGTTTGCTCATATTTTATTGAGGATTTTAGCATTTATGTTCATCAGGGATATTGGCCTATAATTTGTTTCTTCGTAGTGTCTTTATCTGGTTTTGGAATTAAGATAATTGCATTTCTTTGATTATTAATAATATTAATTCTCTTTTTAAAAGTGCTTATTGAACATTCATTTTTCTTTTTAAAAGTACTGCCTGTTCATATCTCTGACCTATTTGAAAAAATTTGCTTGTTCACCTTTACATGATTGATTTTAGGTGTTCATTATGCACATTAATCCTTGATGAAATATTATAGCTCTATCTTCTCAATTTGTCATGTGTCTTTTTCCTTTTTTTGGAACATCTTTTGTTATGATGAATTTTAATCTTTTTAACTTAAAAAATAATTTTATATTAACAGAAAAGTTTCAAAATAGTTCAAAGAATTCCTATATACTCTTCACTTAGATTCCTCAGATGTTAATGTTCTCTCTCCGTCTACTTTTGCCCCACCCCATATAAATATTACATAGACATTTAATTTATTGAACCACTTAAAGGTAAAGTTGCTGGAATGATTTCCCTTTATCTACGAATACTTCATTGTACATTTCCTAAATATAAGGATATTTTCTTACATAATCACGTACTACAAAACTATTAGCTAGAGTGTAGATTTGACTTCAATCTCTTCAATAGTGTCCTTGATAGCAAGAGAAGAAAACATCTGTGAGCCATGATTCTGGGTTACCTCTAGCTGTCAGGTCGCTTCAGTTTCCTTTAATCTGAAAGAGTTCCTCAGTCTTTCACTGTATTTATGACTCTGACTTTTTTGAAGAACACAGGACAGTTATTTTGTAGAAGGCCCTTCCTTTGAGCTTGCCTGTTTCCCTAATGATTAGATTCAGGCTATGCATTTCGGACAGGAATTTCACAGAAGTGATGCTGTGTTTTTCTCAATATCAGAGGGCAACATGGTGTTTATTTGTCCTGTTCCTGGTGGTTACTTTGGTCCTTTGGTTAAGGTGGTTGTGTTCGTTTCCTGTTGCTGCTGTGTCCAATGACCACAAGTTTAATGGCTTTAAACAACACAAATTTATTATCTTACCGTTCTGGAGGTCAGAAGTCTCACTTGGCTATACTCAAGGTGTTAGCAAGTTTGGTTCCTTCTGGAGGTTCTAGAAGAAAATCTTTTTTCTTATCTTTCCCAGAGGCTGATGCCATTCATTGGCTTCTCGACCCTCCCTCTGTTTTCAAGCCAGCAACATAACATCTTCAAGTCTTAGCGTGTGTGTGTCTCTCTCTCTCACCTCTGCACCTATCCATCACATTTCCTACTCTTATTCTCCTGTCTCCTTTTTTTTTAAAAAATATATTTTTATTATTGATTTCAGAGAGGAAGGGAAAGAAGGAAACATCAATGATGAGAGAGAATTATTGATCGGCTGCCTCCTGCACACTCCCTACTGAGGAATCAAACCTGCAACCCGGGCATGTGCCCTTCAGACTGCAGGCGAAGCTCTATCCACTGAGCCAAACCAGCTAGGGCCATCTCCTTCTTATAAGGAACCCTGTGATCACACTGGTTTTACCTGGATAAACCCGGATAATCTCCCCATCTCACGATCTCTAGTTTAAGCCCATCTGTGAAATTGTTTTTGTCAAGCAGGTAAACAAATTCACAGGTTCTGGGGAATAGGTTGAGGGCGTGTTCAGGGGCCATTTTTCACTTTAGACCACAGTGTTAGGTGTTAGAAAACACTTAGCGCTTTCAGTGACATTTATAGGTGTTTTCACTGTAAAATTAATGCTTTCCTGGTTGTAATGAATAAGTAGTTTACTGGAAGATACTTTGAAACTAGGTAAACATACCACTTTCCTCAAACCTTCATCTATTAATTTTAACATCTATTTATGATTCTTGCCTGAATCAGTTATTACTAGGATGGTTGCTATATAGTGATTAAAAGTTTTTAACAACTTTCTTGAAGAATAACTGACATATAATAAACTGCCCATATTTAAAGTATACAGTTTAATAGGTTTTGACATGTGGATACCATCACAATTAAGGTAGCGAACATCTCCATCACCCCAAAAGTTTCTTCTTGCCCCTTTGAAATCCCTCTTACCTCATTAGCCTCTCTCCCTAGGCAACCAATGATGTGCTTTCTGTCATAGATTAGCTGCATTTTCTAGAATTTATATAATTGAAGCATAGGAAGTACTTACTTTTTTTTTTTTTGGCCTGGATTCTTTCATTTATCCTAATTATTGTGAGATTTATCCATCTTGTGAGTATTAATAGCTTTTTAATTACCGAATAATATTCCACTTTATGGACATATCATAGTTTGTTCAGCCATTGACCTGTTAATGGACATTTTTTAGCTATTGCAAATAAAGGTACTATGAACATTCGTGTACAAGTCTTTGTATAGTGACTTTCTAATTCCGTCTACATAAGTTGGCATTCTACTTAAGGAAGAGCTCCTCCCCCATGCTTAATAGGATTCGTATTTTTTTAAAATATATTTTATTGATTATTTAAAGAGAGGAAGGGATAGGGATAGAGAGTTAGAAACATCGATGAGAGAGAAACATCAATCAGCTGCCTCCTGCACACTTCCTCCTGGGGATGTGCCCGCAACCAAGGTACATGCCCTTGACCGGAATCGCACCTGGGACCCTTGAGTCCGCAGGCTTATGCTCCATCCACTGAGCCAAACCGGCCAGGGTGGATTTGTATTTTATTTAATGGATTATAATATGTTACCATCATTTTTAATCTTTTTAAAAAAGTATATTTTTTATTTATTTCAGAGAGGAAGGGAGAGAAACATTGATCAGCTGACTCCTGCATGCTCCACACTGTGGATCGAGCCCACAATCCAGGCATGTGCCCTGACTGGGAATTGAGCCATGACCTCCTAGTTCATAGGTCGGTGCTCAACCACTGTGCCAAGCTGGCTGGGCTTTCTTTTATATCTTCTAAGTTTGGAGTCATACTTAGAAAAATCTCTTACCTCAATTAAAAAATATATATGTTTATATATACATTCTATATCTCTTACATGTTTGTGAATTCCATGTCTAGACACTTAATTCCTCAGAGATATTTTAGAGTATAATGTTAGAAAGGGCTTGACATTTAGCTTTTGGCAAACTGGAGTGATTGTCATAATAAAATTTATTGAATAAGCCATCCTTTGATTTCTTTATTCCCTTTGTTCCCTTTATTATATATTAAATTTCCATATGTACGTAAGGCCATTTCTGGAATGTTGTTTGTATTTTATTTACTTGATTATCATCAATGTCAGTAATATACTTTAAAAAATTTTGGTTACTTTATGTTTTTATATGGTAGGGTGAGTCCTCACTCATTATTTATCTTTTAACATTTTATGGGCTATTTTCATTTATCTACTTTTTTAGGTGGGCTTTAGAATGAACTTAGATAAAAACAACAACCCTTGTTTGTGTTTTGTTTTGTTTTTTAAATATATACATATTTATTGTTGATAGTTTTACAGCTATCTCCATTCACTCCCCCCCCTTTACCCTCCTTCAGGTTTAGGTAGTTATTGTTGACATATAAGAAAGCTATTGCCAAAGCCGGTTTGGCTCAGCGGATAGAGCGTCGGCCTGCGGACTGAAAGGTCCCAGGTTCGATTCCGGTCAAGGGCATGTACCTGGGTTGCAGGCATTTCCCCATGGGGGATGTGCAGGAGGCAGCTGATCGATGTTTCTCTCTCATCGATGTTTCTAACTCTCTATCTCTCTCCCTTCCTCTCTGTAAAAAATCAATAAAATATATGTCAAAAAAAGAAAGCTATTGCTTTTTAAAAATATTTAATTTAGTTCCTAGATTTTTACTTGATATCCCTGGCTTCCTAAGTAGATGTTTATATCATCTAGAAATAATGACTATTCCTGATATTTTTGCCTTTTTGGAGTGACTCAGTGGGAAAGGTATTACCCTAGAAGTGCAGGGCGTTTACAGGGCTTTGATGTGGAATCTCTGATGGTGCCTTGGGTTCTGGTCTTCATGTCTTTGCTGGGAGCCTGCTGAGGGTGGAATCCTTATCAGCTGCAGCTTTGGCGCACATGTCAGAATCAGCTGCTCTGTTCCCACTCTGGAGTTGGGTAGGGTGCTGGCTGGGTTCCCGGTGTCCTACAGACACCCTCCTGATCCCGGCATGACTGCTTCAGTTTCAATCCCTGCTGGTTTGAGCTTGGGATTTCTAGGGCTCTGTTTGGAAAGTTTGTGCAATTTCTTCTGTTTTGTGTTTTGTGTGGCTTCCGACTTTTGTCTAGCCCCATCTACTTTTTCTATCACAGAAATTTCTACACATCTCCAGCTTCCTAATTGGGCACTTCCCTATTTTCTGTTGCTGCTGTGGATTGTTTGTTACTTTAGTGGGGCCTAGGGACGGATGAGGGAGGAAGGAGAGACTTTAGTTTGCGATCATTAAGAGACGGAGGTAGGGAAAAAGACTTCAGATTAGAAAAATACATATTATAGAATATTTAGAAAACAGAAATGTGCTAAGAAGAGAATCGTTTCCAACATTCTGATGCACATCCATCGAGTCATTGGTTTTCCCGTTGGAGTTTTTGCATTGCACAGTTACTTTCTCAGGTTTCACTCTCACTTAACATATTTTCAGTTGAGTCATGATGCCTCTTTAGTTGACTTGATGGCTTGACAGGAGGGACATTTATTTTTACTTTTATTTTTTATTTTTTATTTTTGAATAAGGGAAATTTACTTTGAGAAAAGCCTTGTTCTTTCCTGAAGTTCAAGATGACAGTTCTCTCTCTTTTATTTTTTTTGACTTTTGTAGCCAGTCAGCATTTCTGCTGATTCTTTTCTTTTTAAATTAAATCTTTGTTGTTCAGATTATTACAGTTGTTCCTCTCCCCCCCCACCCCCATAGCTCCCCTTCACCCGGTTCCCACCCCACCCTCTGCCCTTACCCCCCCCCGCCCCCGTCCTCATCCATAGGTGCACGATTATTGTCCAGTCTCTTCCCACATCCCTCACACCCCTTTCCCCCCTAAGAATAGTCCACTCCCTTTCTATGTCCCTGATTCTATTATAATCACCAGTTCATTCTGTTCATCAGATTATTTATTCACTTGATTTTTAGATTCACTTGTTGATAGATGTGTATTTGTTGTTCATAATTTGTATCTGTACCTTTTTCTTCTTCTTCCTCTTCTTAAAGGATACCTTTCAGCATTTCTTTTTTTTTTTTATTTTATTTTATTTTATTTTTTTATTTATTTATTTTTTTTTAATTAAATCTTTATTGTTCAGATTATTACATTTGTTCCTCTTTTTTTCCCCCCATAACTCCCCTCCTCCCAGTTCCCGCCCCACCCTCCGCCCTCACTCCCCACCCACTGTCCTCATCCATAGGTGCACGATTTTTGTCCAGTCTCTTCCCGCATCTCCCACACCCCTTTCCCCCCCAGGAATAGTCAGTCCATTCCCTTTCTATGTCCCTGATTCTATTATAATCAACAGTTCATTCTGTTCATCAGATTATTTATTCACTTGATTCTTAGATTCACTTGTTGATAGATGCATATTTGTTGTTCATAATTTGTATCTTTACCTTTTTCTTCCTCTTCCCCTTCTTAAAGGATAGCTTTCAGCATTTCATATAATCCTGGTTTGGTGGTGATGAACTCCTTTAGCTTTTCCTTATCTGTGAAGCTCTTTATCTGACCTTCAATTCTGAATGATAGCTTTGCTGGATAAAGTAATCTTGGTTGTAGGTTCTTGGTATTCATCACTTTGAATATTTCTTGCCACTCTCTTCTGGCCTGCAAAGTTTCTGTTGAGAAATCAGCTGACAGTCGTATGGGTATCCCATGTAGGTAACTGAGTTTCTTTCTCTTGCTGCTTTTAAGATTCTCTCTTTGTCTTTTGCTCTTGGCATTTTAATTATGATGTGTCTTGGTGTGGTCCTCTTTGGATTCCTTTTGTTTGGGGTTCTCTGCGCTTCCTGGACTTGTAAGTCTATTTCTTTCACCAGGTAGGGGAAGTTTTCTGTCATTATTTCTTCAAATAGGTTTTCAATATCTTGGTCTCTCTCATCTTCTGGCACCCCTATAATTCGGATGTTGGTACTCTTGAAGCTGCCCCAGAGGCTCCTTATGCTATCTTTGTATTTTTGGATTCTTTTTTCATTTTGCTTTTCCGGTTGGGTGTTTTTTGCTTCTTCGCATTTCAAGTCTTTGACTTGATTCTTGCGCTCCTCTGGTCTGCTGTTGGGAGTCTGTATAATATTCTTTATTTCAGTCAGTGTATGCTCAATTTGTAGTTGGTCCTTTATCACAACATCGAGGGTCTCATTAGATTTCTTGTACAACTCATTAAGTTTATCGGCAGTCTCTAGAAGACTCTTGAAAGATCTCAAAAGTGTGGTTTTGAATTCTATATCCAGCAGCCTGCTTTCCTCCAGTTCTGTCATTTGTGTCCCGTTCCTTAGTCTTGGCATTTTTTATGCTTTGCTGTGTCGATAGAGTGGCTTTCTGTGCTAAGTGTCCCAATTACCTGAGCTAGACACTCTTGGTGCACCCCCTTGTGGTCTTTGTGCGCAGTCTTGTTGTAGCTAAGCCTTGATTGTTGTAGGTAACACTGGGAGGGATTTGACCTCCAGGCCAATTGGCTGTGAGAATCAGCTGTGTCTGCAGTGGGAGAACTTCTATGCTGGATCTCTAGGGCGGTGCTAATCTAGCCTCTGCCTGAGGCTAACCAGCAAATGCCTCCCTTCAAGGCTTGGGCGGGGCGGGCCCCAGGGGATCAACAAGGCGGGCGGAGTGAGCAGTTATGGCTGCTCTCAGTCCCATCCCCAGAGGCTCTGCCTCTCAGTGTCCCAGCAACTGCTGCAAGCACCTCAGAGAGAAAGCTGCCCTCGAGTTCCGACCGATGCCATACAGTCCCGCTTCTCCCGTTTGAGTCTGGGTCCCCAAAGACTCGCCCGGAACTGGAGCCCAGAGCCTGAGACTTCCTCCTGATTGAAAAAGACAACCGCTCCCTCAGCCGCCAGCCCGCTTTGCACGCACCTTTGTATTTTACTTCAGCACTGCGCCTCCTCTGAGTCTCGGTATGCTTTTCTCTTTCCTTCTAGTTGTAGAATTTCCCCTCAGCCAGCCTTCCTGTGGTTCTGGGTGATGTCCGTTCCGTCTCTTAGTTGTATTTTTGAAGTGGTTGTTTGAGGCAGCAATCTCCGGTGTTTACCTATGCCGCCATCTTGGTCTTTATTTTTATTTTTTTAAATATGTTTTATTGATTTTCGTCCCTGAAGGCCAGTTCTCACCCCCAGGCCAGAGCTGGTTCCCCTAGTTGTCGCTAGGAAATGCGTGAGGCGGGTCTCTCAATAGGATTGTTATAAGAATTAAACAGGGGCCCTGGTCAGTTGCTCAGTGGTTAGAGCATTGGCCAGTGCACCAAAGGATCAAGAGTTTGATTCCTGGTCAAGGGCATGTACCTGGGTTACAGGTTTTATTTTTGGGGGGTGTTTTTTTAAGGTCACCAAAAATTTTGGTTGCCTCCCCCCGCAAAAAAAATTGAGAGAGAGAGAGAGAGATTTTTATTTTGTTTTTTAAATCTTCATTGAGATTATTACAGATGTCCCTCTTTTTCCCATTGCCTCCCTCCACCTGTTCCCCCCCTGCCCCAGGCCTTCGCTTCCCTATTGTCTGTGTCCATAGGTAATATATATATGCATATAAGACCTTTCTTTAATCTCTTTCCCCCTTACCCTCCTTCTTTCTGAGAATCATCAGTCTGTTCCATTTCCATGCCTCTGATTCTGTTTTATTCACTAGTTTATTCTGTTCATTCGATTTCTTATTCATTTATTCTGATTTTTAGATTCAATTGTTGATGGGTATGTCTTTGTTGCCATTTTGTTGTTCATATTTTTAATCTTTTTCTTTTTCTTCTTCCTCTTCTTAAAGATTACCCTTCACCATTTCATATAATACTGGTTTGGTAGTGATGAACTCCTTTAGCTTTTTCTTGTCTGTGAAGTTCTTTATCTGACCTTCAATTCTAAATGAGAGCTTTGCTGGATGGTTGTAGGCCCTTGCTATTCATCACTTTGAATATTTCTTGCCACTCCCTTCTGGCCTGCATAGTTTCTGTTGAGAAATCAGCTGACAGTCATATGGGCATTCCCTTGTAGGTAACTAACTGCTTTTCTCTTGCTGCTTTTAAGATTCTTTCTTTGTCTTTAGCCCTTGGCATTTTAATTATGATGTGTTTTGGTGTGGTCCTCTTTGGGTTCCTCTTGTTTGGGACTCTCTGTGTTTCCTGGACTTACAAGTCTATTTCTTTCACCAGGTAGGGGAAGTTTTCTGTCATTATTTCTTCAAATAGGTTTTCTTTTTTGGGGGGGAGGGGGAGAGACTCCAATTTGTTTGTTTGTTTGTTTATTTATTTATTTCAATTTGTTTATTTTTAAACAAAATCTCCAAAACAACAAATGTCAATTGCTTTTTTTCCAGCGAAGGACAAAACAAACTTATTGTTGAAATGCAGTGCTACTGGGAGAAGTGCATTTCTGCATCTAGCTGCTGCTCAGTATGTTCCACATTCCCTGCCCCCCCAGCATTTAAAATCTTTTTCTTTCTTTCTTTATTGATTAAGGTATTACATATGTGTCCTACCCGCCCCCCCCCCCCCCCACACACACACATGCCCTCACTCCCCTGGTGTCTGTGTCCGTTGGTTAGGCTTATATGCATGCATGCAAGTCCTTTGGTTGATCTCCAAATAGGTTTTCAATATCGTGCTCTCTCTCTTCTTCTGGCACCCCCATAATGGAAATGTGCATTCTTTTTTCTTTTTCCTCTTCTGGTTGGGTATTTTTTGCTTCCTCATATTTCAAATTGTTGATTTGATTCTCAGAATCCTCAACTCTACTGTTGAATCTGTGTATATTATTCTTTATTTCATTCAGTGTATGCTTAATTTCTGACTGGTTCTTTTCCATGTGTTTGGCATTCTCACTACTAAAGTCCTTGAAAGTCTCACAAACCCTTGGAGGTTTCTAGAAGATTTTTTTTTAATTGAAACTGAATATTATAATTTATTCCATCTTCGTGATTACAGATATTATAGGGCAGGGTGGGCAAACAACACAAATAAAGCAAATTCCTTTCTCCCCTAACCAGATACAGTGTTTTAGCATTTTCATGATATACAGTTTGACTTAAATTCATTGACTTAGCTTGAAAGCTGGCCACAGCAGCAAATCTTTGCAACTTAGATCTTCCTCCATAGCATACGCCAAGGATCATAATGACTGAATTAACTATGAACTCTGAAATGGTGTTTGCTCTAACATTCTTGAGGCTTTCACATCTTAATCTGAGATCTGACACCTCTTGTTAAGGCTGGGGACTATTAAAAGCTTCCTGTTGGCTAACCCAATCCACCATTTAGCATCTTAACAGTTAAGTTACTATAAAAAAATAAAACTGCTCCCAAGCTTTGATTGAAACAGTCGTGCTGGGATCCCTTTACAGAGCATTAGCTCCCTGAGAAAAGAGAGGTCCTAACCAGTTGCTTCCATGAACAATGACTCCAGTACAGTATATCTAATGTCCTTTGAGGCATAACTCAAGAGGTCAGACAACCATGATTATCCTGACAAGTTTATCAGTCTTTAGATACAAGATATATTTAAAGCTGATCCCAGATGAAGTATTGCAACTATAATCCCAAGAAATCATCCAGTTTTAGCACAGCGAGTTCCTGCAAGATGTTAGAGCAAGTGAGGAAATCATCCCAAAGTAAAAAGTGATGATCTTTTATAAGTGAGAGGAAAATAAGTCCTCATTAAATTGATGGTTATCTTCACAGCCTTAATTGACAAAATCCAGAGGGCTCACATTTCCTGATTGGAGGAGTCTATTTTCAAGGTGACTGTCAAGGTCAAAAAGAGCTTTCAGGGTTATCTCTGCCATGGCCCATGAACTCCAGTCCTTCAATGGGAATCTCTTTCTCCTTTATTGCTTTCTGAATGCTGTGCTGATAGCACTTGAAGAGGTCGGTGCACAGGTCTCCGGAGCTGTCCCCCTTGAGGAACTTCTCAGCAAACCAGTAATTAAAGCACTGAACATACTTGTGCTTCATGTTGGTGCATCCTTCCCCTATGCTGTTTATGATGGCAGCCTAGAAGATTCTTGAGTAACCTTATAACTGTGGTTTTGAGCTCTATGTCCAGTAGTTTGCTTTCTTCCATTTCTTTCATTTGTGACATGTTTCTTTGTCTCTGCATTTTGGCTGATGCTTCCCTGTGTTTGTTTCTATGTATTGGATAGTATTGCTATGTCTCCTTGAGTTGGTAGAGTGGCCTTGTGTAGTAGGTGTTCTATAGGGCCCAGTGGCTCAGCCTCCCCAGTCACCTGAGCTGGGAGCTCTAGGTGTACCCCTTTGTGGGCTGTGAGCATAGT